>NC_133156.1:156396864-157038018 GCF_040802235.1 Manis javanica
GGGGATAGGACGCTGACATAGCTTTTTCAAGCACATTTCAACCCACAACATGGTATTGTGGTTAAGTATATATTTAGAGTCTTAAATTTGTTAGATAAATATTGGCATATTAGAATGAAATGATATGATGGGACACATGGGATTTGCTTCAAAATAACTGGAGATGGGACAATTCAGTGGGGATTTAGATGGAACAAGACTGGTCATGAGTTGATCATTGTTCAAGCTGGGTGATGCACACATGGGGTTTGCTATCTGTGTTCTGGTTACCTACTGCTGTGTAACACATCACCCCCAGACTTAGAGGCATAAAACAAGAGTCATTTTATCATTATCTTTCAGGTGCTAGGGGTTGACTGAGCTCAGCTAAGATGGTTCTCATTTTCTGTCTCTCATGGGATTGCAATTGTCAGAGGTGGCTGGGCTGGAAGCTTAAGGTCCACTCATGCACATGCCTGCTACCTGGGCTGGGAAGATGCCAACAGCTGGGGCTCCCTGGACTCTCTGTCTCTCTCTCGCTCTCTCTTTCTGTGTGTGTCTATTTGTCTAAGATTATCTAGTATGACAATGAAGAGTAGCAAAATATGTGCCCCCAAATATGCCACTTCAGCATAAAGATAATTTTGAACTAAAGGCAATTGAGAAAAAGCAGATACCAGAAAAGCCCTCTGCCCTCCTCCTATTGGCCTAAATCAGGATATAAACTTTTAAAGGTGTTTCTCCTCCCCTCCCTATCAGGAAGGTCAGAGGTGAATCACCAGAGACAACTCTAGACCCTGATTAGTTCAAAGATGGCACCAGAGGAACCAACTGCCAAAATGAGCTCTTACCACCTAGTACTTTCCCCATATATTTGCTTTCCAACAATTTGCTGCCCCTAGAAGCTCAAAGTCCTCTTCCTTTGTCTTGCCCCTTCCCTACAAATTTATTGTCTGTTACTAAGATGCTATGTAAGTCCAAGTTCTAACCACCCCTTTGAGCTCCTCATCATTGAGTTCTCCTGTATGTATGTGTGCTGCATATTAATAAACTTCTGTTTTTCTCTTATTAATCTTCTGTCATTCTGATTTACAGGATCTCCCAATAAGCCTATGATGGGTAGAGGGAAAACATATTTTTCTCTCGCCAACATCAGCTCCTAGGATCTTTTATGTTAGCCCAGGGCTCCCAAGTTGGAAGTCCCAGCAGAGCACCAGGCAGACTGTATTGCCTTTTTTGGCAAGCTCGGGGCGCGCAGCATTATCTCCATCACATTCCTCGGGTGAGGCAGTCCCAGAGGCCCACCCAGGTGCACAGGGAGAGGGACACAGACTCTGCCTCTTGATGACAGGCACATTGGGTGACTTGCAGATATGTTTTTAAACAACCACAATACTATTCTTTTTACTTTGGTGTATGTTTAAAATGTTTCCATAATACACATACACACACTCACACACACAGATTTACAAAATGCTATTTGGGAAGTCCGTCTACTCCCTTAATTTTAAACTAATGTAAAAGTTTTGCAGGCAGTTTGGAGGCAAAAAAAAGAAATAGGCTAGGAGGGAGTATCTTTCCACCATCATATATCATCCAGAAAATAAGCATTAATATCAAGAATCTGGGTAAACCAGACACTATTTTATTGTACCTTATAGCTTATAAGTTTAGTTCTTTCTGCATATCCTCTTTCAGGTCTGGGGTCTGTAAATGTTTGCCAAGATATGTATATTGATATAAATTGCCATAGAAGAAAGAATAAAGAGTTGCTTCTTTTCCGCCACATAGAGAAAGACAGCCTGGGAATGCAGAAAGTGGGGTGCGCAGGGAAGGAGTAGGGAGCCTTTGCCATCCAGGGAGCCTCTCAGTGCTTCTCTGGGGATCGGCAGGGGACATGTGTGGCTGGTGGCTGTCAGTGCAGCCCTCCAGATATTTCTGTGGGTCTCCAGCCACTCCACACGGTTGCCTTCTCTGTTCCCTTAAGGTTGCATGTAGCAAATGACTTTGTTGGCCAGTGAACTGGGAGGCATACCCTTCTGGGCTAATTTTAAGGGTGGTGTGGGTCACTATAGGCCTCCGCCCCTCTTGTCTGTGGCAGGGAGCCTCCCTCCATCTGGATTCCTCACTCACCCCTGCGTGAAGGTGATACAAAGAGCCCTGGTTCAGCCCATGGCCAGTATGGGGCATATTATTAAGTAATATTATTAAGTAATTAATATGTATTGAGTATGAACACATATTAAGTAACCCTCACGGACTCTATGGGCTGTCCCCACAGCATACCCTCACCCTCCTGGGTGACCTATGGACCTAGGCTTTGGGTCAAATCTCTACCATCAACTTGGGGCTTGGGTAAGTTAGTTGTCCTCACAGAGGAAGACATTCATATCAATGTTTCCAACAAGCTACAGAAAATACTTAAGAGGTTTAAATGAAGGACATACTGGGGAGCAGCTGTCACAGTGCCAGGCACATAGTAGGTGCTCAGGAAAAAACCACTCTCTGATCTGCTGGCTCCCTTCAAGGCCTTGGTTTCTCATCATTAGATGAGGCCATGAGGTTGGCGTGGATGGTCTGGAAGGGCCCTGCCTGCTCTCCCTCCATAAGCCTGGGGGCTTCCACATGGTCACACTGGAGAGTCACACTGGAGGGTCTGTGTTTGTCTTGATAAGGATGAATTATTTGGAGGAAGACACCACGTGGCCCAACTGTGACTTCTTCCTTCTTGGAAGACAGGCCATTTCTCTGCCCTGAGAACCGTTTGCTGTGTTCATAAAACACTTGGCAGTCCCTTGCAGAGAGATAAGTGCTCAGAGTTTCTGGACGTCCCGGGAGGCTTCATGGACATGCACCTGGAAGGTGGCTAGCTGGCCTCGAGGAGAGCCACCTATGTATTTTTTGCATTCTGATTAGCCATTCCAGGCATTGGCTGTTTATTTTTCACTTGCTTATGTGGTTAGATCTGCTTGGCCGACCACATTTCCAAGCTTCAGTCTCAGGAAAACCGTTTTGTCATTTAATAAGCCTAAGGGTAGAGCGTGGCTGCTGTAAACCGCAGGAAGCCACGGCAAGGTTGACCCTACCCCATCCCTTCCACTGCCTCCTAGCATTTTCTTCTCATCAAGTGCTCCTCCCTGGCAACACAAATATTTGCAGACTTCTGCCCCAGAGCAGGTTTTCCTTCCCCACCCAATTCCTTCAAACAACACATAACTATGGAGCACCTACTCTGTGCTGGGGAATTTCCCAGGGGCCTGCCCAAAAGAGGTTTTAGTGGGAAATGGACCTGTAAGGGAATAATCAGCTAACTAATGGGGAATGATAAGGTTGGTAAGTGCTGGGAAGGCAATATCTATGGTGCATGTACCACAGGCGCCCGGGGACAGTGGGGTTGGTTGGGGAGGCCTCTCCACACGTGCATGGCCCCCAAGTGTGCTTACCCTCTCCAGCTTCTTCCCTGGGGATCTTGCACACTCCCACCTTGTTGCAAGGATCCCCAAAGTTTTATTTCTAACCTACAATTGTAGCTTCTGGCTTGTATTTCCAAATGACTGTTACCCTAACATACTATCATTCCTTGTAATAGGAAAATCAAACATATCAAATATGTCAAGCATTTGATATGTGCATGTTTACATGTATTCATACAATCCTCCTTATGTGTCCTCTTATTATTTCTATTTTATTTTGAGGACACTGAAGTGCAGAGGTGGTATGTATTTGTTCAAGGTCAGTGACAGAATCTGGATTTAAATCCTGAGCTCTGATACCTCGCCTGGGCCTGTCACCACCCTCTGTCCCAGGGCCGCCTGGATGACTTTTGGCACCGCATATTAAAATGTCTCAAACCAAGCTCTTTCTCCTCCTCTCCACCTAGCCGCATATTCACCCACCCTACCAGAGATCTGTCCTTTTTATCTTTTCTATAAATGGCATCTTCAGTTTCTCGGGCACACACACGTGTTGCCTTGAGTCATCTTTGACTCCACACTCTGCCGCTTCAGTCCTACCTGATCACTTGCTCAGTTCTATGGCTACTTTCCCTGCAAATTCTTTTAGGTCATTCTAAGAGTTCCTAAATGATCCACTTTCAGCCTCACGCCTCTCCAGTGGATCCCACAAAGGACATTCACCCTCCTAAATCCTGGGTCTGTTGGGGTCCTTCCTTGATCAAATACCTATGGCTTCCTAATGACAGTCATGAATCCTGAGACCAGCGTTCCGCCAGAGACCTCTTTTCTGGGTTGTACATATGTCCCTTGGAATTCCCCAGGGGCGCCTGAAACTCAGTATGCTTCAAACCAAACCACACCTTCTGCTGCAAAGACTCCCCTACCCCTACCCACTCTCCCCTGCAGCCTTTAACAGAAGAATTCAAGTGTTAGCTGGGCACAGGACGGCACTGCCCATTTTCCAAGTGGCAAGGTCTGGCCCTATGACTAAGGTCTAGCCAAAGGGATGTAGGAACCTTGTGGCTCATGACCTTACAGGGAAGAGACATGCTGTCCGTCCATTTGTCTGGGGCTGGGTGCACTTGGACCTTGTAGATGACAGAACAAGGTAGAAGAAGCCTGTGTCCCAACACTATGCAGCTGCCATATCAGTTGTAAGCTACTCACTCATCAACATCTATATGGAAAACAAACAAGCTTCTCTTTTATTTAAACCATTTTTTGTGTGTGTGGTAGGAGAGGAAAATATATTTTCCCTGTACCCTTCTAAGCTCTTGACTGGGGCTCCTAAAACAAAATAGAGATTAACAAGAGAAGAGCATACACATTTATTTAATATAAATTTTATGTGACATAGGAGCCTTCATAAGGAAATGAAGACCCAAAGAAGTGGTTAAATCTGAGTGTCTTTATGTTAGATTTGATGAGGAGTGGAAGGTTGTGGAAATATATGACAGGACGACGAGCATCAGCTAAGCATAGCGATGACGGGGTTCTTAGCAGGGCTGGCCGGGTTCCCCTGTGTGCTTTTATCTTCTGAGGTATGGACGCTCCTTTTCTCTGGGTATAGGGAGGGTGCCTCTCACATAAAGTTCTATGACCTGATTCAGGCAAAGATCAGAAAGTCCTTCCTGCACATTCCTCAAATTCCTTCCACTTGGAGTATTCACTATGTCGACATGCTGTATTTTGGGGTGATATGTCATGAATCTCATCAGTGTGTATTTGTGTGCTTTGTTTTGGCTTTTGTTTAAATGACCAAATCTGGATCCTAATGATACACTGTCCCTTTCTCTTCCCCCTCATTCCTCCCTCTGGCTCACGACACCTTGTACTCCAAGCTGCTTCCATCAGAAACATGGGTGCCACCAGCTGATTCCTCCTCCCTTACTTTCTACCTCTAATATCACTTCTGAATATTTCTCGGACCTGTCCCTGCTTTCTATCTTTACTGCCTCAGCCTTGGCACACCCGTCCTTTCCCAGGCAGATTGCTGCTGTGCCCCTGGCTCATCAGGCCCCCTCGTCTGCCTTCCCCAGGCTGCCAGGCTATTCCAGCCAGGACCCTGAGCCATGACACACCTCTGCTCAATTCTCAATGACCAAACCCAGAAAGCAGGGCAATTCGCCTGTTCTCTTCAACAAATACTGCTGGGAGCAAGTGCACAGAGGAGCAACTCTTACTGATCCAACAGGACTTAAAGCCTCACCAACCCAATGTACTGGGTGGAGCTTGTGCAGATCCAGCACACCAGTTAAAGGATGTGTCTGGGCCAATCAGGGAAATTTGAAAACTGGTTGAAAACTATATGATATTTGGAGTTACTGTTAATTTTTAAATTGTCATAATGATACTGTGGTGTGGTTAAGAGTGCTTTCTTAGGGATAGTGCTGAACTACTGACTAAATTTTCTTAGGGATAGTGCTGAACTACTGACTAAATATGCCTGGATCTATTTAAAATAATCCAAGGGGTGGAGGAGTGGCCAGAGGAAAAGTGTAAATGAGAAAAGATTGGCTATATATTGATAATGAACCTGAATAATGAGTATGAAGAGGTTTGTTGCACTATTCTATTTTTGTATATGTTTTAACATTTCTGAATTGAAATCCTTTTTGATTAGAAGAAAACAGACAAGTGCACAGTGAACCCCGACAACCCCTACTGCCTTCACGGTCAAGTCCTGAGGGCCTTACAAGCAAAGCACAGCAGGCTGCTTTGCCTCCTCCCACCCCAGCCCATCACCCCTACATTGTTTCCACCAGCCTGAGCTAGCACAGTTCCACCTGGAACCCAAGCCCCTAGGCTTTGGTTCAGTCCCCAGTTCCATTTGTTAAGAGCTGTTGGCCAGTTCTGCACTGGGAAACATGGGTGGTACACATGCAAGACCTTCTCTTGACCAGTAGATAACTGCTGGTGTCCACAGTTCCATCTCCTCAGTTATTGTTAGTTCTGTTAATGTGTATATGAGGTAAAGGGTATTGCTAATGGGAATCTTGGAGGGCAAAGCTGCAAAATTGGTGGGCATGAGTTGAGCACTTAGAGCTGTTAGAGCACTCCCCTCCTAAATCTAAGACTTCGGTGTTAGGATAAGTTGGTCATGGAATGGGTTAGATTGATACAAGGTCACCTGTCAAACTCAAGAAAATTTCCAGGCAATGAGGTACACCTAAAACACCACACAATCCCCACCCTAGGGGCACACCCATTCTAGGTATTAATTTGGCTCTGAGAGACCCAAGGTGTAGCTAACTCAAGCTCCAAAGAACTGAGTGTGCCACCTTTTGGCATACCTGCTTATTTTATGTCTAAGTACCATGGTCCTGGAGGCTGTAGGTATCTACAAACATGGCAAAAATGCTGCTAAAGACAACCTAGAATTACAATGGACGTTATGGAGGAATATTCCAATTAGACAAGCTCATTCATTTAAGAAGTGTCCTTGAAAGCAAGTGTTTCCATATCAATCAAACAGAATAGGATGCCTATTTTAATTGTTATGCAGAAGCCTCCAAAAGCCTTCAAGATTCCAAAACAGCCTCATTGAAGATTTGTTGCAAAAGGCTAATGTAAAATTAAAGACACAAGTACCTAAAACAAAAAACTGTAAGACCAACGTGACTCCTACTGCTCCCTTCTATCCTTCTTTACCTGACTTTTCATGTTCTACTAATCCTTTATCTGAATTGCCTTTCTACTCTGAAGAGATGATTAAACAGTTACCTTTTAAAATAAGACCACCCAAGGCTGCAGGCAATCCTCTTCAGGCATCTTTCACTCCTTGGTCAAAGATCAAACTAAGGGCCATAGTTAAAGGATTTCTTAAACCCAGAGAGGATTCTCAAAAGTTTTCTGAAGAATTTAGAATCCTTTTTGGGGCCAATGACCTTGGACTGTCAGATCTTTATCAGCTTGTGCACATACTGGTAGGACCTGGTGAAGCCCCAAATCAGATGCAGAAAGCCGAATGGTGAAACCTTAAGGATGATATTCAAGATCCTCGATCTCCAACATGGTCCCCTTATGGACCGGAAAAGTCTTGCAAAATAGTAACCAACTTTTTCAAAGCTTTTCCTAGAGTCTTTCCTGCCTGCACTGATTGGTCCATTATTCAAACATGCAAACAAAAGAAGGATGAATCTATGGCCAACTTTAAAGATGTCTGGAAGCTCTCTTCCTATGACATTCTGGATTCCATGTGATAAATGATGCTACCCAACCTGCTCTAGCTGCCCTCTTTGTAAAGGGATTATCCCCTGTGATTAGCAGATTGACTAAAAGGCATAAGATAGAATGGGAAGTCATGAGTCTGACCAAACTTATGACCATGACTGAATTCTTTGAAAGGATCTTGAAACAAGACCATAAACAAAGTCTGCCAAGTTATTACCCGTACATCTGCAGCAGCTCCAAGGCCAGGAAGCTAAAGCAACACCTGGGCCTCCCCATTGCCCCCTCCTAGGGGTCCATCATCAAAAGACTGGCCCAGGAAAAAGTGTCTCACCTGTAGTCTACTAGGACACTGGCAAGCACATTGTCCTGAAAGGTTTTGTGCAAACTCTTCAACATCAACTTGAGTGACCCCATATCTACCTTCAAACAAGGGTCTGCAGATGGGCCCCTCCCAGGGTTGATGGGACTCTAAGCGATTTTCTGGTAAGCTGCCACCAGTCATTTCCTTAAACGACCAGGGAGGAAACTGGAATTTAAAGGAATGAGAACCTTGCCAAATTCTGGTGGAACTACATTGGACTACACTCTCTATTTTAAACCCCACTCAGAGCCCGCAGAAGACAGAATCCTGGGAAAACTGGCAGAAGCTGGCTAAGGGTGAGAATTCTTAGCAGAGTCAGCTCTTTCAGATCTCTGTTTGCAGTACCCAGTAGAGAGAGAAAAATAAAATTCCATGCTGTCTCTTCCTTTCCAAATTGGGGCCCATTGGTTATTGATCCTTTCTCTCCCAGGGACAGCGGTTGCTTTCTTGCTTGACACATGTTGTGCCCTGAGAACTTGGCTCGGCTTTCTGTCTGCCTGGGACATGCAGGTTGTCAGTTCTTGCACATACAGACAGCTCAACAACTAGGCACGGGTGCAAAAATATGGCCAGACAGAAATATAGGTGGCACTCCATTTGTAGCTGGAGTCCCACCATTTGACAGGTGAATTTGTCTTAAGTATTTCTTTCTTTTGGCTGTTTTTGTGAGTGGCTCTGGCTCTTGGGAAGGTAGTATCCTTTGCACCCTCTTTGGGGTGTTGTCCCCTAAAGGAAAGTGGCCTTGCCAAAAACAACCCATTTTTTGCTAGTATAACTTCCTTGTCCTGCTCCCTTCTGCCTACAAAAGTCTTTGATTCATGAATTGTTGAATAAAGCCAATAAGATCTTTAAAATTTACTTAGTTGAATTTTGGCTTTAACACTGGAACTTTAAAAAAAAAAAAGACACCAATCTTGGCTGCCAAACTTCATTAAGAGTGAGGAGAACAAGCCATGAAAAATCTCTGCTAAGAATATGTTTTTCCAAAATGAAGACTAGAAACTTTCCCTCTTCCTGGAAGCCCCAGGCAACTCAGCCTTGTGGGAAGAGGGAGGTGGCCCTCTGCCCTCCCCAACGTGAGCTCCCTGGGTGGGTCAGCAACTTTCTGTTCTGTGGGCAGAAGAACAGCAAGGATGGGAGGCTTACGCCTTTTGGGAGTCAGCTTTCTCCACAGGGAAAAAAATGGAGAAGTTTGTGATAAAAAAGAAGGAAGTGCCTCATATCTCTTCGGTGAACTGAACAGGATTCCAATTATCCTCATTGCCCTTGAGCTCCACAGTGTGGTCTCTTTACACTTCCTCATAAATCCTTTACCTCTGCAAAGTTCGTCCCAAATATGTTGCCATTGCCCTTTGCCCTTGCACGGGGTGGAAATAGCTCCTAGAGGCAGCCACTCCATTTACTTCCTGCCCCGGCGAAACGAAAGAGGAAAAAAACCTACGCTGGCAAACACGCCATGTGCTGCCTCTGTGTCGTCTCTGATTTGGGACTTGATGAAGAGGAGATTATACTGGAGTAGATGAGGCAAAAAGTCTTATTTCCTGGATGCAGGTCAAGGTCAGCTGTGATGTCCTCTCTGGGAGGCACGCTGGGCTCAGGGACGCACCAGGAGCAAGACCCAGGGAACCCGTCCAGGGGCGCCTGGAATGCAGGCATTAGGACACTGACTAGTGCGGGCACCATAGCTCACCCCAAATGGCCCGAATATCTGGGGACAATTTGGAACCAAGTCATGGAAGACAAAGCAAACTATAAATCAGACCAAGCCTCTGGGACAAACCGGTGTTTAATCCCTCACCACTATCAGCTCTGTCCTCAAGGCCCACACATTGTTTGATGGAGGAATAAAGGAATAAAGAAGACAGTATCTTGTTTAAGAAAAAATTGCCTTTCTGTTCACAACATCTTGGTTGTCTTGTCTACCACTAGTCTGTTATTTAAACTAGTACTCAGCTAGCAAATAACTCCACCCCTCCATCCACAACAAATGGTGGGAGGGAGGGGGAGGCTTACTTGTCGAGCATGTGCTATTCGGTTTACAAATGCTGCTTCATTTAACCTTACAGCAGCCCTGTGAGGCATCTTTCATTACAACCCTCTTTTACAGATGAGCAACTGGAGTCTAAAACTGGTTACATAACTGTGCAAAATCACACAGAGAGAAAGGGGGCTGCCCAGCAAGGATTCAAATCCAGGTCAATCTGAGTTCAAAACCCTGCTCTCTCTAGAATGTCATGCATGACTTTTCAGTCCTGCCCCAGCAGGACCAGAAAGACTAAGAAGTTTGGGATGCTCTGCAGCTAAAATCAAATGATTTATAATGATGGCCTTTTTTCAGTTTGCACAAAAAATTGACAGAATTTTCCGAATTTCTCGTTTTCTCTTATTATTTCCTAAGCTTTGTTGTCTGCTTCTCCTTATCTGATAGTGACATTAGCAGAGTCCTAAAAGGAATGAAAAATCACAAAAAGATAATTAACAACTATTCATGCTTCATTTGGTAGCTTTTTTTAAATTATGGAATGAATGTTCCCAATTTTGATTTTACATCGAACTTGTGTCCCAAGAGCCTTGGGGGTTCACGGGAGGGTTACATGCAGGAAGATCATTGAAAAAGGTATGTGGAGGGGATGTCCTGGGGAGTTGACAAAAATAAAAGTGTGGGCTGTCCATCTGAGGCAGAACATCAGGATGAATCCAGCTGCCTATTAGCAAGGACACCCCAGGGGCAAGGAAATTAATTTCCTCTTCAGAAGTAGCTAGCTATGTTCCTTCCTCACCTCCACCAAGAAGCTTGTCTGTACTGGTTTCAGGCAACAGAAACAGGCTTTGGTCACTCAGTATATCACTGGTTTCCCACACAAGACATGTCCCTTTCATTAAAGAGGGAGGGAAATGAGGCCACTGCCTGAGAGCTACAGAAGTGTCGTTATGCTGCAGACAATTATATAAAAGCCAGGTCCCACTGAGAAGCAACCTCCCAGGGCAATAAGGAAGGAAAGAAATACAGAGCTTTTGAAAACAGTCAGGCTGGAGACTCTGCAGCCCTGCTGAGAAGCCAATTTCTTCCTTCCCACAGCCATTTATTCAGTTACTACTTTTTTACTTACTCAATGCTTTTTTGGCCCCCACTCTGTGCTGTGCAGTACTTTGCAAGGCCCCAAGATGAAGAGAAATTTCCTGCCATCAGGAAGTTTGTAGTCTGGTAGGCAACTAGAGGGGCAAAGAGAATTTATCAAACACTGTGCACCTTGTCTCTGCTAGGTGGGCAAAGGGTGCTGGGCGGGGGCCACGGAAGAATGTGTGTCACATGGAGAAAAGATGTATCTCCACAGTGTAGTCATGCCCCAGAGTCTCCAGATTTCACACAAGCAACACGAGAAAACATAGATTGGACTTCATCACAATTAAAAACTTTTGTGTATCAAAGGACACTATTAACAAAATGAAAATACTTGCAAAGCATATATCAAACAAGAAATTAATATCTAGAATATACAAAGAACTCCTACAACTCACAACTCACAACTCACAACTCACAGCAAAAATAAACAGTCTAATTCAAATATGGACAAAGGACTTGAATAGACATTTCTCTAAAGATATACACATGGCCAATAAGCATAGGAAAAATGCTTAACATCACTGATCATTGGGACATGCAAATCAGAAACCAAAATGAGACACTACCTAGCACCCATGAAAATGGCTCTACTATAAAAAAAAATCCCACAAAAACCAGAAAATAACAAAAGTTAGGCAGAATGCAGAGAAACTGGAATGCTTGTACACTGTTGGTAAGATGTAAAATGGTGGAGCCACTGTGGAAAGCAGTATGGTGCGTACACATAGAACTACCATATGATCTAGCAGTTCTGCTGTGGGTCAATACCCAGAAGAACAGAAAGCAGAAACTCAAACGGATATTTATACACCCATGTTCATGGAACCATTAGGCAAAAGGTAGAAGGAACTCAAGCGTCCATCAATTAATGAATGGATAAAGAAAATGCAGTCCATCCAAACAACGGACTATTACTCAGCCTTAAAAAGGACGGCAATTCTGACACATGCTACAACATGGATGAACCTGGAGGGCTCTATGCTAAGTGAAATAGGTCAGTCACAAAAGGCCAAATACTGTATGATTCTACTTATTCAAGTACCTGGAATAGTTAAATTCGCAAAGACAGAAAGTAGAATGGTGGTTTCCCAGGGTTGCTGAGAGGGGAGCTAGTGTTTAATGGGGACAGAGTTTCAGTCTGAGAAGATGAAATTGTCTGGAGCTAATGGTGGAGACAGGTGCACAAAAATGTGAATGCACTTAATGCCACTGAACAGTGGACTTCAAAATCGTTAGACTGGTACATTTTGTGCTTTACCACAATTCTTAAAAGAAAAAAAACAATAATAAAAATAAGAATCTCCAAGTCAGTGATAGTGTCCCTCTTGGTCGTTTTACCCTCTTCCACAACAGACAGCACAGTATGTTTTGTCATTCAAACAAAGGCAAACACATTCTGTGTGAGAAATGGTATTCATTTGTCTTCATCCATCCACAATCATTTAAGCATTTTCTGAGTACCTCCTATGTGCTGGGTGCTTTGGTGAACAAAAACACAGAAGTCCCTGCACTCCTGTAGATCAGTCTAAAAACTAAGGTTGCCTCAGTAGGAAACGGATGGCACACTCAAATTAGGGAAATCTGAGGAGGGGTTACTAAAAGGATTTTTCACAAAGATACGGACAGATGTAGAGGAACCACATGGGACTAGTTCAGAAGCACAGGCTAGTAACAGTGGAGATGTAATCACCTACAGGCTGAATGGGAGCTGGGAACTCAGGAGAGAAACTGCATTTGGTGGAGGGACAACAGCAGCCCAAAGTTACCCTACAGTCACCCGAGGCCACCCATGTTAGCCCAAGGCTACCCCACAGTCAGCAAAGGGTCACCCCACTGGGAGTAGATGCTTAACCTCACTCTTCTCCCACTGCCATCCCTGTTCGTTCCTTAGGGGTCACACCCAAGCAGATGACAGAATGCAGAAGGGCCCTCTGAGGCCAAACAATTCAGCAGGTAGAAAATGGCTGGGGGTACCTAGGTGGGTAGACAAAAGGATGTTCAGCACCCTGAAGAAAACATCAGGTTGGTGACTACCTGGACCTCAGCTCCAGGAAGCTGAGTCAAGGCCAGGCAGTCTTCCAGGAAGCAGAAAATGCCAGTCCAAGGGTATCTGGGAATTTTCCTGGCTTCAAGCCATCACAGGAAATCTGGCTCAGCTATTTCTGGCTTCAGATTTGACGGAGACCAAGGCAATTTTAGTACTAACCTGAGCAGGTAGTGTTAGATGGTTCCCAGTATCCTGAACCAAAGTTCGTCCTAACCCAGTGCCCAGACCACAGCAAGGCTGGATTCATGTTCAGCTAATATTAACTTCTTACCCCATCCACTGTGAGTGGGGCACTCTTCCCCACCCCACGTGCTGTCACCTGCCATGCAAGAGGATTTTAGCAGATCTGAGCCAGCAGAGGTTTGAAGGATGCCCTTGGGATCTGCCTTGAGATGTGTCTGTGTAACTGTAACCCTCAATCTGGGCCCTCAAAAGAACCTAGGTGGGGCTGATCCACACCCCAAAATGATCTGATTAAGAATATTTACTTTATGTTGTTCTGCTAAGGAAATGAGACCCAGAGCTTAAGTGGCTTATCTAACACAATGTAGCTAATTAATTGCAGATCTAGTTGTAGAATCCAGTTGTTCTGATGGGCAATCCAATACTTTGAAAACCCTTGCTTTCTCTGGTAAAATGAAAGTACTCCAGGAAACTCTGTTAATAGCAGTTCTGCCCCAGTGACAACCTAGAGGCCACATTCATCCTGCCAGTATTTCTTCCTCTACTTGCTACCTCATAAATATCTTTCTTCTCTCCTTTTTCCTCAACTCTGTCCCTTGGCAACCACACCAGGACCTGCAGCTCAATGTAGCCTCATCTCAGGTTCACATGCTTTCAAAATTCAGACCAGTATTGTAATGTGTGTTCGGTCTCCATCCCGTTATCACACCAGCTTCTCCAATTCAATGCATTCCCAAATTCTACCTTCTTCCCCAGTTTTTCCCCAGACTTTTATATTTCTTTAAAATACTATTTTCCCTTTTTTCATTTTTAAAATAATCATGTATAGATTCACAAGAAGTTACAAACATAGTAAAATAAGTCCTTTGTACCTTTGACAGTTTCCACAATGGTTACAACTTCCATTATTGACAGAAAAGTATCAAAACCAGGAGACTGACATGGATAGTGTGTTTATAGTTGTGTCATTTTACCACACTTAGATTCAAACTACCAGTCCCACAAGCAATATACAGAACTTTTTGAAAAACACAAGATCTGCCCCATCCTATTCCTGTGTAATCATGCCCACCTTTCTCCCTCTACCCATCCCTAATCCTGGCAACCACTAACGTGTTCTCCATTTCTATAATTTTGGTGAGAAGCGGAATGACACATTATGTTATCTTCAGAGATTGGCTTTTTATGTGTTCAGAATACAAGTCAATCAGAACAACGCCCATGGGATCCATCCAACTTGTTTCCTGTGTCATTGGTTCATTTCTTTTCATTGCTGAGTAGTATTCCATGGTATGTATGTACAACAGCATATTAAACTACTCATCTACGGTAAGATATTTTGTTTTCAGTTTTTGACTGTTACAAATAAAGGCACTAAGAAACAATAGGTGTACAGGTTTTTCTGTGGACGTGTTTTCATCACTGTGAGATAAATGCCCAAGTGAGGATACTGGGATGCATGGTAAGCATGATTAGTTCTTTGCTTTTTGTTTTTCTTTCAGTTTATTGAGATATAACTGACATACAGGACTGTTTAAGTTTAAGACATACAGTATAATGATGACTTACTTATATTGTGAAATGATTATCACAATAATTTCAGTCAATATCCATTACCTCACATGAATACAAAAACAAAACAAAAACAAAACAAAAAAAATGTTTTTTTTTCTTGTGATGAGAACTTCCGGGGTTTATCTTCTTAGCAGCTTTCCAATATACCCTACAGCAGTGTTAGCTATTGTTATCATGTTGTACATCCCTAGAACTCATTTACCTTATAGCTGGAAATTTAAAGCTTGAATTTTATAGCTTTTGACCACCTTCCTCCAATTCTCCCCTTATCCCTCACCTCTAGTAATCAAAAATCTCATTTCTTTTATCTGTTTGGGTTTTTTTTTTTGTTTGTTTTTTACGATTCCATTTACAAGTGAGATCATACGGTTTTTTGTCCTCTGAGTTATTTCACTTATGTTTAGTTTTTAAAGAAACCGCAAAATTCTAAGGTGGCTGTAACATTTTACACTCCCATCAGCAATGTATGATACAGTTTCTCTGCCTCTAACCAATACTGGTAATATCAATATATTATATTTATCTGTTTCAATAAGTGTGTGGTACTCTGTCACCAGGGTCTTAATTTGCTTTTCTCTAATGGTTGATGATGCTGAATGCTTTCATGTGTTTATCTGCCATAAATATATCCTCTTCACTGAAATGTTCCTTTTTGTAGTTTATTTTCTAATACTTTTTTTACACTGTTGCATTTTGAGAGATTTTATGTATCCTACACGAGACCTTTGTCAGATGTGTGGATGCAAATATTTTCTTCTATAGCTTTTCCTTTCAACTTTTTAACAGGGTCTTTTGCAAGAGCAAACTTTAAAATTTTTCTTGTAGTCCACCTTATTGATTTTCTCCTTTCATAAATTGTACTTTTGGTATCATGTCAAAGAACTCTTCACCAAGCCCTCCTATGTTTTCTTCTGAGTTTTATAGTTTTGTTTTACATTGAAATCCATGATCCATATTGAGTTAATTGTTGTATAAGGTATGAAGTTTAAGCCAAGATTCTTTTTTCCTAACCTGTGGATATCCAATTGCTCAAGCACCATTTGTTGAAAAACTATCCTTCCACTGAATTGCTTCTGAATCTTTGTCAAAAATCAGTGCTGTATAGGGGCACTTTTTGGGTTTTCCATTCTGTACCACTGATCTGTGTGTCCATTATTCCACCAATGCCACACATGCTTGAACAGCCACTCCTATATAATAATCATGAAATGGTTTATATGAACTCCTCCCATTGTATATACATATATTTTAATTGTTTTAGTTATTTTAGTTCCTTTGCCTTTCCTTATAAATTTTAGAATAATTCTGCCTATATCCACACACAAAAAAAATCTTTCTGGATTTTGACAGAAATTGTAGTAAGCAGACAGATTAACTTGGAAAAAACTGACATCTTTCCCAAGTTGAGTATTCCAATCCATGAATACAGTATGTGTCTCCATTTATTCAGATTTTCTTTCATCAGTGTTCTGAAGTTTTTTGCATATAAATCTTGTACATGGTATTTCATTTACTGACTATAAGTGGTATTGTATTTTTAATTTGTAGTTTTCAAGTGTTCATTGCTACTGTATAAAAATAAAAATGAATTTTGCTAGTTAGTCCTTTACTTTGTGATGTCACTTATAAGTTCTAGGCGAGATTTTGGAGATTTGGGGAGATTTTCTGTGAAGAAAACGATGTCATCTGAAAATAAGGACAATTTTATTTCTTCCTTTATGTTCTTTGTTCCTTGTATTCCACTTTTTTGTCTTATCACATTGGATAGAACTCTCAGTACACACTGTGTTGAACAGGACTGGTTATCTTTGTTCCTAGTCTCAGGGAGAAACCATTCAGTCTTTCACCATTAAGTCTGATGTTTGCTATAGCGTTTTTGCAGCTGTCTCTAGCAAGTTAAGGAAGTTCCTTTCTACTGCTTAATAAGCCCCAGTTAATCTTGATGTATAAATTCTTTCTCTATATTGCTGATCCTATTTGCTAAAACTTCATCAAGGAATTTTGTACCTATATTCACAGTGTTTAGTTTTCCTTTCATGCACTGTTGTTTTCTGATCTTGATATCAGGGTAATAACAATTGCATTAAAAAAAATGGGAAGTGTTCTCTCCTCTTCAATTTCTGGAAGACTTGGGTAGAATTGGTGTTAATTCTTTAAATACTTGGTAGAATTCCAGTGAAACATTTTGGTCTAAAGATTTTAAATTAGGAGTTTAATTTCCTTAATGGTTATAGGGCTATTCAAATGATATATTTCATAGTGTGGCAGTTGCAGTAATTTGCACTTTTTAAGGAATCGATCTATTTCATCTGAATTGTCAGATTTATGTGTATAGAGTTTGTTCCTAGTATTCTCATTATCATTTTGATGTCTGCGGGATCTGTAGTGATATGCCATTCCATTCCTCATATTAGAATCTACATCTTGTCTTTTTTTGTCAGTCTTGCTAGAGATTAGCCAATTTTTAAAATGTTTTTGAAGGACCACCTTTTTGTTTCATTGATTTTCTCTATTCTTTTTCTGTTTTCAAATTCACAGGTTTCTGACTTTGTTTTTATCATTTTCTTCCTGCTGCTTTCTTTGGGTTTATTTTGCTCTTCTTTTTTTAGTTTCTTGAGATGGGGCCTTAGATTATTGTTTGAGGCTTCTTTTCTAATGTAATCATTTAATGTTATAAATTTCCCTCTTTAGCTGTATCCCACAAAGTTTGATATATTTTCATTTTTATTAAGTTCAATGTGCTTTTTAATTTCCTTTGAGACATACTCTTCAACTCATGAGTTATTTACAAGTGTGTTGTTTAGTTTCAAAGTGTCTAGAACTTTTCCTGTTATCTTTCTTTTACTAATTTCTGGTTTGATTCCATTGCGGTCAGAGAACACACTATTATTTCAATTCCTTTAAACTTGAGGTTTGTTTTAGGATCTCATCTAACTTGGTATATATTCCATGGATGCTTGAGAGGAATATATATTCAGCTGCTGTTTGATGGAGTATCTGTACATGTTGATGAGATCCTACTGGTTGGTGGTATTGAGTTCTTCTGTTCTTAATGATTTTTCTAGTTGATTTTTCCATTAGGAGAGGTACTGAAGCCTTTACTTGTAGGTTTGTTTATTTCTCCTTCTATAAACTTTGTTCAGTTCTATCAGTTTTTGCTTTACACTTATACACTGTTTGATGCATACACATTTAGGATTAGTACATCTTCTTGTATTAACCTTTTTATCATGATGTAATGTCCCTCCTCCTTCCCCGATAATTTTCTTTGCTCTGAGCTCTACTATACCTGATACTAATCAAACTATTGCTTTTGAAAATTAATATTAGCATGGCACAAGAACAGAGCCATAGACCAGTGGAACAGAATAGAGACTACAGACATTAACCCAAACATATATGGCCGATTAATATACGATAAAGGAGCCATGGACATACAATGGGGAAATGACAGTCTCTTCAACAGATGGTGCTGGCAAAACTGGACAGCTACATGTAAGAGAATGAAACTGGATCACTGTCTAACCCATACACAAAAGTAAACTCCAAATGGATCAAAGACCTGAATGTAAGTCATGAAACCACAAAACTCTTAGAAAAAACATAGGCAAAAATCTCATGAACATAAACATGAGTGACTTCTTCATGAACTTATCTCCCCCGGCAAGGGAAACAAAGGCAAAAATGAACAAGTGGGACTATATCAAGCTAAAAAGCTTCTGTACAGCAAAGGACACCATCAATAGAACAAAAAGGTATCCTACAGTATGGGAGAACATATTCATAAATGACAGATCCCATAAAGGATTGACATCCAAAATATATAAAGAGCTCACATGCCTCAACAAACAAAAAGCAAATAATCCAATTGAAAAATGGGCAGAGGAGCTGAAGACAGTTCTCTAAAGAAGAAATCCAGATGGCCAACAGGCACATGAAAAGATTCTCCACATCACTAATCATCAGAGAAATGCAAATTAAAACCACAATGAGATATCACCTCAGACCAGTAAGGATTGCCATCATTGAAAAGACAAACAACAACAAATGTTGGCAAGGTTGTGGAGAAAGGGGAACCCTCCTACACTGCTGGTGGGAATGTAAATTAGTTTAACCATTGTGGAAAGCAGTATGAAGGTTCCTCAGAATGCTCAAAATAGAAATACCATTTGACCCAGGAATTCCACTTCTAGGAATTTACCCTAAGAATGCAGCAGCCCAGTTTGAAAAAGACAGATGCACCCCTATGTTTATTGCTGCACTATTTACAATAGCCAAGATACGGAAGCAACCTAAATGTTCATCAGTAGATGAATGGATAAAGAAGATGTGGTACATATACACAACAGAATATTATTCAGCCAAAAGAAAAAAACAGATCCTACCATTTGCAACAACAAGGATGGAGCTAGAGGGTATTATGCTCAGTGAAATAAGCCAGGCGGAGAAAGACAAGTACCAAATGATTTCACTCATATGTGGAGTATAAGAACAAAGGAAAACTGAAGGAACAAAACAGCAGCAGAATCACAGAACCCAAGAATGGACTAATAGTTACCAAAGGGAAAGGGACTGGGGAGGACGGGTGGGAAGGGAGGGATAAGGGTGGGAAAAAAGAAAGGGGGCATTACGATTAACATGTATAGTGTGTATAGTGTGTGGGGGGCATGGGGAGGGCTGTGCAACACAGAGAAGACAAGTAGTGCTTTTACAGCATCTTACTACGCAGATGGACAGTGACTGTGAAGGGGTATGTGGGGGGGACTTGGTGAAGGGGGGAGCCTAGTAAATATAATGATCTTCATGTAATTGTAGATTAATGATACCAAAAAAAAAATTAGTATTAGCATGGTATAGCTTTTCTCATCATTTTCCTACCAACCTACCTGTTACACTTTAAGTAAGCAGAAATGAATCATGTTTTTAAATTCATTCCACCAATCTTTTGTTTTTTTAGACCATACACATCTAATTATTATTGATACATTAGAAATTAAACTCTGCCATTTTGCTTTTTGTTTTCTGTTTTTTCTGTTGTTTCTCTGTTCCTGTTTTGTTTTTCCTTCCTGTGGGTCATTTGAATCCTTTTAGAATTCCATTTTGATTTATCCATAGTGCTTTTTAATGCACCTCTTTATATACATTTTTAGTGGTTTCCACAAATTATATATATATATATATATATATATATATAACACATCACGTGTAGATATTATACTATATATACATACATATATATACATGTAGTGCAATATCTACAGCATAAGCATGTTCTATATATAAAACACTTTACTGGTATTGACATTTTAACAGTTTAAGTATTGAAACTTACCTTATTTTCTGTGTCTTCACCCTCCCCCTCTTAATACAGCTGCTTAATATTCTAAATTCTTTGAGAACCAAATTAGATCATGTTATAATTTTTGTTTCTACCATGAAAAACAATTTAGTTTTTTGTTTACTATGTTCTCTTTTCTCTCATGGTCTCTGATTTCTCCTTTTTCATTTCCTTTCATTTAGACAGCTTCTTTTAGCCATTATTTACGGTAGTTCTATATTTCATTCTTTTAGGGTACCTTCACAAATTCTCTGAGTTTTCCTTCAATAATGTCTTTATTTCCCCTTTACTACTGCAGTATTTTCACTGGATATAGAATTCTAGGTTGATAGTTTTTTCTTTCAATATTTGAAAAATGTTGTGTCACTTCCTTCTGGTTTCATGGTTTCTGATGAGAAATCTGTTATCATTCAAATTGTTTTTCTCTTACTGCTAAGGAACCATTTTTTTCTAGCTGCTTTAAGATTTTTTTCTGTGTGGTTTTCACAAGTTTAACTCCAGTGGTTCTTGGTGTGTATTTCTCTGGGTTTTTCTTGTTTGGGGTATGCTCAGCTTCTTAACTCTATAGGTTTATATCTTTTGTTAAAGGTAGGAAATTTTTACCCATTATATCTGAGTACTTTTTCAGCCCTGCCTTTCTTTTCCTCTCCTCCTAGAACGCCAATGACATGAATGTCATATATATTTTTACACAGTCCTGCAGGCCTCAAAGCTTCTATTCTCTTTTTCCAGTCTATGTTCTCTGTTATTCAGATTGGTCGTTACTACTTCTCTGTCTTCAAGTTTACCAATTCTTTCCTCTCTCTCCTACATTCTGTTGTTAATCTCATCTATTGAGATTTTTCTTTACTTATTGTTTCAGTTCTAAAATTTGTTCTTTTTCTTTAAATCTTATTTTTCTCACTGAGATTTTCTTTTTCATTTGTGTCAAGTGTGTTCATAATTGCTCAAAGCATTTTTATGATGATTGGTTTAAAATCCTTATCAGGTAACTCTAACATATGTAACACCTTGCTGTTGGCATCTGTTGCTTGAATTTTTTCATTCAAGCTGATATATTCCTGATTCTTTGCGTGATGAGCAATTTTTGTTTGTAACTTAGAGATTTTGAGTATTATGTTATAAGACTCTGGGATACAGAAGCAAGAAAAATTCCAAGGAACTCATCACCCTGTAATTCTTCAAGTCCTGAGGTCCCTAGTGGTTCTTCCTCCTTCTCTCCATTTTTCAGTTTTCTTGTGTTTGCTTTATATGTAATGTCTAGGGATTTTTACCTCTACTTCATAGGAAGGATAAGAATGATTACTTTTATTGTATCTTCCTGGAATCAGAAACCCATATTTAATTGAATCATCTTTCTTCTTTTAGGAGTCATATCTGGCTCTTTGATTTTCCTCTACTTCTATTACTGGGGCAATATTTGAAGGTTCCATCTCCTTAATATTCCCTGAGTTCAAAATCTGCTCCTTCCATGTTCCATGCCTTTGTCTTATTCAGAAACTCATTATCTGTTGCTTGAATTACCTACATATCTTCTTATCTAGTCTCTAAACTGACAGCCTCTCCCTTTCTTCCAGTCTCTTCTGTTCTACATATTGTGGCCAGTTTTATTTCCTTAGGAATAAATCTTTATCTTTCCTTTCTCTTTCTCCATAACTTTGAATAGCTCATCACTGCCTACTTAGTAAGATTCAAACTTCTTAGCTTGGGAGTCAAAGCCACCACCAAAATGGCTCAGCTTTCCATTGACAGTCTTACCATCTTCTGCTTTCACATACAATCCGGTGCTGCAGTGAAAATGCATCCTGCTAGATCCCAGACACACACCGAGCAGTTTGATCCTGGGCCTTCACTCATCTGCTCCTCTGCTTGGAGGGCCCCTCCTCACCTACTTGGGGCAGGAACCACTGCCTCAAGGAAACCTCCCTGAGCACCCAAGTCAGAACCAGTACCTCTCCCCATCAACAACCACAGCCATTTTCTTACATTGTTCTGTAAACAGGCTCTCCATTCAATCTGCAGCTACAAGCCTCCTTGTGCTCCTTGCAGGGCCTTTCCTCTTCCACAGTATCAGCCTTTCTTGGCTCAGTGGTCAAGGAGAAGAGGACGTCCATCAGTGGATGGCAAGGCAGGAGCTGGCTTCATCAGGAAGCAGGAGGTATGGCACTGAAGGAGTTGTCTTACTTTTAGAAAATGTGTCCATTTCAGGAGATTTTGTTCTGCCCTGGGCCTCTCTGGAGGTACAGGGAAGGAAACTTCAGAGACACATGCACTATGCTTGCCTTGAAGTCAATTTGGGAGACCTCCCTACAGCAAAGTTCTCCTGCCCTTCATGAGATCTACCTACCCTGCCTGTACCATGGACAGTTCACCCCCTTGGGTACAGATGCTTTCTCTGTGAGGTGGGTATTGGTAGCATGAGTGAGCGAGGAGAGAAGCTGCTGGATTTAAGTCTCATCTCTGCTGTTCATGAGCTGTGTAAACTCTGGACAAGTTACTTAACTTCTTTGCATCTCAGATTCCTCATCTGCAGAATGGGGATAATTACAGAACCTAGTGGCACACTCTTACTGCTTGAGGGGCACAGTCTTGAACTAAAGGTGCAGATGAAAGCCCAGGCCAGCCCCATAAAGTATCCCTCACTGATGAGTGCCATGTAGGGCTGATGCAGCCTGCACCCTCCCATTCACTGACTCTTCCTAAACTGAGATTCAAAACCTCAGGCTGTCTTCTCTCATTTTGGAGGGTTGGCCTTTTGTTGTTTGTGTGGAATACGGGCAATGTGAGCATGGAAATAAAAATCTTGGCTTGTATTTCTTGGGCTATGATCATCAATAAAATAGGGCAAAAGAGAGCTATAATCTAATGTAGTATATTACTGTAATTAGTGCTTCATGCACAGAGTTCTCTCCCGCCCTCCCTCCAAAATAATGAAACAGTTTAACATAAACAGTAGTGACTTTATCCTCCATCATGTGGTGTTCTGTGATTGGGTAATTATGGTAACAGCATACAGTTAATGGATGCTGAGCTCAGAATGTAAGAGAAATGGGATGAGAAAAGGCACACGAAGGAGTAGAACCATGGAGCTGCCGAACTGGGAGGACCTGGCAACTGTGTGCCCCACACTCCCATTTAAGAAAGGGGTGGCTGAGACTCAGAGGGCTGAATGACCAGCAATGCCAGATGCTTATACAGAATGGAGTCAGAACTAGAACCTAGGTTCCTCCTCTCTCCTGTTCAATAAGCTTTTCGACCAACATCTTCTCTCTGGAAAATGACATAAGGCAGAATATTCTAGAAGGTTTTCTGTGTGGCAAGTAGCCTTTGTTCACTGAAACTGCTGAGATAGAGAACAATGTTTGGTGACTTGAGCTGCTGTCTGTCATTCATTGTTTGTGGACTCCAAGAGGCAGAGCCATTGCGTGTCACAGCAATTGGTAGTAAACATTTGAGACATTTTTTGTTTCATCCATTTTGTTCCTTTGATACAACAGACGGGAAATATCAGCAAGTACACAAATTGAGATTTTGTTGAACTTACTCTGGATGAGGTTGTTTATTTCAGTTAGATTTTATTTCTGCTATTACTATTTAAAGCATCAGGTAAATAATAAAGTCCCTCATAAGAATGTCTACATTTCTTAGTCCTGAACTACGTGGGAGAAACACAGGCAGTCGACGGTTTTTGTATTGAAGGCACAGGGGTTTCCTAAGGAAACAAGTCCCTCATGGGACAACCGGAAAATGGACTCCAGCCTACACAGCAGACACGTAACACAGGTTCATACTGACACAAACGTGCACCACTCTCCCCACCGCCGATGTCTGAACAAATATGGTCACAGCCACAGCCACCCACATGACCCCCCCTACTCATCTCCTCCTTCCTACAGAAAAGGAGAGATGAGCCCCTGGAGGCAGGAGCTGCTCATCTTCCCATGACTCTTGTCCTCTGTCCCTCAATCCCGGAAAAGCCACACCCAGGGGCTGGGCCAGTGATTCCTCCTTCTGATTCTGTCTAGCGACCATCCAACAAAACATGCACCCTGCCACTGCAAGGAGCCCAGCCCAGCCTGACGAGGGGTCACAGCAACTCCCATTCTGCCTACAAGGGGAACATGCACCACTCTGGAAAGAGCAAAGTCAGTCCCTGAGGTCACAGGCGGTCCCTTGACAAGCAGGAGGACCGCCGTGGAAACATTCCCCACAGAACTAAGATTTATGCCATTACAGCCACAGAGAGATGCCACTAAGTGACAAACTTCTCATCAGAGATAATGCTCCCTATGTTCCGGCTCCAATTCCAACCCACCCCGAGCCTTGAAAGGCAGTGGGGACTCAAATGTCTTGATCAACAGTCAAAGTCAGATTTCAAAAAGGGATTAGAAGAATGTCAAGATGGCAGCTCAGACCAGGGACATACCCATGGAAGACCCTTTTTCGTGGCACCTCTGCCTTCTCGGGAGGACCATCAGTGGAAGGGCCCACTGGTATGCGGCCCAGGGCAGGAGGCAGATGCCATCAGTGACCCTGGCAACATGACGCGCCATGGCCGTATGTGTCACTAGAGCATGTTCCCGTCACAAAGTGCTTTCCCAGCCAACTTTTGACATGAACATCTCCACAAGGTGACTGCCTAGAGGCCGCAGGTATGTCTTCATCACTTATGAGCGAACTGGAGCCCAGGGAGAACAGCGCATGGTCAGAAAGAGAGCAGAAGAGACTCGATGACTGCATGCTAAGTTACTTGAAGTCCACTCTGTTCCAGACACCTGATAAGTCTTACATATTCAGTTTCATTGTCTGTAAAATAGGGCTAATAATGGTGCCCCCCACATAGGGTGGGGAGAAACATTGACATGGAGCCTGGTACATGGAAACTCTTCAGTTTAAGTATCAGTGGATCCCTACAATAACCTTACAAGTGTCTATTATACTTTCCATCTTACAAATAAGGACACTGAGGCACAGAAGGGAATAGAACTCAGCCAGCCAGCATGTTAAGCGGCCTTATTTGGCCTCCAACACAGATCTGCCTGACTCCAAAACCCGCACTCTTCCCATTCACGAGCATGCTTACCCCAGAGCTTGGCTTACCCGTTTCCAAGTCCTCTGCACTTTCCTTGCTCCACTCAGCCTGGTTTGAGACAGTCTCCTACAGAAACTGTTGTGACCTGGTTTGACTAGCAAACACAAAGCTTCCACTCAGAAGATACGTAACAATGTCATCAACCAAAACTCCAAGCACCCTGTTTCATAAAAACTTTGATAACAGCAGCAAAGAAGCTCTCATCAAAGTCCCCAGTGGGGCTAAGCAGTTTTCAAGCAGAATTGAGTGTCTGAGGCCAACAGCACGGAAGTCAAAAGATGTTCTCATCAGTATCTAAAAATTTCAAAACTCCCTTTTCTTTATTATATAATTTCCATTTCAGTAATTTTTCTGTAAAAAGTGAAGATAAAAAAAGATAATTGAACAAAATCTTTCTTATTTCTATGTCTTCTTGCATGTAGTAGGCATTCCATAAATGCTTGTAAAATGCATGACTGAACTGATTATGAATGAATGCATCTATTTTCTTGTAACGAATTGACTCAAAGAGCCAGTTTTTCAGGGACTAAAAACTGCATCCCTGAGAGGTTGCTAAGTCCCCAGTAATGCTTGGGCTAAAAAGCCAACTGTTTTTATATGTTAGATGTCCCTGATGCAAAGATGTCCCCCAAGACTGTGGTGGGAGGCTCATGGGGTGTGTCTGCACGGTGAGAGCTCACACCTGCTTTGTAAGTATTCAGTGTGAGCTCAAATAGCTGACACTTAGGCTAGCATCCATAGCACACACAGGGAAACACCTTCCTTTGGGTGTTGTGTTCATTATATGCCATTTGCTGGGGACTGGCCAGTTCTGATTCCATTTTCACCATCTGATGATTCTTCCAAAGAATCACCATGTACACACCTGAACGGGAGCCGTGGCTCTGTGGCCTCCTCCCTCCTTACCTGTAAAAGTGGCAATGGGAGTACCTACCGAACAGAGTCCCTGTGCACAGAAAACGTTTGTGAAAGCACTTTGTAAACAATGAAGAGAAGCCGGTCTATCTCGAAGGATCATTATCACCAACAAAAGGGCAGGAAAGCTAGTTCATGGTGCCACTGGATTGCCCTTGGCTTGGAAAGAATAATAGCTTGTGATATATTCTCAACAGCCAGGAACTTTGGATGACTTTTATGCACCCTGTTCTCAGATACATGAAGCTGGAGTTGCCCCGTACTTGACCATTCATGTGCCTGCCACCTTTGCCATTTTGCCATAGCTGCATCTCACCCTTACATCAAATTTAAGTTACCTTTATTTCTGTACATGTTCATCTTGTTTTAATCAATAAATCACCTGCTTGGCATGCTGTGACATGTGCTTCCATGACGTGTATGGGAAACACTGTGTTAAGCCAAAAGTCACTGTATTCCGAATCCAGATAGGAGCAGTCGTTTCCCCCAAAAAAGGTGCCTGCCAAAACCTTGTGTGTGCTGGCACATAGACTGACCTGGATGTCCCCAAAGCTGAGCAGTCCTGGCATATTCAAAAACAACCCCAAACTACAATGCATTATCTAATCACATAGAATAAAAATTATTTCCATTCCCATGGCTCTTTATGTTTTAACACCACCGTCCTGGTCATCATACAATCTGGCCCTGACCACACAAGTGCAGCAAGTGGGCTGACACCCTTCCTTTCACACAGGGGGCTCACAGATGTTAGAGGGTTTGTGCAAGACCACATTGGAAATAAGGGGCAGTACCAATGGAAACTCCAAGTCTTCAGCTCATTTAGCTGCACCCTCTTCAGGCAGGGCAGTATTTTTTAAATGACTGGCTTTCCCTCTTCAGGCAAACACAGCTCTAGTGCCAACTTTTTATCCATCCACTTGTCTACCTACGTCTCCATTCATCAGCTTGTCTAACTACTGATCCACTGATCCATCCATCCATCCACCCATCTATCCATCCCACCCATCCATCCATCCCACCCATCCATCCCACCCATCTATCCATCCCACACATCCATCCATCCACCAATCCACCCACCCACGCACCTGTCCATCCATCCATCCACCAGTCCACCCACCCACCCACCTGTCCATCCATTCACCCAACTATCCATCCCACCCATCCATCCATATACCAGTCCACCCACCCACCCACCTGTTCATCCATTCACCCAACTGTCCATCCCACCCATTCATCCATATACCAGTCCACCCACCCACACACCTGTCCATCCATCCCACCCATCCATCCACCCATCCGCTCAATATTTGAGGAACTTCTTTGTGCTTGTTGCTATGCAGAGCACTGGAACTACTCACTAGTTTTATTCTTCTAAAAAGAGAAGTTTTCATTTAGGACAGGGATGGCAATAGGAGTACTATCTGTATCAGTTTCTTCTTATTTGAAAACCTACCATAGATTTTAGATAGCAAAACATAGTAATATGCTCTAATTCTTCCCATCAAAGGAAATGAAATACTTAGGAGTCTGGCAACAAAAGAATCAGGGAAGACCGTGCTACTGAGTCCTCTCCCTCTGAAGTACATCGGAAGTACAATAATTAGGGTTGTATTGTGGGATCACTTTGGATGAAAAGGGTACACTTCCAGTTACTTCTCATGAGTAACAAGTTCAAATAAATAGAAATATACCCTGATGGTCTTGGAACTTTTGGAAGAGCTAATTTAGCATTGAGGTGTTTTCTCAGACTGCCATTCAGAGTTGAGATTCACTTATATTCATGACTGCACTTTGCTTGGGTATTTTAATTCCTCGATTTCAGACTTAAAGGCAGTGAACTTATTATCAATGATGCAGGTGGCCTAACATAATGAGCCCCCATAAAAGGACATGTTTCAAGGTAGATCAAAAACAAAACTTCAAAAAACATACAGAACAGAGTAAAAGAAAATATGAATCCATTCTCAACTGGCATATGAAGGAAAGGAAAAAAACTCAAACATGCAGAAGAAAATAAGACATCTGAAATATCTGAAAAAAAAAAAACTTTAACACTCCTGTTAACATTTTTAAGTTTCCCCAAGCATGCTGTAAAGTCAGCAGAACTACCAGGTCTCCCAGTCACCAATGACCTCCTTGTCAATCAGAGCAAGAGCAATGATTCCCAAACTTCAGTGTACATTGCAGCCACCTGGAAGGCTGGTTATAGCATGGACTGCTGAGCCCCACTCTCAGAGTTTCAGATTCAGATTAAATTTCAGATTCAGTAGGTCTGGGGTGGAATCCAAGAATTTGCATTTCTAAATTCTTAGGGGAATGCTGCTTTTCCTGGTGGTCCAGGAAACCCCATTTTGAGAAGCACCAAAATAGGCCATCTTCAGTGCCCATCTCACACGACTTCTCAGCTGCCTCTGACCCAAGGAACCACTCCTAAGACCTCTGCAGGCCACACTTGTCCTGCTTTCCCTGCCATCTCTCCTCTTCTCCTGTGAAGTCTCCTAGTGTTCCTCAGGACTTTATCTGTGACTTCCGTTCTTCCACTGAAACCTTGCTGAGCAACCTCATTCGCCCTGAAGCCTCCAGTCACCTAGGCTGCAGCTCCAGCCTGATCTAATGTGACCTTCACAAGGGCATAGTTTGCTGTCTTGTTCACAGTTGCATCTCAACTGCCCAGAGCAAGCCTGGTGTAGAAATGGCCCAGTAAGTATTTGTTACAACTTCCTAGGAGATATTTCCACCTAAATGTTCCACAAAATAACTGGCACCTGAAATCATATGCATTCAGGAAGAAAAATATCACAGAATGATATTATATAAACTACATGCTTTCCCTGTACTCCCAATGGTACTGAGGTAGGACAGGGACATGGGACAGGCATCATGATTAACTTCTTCTGCCTATGATCTTCTGCTGAGATATAGTCTAGTAAGAACAGGAGGGACTCCATATTAAGGCTAAGATTCCATTTGAAAAACCAGGGAGTTAGGAGGTAAGATTCCTAACATATTTTATGGTAATTAGCCAACAACTGATCTAATCTTAAGGCAGGGCAAGGGTATGTTCCCGCTGCTTGGGGGTAACTGCTATCTTGGAGAAGAACAGGACCAATAAATTCCTTGTGTTCAGTTTGTCTTACAGACTATCAAGAGGATGGATGTGGGTAATGACATGATGTCTCTCACTGGAGATGGACATCATGAGACCACAGGTCAGCCTGTGCTGCCTTGGCCTTTTACCCCGTTCCTGAAATCCTTAAAAGACATGAATCCTAAGCCTTTATGTAAGCCTCCTCTTTGAGGCTGCCCACACTCCCCTTTCTTCAAGTGTGTACTTTGCCTTAAATAAAACCTTCTTGCTGCCAAACTTACTGTGTTTTGTCTCTGTGCTCTTCAAAGTCTCTCAGGAGGTTAACAGGAGACCCCTTTCCCAATGGGAAGCATCTTTGTTACTTCACTACTTCATTCAATTTTCTAGATTTAAGACAAGTTTTCACTTTGCCTGTTCTACTTCAGACGAGTAGGGAAGGGCTACTAAGACCTCTGATTAGGGCCTGCAAGTTCTCATTGCCTGGGTAACCCGGAAGGACAGCAGCTGTGTAATCATGCTCTTTAGTAGCCTTCCCAAAAATCTTTCTTAGCTTGGGAAGTTCTCAGAACATAGTATCACTCCATCCAGTGTTCTGCAGCTCCCTAGATCCTGGGGTGGTGGGGCTTAGTTCCCATGCTGTGCAGATTCAAGCAGACAGTGGGCGCCAGGTGACCCTGGCTTCAAGAGTTGGTAAGGGATCTGCCCTATGCTGAGCAGGATTTCAATTAACTTCCCTTTTCTCATTCTGTTCTTCTTTGCGCTCTACTGCTTGATCCGCTGCTGCCATTCACTACCACTCGCACTTTAATGAATTCCTTCCTTACCCACACTCATCTGACCTGCTAGAGAATTCTTTCTTGATCAGAGTCAAGAACCCTCTCCTGTCCTGGTTAAGGTCTCACCTAGTGCACAGGGAAAGACATCCCCAGATGCAGCTGCCTGTCAACAGTACCATCTTCCACTCATTTTGTAAGATCAAAGAAACCTAAGGGTCATCCTTGACTTCTCACCTGTCAGACACCAAGGTGTGCGGATTTTGCCTTCTAAATCTCTCTCATGTACATCCATTCCTCTCCATTCCCACTGCCACCACCTACTCTGAACACCTGTATCTCACCTGGATGCCCACTGTAGCCTCCCCTCCACACCGCAGTCAGTTGCGGGGTCTCATCCTGCCACGCCCATGATTAAAGCCTGTCTATGGCTTCTCCTGCCCCTTAGAGCAAAGCCTGGCCCCTCACCATAGCCTTAGTCTTTCCAATTGGGTCCTTACTGCCCCTCCAACTGTATTTCACTCTTCTTCCCAAGCCCTGTACTCCAACCGCCGCAACTCATTTTTGCTACCCTAACCCTCCATACTCTTACTCCTGCGCCATGATTCATGGCGTTCCTTTTTTCCTGGTGTACTCTTCCTTTTCCTCTTACTCCAAGTTCAGCTAATACCGTGTACTCATTTTCAGTTCCTAACTAACGAATTCACATCCTCCAAGTCTTCTCTTTCTCCCTCAAAAACCAAACTAAAACACCCCCCAAACTGGGAGACAGCCTGCCTTAAGTTACTATAATCCACTGTATCTGCAAATAAGTATTAGCCCTGCTTATTTAACTATTTGCCTTATTTGCCTCTCCAGGGGAAGGCTCATGTGTACACAGTGCTGGGCCCAGGGCCTGGACTCAGTCACCCTGGCTGAAAGAATAGGCCAACTGGATTGAAGGGGAGGAAACAAAATAAATTATTTTTCTGTGTTGACAGCAGAGTAGCACTTGGGTCTTGGAAGGGGCGTGATGCTCTGGGACAGTGGAAATATTCTGTATCTTGTTCTAGGTGGAGGTTATATGGTAAAAATTCTTTTTGTGTGTGTGCACATTTTGTAAATCATACATCAATAGAAAGAAATGAATTATTTTAAAATTATAATGTATTTCATATGGGGATCTAAAAATTCACATGGGCTAATAAAGTCACGTGGGACATAATAACAGAATTCAATACTAACCACAGGCACAAAAGTTCCTTAAGATGCTACTTCCCAAAGATCCAGAATCAAAAATATGCTAAAGTAATTCTTCATGTCATTTTTCTAAAATGTGACTGTGGTAGACTACTGTGCCTTACTTAAATCTGAGGTCCTGAAATACTCTTAGGAAAAGAAATGACCTCAAAGTCATTCTCCATAGAATCACATGCTATAAGAAATGCATTTCACAAACTAGAGAGAGTTGAGTTAATGGCATATAATTATATTTCAACGAATGCGTTGGGTCCACATTTTTAATATTATCGCCTCCCTCCTTCTCCAAGTAGGAACAGGACATAGGGGGAACCATACCATGTGGGTTTCCTTCATAGCTCTAATTAAAAGGATTCCTGCTCTACTGACTTCTGGGGGAGAAAATTTTCCAAGCATGTCAAGAAACTGAGGATTGCCTAGTTTTCTTTTTTAGACTAGAATGTGAAACTGGAAGCTTAAGATCGATTTTTCTAACCAGCAGGCAAAATTTACCTGCAGTTTAAGGAGGGTTTAGGAGCTTGCTTTCTGTAAGCTGCTCTTCATCGTAAGAGCTGTCCGCTGGGTTTACTAACAATCCCTCCGGCCATGGATGCGCGTTTGTTCTGCATGCACCCAGCAGTCCCTCAGACCAGGTAAATGCCCATTCTGAAACACAGCAACCAAAACAGTTTTCAGCTAGGGTGAAAATCACCCAGAGGACACTACGTGCGTCCAAAATAATGAGATCTGCAGAACCGGACCACCACAAGGCCACATTCTACGCTTCAGATCAAAGTCACACCCCTCAGCCCTCCTGGGTAGTTGTTCTTGGAGAGTGCCTGTTTTGCTTCCAATCGTAGTATTATTTTAGCCAGTTTCATTTTCCTTATGTCTCTATTTGCTCAGAAATCAAAGGAGAGGTAAACCTAAAGCTCTGTTTATCTAATGTAGAGAAGATATTACTTCATCATCATTATAACCAAGTGAGAGAAAAATTATTTTAAATATATAAAACAGTCACAAGTACCAGATTAGAAAAACTGAAAGTCTGACTGTGAGGAATGAAGCATCACTGTGCCCCCTTTTCTGATGGGAAAACTGAGGCGGCAAGATGTCTGAATGTCCCACAGCAGATGTACTTACTCCTAATTTGGGGCACTCTGTCGCTTTTTCAAAGTATTACCCGTGGAGAGGAAATGATCTGAGAAAGTTGGCGTTGCACTGGGAAATGAGAGCGGAAGGCAGGCCGGGGGGAGCCAGGATGGGCGACGGTCAGTGATGGTGGTGAAGGCGGCGGTGATGGTGGTGGCGGTGGTGGTGGTGGAGACCGAGATGGGCATGGGGGGGACGCGCGCCGGCTCCTCTCCGTCTCTCCATCACTGCCTGTCCTCTCTGCCTCCTCCGTCCCCGCGTGGCCTGTGCCCGGAGAAACAGCGCCCACAGGGTTTAAACCCACGCCGCACCTCCGCGAGCGCGAGGCTGCGGCGCCCGGCCAGCCGGCAGCCTCCCAAGCGCGGCGCCCGCGCCCCTCGCAGGGCGCGCACCCCAGGCCCCGCCGCGCCCCCGGGCCGCGTCCGGCCGCCGGTCACTTACGCCTGCTCTGGGCCCCGCTGCCGGCGGCCGGAGACAAAGGCTGCGCGGCCACGGCGCCGCCGGCTGCTCGGAGCCGCGCTGCCCGGCGCCGGAGAGGCTGGGGGCGGGGAGCGGGCAGAGCCACGGGCGGCAGCCGCGCGGCCGAGTGCTCCGCCCCGGCCCGCCGGCCGCCCCGGGCGCGTCCTCCCCGCGTGCTCGCCCGCGGACCTCCCCAGGGCCAGGGACCGCCCCCGGGGGCGGGGAAGAGGAGGAGGGAGGGCCGGGCGGGAGCCGCGCGTGTGCGTGTGCGCGCGCGTGTTCCCCCTTAACCGGGATCCTCTCCCCCTCCCCGCGTCCCCCTGCGGCAACCCCGTGGAGATGCTAGGCCCCGCCTCACCTGTACCGCGCTGCACGCCCTCCCACCCGGCCGTACTCGCTCGCCTCTCCTCCGCGCCGGCCACCCATTTTACAAAGAACAAAATTGAGACCTGGAGGGAAGGTCAAGTGCCACAGGCGCAGGGCTAGTGAGAGGCGAGCCGGGAGGACAAACGCCCGGATCGTGCATCCTGTAAGAGTGGGACCAACACCTTACTGTTTCCCTCTCCTGGGCCAGGTGCGGTGTGTAGGGTCAAGGTTGGACCTCGGGGACAAGCCTCGGGCCCCTCCATGGGCCCGCAGGGAGGCTTCCCTTTCTGGGGAAAGTAGCACGTCTGCTTGGCTCAGTCATTTGCATCTTGTTAGGAATAGTAGCTTTGATTTATTTTTGTGGAATTTTAAAAAATCACAAGTAGAGAAAGTGTGTAACGAACGCACAAGTGCTCAGCTCCAGCTTAAAGACTGTCAACACTTCTCATTCCTTCATCTTCCCACTGCTTCTCATCGCTGAGGCTAGTCTAGCTAAGGCCTTTTAAAAACATAATCACAATATCGTTATCTCACTTTAGAAAATTACGAATAATTCCTTACTATCACCTGACTATGATTTTTTAAAAGCTGATGGTTATTCATTGAGTAGTTATTATCTGCCAGGCCTGTATTTAGCACTTTACTTACACCACTCAGCTTTGGTGTGGGCCCTGATTTTCTCTAAAGCTGCGGGGAGAGAAGGATTGCACCGGTTGTTGGCTTGCAGCAGCTGATGGAGCATGAATTAGCCCTGGTCCACCAAGGGCCAGATACTTCTCACCATGCCCCAGACCCCTGGAGAAGTTTGACTGAAGCTTATCCTTCCAGAAAAATGCATACACAGAATTTGTATTTCAATTATAGGGGTTTCAATCCAAATCTCTCAGGCTGTCTGAACCCAAGCACAAGCTATGAGACACAGAGCTGGGCTGAGGTGTCCCTTACTGCCCTGTGGAGCCCCATGGGTAGGCTGGCATCCTGAGGATTCTGCTGGGCAGGTCTCCCACAAGGCGAGCTAGGGATTTCCGGGGCCCAAGCAGGGCAAGAGAGTCATGCTGGAGTGCGGAACTTTTTTCCCTTAGGTGGAGGCTTTGTATAGAAGTCCTGTGCATGTGTGGGATGTTAATAGATTCTCACCTGTGTCTCAGAAGAGCATTTTGTCCAGGATGAGGAGACCTGAGCTGTGCCAGGCCATCTGGACATTCAGCTTATCTAAACCCGCCAGTGGCAGAGCCAAGGCACACCCATTGGTACATGGCTTTGGGAGCATGTACCTAGCAAAGCAGTCAAGATGTAGGCTCTGGACTCAGACTGCCTGGCTTTGACTCCTATACCTCTTGTTAGCCTTGTGACCTTGGAAAAGTTACTTGACATCTCTGTGCCTGCTTCCACATCAGGAAAAACCAGGGTTGTCGTTTGAACTTGTCTAGTTGGGCTGCCAGGAGGCATTTATGCCTGTACAGTGACTGGCCCAGAAAAGTTGGAAAGGTGCCAGAGTACTCATAAGCTGCTTGTACCCTTCAAGTGGGAGAACCACCATGATCTGAATCCAGAAGGATCGATGCTTCAGAAGATTCACAGCCCTACTTAAAGCAGACAGAAAGGGCCCACACCTGCCTCTGTTCAGTAGAAGCGCAGCATACCTACAAGGTGGCTCTTTCCTTTAGACAAGGGGCCAGGGGGAGGAGTACAGATGCTCACTGACAGGCCTCAGTGGAGTTCCTAAATGCTCAGGGGTTCCATTGACATGGCTACAGGAACTGATCTTTGAGATGCTGAGGAACATGTTCATCTCTTGCCAACCACCTCAGCCAAACTGGTCTCAGGTAATGAAACACAACATTCCCTCTCCGGCCTCCCCAAGACTTCCCTCCCCTGTGCAGTCACCCCTGACAACCTCAGGCAGCAGGAAGTCAGTCTCTCCAGCTTGAGCTCTTGGGCCTGCCCCGCATTAGCAATTGGAACTGCCAGTTGCTGCATGTGTCATGTCAGCCCATCTAGACTAAGTGCATGGAGACCTGGGATTGGAATCAGTAGTCAGCATCCCCCATAACATCTTGTCGATTGCCGAACCCAGCACTGGCAAAAAGAGTGCTTCCTATAATGTGCACACAGGTCCTCGACGGTGCTCCCAGCAGGGCTCAGGCTGGCTAGGATTTTCATGCCCTGTAGCCAGCAGCTGGCACAAGTTACTCAAACCTGTTCACCTGCCAGCCCTTCCCGGGGCAGGAATGCACCGGAGGCCAGGGCATCGCAGCTGCCCTGACCGATGATGCTGTGATGACACACTGGTCTTTACCTCTGGGTTGCGCCACAATCTCATCCCTGAATTGGGAAGCATAGCTCCTTCCCCTGATGAGGTTCTGGGTTTCAGTGACCTTGTTCTGAAAAGAACCAGCCTTTCTCTTCTCTCTGTGCCTTAACCACCCCCTTTGCTTGCCTCCCTTTCAGCTTTCTGTCTTCCCTTCCTGTCTCATAATATGGATGATACTAATTTTTTTAAACCGTTTGAAGCACTTTGCCCATATCAACTAGAGATGGTGTAGGTGAATAAAATCAAGATTAAGTTTTTGTAGAGCAAGATGAACAAAGGAAATAGTGTCTAGTACTATGCAGGGGAGACCTGCCCAACTCTAGGTCTCCTCACAGACTGTAGAGTATTTTAGGGTACTCAGACCTAGGGGTCTTCTGGGGAATAAATTTACCAAAGAGCCCTGGGATCGAGGAGAAACACAGCAAAAAATGTTATTAGCATCCATTTGTTCTTCATAGACAATCTGACACTCTGAGCCCCGACTAGGAAAGAACTCTATAAACTATTAAAATGACAAAGAACTTTAGTCATGATAAAGAAATAGAGTTTGCTTTAGCTAAATGGAAGGCCATACAAATGTGAAACGACAGCTTGTGGTGATGAATGCCTTCAATGGTTATAAAGATCAACTTACGGAAGATTAATAGAAGGGGAACGCATAATATCTGGGCTTCCAGCTGTTGAGGAATGCTGAACTTACTGACATTGAAGATAAGCTTAGATAAAAGACATTAAGTCCAAATGGAGAGAAAATACTTTAAAATAAGCCTAATGCTAGCAACTAAATTAAGGCAGTAAATATATCTGTGGTTCCAGCCCATTTACTTTTATAGAGACTCCAGATCATAATAATGAACAGCAGATTGTTAACCACAAAGTACCCTCTGCATCACATGGAATTTGAGCCACTCACTCTCCCATGTCAAAGAAATCCAGTCGTCCTGACAGAGAAGCTTTCACACCTTAGGTGGAAACTAACATCATATAAGGTGGTTTTAAAAACATCAAGAGGTATGGTCTGTGTCCTCTCCCATTGAATCTGGAAGGGCTGGAGACTGCTTCCGCTAACAGAATGGCAGAAGAGGCAATATATGCTCCTCTGGAGCCAGATCATAAAAGGATGCAGCTGCCACCTGGTCATCTGGAATGTGTACCCTCCAGAGCTCACTCCTGGGATATGATCACTCGGAAACCAGTTACTGGCTGGGAGGGGCCCAAGCCCCACGGAGAGGCCACACAGAGGTGCTCAGGTCAGCATCCCGGCTTTCATAACACCTCCGCCCAGGTACCAGATGTATGAATGAAGATGCCTCCAGGTGATTCCAGTGTCCAGCGTTGAAGTTACCTCCACCTGGCTGAGTCCTTCCAGCTGAGACCTCAGACATGGTGGAGAAGAGATTAGCCCTTTCCTCTGCACCAGGTCTAACTTCCGGACCAAAGGGTCTGTGAGCATAATGAAGTGGTTGTTAAATGCCATGAAATTTGGGTAGTTGCTGTCAACTATCAGGAATATCAAACGATAGACAAAAATATGCCAGATGCAGGGAGACACATTTTGCCTTCAAAAAGCTCAGTCTTAGCAGAGGATAGACGCCTCAGTGGGACAGAAGCTAAACAGGAAGGGTGGCGTCTCTGAATTCCAAGCTGTATTCACCTTTCCTAGCAGCAGGTATCCGGCTGAGTGACAGCTTCTGTGCCCATCTACAAAATAACAGTAGTACCTGCTTCATAGCTGGGGTGTGAAGCATGAACCCTGTGAAGGGCCTATGGTGTGGTGAGCACTCTGCAAATGCTGGCCATTGTTCTTGTCATCATCCACTGGGACACACTTACTTTGCAACATCACGCTGGTGAAAGGGCTGCTGAGCTGGGCATATCACCAGGGGATTTCTGTTTCAGAAAAAGTAGATTCTGTAATGGGTTTGATTAGTAGATTTATGGTTTTATAATTAGTACAAAAGGTTCCTTAAAAGCAGTTTTACAGTCTTTTCTGGGCATTGACCCACAGTTAGAAATACATTTCCTATTGTGACCTAATACACATAAGCATCCACCTCTAGAAAACCATATTAAAATTTTCATGAAATAATACTTGTTCTTACTATGTGCAGTGCAGTCTGTCATGTTCTATTTAATTCTTCAAAGTGCACTAAATTGATTTTGTAACCTGCTAAATGGGTCAAAATCTACAATTTGAAAAGCAATGTCATAAATAATAATAGTTGTATGGTTTCCTTGTCCTAAACGTTGTGTTGCTTTTCCTTTTGTTTACCTAACTCTTCTCCACTTTCCGGAAGTCACACGCTCCAGTTTACTGCCTCCCCATCCTGGTGAGCAGTCAGAACTGTGGCTGGACCTCTGGCGGGGGGCTGAGGGCAGCTGTCAGCGCACTCCCATGCTCCCCCCCATCCTAGCACTGGGCTGGCATGTAGCAGATGCTGGACAAGGATTTTCGAGTTGATCTTAAAAGCAGAATACTAACTCCATTTTTTGCTTACGTTTTATGTGGTTTATGTGCTAAGCACTTAGTCTGGTTTCAGATGAGTTATAATTTGATGCTATTGTTGACAAAGATGCAATATATGTGTCAGGGAGAAGAGATCTATTGGCATCCCTTTCTTGGGTGTTCCAAACAAATGTGCACCCAGTTTGAAATCCGCACCCTGGTCGTAATGCCTTTCTTGAAAGCTGTTTTCACTTTATAATGACAACATTTAAAATCAGATTCCAGAAAGTGCCTCGCCATTAAAATTTTACACTGCCCATTGCCTCTTGCCAGCATGGCCAGTTTTAACCCTGTGTCAGCGCCCATTACAAATAATGACCCCAGCATGTGTTTTGTTATGAGAGTCATTAACACAACCTCCCAACCCTGCTCTGCTTCCATGAAACAAACCATGCCTCTGCTGCAGGGACTCAGTGGGTAGTTTTTTTTGTCTTTTGTTTGTTGTTTTTTTTTTTCCTTCTGCAAAGTGCTTGATCCACAATAAAAGGAGCAAATAGAAATCTCAGGGAAAGGTAAATTAAAGACGCTCATCCTCCGATGTATCTACATTGGCTCATAGTAGAACTGCCCTTGAGGCTGCTGTATCAACAAAATGGGATTGTATTTCCACAGGGGTGTCCCATCTTAATTTCACTTTTCTGCAGGTAAAGGGAATTACCTTCTCTTCATCTGGAGTCACTTGGTGGAGTAGAAAGAGGGTGGGGTTTTGCAGTCACCCAGACTAGGGTTGCTGACTCACAGCTTTAACATTCATTAGCTGAGCTCCTGGAAGTTCAGTTGCTTTAGTTCTCTGAGCCTCAATTCCCTCAGCTGTAATACAGGATAATAATCTACCTCTCAAGTTCATGTACGAGAGGGAAGCCCATGAACAGAGTGGTCAGGAGCCACTCCTTGCTCACTGGGGTGATGTGTGTTTTGTACCACGGCATTCTTCCTTCCCCACCTACACTGAAGAGGCCAGGACAGAGGCTGAGCCAACGACAGCTTACTGCAGGCTGGCTATTGATGTGCCTAATGGAAGTTACTAGATGGGGTGAGCAGACCCAGTCAATTTTTTTTTTTCCCAATTCAATGGACTAAAAGCAGGCAGCACAGGATGCCTCTTGCAAGTAACTTGTTCTTTTGTTTTTATTATTAAATTATCATTGATATACAATCTTATGAAGGTCTCACATGGACAACATTGTAGTTTCAACATTCACCCATATTATTAAGTCCTCACCCCCCCATTGCAGTCACTGTCCATCAGAGTAGTAAGATGTATGGAGTCATTACTGTCTTCTCTGTGCTGTACTGCCTTCCCTGTAACCTACCTATATTGTGAGTGCTAATTATAATGCCCTTCAATCCCCTTCTCCCTCCCTCCCCAGGCCCCCTCCCCAACCCTTTCCCTTTGGTAACCACTAGTCCCTTCTTGGAGTCTGTGAGTCTGCTGCTATTTTGTTCCTTCAGTTTTGCTTTGTTGCTATACTCCACAAATGAGTGAGATCATTTGGTACTTGTCTTTCTCCACCTGGCTTATTTCACTGAGCATAATACCCTCTAGCTCCATACATGTTGTTGCAAATGGTAGGATTTCTTTTCTTTTTATGGCCGAATAATACTCCATTGTGTATATGTACCACCTCTTCTTTATCCATTCATCTACTGATGGACACTTAGGTTGCTTCCATATCTTGGTTATGCTGCAGTAAACATAGGGGTGCATATGTCTCTTCTGGCTGAATCATTTTTTAAAATTGCTTTATTCAAAGAAATGCCTACCCCTAAAGTCCAGATTGTGGGTGTGGCATACAGAATAATGGCTCCCAAAGATATACCATGTCCTAGTCACTAGAATCTGGGACTATGTTATATTCCATGGCAAAAGGAACTTTGCAGATAGACTGAGTTAAGGCTCTTGAGATGGGGGAGATTATCCTGGATTATCTGGGTGGGCTCATGTAATCACAAGGGTTCTTATAAAGGGGAGGCAGGAGGGTCAGAGTCAGAGAAGGACATGTGAGCATAGAGAGTTCAGAGAGACACAGCGTGATCCAGCATCCAGAGCCAAGGATTACCGGCATCCTCTAAAATCTGGAGAAGGCAAGTAACTGATTTTTCTCTAGAGCCACAAGAGGGAAAGAGACCCTGCCAGTCCTTTGGTTTTAGCCTGTAACACCCATTTTTAGACTTTGGATGGTCAGAATGGTAAGGTAATAAATTTGTGTTGTTTTAAGCCATGAATAGGTGGTAATTTGTTATAGCAGCAGTGGGAAACTAAGCTCTGAATGGAGCAACAGGATTGTTATGGGGAGGAAACACACAGGCTCAGGTGGGCTTCCAGAACACTGACCACATTCTAGTTCCTGATTTGTGTGGTGGTGACACGGGTGTTCAATTTACAACTACATGTTCAATGTTAGATGTATGCTGTGTGTCCTTTTCTTCATGGAAGTTATATGTCACCATTTAAAAATAATTTCAATGACTTTTTTATCTGGAAAAATCTGGGATCTAGAAGGAAATAGATGACCCTCAAGGTAACTGAGCAGATTTAAAGGCACTGATGTTTACAAAGTTGTGGCCAAAGGTTAGGGAAAGGAACAAAGGTTAGTACAGTGCTGTGAGACTGGCAATCAGGGAAGTCGTTATCATTGTCAGGACAGAAGAAGCAAAGGGAGAGGGCGGCTACCAGAGGCCAGGAGGAGTGGCTCTACTGAGGGGACTGTCACAGGGCTGTCAGGGAGGGGCCCAGCAGTGAGGGCGGTGGGGCAACATGTAGCCCAGCTCCAGTCGCGGCTGCTGTCTTGCCAATGAGTTTAAGCCCTGGGCAAGTTCACTATGGATTCAATGTGACCAAAGAAATGACATTAGAATGTTCTTGCAGTGAAAGTGTTGTACCCACGTTTATTGGCATGTCAACCACTAGAATCCTGTTCACTCAGAGTGAGTCTACATGCAGCAAGCTGGTCTCTGCCTCTGGGCCTCTCTGCCTCCCAGCCATCCTCCGGGCCTCTGTCCTTGGTGCTGCCACCACTCCAGCCTCGTCTCTGATCTCCTGCAGCCTTGCAGCCATGCCACCGTGTCACCCGGAGCACTGGGCGGAGCTCTTTATATAGAGTCAACAACAATGTATTGCCCACACGTGTGTAGTGAGCTGGCCAACCAGGCCCAGGTGAGAATACTAGCCACGGGAACCTTCACTTTATCCACAGCTGCTGCCACCCATTGGCTGATTGCATCCAGGGACCAGAGCACAAGGGCTGGTTGATGCCTCACAGCCACAGAACAGATGGAGGAGGTTGGAAAGTTGGTCTGGAGAACAATGGAAAACCTCCCCCACAGTCCATACCCTGTTGCCTTTTGTTCATGTAAAAAAATTTGTGGTTTCCACAGAGGGGACATGCAAAATCTAATCAGATACCATATAATCATGGCTCATGGGTGATGTCAATTCAGCCACCTGCACACTTGAAACCTACAATGTTAGCCTAGATTGTGCTCTTCATGTAGGAAAGGTGGGGAAAGAAAACAATTAACATAAACAAAAAAAAGATCTGCTCTTTGTTTCTCTTCTGTAGCTGGTGATGAGGCCTACATTGGCATTACTAAGCTGATCTCCCTCCTCCCATAATATGTCCTTCTTCCTCTCTGCCAGTATCTCAGATGAAGAGCTCCGTGTTGTATGGTGGTGACCCAAACATTCATTCTTGAAGGACTGGAGGCTTGGTGGCCTTGACTTCACTGCAGTTTTCCATGGTTGAGGACTGTCATTAAAGGAAGTAAAGAGGCTGTAGCCCCCAGGAATCCCTTGGGTGACCCACATAATCTTCCCTGACCCATCGTGTAGCAATAATCCAGTTTTTCCCTGGTAATTATAATATTGTACAACCGCCACTATTACCTATTTTCAAATTTTTTCATCTTCCCAAACACAAACTCTATAACCATTATGCAATAATGCCCTATTCTCCTCTTCCCCAGCTGCTGGTAACATCTAATCTACTTTCTACCTCTGTGAATTCACCTGTTCTAGATGTTTCATACAAGTGGAATCATGCAATATTTGTCCTTTTGTGTCTAGCTTATTTCACTTAGCATGTTTTCAAGTGTCATCCATGTATGAGAACTTCATTCCTTTTCATAACTGGATAATATTTCATTGTGTTTATAGACCACATTTTGTTTATCCATTCATCTGGTGGTGGGCACTTGGGTTTTTCCCACCTTTTGCCTATTGTAAGTAATGCTTCTATGAACATTGTTGTACAAATATCTATGTGAGTTCTTGCTTTCAATTCTTTTGGGTATAAACCTAGCAGTGGGATTGATCGGAATTGGTTGGTCATATGCTGACTCTATGTTTAATGTTTTGAGGAGCTAAAAGACTATTTTCTGCATTGGCTATACCACCAGCAACATACAAGGGTTTCAATTTCTCCATGTCCTTGCCAACCTTTTAATATGCTGGTTTTTGTTTGTTTTTAACTATAGTCATCCTAGTCAGAGTGAAGGTATCTCATGGTTTTGATTTGCATTTCGACTAATGATTGTGAGTATCTTTTCACATGCTTATGGACCATTTGCATATCTTTTTTTGATAAATGTCTATTCAAATCCTTCACCTATTTAAAAATTGTGTTTGTCTTTTTGTTCAGCGTTAGGAGTTCTTTATATATTCTGAATATTAAACCCTTATCAGGTATATGATTTCCAAATATTTTTTCCCATTCTATGGGCTTTTTACTTTCTTGATGTCTTTAAACGTGCATAATTTTGAAATTTGATCAAGTCAAATTTATCTATTTTTTTCTTTCATTGCTTGTGTTTTTGGTGTCATGTATAAGAATCTACTGCTAAAACCAGTTTTAATGATTTATCCCTATGTTTTCTTCTAAGAGGTTTATGGTTTTATTTCCTATATTGAGGTCTTTGATCCATTTTGAGTTAATTTTTGTATGTGGTATGGCATAGGGGTCTACCTTCTTTCTTTTGAGTGTGGAAATCCAGTTGTCCCAGCACCGTTTGTTGAAGAGACTGTTCTTTCTCCATAGAGTAGATTTGGCACCCTTACCAAAAACCAATTGCCTGTAGATGTCTAGGTTCATTTCCGGGCTTTCAGTTCTATTCATTTTTTTATATATCTATCTTTTGCCAGTACCATACTGTTTTGATTACTATAGATTTGTAGTAAGTTTTGAAATCTGACTGTTAATTTTTTTTCAAGATTGGTTTGGCTATTTGGGGTCCCTTGAAATTATGAATTTGAAGATTAGATTTTCCATTTCTGCAAAGAGGATTGTGGGAAGGTTTACATTAAATCTGTGGATTTCTTTGGGATTTCTTTGAAGAACATTATCGTTACCAGACTCCCCCCTTCACCAAGTCCCCCCCACCACAAACCCCATTACAGTCACTGTCCATCAGCATAGTAAGATGCTGTAAAATCACTACTTGTCATCTCTGTGTTGCACATCCCTCCCTATGCCCCCTCGATATTATACATGCTAATCATAAGGCCCCCTTTCTTTTTCCCTGCCCTTAGGCCTCCCTTCCCAACCCTCCTGCCCAGTCCCTTCCCCTTTGGTAACCGTTAGTCCATTCTTGGGTTCTGTGATTCTGCTGCTGTTTTGTTCCTTCAGTTTTTCTTTGTTCTTATACTCCACATATGAGTGAAATCATTTGGTACTTGTCTTTCTCCGCCTGGCTTATTTCATTGAGCATAATACTCTCTAGCTCCATCCATGTTGTTGCAAATGGTAGGATTTGTTTTCTTCTTATGGCTGAATAATATTCTGTTGTGTATATGTACCACATCTTCTTTATCCATTCATCTACTGATGAACATTTAGGTTGCTTCCGTATCTTGGCTATTGTAAATAGTGCAGCAATAAACATAGGGGTGCATCTGTCTTTTTCAAACTGGGCTGCTGCATTCTTAGGGTAAATTCCTAGAAGTGGAATTCCTGGGTCAAATGGTATTTCTATTTTGAGCATTCTGAGGAACCTTCATACTGCTTTCCACAATGGTTAAACTAATTTACATTCCCACCAGCAGTGTAGGAGGGTTCCCCTTTCTCCACAACCTCGCCAACATTTGTTGTTGTTTGACTTTTGGATGGTTGCAATCCTTACTGGTGTGAGGTGATATCTCATTGTGGTTTTAATTTGCATTTCTCTGATAACAAGTGATGTGGAGCATCTTTTCATGTGTCTGTTGGCCATCTGAATTTCTTCTTTAGAGAACTGTCTGTTCAGCTCCTGTGCCCATTTTTGAATTGGATTATTTGCTTTTTGTTTGTTGAGGTGTGTGAGTTCTTTATATATTTTGGATGTCAACCCTTTATCGGATCTGTCATTTACAAATATATTATCCCGTACTGTAGGGTACCTTTTTGTTTTATTGATGGTGTCCTTTGCTGTACAGAAGCTTTTCAGCTTGACATAGTCCCACTTGTTCATTTTTGCTTTTGTTTCCCTTGCCCGGGGAGATATGTTCATGAAGAAGTCACTCATGTTAATGTCCAAGAGATTTTTGCCTATGTTTTCTCCTAAGAGTTTATGGTTTCATAACTTACATTCAGGTCTTTGATCCATTTCAAATTTACTTTTGTGTATGGGGTTAGACAGTGATCCAGTTTCATTCTCTTATATGTAGCTGTCCAGTTTTGCCAGCACCATCTGTTGAAGAGACTGTCATTTCCCCACTGTATGTCCATGGCTCCTTTATCATATATTAATTGACCATTTATGTTTGGGTTAATATCTGGGGTCTCTATTCTGTTCCACTGGTCTGTGGCTCTGTTCTTGTGCCAGTACCAAATTGTCTTGATTACTGTGGCTTTGTAGTAGAGCTTAAAGTTGGGGAATGAGATCCCCCCTACTTTATTCTTCCTTCTCAGGATTGCTTTGGCTATTCGGAGTCTTTGGTGTTTCCATATGAATTTTTGAACTATTTGTTCCAGTTCATTGAAGAATGTTGTTGGTAATTTGATAGGGATTGCATCAAATCTGTATATTGCTTTGGGCAGGACGGCCATTTTGATGATATTAATTCTTCCTAGCCAAGAGCATGGGATGAGTTTCCATTTCTTAGTGTCCTCTTTAATTTCTCGTAAGAATGTCTTGTAGTTTTCAGGGTATAGGTCTTTCACTTCCTTGGTTAGGTTTATTCCTAGGTATTTTATTCTTTTTGATGCAATTGGGAATGGAATTGTTTTCCTGATTTCCTTTCCTGTTAGTTCATTGTTAGTGTATAGGAAAGCCACAGATTTCTGTGTGTTAATTTTGTATCCTGCAACTTTGCTGTATTCTCATATCAGTTCTAGTAGTTTTGGAGTAGAGTCTTTAGGGTTTTTTATGTACAGTATCATGTCATCTGCAAATAGTGACAGTTTAACTTCTTCTTTACCAATCTGGATTCCTTGTATTTCTTTGTTTTGTCTGATTGCCGTGGCTAGGACCTCCAGTACTATGTTGAATAACAGTGGGGAGAGTGGGCATCCCTGTCTTGTTCCCAATCTTAGAGGAAAAGCTTTCAGCTTTTCACTTTTCAGTATGATGTTGGCTGTGGGTTTATCATATATGGCCTTTATTATGTTGAGGTACCTGCCCTCTATGCCCATTTTGTTGAGAGTTTTTGTCATGAATGGATGTTGAATTTTGTCGAATGCTTTTTCAGCATCTATGGAGATGATCATGTGGTTTTTGTCCTTCTTTTTGTTGATGTGGTGGATGATGTTGATGGATTTTCGAATGTTGTACCATCCTTGCATCCCTGGGATAAATCCCACTTAGTCACGGTGTATGATCCTTTTGATGTATTTTTGAATTCAGTTTGCTAATATTTTGTTGAGCATTTTTGCATCTACATTCATCAGGGATATTGGTCTGTAATTTTTCTTTTTTGGTGGGGTCTTTGCCTGGTTTTGGTATTAGGGTGATGTTGGCTTCATAGAATGAGTTTGGGAGTATTCCCTCCTCTTCTATTTTTTGGAAAACTTTAAAGAGAATGAGTATTATATCTTCTCTGTATGTCTGATAAAATTCCGAGGTAAATCCATCTGGCCTGGGTTTTTTTTCTTGGGTAGTTTTTTGATTACCGCTTCTATTTCTTTGCTTGTAATTGGTTTGTTTAGATTTTGTCTTTCTTCCTTGGTCAGTCTTGGAAGGTTGCATTTTTCTAGGAAGTTGTCCATTTCTTCTAAGTTTTCCAGCTTCTTAGCATATAGGTTTTCATAGGAGTCTCTAATTATTCTTTGTATTTCTGTGGGGTCTGTCGTGATGTTTCCTTTCTCATTTCTGATTCTGTTGATGTGTGTTGATTCTCTTTTTCTCTTAATAAGTCTGGCTAGAGGCTTATCTATTTTGTTTATTTTCTAGAAGAACCAGCTCTTGGTTTCATTGATTTTTTCTATTGTTTAATTCTTCTCAATTTTGTTTATTTCTCCTCTGATCTTTATTATGTCCCTCCTTCTGCTGACTTTAGGCCTCATTTGTTCTTCTTTTTCCAATTTTGACAATTGTGACGTGAGACTATTCATTTGGGTTCATTCTTCCTTCTTTAAATATGCCTGATGGCTATATATTTTCTTCTTAAGGCTGCTTTCGCTGCATCCCACAGAACTTGGGGCTTTGTGTTGTTGTCATTTATTTCCATATATTGTTGGATCTCCATTTTAATTTGGTCATTGATCCATTGACTATTGACTATTTAGAAGCATGTTGTTAAGCCTCCATGTGTTTGTGAGCCTTTTTGCTTTCTTTGTACAATTTATTTCTAGTTTTATACCTTTGTGGTCTGAAAAGTTGGTTGGTAGAATTTCAATCTTTTTGAATTTACTGAGGCTCTTTTTGTGGCCTAGTATGTGGTCTATTCTGGAGAATGTTCCATGTGCACTTGAGAAGAATGTGTATGCTGTTGCTTTTGGATGTAGAGTTCTATAGATGTGTATTAGGTCCATCTGTTCTAGCATATTGTTCAGTGCCTCTGTGTCCTTACTTATTTTCTGTCTGGTGGATCTATCCTTAGGGGTGAGTGGTGTGTTGAAGTCTCCTAGAATGAATGCATTGCATTCTATTTCCTCCTTTAATTCTGTTAGTATTTGTTTCACGTATGTTGGTGCTCCTGTATTGGGTGCATATATGTTTGTAATAGTTATATCCTCTTGTTGGACTGATCCCTTTATCAGTATGTATTGTCCTTCTTTGTCTCTTGTTACTTTCTTTGATTTGAAATCAGTTTTGTCTGATATAAGCACTGCTACTCTTGCTGCCTTTTTCACTCTCTCATTTGCATGGAATATCTTTTTCCATTTCTACACTTTTAGTTTGTGTATGTCTGTGGGTCTGAAATGAGCCTTTTGTAGAAAGCATATGGATGGGTCTTGTTTCCTTATCCATTCTCGACTCTGTGTCTTTTGATTAGTGCAATCAGTCCATTTACCTTTAAGGTGATTATTGATAGATATGTACTTATTGCTTTATTAATTGTTTTCTGCTGTTTTTAATATCTCCTCTCTGTTCCTTTATTCCTCTAATATTCTTCTCTTGTTATTGATGGTTGTAACTGGATTTCTCTCTCTTTTTAAAATTTATTTGTTTGTGTGTGTGTATTTATTGTAGGCTTTAGTTTTGTGGTTACCAAAGGCTCAAGGATAGCTTCTTTACTATATAATAGTCTATCTTAAGATGCTATTTACTCTATTTCAAACACAATCTGAAGGTACTTTTTATTCCTCCCTTTTCCTCCTCCACATTTTTCATATTAGATGTTATAATCTGAACTTTTTGTGTATCCCTTGACTGATTTTGTATGTAGTTGATTTTGCTTTTTTTTTTTTTTTGATTTTATACTGGCTTGATAATTAGTTGGTCTACTACCTTTACTGAGGGTTTATTTTCACTGGTGAGAGATATTTAGCCTTAGGGTCATTTCCATCTTCAGCATCCCTTTAACATATCATGTAAGACTGGGTCAGTGGTAGAAAATTCCTTCAACTTTTATTTATCTGGAAATTGTTTAATCCCTGCACCAAATTTAAATGATACTCTCCCTGGGTAGAGGATTCTTGATTGGAGGTCCTTCTGTTTCAGTACATCAAGTATATCATGCCACTTCTTTCTGGTCTGAAGAGTTTCTGTTAAGAAGTCTGCTGCTAGCCTGATGGGATTTCCTTTGTAAGTAATCTTTTTTTCTCTTTCTGGCTGCTTTCAACACTTATCCTTGGTCTTTGCCATTTTAATTATTATATGTCTTGGTGTTGTCTTGCTGGGGTTCCTTTTGTTAGGGGATCTCTGTGTTTCCATGATCTGAGTGTCTATTTCCTTCCCCAGATTGGACAAATTTTCAACAGTTACTTCCTTAAAGAGACTTTCTATCCCTTTGTTTTCCTCTTCTCCTTCTAGTACCCCTATTATGTGAATATTATTTTTTCATTTGGACTGGTCACATAGCTCTCTTATTATTCTTTCATCCCTAGAGATCCCTTTTTTTCTCTGTTCCTCAGCTTCTTGGTTTTCCTGTTCTCTAATTTCTATTTCATTTACCATCTCCTCTACATGAACAAACTACTTTTAAATCCCTCCATTGTATGTTTCATTTCAGATACTGTATTCTTCAGCTCTCAGTAGCTCTTTTTCAGGTTTTTCTCTCTTTGTTGAAGTCCTCCCTGAGATCTTGAGTACTTTTCTGTAAATCTATGAGCATGTTTGTGACTTTTATTTTGAAATCTTTATCAAGAATATTAGTGATCTCTGTTTCATTTAACCCTCTTTCTTGTAGTTTTGATTGAATCAAGTTCCTCGGCCTGCTCATTTTGTCAGAGATTTTGTGTTTCTTCCTTTGTATTAGATCATTCTGCTATGCTTTCTGGTCTAAAGAATAATGGCTTTATGAAGAATATGTGCTGTGGTGCCCAGAAGCTCAAAATTCTTTATTCTCTAGTGCCTGGTTCTATTATGTGGGGGCCTCAGTTGGTATGCCATGGGTGGGGCACCTGTCTGGCTTTTGTAGTGGTCTAAGTCTGGGTGGGCAGTTTGCTTCAGCTGCTGCCTTTGTGATCAGCTCAGGAATCTCTGTTGAGCTCTCCATGGGTGGGGCCACCCTCTGCCTGGCCTGCAGTAATGGTGGGGCTGCAGGGCTAATGGGATGGGGAGACTGATGTGTCCCATGCCAGATGCACAGCACTGGGTTTGGACACCCACAGGGAGGCAGGGAGGAAATAGCTCTTGAGGCTGGCTCCTCCAGGCACCTCTCTGGTTGGGCTGAAATGGAGCCAAGAAGCTGGGAGAGTCTCCCTCTACCTGCCAGGCAGCAAAGCCTGCTACTGCTGCTGAACCAAGTGGGTTAGTTCCCAGAAGCATGAAGGGAGGAGCCTTGGGGCTGCCTTGCCAGCAAGAGGGATGGAGTGTCTGGAACTCCCAAGAGTTCCTGATCTGTTGGGCTGAGGAAGGGCTTGGGAGGTATCCTCCACCTTCCCTTTCTCCTGAGAAGAGAGAGTTCCATTCAACTTTTGTCACCTCTGGTACTCCTCCCACTGCTAGCAAGTCTTTCAAACTCCTGCCTTTGCTTTGGGCGTCAGGACTGGTGGAGCATGCCTGCCTTCCACACTGGCTGGAGTCTCAGACTCCCAGAGTTTTCCACCTGCCCCTGGTATCCAGCCCTGATAATCACCAGAACCCAGTGTAATGTGGACTCGTGGTCTCAGAGCAGATCTCCAGGGCCAGGGGCGCAACTCTCCTGGGATCTTACCCCCACCCTGCTTTGTTCTTCTTTCTCCTGCCGGTAGGCTGGGGTGGGGGAAGGGCTTGAGTCCTACTTGATCTTGGCTTTGCCACCTCACCCTTTTCTGTGTGGTTCTCTCTTCTTCTTCAGGTGTAGGGGTTCTCTTCTGCAGTCTTCAGGTCATTTTCAGGTCTAGTTGCATTTGCTGTATTTTTCTCTTTTATGTGTTTTTGGATGGAGGTTTCCATTTTGTCTTCCTATTCCACCATCTTTAATATAATTCCTGTTTCTTTGTATGTCTTGGGATCTTTGTTGTTGTTGAAAATTGGTCATTTGAATATTATAAGGTAGTAAACTGCAAACCAGATTCTTCCCATTACCCCAAGTTTGCTTTTTTTTAAAAAAAATTTATTGAAGGCTGCAGGAGCCCATTTGTTTTGTGACTCTCCTGATCTATTTGTCAAAGACTTTATTACTTGTTGAGTGTGGTCACTGAAGTATTTATTCCTCAGCTTGTGTTCAGCTAGTGTTTTGACAGAGACTTTCTTGATGTCAAGAGCAAAAAAACCAAAAATGCAATACCTCTGCCAGTCTTTGTAGATTAGTTCTGTACTCCTTCAACATTTAGCAAGATTTGAAGTAAGACTAGAGAACAGCCAAAGGTAAAGGCGTAGGGTCTTCTCAGGTCCATTCTGAACACTGATCTTGCCCTGAGCATGTGTATGCCTCTCTAAATCCTCCATTTATATGATGCATTTAAATACTGTAGTTTCCCAAAGAAACACTCCAGTTTTTGATCCCAAGCCTTGTCCTCTATTTCATGTTTTGACCATAGTCTTTTGTCCTAAATATCTGCAAGTTAATTCATTTGGCTGTTAGCACTCTGCACAATGCCTGCCATGTTTCTAGTCCAAGTTCTGAGTTAGGTGAAACAGAGTAAAATACCCTGCATCAGCCTTTTAGGCAACCCCCAGACAGGTTAGGGCAGACATACTCAATAATTTGAAGATAAGGCCTGCTCTGCTCCCTCTGGAAGGAATCAGAGCCTAGGATCCCTTACTGACATGGGCTTTCATCTTTAAGACCACTGCCTGGCCAGGCAGAGACGAGGTCAAAGGCAAGTAAAAACATTACAAATGTTTCCTATTGCTTTGAAGCTGCTCTGTCTTGATTCACTGTTCATTTGGTTGCTACAAACTTTTGACCATTCTCCAGAGTTCTAATGAGTTTCTGCTGTTTTGTGATGTTTCTGTAGGTGAATGAGAGGACAAAGCTGCCTACTTTGCAGTTTTGCTGATCTCACTCCTGTTTCCTCCTGTTTCATAAGAAGGTATTCTATACAGCAGACAGAAGGTAAAGAAAGTGGAGGAACCAAGCCCAGGATAAAATAGTCCCAGTGACTGCAATGCAAATGTGGTTAAATGTCCAATCAGGGAAGGTCTGTTATTCCAAAGTCAGGGCCCCTGGTTGGGCCCTTACACATGGGATAGTAACATCAAGATGATGCCCATAGATGACACTTTTGAACTTTCTAAGACTAGACATGGCCCAACTTCCCATATTAAGAAACAGCATTTGAGAAGGGGATAAAAGATGGTGGTATGAGAAATGAGGCAGAAATCTCCTCCAAAACTACATATAACATGAAAATACAACAATTACAACTACTCCTGAAAGAGTCACCAGAAAGAGGACTGCAACAGATGGCCTACATCTGGGGAAAAGAGAAGATCTCACAAAAAAGGGTAAAGTAGCAAAGTTGCGATCTGGTGGGACCCAAGCCTTCCCCCTGACCCCAGATCACCAGTGGGAGGAAGAGAAACAGAGCAGACAGTGAGTAGAAGCCCAGGACTACTAAATACCCAGCCCTACTAAATACCCAGCCCTGGCGATCTACTCCAAGAGCACAAAACCACATTGCATGGTGCTCTGGATATTAGAGCAGACAGAATACTCAGAGAGACTGAGATTCCAGCCACTTGAGGATAGCAGGTTCCACACCCAGCTGCTCTGGAACAAAGGAAAGGCAGGTGCACTGAAAGACTTCCCAACAATGAGAGGGCTGCTAAAGGGTTAAAGATAACACAGAGCTTGATGCTCGGGAGAAAGGACAGGTGGACAAAATTTTCCTTCCTCAGCCCAGAAGGTTGGGAACTGAAAGGCCTATATCCTGACAACATACAAGACATTTGTGAGAGAAATTAAAGAAGACACCAGTAAATGGAAGTACACCCCATGCTCATGAATAGGAAGAATTAATATTGTCAAAAGGGCCATCCTTTCTAAAGCAATCTGCATATTCAGTGCAATCCCTGTCAAAACACCGACAACATTCTTCAATGAACTAGAACAAATACTTCTAAAATTCATATGAAATCACAAAAGACCCTGAATAGCCAAAGCAATCCTGAGAAGGAAGAATAAAGTTGGGGGAATTACACTCCCCAACTTCAAGCTCTACTACAAAGATACAGTAATCAAAACAATTTCATACTGGCACAAGAACAGATTCATAGATCAGTGGAATAGAATAGAGAGTCCAGATATAAACCCACACACATATAGCCAATTAATATACGATAAAGGAGCCATGGATATACAGGAAAATGACAGCTTCTTCAACAACTGCTGTTGGCAAAACTGGACAGCTACATGTAAGAGAATGAAATTGGATTATTGTCTAACTCCATACACAAAAGTGAACTCGAAATGGATCAAAGACCTGAATGCAAGTCATGAAACCATAAAACTTTTGAAAGAAAACGTAGGCAAAAATCTCTTGAATATAAACATGAGTAACATTTTCCTGAATGCATCTCCTTGGGCAAGGGAAATAAAAGCAAAAATGAATAATTGGGAATACATCAAACTAAAAAGCTTCTGTACAGCAAAGGACAACATCAGTAGAACAAAAAGTCACCCTACAGTATGGGAAAATATATTTGTAAATGACATATCTGATAAGGGGTTAACATCCTAAATGTATAAAGAGCTCACATGCCTCAACATCCAAAAAGCAAACAACCTAATTAAAAAATGGGCAGAGGATCTGAACAGACACTTCTCTAAAGAAGAAATTCAGATGGCCAACAGGTACGTGAAAAAATGTTCCACATCACTAATCAACATGGAAATGCAAATTAAAACCACAGTGAGATACCACTTCATACCAACATCCAAAAGACAAGGAAGAACAAATGCTGGCCAGGATGTGGAGAAAGGGGAACCCTCCTATACTGCTGGTGGGAATGTAAATTAGTTCAACCATTGTGGTAAGCAATGTGGAGTTTCCTCAAAAAACTAAAAATAGAAATACATTTGACCTGGGAATTCCACTCTTAGGAATTTACCCAAAGAAAACAAGATCCCAGATTCAAAAAGACATATGCACCCCTATGTTTATTGCAGCACTATTTACAATAACAAAGACATGGAAGCAACCTAAGTGTCCATCAGTAGATGAATGGGTAAAGAAGATGTGCTACATATACACAATGGAGTATTATTCAGCCATGAGAAGAAAAGAAATCCTACCATTTGCAACAACATGGATGGAGCTGGAGGATATTATGCTCAGTGAAATAAGCCAGGTGGAGAAAGACAAGTACAAAATGATTTCCCGCATTTGTGGAGTATAACAACAAAGCGAAACTGAAGGAACAAAACAACAGCAGACTCACAGACTCCAAGACTAGCATTTACCAAAGAGGAGGGGTGGGGGAGAGTGGATGGAAAGGGAGGGAGAAGGGAATTAAGGGGTATTGTGATTAGCACTCATAATGTAGGGGTTCATGGGGAAGACAGTATAGCACAGAGAAGACAAGTAGTGACTCTATAGCATCTTACTATGCAGTGATTATAATGGGGTATGGGGGGGCACTACATAATAAAAGTGAATGTAGTAAACAAAATGTTGTTTATGTGATACCTTCATAAGATTGTGTATCAATGATAACTTAATAAAAAAAGAAGAAGAAATAAAAGTAAAAAAAAAGAAAGAAAGAAATAGAATTTTCTCCTCCCCACCATGAAATGGAAGGAAATGCAGAAGGCCTTTTCCAACACTTAACACATGGGGACCTTAGCCACAATGACTATAATTGGGGTTGTCACAGTATAACTCAGCCAAGGGTGTAGTTAAACGGTGGTCGTATGTATTTCCAAAGGAGCTTCAAGACCTGGCCAACATTTACTAGTAGGAGCTGGGAGAGAATATGTGAGTCTGTATTCTTAGTATGTCACCTCAAGGGCCAGAAATAAAATTAGATAGGGAGAAGTTCATTGATTTGGGAACGCTCTCCTGAAATATAGGTATCAACAGCTTAATAAGGACTCCAGGAAATTAGTACTTGGATGGCTCCTAGAGGTATGGAAAAGGTGGTGGGTCCCACTGAATGAATTTGAAATGCCAGAATTTTTCTCTGCAAATAGCAGAGCAAGGAGTTAAAAGGTTAACAGAAACAGGCACATTGAATGGATATTACGTATGGCCTGAATACCCAGCCAAGGATTACGTTCTCCCTTTCACTGCTTTGGATTTGTGTCCTTTAGCTACAGTAAACTGTAATTGTAAGTGTAGTACTTTTCTGTGTTCTGAGTTGTTTTAACAAATTATTGAGTGTGAAGGGGTTGTAGGAACCCCCAAATTTGTAGCCAGTTTTTCAAAATTTTAAGTAGCCTGGGGATCCTGGAACTTGTAGCTGGTGTCTGACATGAGGGCAGTCTTGTGGGGAACTGTGCCCTTAATCCGTGGAATTTCACCTATCTCTAGGTAATTAGTGTCAGACTCTCGCGGCAGTGACTCTTCTTTGCAGGTCAGCAGTCATGGTAGGAGAGACTGCCTCGGAATCGACTCCCAGATAAAACCCCGAGACAATGAAGGCCGGGTGGTAGTGCTTAGCTGCCAGAAGCCAAAGGGTCTCAATTACCAAAATGATTGGCAAGGCTGGAATGGCAGCCAAGGGAGTCTGACCCTCAAAGCATGGCAGAGATAATTAATAGAATTTGGTGTCCTGAGAGGCAAAATAGACAGATCACAACAAGCAAACCACTCAGCTTGTATCAGCAAAAGTCAAGGACAGATTGAAGACAGGAGGTTGAAGACAATAGCCTCAATAAAGTGTCACATGCCTCACCTAGTTTCTGGACCTGTATCAGTTTTTTACTTATTTCTTAAGATTTAATTTTTTAGACAAGTTTTGTTTCACAGCAGAACTCAGATGATAATACAGAGATTTCTCATATATCTTTCAGTTCCACACATGTGAAACATCCCCCACCAGAGTGGTACATTCATTATAAGTGATGAGCCTACACTGACATGTCATGATTCCCCTAAGTCCCCAGTTTACCTCAGGGGTCACTCCTGGGGTTGTATATTCTATGGGCCTGGACAAATATATAATGACACCTATTCATCATTATAGTATCATACTGAGTATGTTCACTGCCCTAAAAATCCTCTGTGTTCTGCCTATTCATCCCACCCCTAGCAGCCAATGATCTTTTTACTGTCCCCATAGTTTTGCCTGTTCCAGAATATAGTTTGCATTCTATAGCATGTAGCCTTTTCAGATCGACTTCTTTGACTTAGTAATATGGACGTAAGATGCCTCCATGTCTTTTCGTGACTTGACAGCTCATTTCTTTTTAGCACTAAATAATGTCCCATTGTCTGGATGTAGCACAGTTGATGCATTCACCTAATGAAGGACTCTTGGTTAGTTTCAAGTTTTGGCAATTATGAATAAAGCTGTTCTAAATATCTATATGCAGGCTTTTGTGTGAACATAAGTTTTCAGTCCCTCTAAGTAAATACCAAAGAGTGCAACTGCTGGATCATACAGTAAGAGTATGCTTAGGTTTGTAGATCTCCAATCTGTCTTCCAAAGTGCCTGTCCCATTTGGTATTCCCACCAGCAATGAATGGGAATTCCTGTTTCCCCACATCCTCACCAGAATTTGGTGTTGTCTGTGCTCTGTAGTGACAAGTCTTGATGGAAAAATGATATGGAAAGCCCCTGAGGTTCTGTGGAAGGCTATGCTATCAGCAGTTAATAATTATACAACTTTTGAAAAACAACTTCTGCTACACCACTAGGACCTGTTAGAGTACCATGTCCTGACCACAGCACCACAAGTGAGCATACTAAGGGAACTGCCTACTGTGAGCTGAGCCCAGGCAGACTGCTAGCTCATAGGATTGGGGTGACTCAGCTGCAATTCTTTAAGATGTTACATGAAACTGATACACTCAGAATCAAGCACAGCCAGGACTAGAGGGCCAAGCAAGCTTCATGGGCAGGTATTCTGGATCCTGATGGCATATCTACCTCTGCTATTCCAGCTTTCCAAACTTCAGCCCATACCTATGGCCATGTTGGGGGCCAGGGGTCTTTACAACTAAGACAAGGAGAAATAAAAAGAGGGTTGGCTTGGTATGAGGAGAACAGCTAAAAATGAATGGCAGCAATAGTGCAGCCTGCAGTACAGCCTTTCAAGGGTAGTCTTGACAGATAACAGCCAGGGAAATTTCTCCCAAAGGTCAGAGCTTTGGGCTGTATACCTGATCACTGATTTTGTACAGAAAGAAATCATTGATCTTGTGTTGATGTAAACAAGGTATATGGGCTCATGAGCGGTGGTGAATGGCCTGGTTGACTGGTTAGGAGACTGCAGGGAGTAAGACTTGGGAGGTCGCGTGGTAAAGTCATGAGCACAAGCATATGGAGTGACCATGAAGAGTGAAAATATTTGTAAGGTATGTTATCCACCATGGGAGGGACACTAAATTGCCAACCCTATTGATAGTTGAGTCCAGATAACTCTTTGTTGTTGGGGGCTGTCCTGTGCATTGTAAGATTTTTAGTAGCATCTTTGGTCTCTACCCACTAGATGCAGTAGTACCCTCCCAGTTACATAACCAAGTGTCTCTTCACCTTACTAAACATCCCACAGGGGCAAACTTGTCCTCAGCTGAGAACCACTGGACTGAACAACCAAATAAACATGTTGATCAGCTTCAATCACCAGCCATCCCATTGCTGGCATGGTGAGCATATGAACTGAATGGCCACGGGAGCAGAGAGACTGTGCATGGGCACTGTGGTGGGGACCCTCACTCACCAAGGCTGATCCTGCTACCATCCCTGCCAAATACGTGACCTGCCACCAGCGGAAACCAGTACTAAGTCCCCAGTGTGGCGCATTCCTCAGGGAATCCATGTGGTCTATTAGTAGCAAGATGATTACATTAGATGCCTTTCTGGAAGGGCCAATGGTTCATTTTCACAGGAAAGACACATGTACTGGATATGGGTTTGCCTTTCCTGCTCACGTAGCCACAACACCACCCTCCACGCTCTTACGTAGTGTTTGATCCAGGGTGTGTGAGCCTGTATGAGGTATGTCTTTTTATTCTGTAACATCCGGGGTCTTGCTGGCCCCGGGGAGACAACCTTTCCCAAGGCTAGCCAGTTCCTAGACAGTAAATGACCTGCCTATGAGTGGGCCTTTCATATGCAAACTAAACCAATCCAGAGCCCATACCCTCTACCACCTCCTCTATGGGGTTTTGCGCGCTGATCCGATAGTCCCCTAATTACCCCAGAGCCAGGTCCCAGCCAGGTCCCAGACAATTCAGGACAGCCCCTATACCCCAGAGCCCACTGAAGCTATTCAAACTGGCCAATCCTAAGGCCTGCTTACCCTGCCTCACCCATTCCTTCCCACAGAGCCACAACGAAGGCCCTTGCCCACATTCCCCACACACCTCCTCTGCTGCCTCGCCAGCCTCAGGGCTTCTCTGTGCGGTCCTGTGGGCATGCACCCTCCTCTCGGGAACTGTGAAGAACAAGTTATCTTTCAACAGCAGTCACTTGCTGATCTATTGGCCACACCATGCTTGAATAATAATAGTCTGTTTTTTAAACAAATCCTACATAGCGTCAGACTAGGGGACCTCCTTTACATAGAAGGAGGTAAGGAATGAGTCCATGACTGTGGGAGCCCTTGGCTGTAGGGACGCCACCCAGCACTGCCAGGCTGCTGAAGAGCTAGCTGGCGTACAGCTCATAGACAGGACTCGAGGAGAGCAAAGTGCCATCCTACAGGAGGCTGTGTATGCATGAGGGCCTTACACGGGGCTATGGCCCCAGGGAGGAGAATACATGGGTCCAAGAGCCGTGCAGGCTCTGCTGGCCATCCCCCCAGTGACTCACTGAGGGGCTTTCTTCCCATCCTCCCAAATCCGGGCTCTGTGGGGTTAGAGGTCCTGTTCCCCAGTGGGACAGCAGTTTCACCAGGGCACAGCCCTGGTCCTGCTGAAACACAAGCCATGTCTGCGGCTTTGGGCTTCCTGTATCCAGGGACCACAAGAAAAGGAGGTAAGTCATCACATCGGCAGGAATTGCTCATCCTGGCCGTTAGGGGGCTTAGGGCTCCCGCACCATGAAGGCAGGAGGAATGTGTCAGGAACCCAGGGGGTCCACTTGGATTCCTCCTGGGACTGCTTTGCCCAGCTGTGAATGTAAACAGACAGGGACAGCCATGCTGGCCTGAGGAAGGCATAACAGCAGGGCCCACCGAGGCCAGCAGAGGGGGTAGCTGAGGGCCAGAGAGACCCAAGTGCTATGGGCTGAGGTCTCTTATGTTGAGACCCCCCAAGTGGTGGTGTTTGGAGATGGGGCCTTTGGGAGGTGTGAGATGACAGAAAGCATGGATTGGTCTCTTCCTGCTTCCTGACACAGGGCCTCTGAACTCTTGTAAATTCCTAGGTCATGAGAGCACTAAGAACATCAGGAGGTGACTCCTGGGGTGCTCCTGGGAACTCTGGATGGGGGCTGGACACTAGGAAGACCAAGCTGTGGTCAGAAACATGGAATTTTCAGCCCCACCCCCTATTCTCCACAGAGGGGAGAATGGGGAAATGGAGTTGATAGTTGGTCCTGCCTACATCAGGAAGCCTCCATAAAATCCAAGGAATGCAGCTCAGGAGCTTCCAGGCTGGGGGCCAGAGTGGCTTGTCTCAGTGACTAGCAGCCTGGCAGCCTGGCCACAGAGGCACCAGGGGAGGAAGAGGCTGGCAGGCCTTAGAGGGAAGTGCTTGACCTGAGGTCTCCGAGGAGCTGTGGGGAGGGGACTGGAGCTTCTCCCCACACCCAGACCCTATCCCAGGGAGAAGAAGCATAAGGGAGATGCCCTAGGTGGAGAGAAACTGCTAGAAGGGCACCCAGTCACTCCATCACACCACGGAACACAGAGGCAACAAGACCAGCTACAGAAAACGTCCTCCCCTCACCCGCTCCTTGCACTCTCCTTCTCCCTGTATGTGTGTGTCTCTCTCCACCCTCTCCTTCCTTTCTTCCCTTTTGTCCCCAAAACTTTAGTTTTAGTGTGACCCCTCTAAAACACACATCTGCTGCCAATATCCTGATATCCTTCCCTTCCCTCCCAGGCTGAGACCCCAGCCTCCGCTGCAAAGAGCTGGCACGCTGAGTATTGGCTTTACAGTTGCTGTAGGGGTAGGCACACAGGGAAGAACAGGTGAGTGTCCCCACCGAGATGCAGGTTCCCCAGTCAGGATGAGGGACATGGACTCCAGAGGGAAGGCCCAGAGATGCACACCCAGAGCAGGCTGTTTGCTCCTGTATTTCACCCTCTTTGCCCATTATGGGGGACAGATTGGCTATAAATGTAAGTACTGTGGTGGATGGACTCCAGGGTGGCCCCCCTGGTCCCCGCCTTCTGCTGTATGATTTGCTCCCCTTGACTGAGGATGGGACCCATGCTAACAACTGAAAGTCAGTTGGACCAGGAGGGAGAGACTAGAAAAGTAATTGTTTGGACCTGTGAAAAGCCATCATGTGGTGGTGAAGCCCCCTTCCCAGGTATTATTAGCACATACACTTGTATGTATTGGCCACACCATGCTTGAATAATAATAAAGTCTGTTTTTTAAACAAATCCTACATAGCATCAGACTAGGGAACCTCCTTTACATCGAAGGAGGTAATGAACGAGTCCATGACTGTGGGAGCCCTTGGCTGTAGGGACACCACCCAGCACTGCCAGGCTGCTGAAGAGCTAGCTGGTGCATAGCTCACAGACAGGACTCGAGGAGGGCGAAGTGCCTCCTGCAGGAGGCTGTGTATGCATGAGGGCCTTACACAGGGTGAGAGAGACCCAAGTGCTATGGGCTGTGAGGTCTCTATTGTTGAGACCCCCGAGTGGTGGTATTTGAAATTCCTCCTAAGACAATGAGCAGCATTTGGGGAGAACAGAGCACCCAGGCTGCCCTGGGGAGGCCGTGGATGCCTTTGCAGATGGAGTACATGGGCTTAGAGGGGCCAGCACCTGCCTTCTTTCAGGAGTCACACTGACTAGGTTTTGGCTAGAAGTAGGTCTCAGGAGTACATGGGCTTAGAGGGGCCAGCACCTGCCTTCTCTCAGGAGTCACACTGACTAGGTTTTGGCTAGAAGTAGGTCTCAGGACCCAGAGGAGCAGCTCACACTTCGCCCCATTAGGTGTTTATCCTGCGACTCATTTATTTAGTCTTAACTGAATCCCCAGAATATTAAACATGCAGGCTAATCAAATGTAAGTACAAGCCCACATTTGAAAGTCAAATATAAAAGGTTTCTGGATTTGTATCACTTTGCATTATCCAGGTCTCTGCTTTCATCCACAAGAATGAATAAATAAGAGTTGTCTGAGACCAAAATAATTTTTTGTGCAAAGTGGAATAAATGTGTTCAGATGAAGAAGAAGAAAAAAAAAGCCTCTAAAGATGAAAAAGTTTTTGCCCAAGATTGAGCTGGGGGAGATGGAACCTGGTGTTATATTCAGTTTGATCATCTGGCCTTTTATTACCCAGGTAATGATAGGGGAGGACAGAGTGTCGTGGGGAGGAAGGGAGGGGAAAGGAGCAACGGCTCTCCCATCAGCCTGGGCTGGCGCTGCTGGGGCCCCGCGTGGTCCTCGGAGCGCCTTAGGCTCTAATCAGTTCTCCTCAAGGCCCTAATCAAAATCTTTATTTTATGAAAATCAAATTTCTTTTGATAACTTAATTAATATTTTCAGAGGGAGCTTGACAAAGCCATCCACTTGTGACCCTAGGTCAGCTGGGTGCTAATTCAAATGGAAGAGATGCTCCATTCTGCTTCCTCTTTCTGTTCTTAGAAAAGAGTAGACACTTTATAGCTGGGAGAGTTTTTGAAGTTTTCTGAAATAAATAGAGATTTATTATAAAGCTATTACTCTTTGGACAGCTTGATGTCTCTCATTGTGGATTATCTAAGAGACCCTTTCTGTATTTTAAAAAATGGTTTTCTTGTAACATTTATGTAAGAATTAGTTCTAGGTTTAATTACATGTACATCTCCACTTCTCAAATTTAATACGTGCTTTGATTAAAGAGATGGAATAAATGGATTGAAATAGTGTTTTTCAGTGGGTTACTTGGATTTTTGTTTCCTCTCGGAACACAGAATATGCACTTTTTATTGTAGAATATAACCTCCATATAGTGCAGTTTAACAGATAATTCTAAAGTGAGCATTAGAAATAATCACAGCCTAGAAATAAAACAAGAAATAGAGAAAATCCCAAAGTCACCCTGGGCTTACCCCCGTCCCACCTCCCCTGACTTCACTGGTTGCCATTTCCTTGCATTTCTCCATGTGTTTACCTCCTACAAGCAGATCCCCAGGTAAGGGATGCCCCTCTCTCATTATGGCCCCCTAGATTTTTACTTAGTCATTATTTTGTAGTCATTATTCTTTTTGATCCTCAAATTGTCCCAGTTTGACCAGAGGAAGCCCCCCAACATGGTGTCTGTATCCTTTTGAAAATTATCTCCACTGTAGTGTAATTTACAGAACATAAAATGCACCTGTTGGTACTGCAGACTTCAGTAAGTTCTGGCCCGGGGATGCCCCGTGTGACCACCGCCCCCAATATCATCTCCATCCCCCAGCGAGTCTCCCTGTGAGCCTTTTCAGACAGGCCTCCACCTGACACCATCACCTGCTTTCATCCCCAGGACCACTTCTGTCTTTCTTCAGGCTCATATAAATGGAGTAATACAGTAGGTGTTCTTTTGTGTCTGTTATTTTTTCACTCAGCACACACTTGAGATCTTTCCCTATTGTGTGTCTCAGTGGTTGATTCTTTGTTATTTCTGAGTAGCACTGCATGATAGGATGTCCCACAATTTGCTAATCTGGCCACCTGTTGATGGACATCTGGGTTGTTTCCAGTATGGGTTTTGTGAGAATAAAGCTCTGTGAAATTGGCATACAAACAAGTCTTGGTATGGACATAGTTTTCATTTCTCTTGGGTAAAAAAATCAAAGCATGGGATTGCTATTCATATGCTTAGTTAATAAAATACTAGCACAAGACATCCCAAGGGCACCTTGTTCAGTCCCTGCCCTAACAAGGCAGTCATTTTTCCAGTGAGCCCTCATTCCTTTTTAGTAAAGGACAGAATTTAAGTTCAGGATCAGGGTGCTGGGTGTGCTCATTGCTACCGGCAGTGTGCTACATTGTGGTGGAGAGAAGGGTAGAGGTGGGGGGGTACCACGAGCAGCACATTTCTGGGGGCGGGGGTAATTTTCTGAAATAGTGAATCACTTTGTCCCACTTCTGCAAGACACCTGGTCTCTGTGCAATAAATGCCAGGATCACCCTTCAATCACTGAGAAACCACAACACACACACCAAAAAGGCCCCCACAAATTTTCCATGGAGGAGGTACTCTCCCTGTCAAGAGCCAGGACCCTACACAACATTCTACCATCAAAAATACCTGTCAGTCTGGATGGACACCAGTGTGTTTGCTGTTCCCTCCTGTTACAACAAAAAAACTGAAATTCCTCCTGCCTGGGGTTCTTCCTGCTTCCTGTCCTCTCCTCTCTAGCATCCCAAGGGCTTCTTTCCAGATCCTTCACCCCTTTCCCTAAATCTTCACTTCCTCCCCCATTGCTTTATGATTTAAATGCACCCAAGTCTCCCCACCTCAAAACAAAGCCAGACTTCCCTGGGTCCCCTTCAGTTATACCCTGCCCTCTGACTGCTCACGGCCTGGCGCCCAGTTCATGACCTTATCCCACCATGTGGCTTCTCTCCCTGCACCCCCCCACCGCACTGGCTCTTACCAAGGTCACCAACCACCTCATCTCTGCCAACCAATGTCTCTCTGCACAGTGTTGACCCTCCTGACTCCCTTGGAGGACTGAACTTCCTTGACCCCTGAGGCTGTCCACTTTATTCTTTCTGCCTCTCTAGTCGGTCCTTTGAAGCCTTCTTTCTCTCCTTCACTCTCTCTCCTTATCCTTGAAATGTCAGTGGACCTCACAGTTCTAGTCCAGGCCTTCTCTTTTTCCCTCCTCTCTAGGGACATACCATCTACTCTCTTGGCTTCAAAGGCCACCAGTGTACCCACAAATCCAGGTATTTAGTCTACCCTTTCTCCTGGGCTCAGACCCTGTAGGGAAGCCCCCTCCCCCCACTTTCCCTACTGTTCTGTAAGGTCAGCTGCCCACTGCTTCACTCCGGATATGTCTGGCCTTGAGAAACCTTGAAAACACAGCGTGTTGTACCCATGAGTACGGCGCTAGATAAGGGCCTTCAAGGCCAGACACCAGGCCATGGAGGCCACACGTATGTGCATCTTCAATACTTATGTAACCATGAATTAGCACTAAAGCAGTATAGAAAGTATAGCTTTATGCAGAATAAAGTGGTTTATTTTGAGCACCCTCCATGATGACTCCCGCCTCCTTCTTTGCTCTTCGTGTCATCCCAAGACCTCAACGGCAAACCCTGGATCCCATTAGACCCTTCCACTCTTTGTTATTTCTGAGTAGCACTGCATGGGGTATCCCACAAAAGACCCAGCTAGACCCTTCCACTCTGCCCATCACAAAGCTGCGTGAGGATGGCTCAAGGAGCTGTCTCTCCAGAAACACTGGCACTCACTCCTCTCTCCTCTCTCCCACTCCCACCTCCAATTACATTGCCAGGATTGGCAGATTACCCCTTCCAAAGAGCTCTCTGGCTGGATATTGGGAAAAGATGGTGGAGTAGGGAGGTAGGTGGAGACCTCCTCCTGCACACACACACACCAAAGGGGCAACTACAGCAAATACAGCTGATCCTGAAAACAGTTGGAAGGAAGACTGCAGAACAGACCGTCCACACTTGATGAAGAACACAGGACCACATGGAGAAGGGTGAAAGGGCTGAGCCATAATCAGCTGGGACCCAGGCCCTTCCACCAGTGGGAGGGAGGGAGGGGATTGAAGCGGGAAGGGAATAGGCACACAGGAATCCTGCACACCTGGCCCTGAAGATCTGCTCTGGGAACCTGAGTCCTCACTGCACTGGGCTTTGCTTATTAATGGGGCTGGACACCAGGGAGAGTAGAAGCACTCTGGGAGGTTGAGATTCCTGTCACTTATGAAAGACAAGCAGGGTCCATCAGTCCTACTGAGACCTAACACAGAGGTGGCAGTTGAAAGATTAACCAGCAGTGGGAAAGTACCAGAGGGGCTGGGGGTGAAGGGAAAGCTCTTCAGAGAAGAAAGGGCAGGTGGACAATGCTTCCCCAGCCCAACTGGTCAGGCACTCATGGGAGCCTCCCCCAAATGCTCCATCCCCCTCTCTGGTAGCTCAACCCTGGGAGCATTCTTCCCTGATCACTCGCCTGCATGACTGGCCTGCTAGGACCAACAACAGTCAGACTTTGCTGCCTGGCAGGCATAGGGAGACTTTCCCAGCTTTCCCAGTCCTCCCCTCCCTCAGCCCAAACAGTTGGGTGCCAGCAGGAGTCAGCTACAAATGCTCCATATCCATTGCTGATGGCTCAACCCACTATAATGCCTCCCTGTAATCACCCTGCCTGCCCTGCTGGCCCAGCAGCACTGTCACTGCTGCCCAGCAGGCAGAGGTGGTCCCACCCACAATGATCCCAGCAGAAGCACCTCCCAGCCCACAAGGGGCACAGAGTGAGCTGTCAGCTGCTGCTGACAGAGATCAGCCACTGCAGGCAGACAGGCAGAAAGGTCGCCCAACCCGCAGCCCACCAACAGCAACTGAGGCTCAGCCACAAAACAGAGCCTAAGAATCCTGAGCTTCTGGGCAGCGCAGGACACCTTCTTTATAAAGCCATTACTTTCTATATTAAGAGGCATAGCTTATCTATCTAATATGAAGGAAGAAACACAGAAATCCTGATAAAATAAGGAGGCAGAAGCCTATGTTCCAACAACAACAAAAGAACAAGAGAAGACAACAGAAAAAGGGCTAAATGAAATGGAGATTACCAATCTTCTTGATAAAGATTTCAAAGTAACAGTCACAAATACACTCAATGGCCTGTGGAAAAGAATTGATCTCAGTGAGAGCTTCAACAAAGAGAGAGAAGACTAGCAAAAGAGCCACTCAGAGCTGACGAATGCAATAACTGAAATGCAATAGTTGAGGGAATGAATAATAGCTTGCTGCAAATAGAGGAGACTATCAATGAGATGGAAATTAGGGAACAGGAAAAGAATGAAGTTGAGGAACAGAGAGAAAAGAAGACTCTCTAGAAGCAAGAGGATGTTAAAAGAGCTGTGTGACAACTCCGTCTGAAACAAGTATTTGCATAATAGGGGTCCTAGAAAGAGAAGAGACAGACAAGGGATTAGAAAATCTCTTTGAAGAAATAATAGCTAAAAACTTCCCCAATCTGGGGAAGGAGATAGACACCCAAGTTCAGGATGTACAGAGGGCCCCTAACAAAAGGAATCCCAGAAAGATAACACCAAGACATATAGTAATTAAAATGGCAAATATTAAATATAAAGAGAGAATTTTAAAAGTGGCAAGAGACAGACAATTGCCTATAAGGGAAATTCCATATGGATATCAGCAGATTTCTCAGCAGAGACTTTACAGGACAGAAGGGAGTGGCATGAATATTTAATTTTTTGAAATGGAAGAACCTACAACCAAAAATCCTCTACCCAGAAAGGTTATCATTCAGAACTGAAGGACAGATTAAAAGTTTCTCAGATAAATGAAAGTTAAAAGAATTTACCATCACTAAACTGGCCTTACAGGATATGTTACAGGACTTTTGTATATGTAGATGTTCTTAAGCCTAAATATTTATCAGTGAAAATAAACTTACAGTAGGGTAGTAGACCAATTACTTACTAAGAAAGTATGAAATTACAAAAAACAAAAGTAGTAAAATCAACTAAACACAAAATTGGTCAAAAGATACACAAAAAATGTAGACTATGACATCTTATACATAAAGTGTGGAGGAGGAAGAAGAAAAAAGAAGTACTTTTAGATTGTGTTTGAGATAGAGCAACCATCAACTAAATATAGACTGCTATATATTTAAGAAGCTATCTATGAAACTTATGGTAATTACAAACCTAAAGCCACAAATTAAAAAAAAAATCCAAACATAACACTAAAGAAAACTATCAATTAAATAAGAAGAGAAAAGTATAAGAGGCAGAGAGGAACTAAAAATAAAAACCAGAAAACAATTAATAAAATGACAATAAGTACATACCTATCAATAACTACCTTAAATTTAAATGGACTGAAAGCACCAATCAAAAAACATAGGGTAGAAGAATGGCTAAAGAAATAAGCTCCATATATATGCTGCCTACAAGAGACTCATTTCAGACCCAAAGACATACACACACCTTAAGTCATAGTGTGGAAAAAGATATTTCATGCAAATAATAGGGAGGAAAAAGCAGAAGTAGCAGTACTTATGTCAGACAAAATAGGCTTCAAAAAAAAAGAAAATAACAAGACACAAAGAAGGACATTACATATGATGAAGGGGTCAGTCCAACAGGAGGATATAACCATTATAAATATGTAAGCAACCAATATTGGAGCCCCCAAAACATGTAAAATAAGTACTAAAGAATTAAAGGAAAAAGGAAAAAAATAGATAGCAGTACAATCACATTAGAAGATTTGGACACCCCATCTACCTCAATGGACGGGTCGTCCAGACAGAAAATAAATAAGGAAACAGAGGCTCTGAATAGCATATTAGATCAGATGGACTTAGCAGATAAGTACAAAACATTCCACCCAAAAGCAGCAGGATACACATTTTTCTTAAGTGTACATGGAACATTCTCCAGAATTGATCAACTATTAGGAGGCAAAAAAAGTCTCAATACATTCAAGAAGTTTAAAATTGTATCAAGCATCTTTTCAGATCACAATGGTATGAAACTAAAAATCAATTACACAAAGAAAACCAAAAAACCCACAAACACGTGGAAGCTAAACAATATGATTCTAAATAATAAATGGACTACTGAACAAAACAAAGAAGAAATCAAGCAATACATGTAGAAAAATGAAAACAGAGAAACAGTTCAAAATATGGGGGATGCTACAAAAGCAGTTCTAATAGGGAGGTACATAGCAATACAGGCCTACCTCAGGCAAAAAGAACAATTCCAAATAAACAGTATAACATCACAACTAAAGAAACTAGGGAAAAAAACCAAATGAAACCCAAAGTTAGTAGAAGGAGGGACATAATAAAAATCAGAGCAGGAATAAATGAAATAGAGAAAAATAAAACAATAGAAAAAAAAATCAATGAAACCAAGAGCTGATTCTTTGAGAAGATATACAAAATAGACAAACCCAAAGCCAGACTTACCAAGAAGAGAGACACAAATAAATAAAATCAGAAATGAAAAAAAGTTACAATTGATACCACAGAAATACAAAGAATTAACAGAAAATTCTATGAAAAATTATATGCCAATAAATTTGACAACCTAAGAGAAATGGATAAATTCCTAGAAAAGTGAAACCTTTCAAGACTGACCCAAGAAGAAACAAAAAATTTGAACAAACTACTTTCTAGTAATGAACCTGAACTGGTAATAAAAAAAAAAAAAACTACCAACAAACAAAATTTCAGGACCAGATGGCTTCACAGCTGAATTCTACTAAACATTTAAAGAAGACTTAATACCCATCCTTCTTAAAGTATTCCAAAAAGTAGAAGAATAGGGAATACTTCCAAACACATTCTATGTAACAAGCATCACTCTAATACCAAAACCAAAGATACCACAAAAAAAGGAAATTCTAGACCAATATCCCCAATGAACATAGATGCAAAAATCCTCAACAAAGTACTAGCAAACTGAACATCAAAAAGATCATCCATCACCACCAACTAGGATTTATTCCAGGGATGTAAGGATGGTACAATACTTGTAAATCAATCAATATTGCACATCACATTAACAAAAAGAAAGATAAAAACCACATGATCATCTCAACAGATGCTGAAACAACACTGAAAAAATTCAACATCCATTCATGATAAAAACTCTCAACAAAATAGGTATAGAGGGAACATACCTCAACATAATAAAGGCCATGTATGACAAACCCACAGCTAATATAATGGCAAAAAGCTGAAGGCTTTTACTCTAAGATCAGGAACAAGAAAAGCATATCTACTCTCACCACTTTTATGTAACGTAGTACTGGAGGTCTTAAACATAGCAATTAGACAAGAGAAAGAAATAAAAGGCATCCAAATTGGTAAAAAAGTTAAACTGTTACTATTTGCAGATATGACATGATACTATATATAACAGAAAACCCTACAGACTCCACCAAAAAACTATTAGAACTAATAACTGGATTCAGCAAAGTTGCAGGATACAAAATTAATACACAGAAATCTGTTACATTCCTATATACTAACCACAAGCTAGCAGAAAGAGAAATCAGGGAAACAATTCCATTTATAATTGCATCAAAAAGAATAAAATACCTGGGAATAAATCTAACAAAGGAGGTGAAAGACCTGTATTCTGAAAACTATAGGATACTCATGAGAGAAATTAAAGAAGACACAAATAAATGGAAATCTCATGCTCATGGATAGGAAGAATTAATATTGTCAAAATGGCCATCCTGCCCAAAGCAATTTACAGATTCAATGCAATCCTTATCAAAATACCAGTGGCATTTTTCAGTGAACTAAAGCAAATAATCTTAAAATTCATATGGAACCACAGAAGACCCTGAATAGCCAGCAATCCTGACAAATAACAAAGTTGGGGGTATTATACTCCCTAACTTCAAGCTATACTACAAACCTACAGTAATCAAAACAGTATGGTTCTGGCAAAAAAAAAAACAACCCCATAGATCAATGGAACATAATAGAGAGCCCAGAAATAAACCCACACATATATAGTCAATTAATATACAATAAAGGAGTCATGAATATACAATGGGGAAAAGATGGTATCCTCCATAAATGGTGTTTGGAAAACTGGACAGCTACATGCAAGGGAATGAAACTGGATTACTGTCTGACTCCACACACAAAAGTAAACTTGAAATGGATTAAACACCTAAATGTAAGATATGAAACCATAAACTCTTACATGAAAGCATAAGCAAAAACCTCTTGAACATCAGCACGAGCAGTTTTTCTCTGAACACATTTTCCTGGGAAAGGGAAACAAAGTGAAAAATGAACAAGTGGGATTACATCAAAGTAAAAAGCTTCTGTACCATCAATGAAACAAAAAGGCAACCTACAGTGTGGGAGAATGTATTCGTAAATCATTGATCTGATAAGGGGTTAACATCCAAAATATGTAAAGAACTCATATGCCTCAATACCAAAAAACAAAACCTGATTAAAAAATGGGCAGAGGCTCTGAACAGATGTTTTTCCAAAGAAGAAATGCAGATGGCCAAAAAGCATATGAAAAGATGCTCCACATTGCTAACCATCAGGGACATACAAATCAAAACCACACTGACATATCACCTCACACGAGTCAGAATGGCTACTATCCCAAACAAGGAATAACAAGTGTTGGTGAGGATGTGGAGAAAAGGGAACCCTCCTACACTGTTGGTGGGAATGTAAATTGGTACAGCCACTGTGGAAAGCAGTATGGAGGTTCCTCAAAAACTTAAAATAGAAATATCATAAGACCCTATAACTGTACTTCTAGGAATTTACCCAAAGAAAATAAAATCTCTGATTTGAAAAGATAAATGCATCTTTATGTTTATTGCCACATTATTTACAATAGCTAAGATATGGAAGCAAAGTGTCCATCAATAGGTGAACGGATAAAGAAGAGGTGGTACATATACATGATGAAATGTTATTCAGTCATAAAAAGGAAGGAAATCCTGCCATTGTGACAACATGGATGGACCTTAGATGGTATTATGCTAAGTGACATATGCCAAAAGGTGGGGAAAGACAAATACATGTGATTTCACTTATTTGTGAAATCTAAAAACAAAGCAAAACAAAATGAGCAAAACAGTAGTGAACTCAGACACTGAGAATTGACTGGTGGTTACTATGGGGCAGGTTCTGGGATGGATTGCAGGGTGGCTGAGGGGGATAAAGGGGCACAAAAATCTCAATCATAAGTTAGTCACAGGGATGGAAGCGCATCATGGAGAATATAGTCAGTGGTTCGGTAACATCTTTCTATCTTGACAGATAGTAACTGAACTAGTTGGGGTGAGTACTTAATAATGAGGGTAACTGTTGAACCACTCTGTTGTATACTTGAAATGAATATAATACTGTGTATCAACTATAATTCAGTGGAAAAAAATATGCTTAAAAATGTAGCTCTCCAGTCTGCCCACTCCTTTCCAAGGCCAATACCCTGGTCTAAGCCATTTCCTCTAGGACACATAATCCTATGATGAATAGAAGAAATATATACTGTTTTGGTTCTAGCACAGAGGTCTTAAAATCTTTGGGATTTCCTAAGTTATAAAAGCAATACAGGTGTCTTTTGTTATCCACAGAGATTCCCTTTGGGCATACCTGAGTTCATGCCTGCAGGTACTTTAGGATGGGGCCCTTGACAGCTTCAGGATGGATCTGGTCACCAGAGAGACTGAAAAATCAGAGGGTTGGGACTTCTGGTCCCATCACCAACCTCTGTAAAGGGTTAGGAGCTGCAGATTATGCTTTATAAAAATTCTTAAACAGTAAGATGCGATGAGTTTCTGGGCTAGTAAATGCATACACATGACAGGAGTGCAGCACACCCAAGTTCTGCAGGGACTACACTTGGGACCCTTCAAGACCTCACCCTATACACTTCATCTGTTCATTCATCTGTATCCTTTATAGTAACCTTTTAAACATAAGCAACTATTTTTCTGAACTTTGTGAGTTGTTCCAGCAAATTATCAAATCCAAGGAGGGGCTCATGAGAACCCAATATTAATCAATTGTTCAGAAGTACAGGTGACAACCTGGACTTGAGATTGGAGCCTAAAGTGGAGGCTGAGCCCTTTACTTGTGGTATCTGAGCTGTCTCCAAGCAGATAGTGTCAGCATTGAGTTTAATTTGTAAGACACCCACTTGGTGACCACTGAGAACTGGAGAATTGCTTGTTGTTGTTGGAAAACACTCCAAAATATGTCAAATCTTCAGAAAAGCTACTAATCACAGTACTTATTAATATAACAATTACCGTATTTGTTTATGAGCTCTTTTAATAAATGTTGATTATTTATCTCCACTACCAAAGTATAGGCTCCATGGGAGAGGGGCCTTGCTTGGTTTACTGGTATGTACTGTTACAGTCTCAGCACCAAGGATACTGCCTAGCATAGAGGAAGGAAGAGAGTGAGTGAGGGAGTGAGGAGGAAGCACAGAATTATGTGATTCAGTTTCTTTTTTTTTTTAATTTTGGTATCATTAATATACAATTACATGAGCAACATTGTGGTTAGTGGATTCCCCCCATTATCAAGTCCCCACCACATACCCCATTACAGTCACTGTCCATCAGCATAGTAAGATGCTATAGAGTCACTACTTTTCTCTGTGCTGTACAGCCTTTCCTGTACCCCTCTATATTATGTGTGCCAATCATAATACCCCTTAATCCCCCTCTCCCTCCCTTCCCACCTCCCCTTCCCACCCCCTTCCCATTGGTAATCTCTAGTCCCTTCTTGGAGTTTGTGAGTCTGCTGTTGTTTTGTTCCTTCAGTTTTTTCTTTGTTGTTATACTCCACAAATGAGGGAAATCATTTGGTACTTGTCTTTCTCCGCCTGGCTTATTTCACTGAGCATAATGCCCTCTAGCTCCATCCATGTTGTTGCAAATGGTAGAATTTGTTTTCTTCTTATGGCTGAATAATATTCCATTGTGTATATGTACCACATCTTCTTTATTTATCTACTGATGGACACTTAGGTTGCTTCCATTTCTTGGCTATTGTAAATAGTACTGTGATAAACATAGGGTTGCATATGACTTTTTGAAAGTGGGAAACTCCATTCTTAGGATAGCGCAATTCCTGGGTCAACGGGCATTTCTATTTTTAGTTTTTTGAGGAACCTCCATACTGCTTTCCACAATGGTTGAACTAGTTTGCATTCCCACCAGCAGTGTAGGAGGGTTCCCCTTTCTCCACATCCTCGCCAGCATTCATTGCTCCTATTCTTTTCTATGTTGGCCATCGTAACTGGCATGAGGTGATATCTCCTTGTGGCTTTAATTTGCATTTCCCTGATAATTAGTGATGTGGAGCATCTTTTCATGTGCCTGTTGGCCATCTGGATTTCTTCTTTGGAGAAGTGTCTGTTCATATCCTCTGCCCATTTTTTAATAGGGTGATTTGCTTTTTGGGTGTTAAGGTGTGTGAGTTCTTGTGATCCAGTTTCTTAAGGAAAAGAGGGAAGGCTGAAAGTTTTCTCCAGATATGACACAGAAGGATCTAGAACATAAGAAAGTTAAGTGTGGAAATTGAGTGAAGAGCTTTGAGTGGCCAAGCCCTGGATACCAGATTAAGGCTACCTTTACCTAAACCTTTGAAAGACTGTTTCTGGCTTTGTTGTTTTACCCTTTAAATTAGTTTGTGTTAGTTTGCAAAATGTTCACCACTCCTTACTGTTGCAGAATTATACTTTCCCACTCCACTGAGGTCTTGGCCAGGTGACTTGCTTTGATACATGGAATTTGAGCAGAATAATGTGTTATATTTCTGTGTAGAAGCACAGAAGTCATTGTGTGGTTTGGCCATCTTTTCTTTTCCCATGGCTATAAGAACAGCAATGACCTGATGGGAGAGGCTCTGTCAGCTGGGATCTGGGATAAAGAAGTCTTGAAAAAGGTCACCCAGGCTGACCCATGATGGACATGCAGTGTGAGTGAGTTGCTATAAACCACTGAGATTTATGTTGGTAATTATGATTGTAGCATAATTTATGCTTGTACCATAATTTAGTCTAAGTTCACAGACAACTCTTTTATAATTCATTTTATTGAAAGCAAACATAAATTTGTCAAGTATTTTTTGTCTTCTGCCTCAAAGCATTTTACTTTAAGCAATGGGATAGAAAAAAAACAACAGCGAAGCACCCATGAATTTCAACTGCATCATTCAATCAGATATTTTCCTCCAACAATGGTTATCAGAGTGGTGGTATGGATTTGAGGAGGTTCAGAGTCAAAATATTGTATTAACATATGGTGTGAAGTTTTTAATTTCATCATCTTTGGAGAGGATGAGTATGAAGGCATCCAGTGCCCTGTTTAACATAAAGTGCATCTTCAATATATTCTGGGGATTTTTGAGGGTGGGGAAATGTGCAAAAATTCTACAGAAACTTCAAGTGTTCACTTGGCCTATTCCATCATTAAATAATCTTTTTCTTTATTCAAAGAGTTCTCTCTTCCAAAAAGCCTGCCCTAGTTAATGTTAACTGCATTTGAAACTTACCTTATCATCCAGTGGCCATTAAGCCCGCTCAGGATGTGTGTATAGTACTTACACATTTATTTATTCTTATGCAGTAGTAGGAGTACAATAGAAATTTATTGAACTAAATTGACCTTTGCATTTTACCTATGTGAATATTATGTGTATATGTATCAGGTAAGACTATGAGTCAATAAGGCTAATTCTTCAAAAATTCATTGTGTAGCATTTGACTTATTCAAAAGAATTTGTGTAATATGTGTTAATAAAACAAACACCCATCAACTCACCACCCAACATCACCAGCACATTCCCAACACCATCAAATTTTATCTGTTCTCAGCCCATCCCATCTGCCTGCCCTCCCCCAGAGGTGATCACAATCTTGAGCTTTGTGTTAATCAAAGAAATACGTATCAACAAACATGGCAGGCATTACATAACAAACGAATGCTTACCTCTTCTGGGCATTCATCTCACGTTGCTCAAAATATTTTTGATTGTCCTTTATGGAATTACCTTAGAGGCTTCTGTCATATACTTTGAATATCTCACTTACAAAGATTTAATTTTTCAAAAGTCAAAAGTATTGACAATACTTAACTGTCATTCAGTATTGCTATGTGTCAGGTACTGTACTATGCACCATGGATCTATAGCTTCCGTGGTCTTCACCATGTCCCTGTGGCCATTTTATAACTAAGCACCTGAAATCTAGCAAGGGAAGTAACTCATCCCAAATCCCATGGCTAGTAAGGGGCAAAGCTGGGGAAGTCCTTCACTGTGAAACCCTATCCTGATCACTGTTACATGACCCTGGTGACATGAAAAAGCCAGACTGGGAATAAGGAGAAAGGTGGAGATAATCAGGATAAGAAATACCACCTATGATTAAAAATAAAAGCAAGACAGCACTACAAAGACTGAGACCGATTTTCTTCAGTTTTCCTGACTCCAAAAGGGAGTCCAAAGAAGGGCTCAGGGCCTGAGAAATGGTCCCAGGGTGACTGCCTGGAAGGCCTCACATGCGTTTGGAAATGTTAGCTCCAGGTTTGCTAAAACTGTAATACCACGTGCACAGACCTGTCCCCCTTCATCCTCACACAATAAATAGGCTCTCCCACTACATAAGCCTCAGGTGTCGGTGAAGAGGAGGCAACAGAAGGAGAACATGCCATATTTGATTTAGCAGATCTTACATTCCTCCTCAGAAACAAACACTGTGGATGTCTGTGATCAAAAGATGAAACTATTATTGACAAAGGTACAAAAGTAATTCAATGGAGGAAGATAGTCTTTTCAACAAATGATGTTGGAGCAATTGGACACCCACAGGCAAAAAAAAAGAGCTTTAAATTCACTGCTTATACAGTGAAAATTAAATCAAAATGGGTCACAGACTTTTAAAATGTATATGTAAAAAGTAGAAAACTGTAAAACTTTTAGGAAAATATCTTTTGGATTTAGGGCTAGGGGAAGCATTCTTAGACTTGACATCAAAAACAGGATCCATAAAAGGAAATCCTGACCTCATTGAAATGGAAGACCTTGGCTCTGTGAAAGATTCTATTCAAAGGATAAAAAGATGAGCTCCAGAGTGAAAGAACATATTGGCAAACCACAGATCTGATACAGGACTGGCAACCAGAATATGTAAAGAACTTTCAACACTTAACAGTAAAAAGCAAACAATCCAATCAGAAAATGGTCAAAAGACATGAATGGAGACATGCTACGTCTTCAGGGAAGAGGCTTCACAGATTGCCAATAAGCACATGAGAAGATGTGCAACATCATTAGCCATTAGGGAAATATAGATTAAAGCCACAATAAAGTATCATCACACTTACCAGAAGAGCTAAAATAAAACATAGTGACAACATCAAATGCTAGCAAAGATGTAGAGAAATGGGATCACTCACACATTGCTGGAGGGAATGTAAAGTGATTCAGGCACTCTGGCAAACAGTTTGGAAGATTCTTATAAAACCAAGCATGCAACCATCTCCAAACATGCAACTGATCCAGCAATTGCATTCCTGGGCCTCTGTCCCAGAGAAATGATGACTTAGGTTCACACAAAAATATGTACCCAGATACTCATAGCACTTTTATTCAACCTCAAACTGGAGTAAAAGACGTTTTAAGTTAGAGGAAAGTGAAAAATTAGCTGTATTTATCAGTCATTGCAAAAATAACACCCCCACCCACACTTACAAAATAGTCAGTAGCTGAAATATGTCTTTTATGAAATTCTTTCATGCTGTATAGATGATGCAAACCAGTGGATAATCAGGAGAATTCCATGTATGAAAAGAATGGAAGTTTTCCATTTAATTTACTAATATTCCAAGACTTTCTAACACCTGAAATGACCTTTGAAAGAGGTAGAGACAAATCCCTCTGCTCTAAATGCAGAGGCTCTGCCAGACCTCACTCAGGAGTAGCACCCTTCCTCTCTGACAACATCCTAAAGCATCTTATCATTCAGATGAATCATCAGAAATTACCACTCAGGTTTATTTCTTGCTTTTCTCATTAGAAAAACCCATAAACTTAAAATTTTACTTATGCTAATGTTTTAAAACAAGCCTTGCTATCTCATTTGCATAATATAAAATATAGTTTGAAATCTTACATTCATTATTCTACATTTCAAGCTTGGAGACACATGAGCACTAAGATGTGCTAACACCCCCTGTGACTGCAAACTTCCCTACTTTGAGAAGCTGGGGCCTCCCTACCTGACCTTCCACCAGCACTGTGGCTCGTGATGCCAGTGATGGTAGGAGGAGGGGCTCAAACAGACCAGCTTCCTCCAGAATTGGGGGTGTTTCCCCCTCAATTTAGTGCTAAATCAAAGACTTACACCACTTACTATGTGCCAGGCACTGTTCTAAGAATTTTACATATTTTGACTTATTCTTTATAACCATGTTATGAAGGAAACAACAACATTATCCCATTTTACAGATACAGAAAGTAAGGCATGGGGGTGGGGGCAAATAACCTGCTCCAGATCACACAGATCGCAGAGGACTCAGACTAAGCACACAGATCTGGATTCTGAACTATGTTGCCTCCCAGTTGAATGAAAAAGTGGCTGGCTGGTTGGCTGGCTGGCTGGCTGGCTGTTTGGCTGGATACAAATGACTGAATGAACAAATGAACAAGTTTATCCCACATGCTCATAAGATGCAGATAGGATCCCCTTTAGCATCGGAGCTCCATGGTTCCGAGGGCCTGTCTGCAATCTCTACATTCAGCATCTGACCTTGTTACTGGCCCAGAACCTGTTTTTTCATGAATGCCGAGGTTGACAGGGTGTAATGTCAAGAGTTCAGAGCTGTGAGGCAGGAACCCTGGGTTCTTATTGTGGCTACACCACCAAATTGATGTGTGTTTTCAGATAAATCCATGACTTATTTCCCCATCTTTAAATGAAGAGAGTTGAGCCAGAATAATTTCTAATATTCCACAATGCCATGTTTTGATTTGTCTGAGCGAAAGTCCATTGACAAGACCAGAGGTACAGGAGCTAGGTGCGAATCACGTCTCATGGACATGGAGGGCAAGGCCCTGGAGCATCCCGTAGAGGCTGAGCAGTGTCCCAGCTGTGGCCGGGGGCCACAGCAGTGCTGTGCAGCTGCCGCTTTTGGGGTGCTAGGAAGTGGGACCAGCACAACTGAGTGGGCCCTTGAGGGCATGGGGCACACGCTGTGTCTTTGCAGCTTTGCAGGCAATGCGGAGGTGTGACAGCTTGGGTTTTTAAAACTGAACTTTATTTATGGTAAAAAACACATAATGTTTTCCTCTTTAGCCATTTTTATGTGTACCTTTCACTGGCATTAAGTACATTTACATTGCTGTGCAACCGTCACCACCACCCATTCCAGAACATTTTCATCATCCCCAACTGAATCTCTAAGCCCATTAACACCAACTCTCCATTTGTCCCTCCCCTCAGCCCCTGGCACCCTCTCTGTGACTTTCTGTCTCTATAAATTTGACTCTTCTAAGTACCTCGTAGTGGAATCACATGGCATTTGGGGTTTGTGTGTGTGTGCATGTGATTGGTTTATTTCACTTAGTATAATGTCTTCAAGGTTCATCCATGTTGTAGCATGTGTCAGAATTTCTTTCCTTTTCAAGGCTTAATACTATTCTATTACATGAATAGACCACATCTTGTCTATCCATTCATCCACTGATGGACACTTGAGCTGTTTTCACATTTTGGCTATTGTGAACAATGTTTCTGTGAACATGGGTGTACAAATACCTATTTGAACTGAAGGATTTTGAGTAGGATATTGGGTGGACCAGATTTTCCCTTTAGAAAGATCTACCCACTTGTGCAGAAGATGATAATAGCCTAATCTGTGCCACATACTGTCTCAAGCACTAGACATGTATTAACTCAAGTGATCCTCATCCCATCCTCACACCTAGTCCTTTGAAGTAGATTCTGTTATTGTCTCCATCTCACATATGAGCAAATACAAGTTAAAGAATCTGCTTAACATGCACGGAGAGAAGAAGACAGCCCTGTAATTGAGCCCAGAAAGCCAACCTGCGGAATCTGCCTGCGTGCAGTGCGCCACATCACCCCTGATGGTGGCCTGGGAGGGATGGGCAACACAGTCAAGGCCGTTTCAGGGGCAGTTGGAGTAATCAGGCAGCCGCTGACAAGAGCTGTAAAGTGGACTCAGAAAGCAGTGAAGGACAGCCATGAGGGGAGACATTTGAGAGCTTTAGGAGGTGGGGTGGTCGTGCTCCCAGTGAGTGGTGACCTTGGGTGGAGGAAGGCAAAGGAGTCTGAAGTAACAGAGCTTTCGAACTTGATTGCATGGTGGAGACTGGTGTCATTCACTAAGAGAATGTGCATCAACCGGCAGGTAACATGGGGGAATATAATGATTCTGCTTGGTACCTGCTGAATCTGAGATGCCTGTAGGGTATTCAGGTAGAGATGTCCAGTAGGCAGTTAGATAAAAGGCAAACTCAATAGGAAGGTCTTGCTAGAGGCAGAGATTGGGAAGCTATTAGCACAGGGAAAGGTCTGAGTCTTGGAAGCAGATGAACTGGTTCATAGATCATGTGTGTCAACTGAAAATAAGGCAGAGACTGAAACGCAGGGATTGAGAGTCAGAAAGCCAGCTTAGAGGACACACTAGGGTTCAGAAGTGTTAGAAACAACATGATAGCATAGAGATGGAGTGAGGCCCTCTTGCATTGTCCTACGTGCCATTTATATTGTTTGGGGGAACACCAATACTTAAGGACTGGTCAACAAAGAGGAGATGGCAGATGTTTGGAGAGAAGCATCAGAAGGGTAGGAGGCCATGGAAGCCAAGGCAGAAGGAAGTTTCCAGAAGGATCATGTCAAACACCTTGCAGAGATCAAATGTAAAGGGCCTGAAAGATGCCCACTCACTGTTGCAATTAACATTTTGAATAAAGCCAATCCATTGGAGAGGTGGAAGCAGTAGCTGGCTAGCCCTGGATGGGGTTGTAGGAAGGAGAGGTGTAGGTGTGGGAAGTGCACCTGAGGAGAGAGGACAGACAGCAGCAGCTGTGGGTCTTGGGTTGCTGGAGGGCTACTGGGGGATTGTGGGCCCAACCACAGACTGAGCTTGCGGAACTGAGGTGCAGAGGCAACAGGAAGGGCCACAGCAGAGCCAGGCCTGTAAGGCCAGAGGCCAGAGGGCAAGATAATGGTGAGCAAGCTTTGTAGGGGAGGGTCACCTGAGAGCAGGGGCGTGCTGTAAAGAGCAGGTGCATGTCCACTGGGCAGGGACTGGGAAAGTTGGAGCCTTTTGAAGATAAAAATGCTCAGGGCTGATCTTGCCACAGTGATGTGGTATCCTCACACACTGAAATGCAAAATACTTCAGGACTCATGTGGCAGTAGGTATTGTCCTAGAACGTGTTCATTGCCTTCATAAAGTCAGCTGGGGAATTACCCTACGGATAAATGAAGGAAAAAGCATGCACACAACAAATATGCTCATGGCACATTATTTACAATATTATGTTTTAAAAAGCACACGTGGTTAATAGTATGGAAACAAGTTAAGTAAATTATGGAACATATGCTCAATGGTTGGAATATTATGAGGTCATTAAAGTGATAATTATGAACTGATAACTGCACAGCAAAGGGGTTATGACAGTAAGTGGAAAATCAAGTTCTCAGATAGTATGTGTACTTTTAACCGCAACTGTGAACGATGTTTCCCATGACAGTACACTACAATACAATTCCTAAAAGTGATACTAGCTCTTGGTTGGAGATAATGGTAAGATTATAGGTGATTATTTTTTTCTTTCTCCATTTGGTAAACTCATTTTGAATTCTAATGCTACAGTTCTGGTTAGAACAAAGGAGTAACTTTGTATCTTAATAGTTATTACCTTACTTAAAAGAGAAGAGCTGAACCTTTTCCCTCTGTGCTCTGATGGCACCGACATCTAGGACTGCAGATTTTATACGATGTTGCGATTGTATTAGAATCCCCTCCCACCCACCCCTGACAGTTAGTGTTCACTGTCAAGAGTAATGGGTGCACTTTGGATAGAACACACTAGCCTAAGCTTCAACAACATTCTCAGCCCTGTGTCATACCAGGATGGGCTGTGGGTGGGAGGCAGGGCTGGGAAGAGAGGGTTATTCTCATAAATTCTGTGCCTGCACATGGCCTTTTGTCTTACGGGGTGAGCCTCTGTTCTCACCAGCGCCCACCCTCTCTTCAAGCTTCATGATGGAATGCAGCTCTCCATGCACTGATTTTGAGTCTTGCTCTTGCAATATTTGTCTTCCTCTCTTTTGATTTAAATTCTCTCTACTTCTCTTTTTGTACACTACCATTTAGAAAGTTTATTATCAGCTCAAAACATTAATATAAATACACATTTTGGAGTGGCAATGAGAAGTCAAACGTCTCCTTTCTGTACTGGGGGCAAGGCAGATTGAGACGGACACAGTGGACACCCGACTTCTCTTTGCAAGAATTTTCCTTCATGGAAGAAGCTACTGGGAAGTACAACAATTTTGGCTTCTAGTCTTCTCTACCAATTCAGCTTTCATTAAAAGCAATCAATTTAATAAGTGAGATAATTATAACTTAAATGTAAGCATAAGAAAAATCAGATTCTAGAAATTCATCTTCAATAGATAGACTTTGAAAATATAATTAATATGTCTGATATTTTTAAGAAGGATTACAGTGTGTATGAATCACCTAGATTAAATTAGGGAATCGCGTCCTCTGGCCTCTTTCAGCATTTAGCTACTTATTCGGTTGTAAACTGCTCCATCGTGTGGTTAAACAAGGGTACTAATAGCTAGAAATTCGACACTCTTAACACCAAAAAATTACTGTATTCTTTCCTCTGTTCTAAAAGTTATAAATGAGCTTTTAAAAGTCAGGCTATGCCTAAAAGAAAAAAGTAAAACATATCAATAATGTTATTGTCTAGAGATATCTAGACACATATATTTGGCAAGGCATATTATTTTACATAAGAGAAATAATTGTTATTTGCCTCTTTTACTTCAAATGAATATTCAGAAAAAAAAATCTCATTATTTGGCTATGTTATCAGGTTGGAATAAAAATTTTATTATTTTTATAGTAATTAGGAAAAACCACAACTTCCTTGGGCCTCGGCTTCCTGATTGATTAAAGGGGTAGGGGTAGGTGTCAGAGGTTGCAGCTAGTGGGACCCTGAATCTGCCACCAGACCTTCTGATGCCTGTCTTACACTGTTTCAAATGTATATTTGGTTTGCAACAGCTGTATTACATGATCTCTAAGTCCTCCTGACTTTCGACAAGTAATGATTCTGTTCCTATCCTGAGAGCTCTTCATGAGCTGGAGAAGTGACTCTGCACATGTGGTCCCTGCAGCAGCAGAAATGCAAATTCCCAGAACTGCTGAATCAAAAAAATCCGGGGCGGGGCCCTGAATGTCTCTCAACAGGCCTTCCAGGTGACTCTGGCACCAGCCTAAGTTTGAGAGCCTCTGATGTGGGGCACCCGTGGAGACATCCCATTCTTCCTTGATCACTTAGCTACCACCTCATTACAAATTTTCAAAATTTTCTCTCTGCACAGGACCATATGGGTTATAATATTAATTGATCTGGCCAGTGCTGGCAATCATGATAAAGTAACGGGATGGGTAATGTAAACTTCAGATAAATCAAGAATCACTCGATTTCGGACTTGGCTTTCAAACTTCAGAGTCCAAAACTTTTCTCCATCTCCACTGCTAGCACTCTGTCCAAGCCAGCGTCACCTGTTGCCTGATGTTGTGCAGAAGCTGCCAACAGGGCCCACTCCCCCTCCTTCAGGCACTCCGTAATGGGACCACCAGCCTCTCCCCCAATCACTGCCTTAGGTGACCCCTGCTGCTAGTTGGCACCTACCGACTTCTGACTGCCTCACCAGCCACTGCCCTCTCTTTCTCTCTGCTTCAGCCACACCTGCCCCATCCCGGTGCCCCCTCAGGGGCCCGTACCTCAGTCCAGCTCACTGGTCCCAGATGGGTCCCTGCTCCATGGCTGCCTCAGCCTCTGCTCAACATACTGGACTCCAATTGCAAACTCCAGTTTTCCCTCCTGCTAATGTGCAGCCTCACTAAGAGCTGAGAGTTCAACAGCTGGGGCTCATTCTACAGGGAGCAAAGAGTGTGCCTCAAGTGGTGCATGTTGGGGGGCTATGGCATAGCCGGTTATTACATCCCCCCAGAAATCACCTTTACAGGAGCCATCACAGAGTAGAAGGGAATCTGGGTTGCCTAGAAGGGTGTCTAGGAGATCCTCTCATGGCTTTGAGACCATTTCTACAGTTGCAAGGCTATCACAGGGGATGGAGTGGGGTTGTTGGTCATTGGGGAGGGGTGGTAACATAACTGGATTTAAGGTGTTCTGATGATGGAAGACGACAGAAGAGCCAATCAAAAGGGCCTGTTCACAGTGGTCTGTCCCGTGTTGACAGGTGCTGTGTCTTGTGAACTTGAATGGGGAACACAGAGGTGAATGGGGCAGCCTGAGGGACTGTGCTGTTTTGTCAGTCAAGGTGGCAGCTGCAGATACCATATGTCAACATGGGGCACATCTGGTGCCAGGGGGTCTAAGTGACAGGAGCAAGATGCTCTAGGGTGAGTCTGAGGCAAAAACTGTCCTTGGATGTCTGCAGCACCCCTGTTATTTTCATGGCAATATGAAAAGTTTTGGCAAAATTAGCAAAGCCAAGAGCTGTGGGTGTGCACAATGTTAAGGGAGGTCAATGTCTCTGAGGTCTGGGAATGGGCTCTGGGTGGTGCCTGGGACTAGGGGGAGGGCATCCAGGGGTTTAGCAGAGTCAGCAAGGTTAGGATTCCATTGGCAGTAGTAAGTAATTACCCCTAGAAATTACATAACTGTTTTCCTTTTTGGGGAGAGGGATAGACACAACTGGCTCAAGGCATTTTGGGATGAGTTTTGAATGCCCTGAGATGTCTCAGGTCTTGAGTAGGTAATAGTTGTTTGTACCTATTGAAGCTCAGATCTGGACACTTTATGGCCTCCTTCAGCCAGTGCCTTTAGGAGAATGAGGGACTCTAGAAGGTGTCTAGTTTGATTACCACGTTATAGTAATTTTTACTTTGAACAACAGTGGGGCTTTGGGTAAAGGTATATAACTAGATCGAACTTCAGGACCTGGGAAAATTTTGAGGGAGACTCGCTGTATCCTTGAGGTACGTGAGTCAGTGTTAGATAGAAAGACAGACACGAGCAGCAGGGAAGGCAGAGATAAGGTTTAAAGGGAAAAAAATGCCCAAACTCTGCCCAGGTAGGGTGTGGAGAAAATGGGAATTTCTGACCAGGGATTCCCACCTGGCCTTAATACCACCTGTTGTGTGTGTATATATATACATGAACCTGTTTGCACATCTGTGGAGTGTTTACCAGGAACAGACAAGCTGGTCACTCAGGGGAGTACAGGCCCATGGGAGGGGTGGAGAGCAGATGCCCAGTCTCTCCTCCCCTCAGTTCCTGGTGTGTAACTGGTCAGGCGTCTGCCTGTCACCATAGACCCGCCCCCAGAGTTTCTCCTGGTGGGGAGAGAGCCCTGGAGCCCTGGTGCTCCTGGAGGATTAAGCCCTAGTGGGGGAGCAGGGGGCTTGAGGAGCAGAGGAGGGAAGCCTGGCGGGAGAACTAGAAGAGAATGGAGGCTGGCTGAGGGAAGCTGGAGCAGACACGAGACTGAGATTTACTGCTGTGAGAATAAAACACCCTTCAAATCCCACTTTCTTGCTCTTGCCTTTATTTAGTCTGAGTGAACTCATTGGGAACTTGCCCCAGGCGGGGAACCTCCTCCTTCTGGAGCAACATAGGGGATCCCACGTGGAGACAACAAAGGCTTTGCAGGGAGATAACTTCCTTGCCTATCAGGACCAGCCAAACCGGTCCCAACCAGACACCAATGTGGGTGCAACTGAACAAAACTAAGAACCTCCCAAACCACCCCTCATCACGGGAAAGGACATGCGCACTGAGAGGGATGGCCATGTAGATGGACCTGTCAACCAAACAACCCCACCTTGTCAATCAAAGAGGCACTTCCTGGCCAGAATGCAACGTGAAGTCCTCCGGCCTCACAGGTCAGGGCCTTCATCTACCTGGTCCCTGGCCTGCTCCTCCCTTGCAGTGTATTCAAATAACACTTTTGCTCTGCTTTGTAGTGTGTCTGTGCGTTTCAGTTCTTTGTTGAGGTGGGGACAAGGACGGAGGAGAACAGACTCAGCCCGCTAGATGTAAATGCAAAGAGAAACTGAGTCAGGGTGCCTTGGCATTGGAGAGACCTGAGCAGTGGCCAGTCCCTGTAAACGAGGCCACATCCTGGGACTTGAGGTGAGAGACAGCTGGATTAGGGACTATGGGCGATAAGGAATTATGAGTATTTAGTCCTTAGGTCTTGCACAACTCCATAGATTTGGTTCTCAGCTGAGTCAAATGTACCTTCTTTCTTTACTGGCAATATTGGAGCCTTACAGGGTGAGGGAGTAAAGAGGACACTCTGAGGCAAAAGAGAGGCCGTCAGAGGTGCCAGTCCTTGCCGTGTCTCCGGACGGGAGGCTTTGGTTACAGATCCAAACGGTTTATTCCTTTTCCAAGAAACGCACATAGGCTCTGCACCCAGGAGCAACCCACTTGCATTGCACGTGTGGCCCAGAGACTAACTGATCATCTTTTAGAGACTCACCTTCTTCAGAGGAATTTAGGTCAGGATGAGTTTTTAGTAAAAACAGTAGGAAACTTAGGATTTGGTCTATGTGCAGGGAAATAAAAACACCTTTCTCATTACATTTATAGTGGCTTGAACTTACATAACAGATCTCAAAGGTTTGCTGGTGAACAGCTGGAAACTGGAGAGGCCTGAGGAGAGGAAAGGGGGCCTAAGCATCCTGTAAAGGTGCTGGGCTGGGCTGGGATTTGGGCAATGAACCAGGCTGCCCAGGACCTCTGACACAGAACAGAAGCCAGGGTGGCAGGCGGAGGTGAGTCCTCCGAGCAGAGGGCACCACGGCCAGGTAAGAAATCCAGTTCCCATCCTTTCTGTTCAGTTGGATGGCAGGCTCTGGGCATGAACAAGGATAGCAGACCCCATCATTCAAGGGGAGTTGCCTCTCAGGAGGAGTGAAATTGACCTTTTTGAAGAGCTGGGACCTAAGGGGGTTGTTTTTTAAACTTTTCTCTCAAGTGCAGAACAAGTATTCTTCTAAGGTCCTGTTTTTCATTGTTCTGCTTTGTTTTTTTTAATAATATCTGCAAATGTCTGCAGGTTAATAGGAAGGGTTCCCAGTGGACTTTGAGTTGCTCTTAGAGTTGTGCTTTGTGTCCCTAAAAATCCAAGTTGCAGAGCAAGAATCATTGCTTTTAGCTTTTTTTCTTTCTTTCTTTGGATTCCTGCAAGCAATTTCCAAAGAATTAAGTAGCTGCTTCTATTATGACATTTATAGACTGGCTGGCCCATCCAACTACATTATCGTGAATTTGCCTCTTTATATGAGGGAGAAAATTTCCTACTAAGGCAGACATCTAAAAGTTTTTATGTTCCAGAGCTCCTGAGCTCAGTGCAGTGTGCCTTTGAGAAGCTTGTAGAAAGAGTTCACCAAAGGCCTGTGGATGCTGTCCTCAAGGAGTGCACAACTCAACCACAGAAAATGCCCTTTGGGGGAAAAGCCCCTGATATATACCTGTCAGTCCTCAAATACTAGCTGAGCCATCTGTTGGTCATTTGCAGGAGGGCCTAGGAGGATTTCGGGGCATCTGTTTCCTCTGTGAGGGTTTTTTTCCCCCAGGGGTCTGTCTGTCTGGTAATTACAATATAATCATGGGCAAAAAATAACATTCTTTAGCAGCCAATTGAAGTTTCTGAGCAGGGCTACTAATCTTTTTAATTCCTCTCTAAATTTCTGGGATCTTCTGAAGGTGCAGGTTAAAGGATCTGCTGCTGTCCAGGGGACACACATTCTTTGTGGTGGGGCCCAGGTACATCTGCAAATGACAGTGAGAAGGACGGCCCAAAGCTGGTGGAGCACAGAGCCCTGGAGAGCAGGAGGAGCTTGAAGGGACAGCGGAGAGCCTTCCTGCCTGTCCCAGGTGCTTCTGTGAAAATCCACTTCCCGGCATCCACTATCTATACCAGGAACCTGTATACGCTGGGCCTAGAGGTCAGACCGGAGTGGGAAAGGGGAGTTAAAACAGGCAGCTGGGTGTTTGGTTGGGTGAATTTGTTGCAGGGGGCTGGGTTTTGAGAAGGGGTACCATGACCCAGGGCTAGAGATCCACAAGTTCTTCCTGGGGTTGGACACAGGGAGTTAGGGTAGAGGATGCCCAGAGGATGCAGAAGGGGAATTACTCTGGACATGGACTTTGATTTTGTTGCAAGTCTAATTCTGCTCTTTCATCTTGGTAAGGAGATCCCCAAGGCGGGCGGTTATACCTCCTGTGCCCTTTCCAATTCGATCTTCCCAGAGGTGCTAAAAGACAGCTGCTCTTGGTCAGTGCTCTCTGAAAGTTTTTTTAAATACAGAAGTTTTTCCAGTTCAAAAGATCTGTATCTGTCCATTGAGAAGCATGATCTCTGTTAGTATTTATTCCAGTAGTGACTCAATCCAATGGGCTTTTTAATGGAAAGACCTGGAGGTAATTTCCCAGGCTTTGAATAAATCCTAACTCTGGGCACAAGAGGCATCCCCAAAGTGGGTGCAGAATTGCACTCCCCGTGATCCAAAGTTCACTCCCAGGGTAGCCTGGGAAAGCAGAGACCGTCACTGTCAAAGGAGGTAAGAATAGTGTAGTGAGAACGGTGTGTCCCATCTCTCCTGGGAATGGAGATGCCTGCAGACACACACCTGCTGGTCTGTGACGCTGGGTGGATGTTCCTGGACTGGGACTTTCCCAGCTCTAACAAACAGTGGAGGCTGAGGCGACAAGGCCCCCTTATGGACCAAGCCTCTTATAACAAACGCCGAGAGCTGGCCCAGCGGGACACAGTGAGTGCTGCTGTGACTTGGCATTTTGGAACCCAGTCTGTTTCACTGGCCACCAGAGGCACGCAGGCACGTGAATCTTCTGATGGCGAAGACCAGAGAAAATATTCTCACTGCTCAGAGAGCTAAGTTCTCAGGACATAGAACAAGAAGTAAGGCAGGCATCATCTGGTTTTTACGTGGGGGACCCACAGCAACGTTTGTCCAAATGGACACCAGTCTGGGGTCTGCTGAGAGCTGTGAGCTCAGCAGCCTATGAAGCTAGTGGAACTCCAGGCTTACAGGGACCCTGCCTGCCTTCCACCCTGTGGGTCTCCTCGTGAGGACAACACAGAGAAAACAGTGACTGTCTCGGGAGGAAAGGAATCAGTGGAGGGCAAGAGTGCTTGCAGAGTCAGCACACCCAACGGACTGGGTCCACAGGTACTCCTGCAAGCCTGAATTTAGAGAACAGACAGGACTACCACTGCTCGGGCTTCCCCAGGACCCTGCAGTGGAGATCCAGGGGGCCCAGCATCTCTCGGCTGCAGCTGTCTCAGGGGAGCAGGGTCCATGGGGGGGCCCCTTGCTGGGTGCCACAACTGCAGGGCAGGAAGGCTGACCTTTCTTCTCATCTAGGTTCTTTGGCTTAATAAGAGAATCAGCATAACAGATTAACAGAAAGACAAATTTTTAACTTCATACATAAAGGAGCCCATGGAAATATGAGACTCCATGAAGTGATGCAAGTATACAGCTTTTATTCCTTTTAAACAAGAAGAAACAATTGTTTGTGAAGAATTGATGAAGGGGTTTGGACTTGGGGTAGCAAACTGCACGAAGACAAGGCTTACTCATGCAGCCTACTCGACCCCCAAAGCCGAGTCTCTGGCAATAAGGGCCAGGAGGGTGCCCTTCACATGGGGAATTTATTTCCTGCTTCCAGGGGAACAGAGGAGGTGTCTTTCTTTCACCAGCTATTTCTTAGGTAACTTTAATTCAAAATAATATATCAAAGTGGCATATTTTTGGGCAGCCCACCCTGAACCTCATCACACCTAGTCTCCAGGGACCCATCCCGAGAAACTGCCAGGCATTTCCCCCGAGGGCTCCAGAGCTGAAGATTGTCTCCATTTTTTCAGACAAGAAAGCTGAGGCTCAGTGAAGGCCGAGTCACGGTGTCCTGAGCACCGGTCAGGCACCAGACCTCAGAGCCCGGGGGCCAAGCCGTGCCTCCACTGACTTGTCATCGGGTCGCTGCAGGGGTCCCAGGCCCCTCCGCTCTGAGTCACTGCCTTGTCACAGCCCACGCTCCTCAGCAGGACGTAATTGCCTTCTAATTGTTTATCTGTGGGGTTCTGTTTCTCTAGTTAGACTCCGAGCTTTGAGGACAAAAGCTGACCACTTGTTGTGACCTCTTCACTGTAGGACCCAGAGGACTTACCTGTAAATGCACCTGGACTGAGAGGGGAATCCGGGCTGCACAAGGGAACAGGCAGGCCTATGGCCACCTTGTAAATCACCACAATGTGTTTTTGAGGGATCAGGAACGAAGTCCTTCCACCATGTGGCAAGTACTTATCTCTGCACTGTGTGTGCGCCAGGCACTGGGCATAAAGATGAAGTGTACAGTCCCCTGCCTCTGTTGGCTTACAGTCTGGTGGAAGGATAGAGAAGCCCCTCCAGCAGCCAATGAGTGTGGGGGCTGAGGAGTGGAGGAGGTCAGGGTGGTGGTGGAGCAGTGCCTTGGGCAGTGTGGCTCCAGTGACATGGTGGGACCTGGGTGGCCAGTGGCAGGGTGTTGTAAGGAGGAGGAAATAAGCCTGGAAAGGTGGGTAGAGACCGATGTTTTTTTAATGGTGAGGGGCCCCCAACAGTTCTGGGGCAGAGAGAGGCTTCAGACTGAATTCCACAGACCTGCAATGACAACTTCACTTTACGGCAGCCCAGGGCCAAGGCTGGGCTGAGTCCTTTTCTCTGTGCAAACTACCACCTTCTGGGAATAAGCCAAGACCTGCTCTCTTCCAGGAACTGTCCCTTCTCCCAGTCCATGCCCAGCCTCTCAGAGCCAGTTCACAATGGGCTTGTGAGTGACTTCCTGGTGTGTTTTGCAAGATCCCTGAGAAGTGGGTGAGGCATTAATTTGGGAGTTTATGGGCCTTTCTTGCTGTATGCAAAGGGCGGAAGCAGAGGGCCAGGAGGGGCATGCCACCCAGAGCCGAGGGGCCTCCTCCTGGCAGGGCGGCTGTTCACCTCTTCCCGCAGGCAGGCCTGACACCTCCCAAGACATTCCCGTTCAGTTTAAAGGAAGTCCAAGTTTGGGGCATCTGCAACCTGCACCCAACAGTCCTAACATTCCCGAATATCACCCCCAGCGGATATGCAGAACCCAGCTTCCTCGGCTTGAACCGGTCACCACCGCCATGGAAACAGGCCTTTCTTCCACCATTTCCTCCCCTCCCTTTAGAGAAGCAATATGTATTCTGCAATTACATGGGAGAGAGAGGCCCTGGGTACACGTGGGGGCCTCTGTGGGGCGGTTCACTCGTCCTGATGGTGCTGCCTCCACAGGCAGAGTCCTCCGTCAGCTCCGATAGTCCTGGAGAGGGGTTACATAGGAATCCTTCATTCCTGACATCAGGAGAAAGGCCTCACGCTGGGAGGCTGCCTCCCCTGGAGAGATGCCAATCTTTTTAGGAGGAGAAGTACAGTCAAGTCCTGGGAAACGGGGCAGGAATACATGCGGAGTTCTCGTGGACAGTTCTCACAGAGGATCCAAAATGCGCCTGACTACTTAAAGCTTAAGTGGCAGTGATTTGCTGAAAAAGTAGTGTGAACTTGTCACCCTCCTAAGGGGCCTCCTCCCTTCCTTCAGAAAAACTTTGTAGAAGGAACTTGTCTGGTTGACGTTTATAACCTGACAAGCAAATGAATAGAAAGCCAACGACAAAGGCACTAACATAGAAGTTACACTCTGACCTGTTCCGCCTTGTAACAGCACCGGACAGGCTGAGGCCTTGTCCAAACTGAAGGCCTTAGTGTTACCAGCTGTGGCGAGGCCAACAGGAGATGGGAGGCCACTGAAGACAGCTACTCGCAGCTCCCAAGAGGGGGGCACGGCACGCAGGGCCACACAGGGAAGCACCGGGTGGGTCAGGGATGGAGGGGGGCACCAGAGAAACATGGGAGAGCCTCTACTGTGGTTTCCGAGGAGGAATCGATGACAGGCAGTGAGGCTTGGGGCTGGGTAGTTTGGGCAGCGTTGGTGGCTCTGGGGCGCAGGGGCTGTCCCCGGTCGTGCAGTCCTGGCCCTGCAGTGATGAGAGCAGGTGGCTACAGGCAGGCCCAGGGAGGAGGTGGTTGGGAGGCATGTGCTCTGCACAGGTGGGTTTGCACAAGAAGGTGCACCCCAGGCACATCCACCTCTAGAACTGGTGGGCCCTGGGAGTCAGCAAGACCCCGAGGTGTCAGAGCAGGAGAAACACATGGTTAATACAGGCATTTCCTCCATAAACCATGACCTTTACTTTTCTTTTAATTCTAATGAAAGACTTAATTCAATCCAGGGTTTTTTTTTTTTTGATGTAACATTAATTATATTGATTAGTTTAAAAAGCTACTGGTCTGTGTTGAATGAAAACAGCGATGACTTGAACTCTTCTTTAAAAAAATTTTTTTTTCACATTTTGCACCTCAGTAATAATTTTTCGTTCACTTTCTGTGAAGTGAGAGAAAAAATTCTTTGGTGAGATTTTTTTGCTCAACAGTAGTTTTTATAGTTTAGCATTCAAAGCTATTTTCAATTTTTAGTAGTGTTTGTTGTGTGTATTAGCCAAGGCTAGGAACAAGAAAAACTCCTGCAGCCCATAGTTGCTCCCCAAAGGTGAGGTGGCAGTAATTCTTGTGAGGTGACAATGACAATAAGCTTTAGGTCTATGGTTCTTTGCCTATTAATTCTGGGGAGTGTGTTACCAGCTTCCCCATTAAGGGCCCTTGATTTCACTACTTGTCAAATACAACACATGGACCCTTCCTTATGATTATCTGCGTAGTGCTCACTGCTGCTACCTACTGCGGTTCTCAGGCTTTGAGATGCCTGAGCACCCGTGTCTGTGGGCGTCCTGAATGGAGTCTAGCCTACATATTTTAACAGACATGGAAACACTTGGTCTACAACACCAACTTACTCCACCATTTGTATCATCACATTTTGTTTTTCCCAAGTAGTCAATGAACTTGGTGCTAAAAGAGGAAAAAATGTACCAGGCGACTTTGTCATTCATTTTTGAGGAAACCACTTGTTTTTAGCATCACGTCTATTCTCCCTTCTTCCAGGACCGGGTCACTGCATACTTCTGTTTAACAGAATGACAGGTTATGGAGGGCCTTTTGATGAGAATCCTAACCGACCTGTACAGAGTACTTCCTATGGGCTGTGTGGCTTACGTGGAGGTAACTGAATCCCTGTAATCTCTTTGGAGAGGTGCTGCTGGTCTCCCCAGCCCACAAATGAGCAATCAGGGTGTAACCAGATCAGCTTGCCCAGGGTCACATGAACTCAAGACTGTGTTCAGAAACTTCCACATAGTCAGGGTAGTCTTTAACCATAAAATAGTCCATAGTAAAAATTGCATGTACCACCATTGGAAGGTATAATAAAGTGGGCACCTGTGTACTCACCTCCCAGTTTAAGGTAAAGCTGACACCCCCTGCACCCACCTGGCGCAGGCCCCTCTCCCTTGTCCTACCGACATTTCTGTCACCCATTGGGTTCACTGTTGCACACAAAGCCCAAACTTACTTAAAAAAACAAAAAAGCCCTTCTGTCAGTGGTTCTTCATATCCTGGGGACCAATGCCTTTGGGCATTTTTAATGAGATGGCCTATGCCCAGAAAGTGACATATACATAAAACTTTGGGCAGTATGTCAAGGTTTCATGGATTTCCTAAAGCTAGAGTCACCACAGGACTTATCATTTAGACCAGGACACTTTGGAGAGTAGAAGGGGGAACTATTTAGTAGTTATACTGAGATAACAGGTGTAAGCTGGGGCTGTCCTGGGCAAATGGGTGGTTGAGTGCCTTACTCTGCCTTAATTCCTGGACTCCCATAGCTGTCCCGTCACCTGGACCCTTCTCACAAAGCCCACTCATTGTGCTTGTGATAATCCCATCTCGATGGCCAGCTGACTCCCCTTCCTGAATGTGATGAGGGGTCTAGGATGGTTGTAGAGCCTAATATAAATGCTGATTAATCAATACTTACCTGTCCATTAGGATTTGCCAGAAATTCCGTCTCCTCTGTCAAGTCTTCTAACTGTACCAAAGTGTATGTAGCTGGTGGTCTGAGGCTCACTGCTGTGCTCCTGCCCTGTCCTGTTCTGTCCCCTCAGCGACTTTGTCATTCATTTTTGAGGAAACCACCTGTTTTTACCATCACATGCCTGGTGTTCTGTACGGTTCAGAGCACACACTGCAGATTCCAGATTTCAACCTGGCTTGGCCACTCACTAGCTGTGTCACGTGAGCAAGTTACTTAACCTCCCTGGACACTGATTTTTCTCAGTATGTACCTCATAAAGTTGCTGTGAGGATTAAATAAGTTCATATTTGTAGAGTATTTAAAGTAGTATTTGGCACCAAGTAAGAGTTAAAGGAGCCTTAGCTCTTACTGTTACCTCAAGGTGGTAATTTGGCCAAATTCTCGTTTAAAGACATAGCTCCTATAAGCCCTTCAATGCTGTACACACAGTGGGTGTACTCAAGAGTAGCACCTGCTTCCAGCCTCTGGGCACCCAGGTCTGCCGACCGCCTAGACGATCTGCCCAAAGGGCTGTGGTCTGGTGCAGGGAGGGCTGCCCGCCAGGTGGCAAAGCCCACTCCTCAGCCCGGGGGTTCCTGCATCTCCCCAGCCCTGGACCACGTGGGGCCTGCGACCAAGGCCTTGATTCCCTGACTTCATGCCTGGCGGGTGGCGTCTGAGTTGAGCCTTAGTCTTCTTTCTGCTGTGCGCTCTGGATCCCAGCCACGCAACAGCCTCCAGCTGTGCAACCTGCCTCCATGGAGGGGGTTCCCAAACACCCAGACCAGAACCCCGTTGGCCCCACAGGGATCACTCTCCCCCTCCCCAACCTCCTCCAGTGTGCCCGCTGGGTCTGGGGCCAGCACCCGCCCATCAGCTCCCCAGTCAGCCCTGCGCTGCAAAGCTCCTGAGCCTGCCCTTCATCTGCTCCCCAAGCCCCACTGCCAGCCAGTCCCAGCCAGTCCCAGAGGCCTCCCTGCTCCAGGCGCTCCCACTCTCCCCCAACGGTAGAGCCTGAGCCCCTGAGTGCGGGTTCTAGTTCCCTGCCTCAGCCTCCTCCAGAAGCAGAGATCCTCCTCCTCACAAATCATTAGGTCAGTCACAGTGCCTGCGTCCTTTACCGCACATCACCTGGTCACGTGATCATTTATCATCTCACATCACAAGGAGTGGGAGTGAGGCTCAATAAGATATTTTGAGAGGGAGAGCGAGAGGGCGAGACCTCATTCACATAACTTCTCTACTGCACATTGTTACAACTGCTCTGTGTTGTTATTGTGATCTCCTGTGCCTAATGTGCAAGTTAAACTTCATCACAGGTGTGCAGGCACACGCAGGGTTTAGTACTGCAGGTGCGGTTTCAGGCATTCACTGGGGGCCCTGGGGCGCCTCCCCTGCGGACAGGGAACTGCTATACCTGTGCATCACAAAGGATGCCCACCACTGAGTTAGAGAACATATCTGGCACCTCAGTAGTTAGTACCTTTTCCCCCTTTTGGTAAGAACACAAGATCCAGTCTCTCAGCAAACTTCAGTACACAATACAGTATCAGCAACCAGAGTCACCAGGCTGTACAGGAGATCCTCAGAACTAATCCATCTTACAACTGAAAGTTTGTACCCAATGTGGAGGGCATTATGCTAAGTAAAATAAGCCAGACAGAGGACAAATACTGCCTGGTATCACTTACATGTGGAACCTGAAAAAAGTGGAACTCATAGAAACAGAGGCTGTGGGACGGAGAACCCGGCTTACTGTTTCAATCAGCTACTTAGACCCCAGCAGCTCAGGCCTCGCCAGCTCCCCAAGCTCCTGACAGACACTCACCTTCATTCAATCTTCTGAACAAACACTCTTATCTCTGAATGTTGGAAATTATGTTGTAACAGCTGCCCTATGGGAAAACAACAGATTCAGGAGAAGTAAGTTCAAGCGTAGCTCCAGCTTTAAATTAGCCATGTAGTTCTGGCAGATCACTTAATCTTGGGGCTGGGCCTTCTTGTCTGCAAAGTGAGGTCACTGGACTAGATGACGCTGAATGTTCCTTCAGATCTAACATGACAAGATTCTATGAATTATGCTAAGATTATCTTCTGGAAAAGTTTAAAAAATAAAGCAGCAGAATGAAGAATGAATAAAGCAGTTTTTTAAAAATGATATTTATAGGTAATCTTTACAGAGTAGCACTTAAAAATAAACGTCACAACGCAAACGCAGGGCAGTGGTGCCCTCACATTGGCCAGTGAACACTCCCGGCGGCCACATGCCAGGCATGCACACAGTGCGTCATCTCTGCTGCGGAGCAGGGCCTAGCGCTTCTTCCAGGTAAACTTCCTGCGGGCTCCCTCCTGGCCCGGCTTCTTCCGTTCCCTGACGCGGGGATCCGTGGTCAGGAGTCCAGCTGCAGCATAGAAAGGGAAGCTGTTAAGAGCCATGGAAAGTGTGTGCTGCCCAGCAGGAAAGGGGATGAACAGCGTGAGTTTTAAGTCACTGTTGTCAGATAAAAAAGAAAAACTAGAGGACAGCAACCAGCCCTGTAATAATTTATCAGCTAGTATAAATCTCATGACACTAAGCAGACTGCTTTCATTCTTTTAGGGTATTTTCCCAGCTCCTGAGACAAGCACCAGTACATTATTTGAGTCTGCCTTCCTTATCCTGAGAGAGCTAGGATTCCTTTTTGGTTTTTAAACTTGTTCCCTTTACGATAAGGCTGCTCGTGGCTAGACAGTCACCACTCACTGCTATGGAGCTAACTCTGCGTGTTCAATACTACAGACGTGAAAGTTTTAATGGAGACAAGGAGAAAAGAAAAACTTATTGTAAGGTCACGTATGAGGAAGGATACAGACATCAAATATTAATAGCATACATGAATACACACATACAAAATCAACATATTTGAGAAAAGAACTATTATTCTAATCTGTGTAAGAATAGTGTCTCTTGGTATTTGTTTCAGAATCTAAAAAATAAGCTTTACAGTTGTATTCTCAGCATAAGCAGTTTTCTGTGTAAGAATAAAGTCAGGATGAACTGGAAGCTTCCACTCTCTTAATCATCAGGAGTAACAGTGATTCAGGCAATAGTAATTAATGAGTTGCTCTCAACATACGGCCCAAATGATGCCCCCCCCACAGTGGCTGGAGCCAAAATATGTTAGTAAAGACCACGGATTTCAAGAACACCAGTGATGACAAAGTTCTTTAAATGCTTTTAAGTATGTAAACAGACCACAGTTTCTCACTGTCTTTTTTACTCTCCCAATACTAGCACTTCTTCTGATTGTATATAGGTATAGAGGTTTTATTGGAGTCTTTTAAATGGGCAAAGAACAAAAGCAAACTTCAAACATTTAATAAATCCCTAAGTTTTTACATTTACTGGTCCTTAAAGGGAATGGGATGAAACAACAATATTTTGAAAAAAATGCAGACAAGACTTTTCTAACTTCCAATTTAAATTGTGATTAATAATGCTTTATTACTTTTCAACATGCCCAGTAACTCAACTTAGCTGAAATTTTAAGGTCCTACCAAATTATTTTAATGACTAGATATGAATTCTATAAAATGGTGAATTGTCTATAAGCAAGTAGACTTTTAAGAGGTTTAAAGCCGAAGCCACAGCTGCAGGCTTACCTGCAGCATATTATTGGAACCCCAGGGGCTCTCACGGCAGGACAGGCATGCGAAGGCCATCTGCTTGCTGAAGAGGAGCTGGGGCCCAGAGGTGTGGAGCACCTCTGGTGTGGAGCACCCACAGTGCTTTCTTCCCTTCACAAATAGTTCTTATTTACTATAAATGCTAAAGCAGTGTCCTAACAAAGTGACAGCATATTCTTTCTTAAACTGTGAAGAGACTCTCATATTCACAATCAGGTGAGGAAGTCACACAGAGTGAATAAGACAACAAAGAATTAGAACTAACATCACAATGGAAAAATGGAAATCTCCAATAATTTTGGAAAGAAATACCTTAAGGGCTTCATCATTAAATCAAATACATACTACAAATTTCTGTGACAACATCAAAACAACCAACTCATCTGTTAGACACGATTTAGCAGCACTTATTAAACTGGGTAAACAGTTATGCCTTAAAGCCCAGAATAAACTTCCCTGATGCTGCGAGTGCCCCCTTTTCTTTTCTAATTTAAGTTCACTTTGTAGAAAAAATTTGGAAACTATTGTTATGGGTCTAAAGTATGAAAAGAGAAGTCAGTAAACTGCATAATAAACCAAGTGTCTTCTGATTTCAGGTGACTGTACGAGAATCCAATAAACACTTACAGATAATATGGGGACAACCGGGCCCCTCCCACCTCAACTCATACCTTGTCTCATCCATTCGACCTCTTCCTCGGTGACAAAAGTGCACAAGGCTCTGGCCATCGCCAAGCGTATTGCTCCGGCCTGTGCCGACCGCCCGCCCCCTGAGACTGTGCAGGTCACATCGTGCTTTCCAAGCCGGTCAAGGAAGTGAAAAGGGAACATCAACTGTTCTCTATAACAAGGAAATGCAGTTAATCACTGTAAAAACACAGGACTTCATAAACTCCACATTCTGGACAGTCTCCAAAACCAGATAAGGCACGCCAGCATCCATACTTCTCAATCAGCCCGTTACGGAGAAACACTGGTATATTTCTGATACTTAGAATGCTTTGCTGAGATTGAGGTGCATTTCTCTTTTACTTGGATACAGCAATACACTCCATCTCACTTTGGATCTCGTGTATCTCACAAGAACTTTCCGATGCTTGAAAATAACCTTGTAAAGAAGCCTCAGAGTGGGAAACTCCTTTCATCAACTGAATCTAACCTCTCTGAATTCAATGGTCAGCTAAAATATTAAAAGGCCTTTCCAATAACTCATCAAATGCCAGTTAAGTTCACTAAACATAGTGAACTTATGTGTTTGTGTAATGCTCATCTTGACATGGTTAGTTGTAAAAGTTACTAAACCCACATTTGACTTTTCTTCCCTCACTGAAATGTATATTCCTGTTCACGGGTCTCTAAGTTGCAGGGTCCTGCTACCTGCTTGGTGCCAAGCGACACACTGCACAGTGCTTCCCTCACAGCCAGTGAGCAGCCACACATTACCGGGAGGGCACCACACGATTAGAGTACAGAACACAGATCATGGCCCTGGGCCTTCTCTTGCTCGATGGAACAAGTATCTGTTACGTGCCAGGTACAATGTTTACCATCACAGGTGCCAAGTACTTGGATTTTGCTATTTTGTCTTAACATCACTGCTGAGTTTTTATTTAGAAAAGTTGATTTATGTTGTCTGACAGTGTAGCTTTCTTGACTTAAAATAAAGCTTATTGTACAGTGAAGCTGTAAGATGGTTACAGCTACAACATTCAAGTGTTACTCCTCAGGCATGTAGACAGATGGACAGAAAGGGACTTCAAAGAGCATAGTTTACTAGATGGAATTTGTGAGGGTAGTGTTTCAATAGGGATGTTGTTTTGACAGGCATGAAATGACTCTAATAACAAAAAACAGTGGTATGAAACAACATAAATCTACAGACTGCCCTTTTGAACAAATGTTTCAAAGCAACCAAACCAAAAATAGGAATGTTATACGAAGAGCACTATTTTAAGTCACAGCCATATCATAATAACTAAAGAAAATGTAGAGACTGATTATCTACTTCCACCATTTCACTTTTTCAGCAAGGAAAGAGAGGAAAAAGAATCTATGGGATTGCCAAGGGCACATGTCACAGGAGGTCTCTGCACGACCTACCACAATTAAGTGGGTTAGTGACATAAATACCATTACTAAGGGATGCTCTGGTCACCCACTTGCTTGGGAGCTTAAATACTTACCTGTATTAATTCCTAATGTTTTAAGCTTCCTCAATTTATATAAAATGCTTATATAAATAAAGAAGCTTAGATGACAATTTAGAAAAAAATATATTTCATAATTTACTCAAGATATATAAGAATAATTGAGCCAGAGGATCCAAGGTAAGAAAGAACCATTAAGAAGAGTCTGGACAGTTGGAAAGCTGGTGTTCACTTAGGTACAATACTAAGTTTACAGACAGATGAAGAAATACCCAAAGGGAAACTAACAACAGAAAATGACTATATAGCTATCGATTTTAATTAACCTGGACTAAAAACTAGAACATGCAAAACAATCATATGGCATGAAAATATTTCACATTTCATCTCTCCTCTCAAGGATCTCAGATGAAATCCTGAGTTGAAAGAATCAAATTTACTTTGTTCTTTGTGATATAATCAAAGTTGTTTCGAAAAAAAAAATTTCCTCATGTCTGTCTAGGCCTATGGCACCAACTCTATAGCATGTAACTCAGTATGTGCATAATTGCATACCCTCTTTTATTTTTCTGTAATTGCTTACATTGCTAATCTTACATGGTTAGTGCTGAGAGAGAATGTATTTCATTTGTACAGATGATCAGCTACGAGTTACTCTATGGACATAAAGAGCAAAGGCCTTTTCTGAAATATTATCAATCTCTGTACACCACAGTACTGGGCACATAGTAATAAATGTTTGTTGTATAAGTTAATGAATGAATACAAATTTCTAGTGACACTGTGGAGGCAACACAGTCAATATTCCCAATGATCTGTTTGTTACGTTTGTGTAAAAACAGCCTAAAGAAAGGCCCTGGAAAGATGAGTAAGCAGTTCAACTGACCTTCAGGCAAACATCTTAGACATCCTCACATTCAATCAACTCCTTCCTACCAATTAGGAAAGTCACCTTTAAGCATCTTAGCTAAGGTCACAGAGCTTGGAAACAGAACTAGACTCAAGATCACTTGATTCTTGGTTCAGTCGTCTTCCTATTGGTCAATGGTCACCTCCCTGGTGAATTTGTAAGCTCCTGAGCAGCTCCTGCATGGGGAAAGGCCAGTCTACAGCTTGCATGGCTGTTCTATGCCCCTACAATGACTTAAAGATGATGAGACAGTTTGGGGGCCCATTCCCACCAAGTCTGGCTGCAGGCTTCCCAAACAGATAGGAAATTTCTTGACAGAAATCTTATCTTGAATTGCTCTGATGGTCTCATAATGCCTAGAACAGGACGATGCACATAGACAATCCTTAGTAAATGCCTGTTTCAATTCAAATTGAAAAATAAGTTCTACAGATATAATTTAATTGTGAGATCAAGCTATAATTAGGATTTGTTGTTAAAGCAGTAGGAGTTACATCTGAAAACAAATGAACAGTTTCCAAATAAAATAGTTTCCAATAGTATCTGATAAAAAAGGAGCTCCAATTATTGGTCAAATGCCATTCCTCTTAGCAGCCCCCAATGCTGAAGTTATGGGTTTCTCTTTGGCTGTTGTAAGGGAAATAAGAACTTCTTCCACCCATTTCTCTGTGAGAATGATTTGTTTAATTCCTATTAGATAGAGTCAGGGGGCTATCTCCTGCCACAGATAACACAGACACACAAATAAAATAAACATACATTATCCGGGGTAATTATTCAGTCCAGAAGCTTCTACTGCATTAGCTGGGTCCTCTTTTCCTTACATAAGCATTGGCATCGTAAGAGCTTTACCCCATTTGACCTTAAAGACCACTACACATTCGGGAAACAGAAGGACTAGGACAGGAGGAGCTAATCACGCAGAACTTGTGTTACTTGTGGATAATGACAGTTGCTACTGGAAACACAATAACCACCTCAAGAAGAGGTCTTTACATAGTGACTCACAGAGATATCTACATGAGTATACCTAGAGGATTTGAAGTATAATACCTATTTATTATTAATGTGTATTTCTCAATAGGATACAAAGTTCAAAAAATGCCACTGCCACATTTAGCACTGGGACTAGAAAAGCTGGACAACTCTTATTTTAACACAGAAATGCCAAGTTTATTTGCTGGCTCAATACACACATAAAATCAATTTTCTAGAAACAGGAGAAAGCTCCAGGGTGATAAAGCAGACTTCTTCTAATGCTATGATGGTGAGCACCAAGGCCTTTGTTGCTGTTTAGTTCTGTGCATGCCCACCCCCAAATTAGGGAAATGGAAGGTAGAAATCTCTTTCCTCACATTTGGCATAATTTGTATTTCACAATGCCAGAAACATCTCAGATACTCAAGTTCCGATAGTATCTGATAAAAAAGGAGCTCCAATGAATGAGAAAACCTAGAGATGCTTTTTACAAGTCTGAAAAACTATGTAAAAACAGTGACTGCTTCCCTCTAGCTGGTTTGCAAGTTATATTGGTGAAGAGAAGTAATCATTCAGACAAAGAGAATCAGCCTTCTTAATTGATCACGATGTATTACCAAGTACACTTTCTTTAATAACAAAAAGCAAAAGCAAAACCAAGAGCTGACCTGTCCTGTAGCACCGGAAAGTAGAGCAAATAATCGAGTCCGTTTATCTGTATTCTCCCACTTCCACGCTCATAGACAACGGCTGTTGCTTTGGCACTCTTCCTTTTACCTTTAGAAATGTAACATTTCTACTAGTGAACATCTTCAAGACCAATACTTTGAGGTAGGTACAAGTACACTGAAATTTTCCCCCAAATAACTATAGCCTTCTATATAGGACAGTTTAACTGTTACAAGTCAAACAAAAACAAACAGATAAACTACATCATAATCAATGTAATAAAGCTTATGGGTAACTTTGTTCTTCAATTCCATTTTAGGAACACAATGATTGTAAATTAGTTTCCACAGCAACAAAATAATTCATGTTTATTCATGTTACTTTAAAAAACACTCAATTTACATAGTGTCCTCCTTTTATAGCCAGTAAGAAGGTATTTAATCACAAAATGTTTTTAATATATGAAAAGTATGATAAAATATAACTAGTAGAAATAAAAGGAATCCTCAGGAAAGGCTCTATTTCTCTGAAAAGATTCATTGAAAAAGATAAAGGAATGATGTTAAATTTTAAGAGTTACAGACACACTGTTTAATAAGATCAGTTCCTGAAAGTTACAGCAGGACGTCTTTGTGTATCTACAAGGAAAATGTGAGCTGAGGACCTAAAGTTTTCACCTGTTTCAGTTTCAGCATCTGAAATGCAGGTTCACCAAATATTTTCATTTTATATAAGAAACCTTTATTATAAATATCTTACTGTTTCTACCAGTTGAAAATGGGAAAATAAAAAGGTTCACTATAAATCTATGAAAACAGAAAGTGTTCATGTGATTATGCAGATATGTTTTTAAAACTTCAGCAGAACCTTAAAAATGAGGAAATAGCAGTAGCCAAAAGAAATTGAATACCAGAGAGCAACAGCAAATAAAAATAATTACAGTTTCTCAGTCTTCACCAAATTCATTTTCTTTCAGCAGATGCCATTACCTTCACTTGTGCTGAAGGCCATTCCTTGCTCATCATACTGCAAGGGCTCAATCAGCTGCTTTTTTGACTGAATAGTCACACTCCTACGAAACCTCTGCACGAACTCTTCCTCAGCGGCCCCACACTGCCATGCCAACAGCTTCTGTAGCAGCCGAATGAACTGTGCGTACTGCAGACAATAAAAATTCATTAGAAGATGCAAGTGTAATTGCATTTGCCAAATTTTTTCTATTTTTATACATTTGATCTTTCCAATGTCACTTTTCTTGATGAATTGTGACAGGATGACACTTCTGCACCTCCGTGATGCTTCTAAAACAGCACACAGATGCAGCACACTTTCCCTGTGTATCTCTAGTGTTCCATCTTTTCTTTTGAAAAACAAAAGAGATTTATCATTCAAAGAAAAATCAATTTCTCCGTGCTGTGATTACTTGAAATTGAGATCTAAATTCATTTCCAAAAAATATTTAGATGATCTTCAAGTGTGATTTCTACTCTTTTATTAGAACTGTTATCAAAGGAGGTTCATAAATAATTTCCAGTAAGTATAGTAAAATGGGAAGAGTTTGATTTTGAGAAAATGTACCTCTTAAATTACATTTCATAATACATTTGGCAAATATATCTTTAGCTGTTCAAGCTGTGTTACTTTAATGTTTATGATTTCCTTTAAAACTGAACAATCAAGCTATTTAAAAATTCAAGAGATACTTGACTTAAAGGGCAACCTCTTGAAATAAATTATCCTTGCTACTCTGTACATTTTTTTAAATAGTTCTTCAACATGTGATTAGAAAGTAAACAACTTGGTATTAACCCCTTAAAATTAGAAGCCAGGATAATCACTCTAAAGTGTTTATGCAGAAGGAAACAACTAATACTTGAGATCCTTAGTTAATATGGAACGTGAAACCCAATTTTTGATAACCTTATTTATATGTCTGCCGACCCTAAAAATGATAGTCATCTTTGTCACTGACTTTATAGTGAAAATCTGCCATTAATAATTTGAAATATCCAAAAATCTGCCCAGTAAGATTAAAAGGACTGCTTTCATTACTGCTTCCTGTGATGTTATAATGAAAGAGAAGGTAATTTTCTAAATAAGGGTGAAACACTTGGCCACCTCTGATACCTGGCCTGATAAAAGCTCCCTTCTTCCTTCACTGGCAGGCCTGCGTCCTCTGTTCTCAGCTACTCTTCTTAAGCCCATCTCACACACTGTGATGTGACTGGACCAACCAGGGGTGCCTACAGCTTTGCTCATGAACCAGGATAAGGTTTAAGAAGTCACTGCCCACCCTGCCGCCTCGTCTGGATGCTGCCCCCAGGATTGGGATTTCTCCTGCTATCCAGCATTCCAAAAGGACAAAAGATGATCATAAATACACATACAGATGGTTGCTTTATCCTCATAGCTGCACACCTGTAATAAAGTTCTTGGGATGCTTTCAAAATGAAAAGACAAAATAGAAGGACAAAAAGCCACATAAGGGGCGGGAGCCAAGATGGCGGCGTGAGTAGAGCAGTGGAAATCTCCTCCCAAAAACACATAGAGCTATGAAAATATAACAAAGAAAAATCTTCCTAAAATAGAGACCACAGGACACAGGACAACATCCAGACCACATCCACACCTGCAAGAACCCAGCGCCTTGTGAAGGGGGTAAGATACAAGCCCCAGCCCGGCGGGACCCGAGCGCCCCTCCCCCCGGCTCCCGGCGGGTGGAGAGAAACCGGAGCAGTTTTTTTTTTTTGGCGAGCGCTTTTTGGAAGCCTTAGAGGGACGGGCCCCCGTTGCTGGGGAGGCGGGGTGGCGGGACCGGTGAGGAGGTGCCTGGGAACGGCGCCGGAGGACAAAGAATATCCCGCGTTTCTCCCTGCGAGACCTGGGGGCGGGTGCCTGAGACCGGTGCCTGAGGACGGAGGAGGTCGCGCGTTTTTCCCCTTTTTTTTTTTTTCTCTTTTTGGCAAGCGCTTTTTGGAAGCCTTGAAGGGACGGGGACCCCAGTGCTAGGGAGGCACGGTGGCGGGACTGGTGAGCGGGTGGCTGGGACCGGCGCCTGAGGACAAAGAATATCCCCCGTTTTTCCCTGCGGGACCGGTGGGCGGGTGCCTGAGACCGGCACTTGAGGACAGAGGAAATCGCGCGTTTTTCCCCTTTTTTTTTTCTCTTTTCTGCGAGTGCTTTTTGGAAGCCTAAAAGGGACAGGGACCCCGGTGCTAGGGAGGCAGGGCGGCGGGACTGGTGAGCGGGTGCCTGGGACCGGCACCTGAGGACAAAGAATATCCCGCATTTTTCCCTGTGGGACCGGTGGGTGGGTGCCTGAGACCAGCACCTGAGGACGGAAGAAATCGCGCGTTTTTCCCCTTTTTTTTCTCTCTTTTTGCCAAGTGCTTTTTGGAAGCCTTGAAGGGACAGGGACCCCGGTGCTAGGGAGGCAGGGCGGCGGGACTGGTGAGCGGGTGCGTGGGACCAGTGCCTGAGGACCAAGAATATTGAGCGTTCCTTCCCTGCGGGACCGGTGGGTGGGTGCTTTTTGGAAGCCTTGAAAGGACAGGGACCCTGGTGCTAGGGAGACAGGGCAGCAGGACCAGTGCGCGGGTGCCTGGGACCGGCACCTGAGGAAAAAAAAAAAAAAAAATCGCGTGTTTTTTCTTTTTTTTTTCCTTTCTGTTCCCTCTCTCATTGTTGCGGTTGTTGTTTTGGTTTGGAGAGTGCTTTTTGGAAATCTTAAAGGGGCAGGACAGGTCACTTAGACCAGAAGCAGGGAATCTGGGGATCTCTGGGCACTCTAACCCCCTGGGCAGCAGGGAGCACAGAGGCCCCTTACGGAGATAAATAGTCTCCTGGCTGCTCCCCCTCTAACGGGGCTCCACCATTTTGGAGGAACAGCCCCAGCCAGGCCAAGCCCACAGCAACAGTGGAGATAAACCCCAAAGCAACTGGGCAGGAAGCAGAAGCCCTGTCTGCGCACAGCTGCCCAGCACAAGCCACTAGAGGTCGCTATTCTCCCAGGAAAAGGCTACAAACCAACAAGAAGGGAAGCTCTTCCAGCGGTCACTTGTACCAGCTCTGCAGACTATCTCTATCACCAAGAAAAGGCAAAACTACAGGCAGACAAAGATCACAGAGACAACACCTGAGAAGGAGACAGACCTAACTAGTCCTCCTGAAAAAGAATTCAAAATAAAAATCATGAACATGCTGACAGAGATGCAGAAAAAAATGCAAGAGCAGTGGGATGAGATGCAGAGAAAAATGCAAGAGCAGTGGGATGAAGTCCGGAAGGAGATCACAGATGTCAGGAAAGAGATCACAGAAGTGAAACAATCCCTGGAAGGATTTATAAGCAGAATGGATAAGATGCAAGAGGCCATTGAAGGAATAGAAGCCAGAGAACAGGAACGTATAGAAGCTGACATAGAGAGAGATAAAAGGATCTCCAGGAATGAAACAACACTAAGAGAAATATGTGACCAATACAAAAGGAAAAACATTCGTATTATAGGGATACCAGAAGAGGAAGAAAGAGGAAAAGGGATAGAAAGTGTCTTTGAAGAAATAATTGCTGAAAACTTCCCCAAACTGGGGGAGGAAATAATCGAACAGACCATGGAATTATACAGAACCCCCAACAGAAAGGATCCAAGGAGGACAACACCAAGACACATAATAATTAAAATGGCAAGGATCAAGGACAAGGAAAGAGTTTTAAAGGCAGCTAGAGAGAAAAAGGTCACCTATAAAGGAAAACCAATCAGGCTAACATCAGACTTCTCAACAGAAACCCTACAGGCCAGAAGAGAATGGCATGATATACTTAATGCAATGAAACAGAAGGGCCTTGAACCAAGGATACTGTATCCAGCACGACTATCATTTAAATATGATGGTGGGATCAAACAATTCCCAGACAAGCAAAAGCTGAGGGAATTTGCTTCCCACAAACCACCTCTACAGGGCATCCTACAGGGACTGCTCTAGATGGGAGCACCCCTAAAAAGAGCACAGAACAAAACACACAACATATGAAGAAGGGAGGAGGAGGAATAAGAAGGGAGAGAAGAAAAGACTCTCCAGACAGTGTATATAACAGCTCAATAAGCGAGCTAAGTTAGGCAGTAAGATACTAAAGAAGCTAACCTTGAACCTTTGGTAACCACGAATCTAAAGCCTGCAATGGCAATAAGTACATATCTTTCAATAGTCACCCTAAATGTAAATGGACTTAATGCACCAATCAAAAGACATAGAGTAATAGAATGGATAAAAAAGCAAGACCCATCTATATGCTGCTTACAAGAAACTCACCTTAAACCCAAAGATAAGCATAGACTAAAAGTCAAGGGATGGAAAAACATATTTCAGGCAAACAACAGTGAGAAGAAAGCAGGGGTTGCAGTACTAATATCAGACAAAATAGACTTCAAAACAAAGAAAGTAACAAGAGATAAAGAAGGCCACTACATAATGATAAAGGGCTTAGTCCAACAAGAGGATATAACCATTCTAAATATATATGCACCCAATACAGGAGCACCAGCATATGTGAAGCAAATACTAACAGAACTAAAGAGGGAAATAGACTGCAATGCATTCATTGTAGGAGACTTCAACACACCACTCACCCCAAAGGATAGATCCACCGGGCAGAAAATAAGTAAAGACACACAGGCACTGAACAACACACTAGAACAGATGGACCTAATAGACATCTATAGAACTTTACATCCAAAAGCAACAGGATATACATTCTTCTCAAGTGCACATGGAACATTCTCCAGAATAGACCACATACTAGCTCACAAAAAGAGCCTCAGTAAATTCCACAATATTGAAATTCTACCAACCAATTTTTCAGACCACAAAGGTATGAAAGTAGAAATAAATTCTACAAAGAAAACAAAAAGGCTCACAAACACATGGAGGCTTAACAACATGCTACTAAATAATCAATGGATCAATGAACAAATCAAAATAGAGATCAAGGAATATATAGAAACAAATGACAACAACAACACTAAGCCCCAACTTCTGTGGGATGCAGCGAAAGCAGTCTTAAGAGGAAAGTATATAGCAATCCAGGCACACTTGAAGAAGGAAGAACAATCCCAAATGAATAGTCTAACATCACAATTATTAAAACTGGAAAAAGAAGAACAAATGAGGCCTAAAGTCAGCAGAAGGAGGGACATAATAAAGATCAGAGAAGAAATAAACAAAATTGAGAAGAATAAAACAATAGCAAAAATCAACGAAACCAAGAGCTGGTTCTTTGAGAAAATAAACAAAATAGATAAGCCTCTAGCCCAACTTATTAAGAGAAAAAGAGAGTCAACACAAATCAACATAATCAGAAATGAGAATGGAAAAATCACGACAGACTCCACAGAAATACAAAGAATTATTAAAGACTACTATGAAAACCTATATGCCAACAAGCTGGAAAACCTAGAAGAAATGGACAACTTCCTAGAAAAATACAACCTCCCAAGACTGACCAAGGAAGAAACACAAAAGTTAAACAAACCAATTACAAGCAAAGAAATTGAAACAGTAATCAAAAAACTACCCAAGAACAAAACCCCGGGGCCGGACGGATTTACCTCGGAATTTTATCAGACACACAGAGAAGACATAATACCCATTCTCCTTAAAGTGTTCCACAAAATAGAAGAAGAGGGAATACTCCCAAACTCATTCTATGAAGCCAACATCACCCTAATACCAAAACCAGGCAAAGACCCCACCAAAAAAGAAAATTACAGACCAATATCCCTGATGAACGTAGATGCAAAAATACTCAATAAAATATTAGCAAACAGAATTCAACAGTATATCAAAAGGATCATACACCATGACCAAGTGGGGTTCATCCCAGGGATGCAAGGATGGTACAACATTCGAAAATCCATCAACATCATCCACCACATCAACAAAAAGAAAGACAAAAACCACATGATCATCTCCATAGATGCTGAAAAAGCATTTGACAAAATTCAACATCCATTCATGATAAAAACTCTCAGCAAAATGGGAATAGAGGGCAAGTACTTCAACATAATAAAGGCCATATATGATAAACCCACAGCCAGCATTATACTGAACAGCGAGAAGCTGAAAGCATTTCCACTGAGATCGGGAACCAGACAGGGATGCCCACTCTCCCCACTGTTATTTAACATAGTACTGGAGGTCCTAGCCACGGCAATCAGACAAAACAAAGAAATACAAGGAATCCAGATTGGTAAAGAAGAAGTTAAACTGTCACTATTTGCAGATGATATGATACTGTACATAAAAAACCCTAAAGACTCCACTCCAAAACTACTAGAACTGATATCGGAATACAGCAAAGTTGCAGGATACAAAATCAACACACAGAAATCTGTAGCTTTCCTATACACTAACAACGAATCAATAGAAAGAGAAATCAGGAAAACAATTCCATTCACCATTGCATCAAAAAGAATAAAATACCTAGGAATAAACCTAACCAAGGAAGTGAAAGACTTATACTCTGAAAACTACAAGTCACTCTTAAGAGAAATTAAAGGGGACACTAATAAATGGAAACTCATCCCATGCTCATGGCTAGGAAGAATTAATATCGTCAAAATGGCCATCCTGCCGAAAGCAATATACAGATTTGATGCAATCCCTCTCAAATTACCAGCAACATTCTTCAATGAATTGGAACAAATAATTCAAAAATTCATATGGAAACACCAAAGACCCCGAATAGCCAAAGCAATCCTGAAAAAGAAGAATAAAGTAGGGGGGATCTCACTCCCCAACTTCAAGCTCTACTACAAAGCCATAGTAATCAAGACAATTTGGTACTGGCACAAGAACAGAGCCACAGACCAGTGGAACAGATTAGAGACCCCAGAAATTAACCCAAACATATATGGTCAATTAATATTTGATAAAGGAGCCATGGACATACAATGGCAAAATGACAGTCTCTTCAACAGATGGTGCTGGCAAAACTGGACAGCTACATGTAGGAGAATGAAACTGGACCATTGTCTAACCCCATATACAAAGGTAAACTCAAAATGGATCAAAGACCTGAATGTAAGTCACGAAACCATTAAACTCTTGGAAAAAAACATAGGCAAAAACCTCTTAGACATAAACATGAGTGATCTCTTCTTGAACATATCTCCCCGGGCAAGGAAAACAACAGCAAAAATGAGCAAGTGGGACTACATTAAGCTGAAAAGCTTCTGTACAGCGAAAGACACCATCAATAGAACAAAAAGGAACCCTACAGTATGGGAGAATATATTTGAAAATGACAGATCTGATAAAGGCTTGACGTCCAGAATATATAAAGAGCTCACACGCCTCAACAAACAAAAAACAAATAACCCAATTAAAAAATGGGCAGAGGAACTGAACAGACAGTTCTCCAAAAAAGAAATACAGATGGCCAAGAGACACATGAAAAGATGCTCCACATCGCTAATTATCAGAGAAATGCAAATTAAAACTACAATGAGGTATCACCTCACACCAGTAAGGATAGCTGCCATCCAAAAGACAAACAACAACAAATGTTGGCGAGGCTGTGGAGAAAGGGGAACCCTCCTACACTGCTGGTGGGAATGTAAATTAGTTCAACCATTGTGGAAAGCAGTATGGAGGTGCATCAAAATGCTCAAAACAGACCTACCATTTGACCCAGGAATTCCACTCCTAGGAATTTACCCTAAGAACGCAGCAATCAAGTTTGAGAAAGACAGATGCACTCCTATGTTTATCGCAGCACTATTTACAATAGCCAAGAATTGGAAGCAACCTAAATGTCCATCTGTAGATGAATGGATAAAGAAGATGTGGTACATATACACAATGGAATACTACTCAGCCATAAGAAGTGGAAAAATCCAACCATTTGCAGCAACATGGATGGAGCTGGAGAGTATTATGCTCAGTGAAATAAGCCAAGCGGAGAAAGAGAAATACCAAATGATTTCACTCATCTGAGGAGTATAGGAACAAAGGAAAAACTGAAGGAACAAAACAGCAGCAGAATTACAGAACCCAAAAATGGACTAACAGGTACCAAAGGGAAAGGAACTGTGGAGGATGGGTGGGCAGGGAGGGATAAGACGGGTGAAGAAGAAGGCGGGTATTAAGATTAGCATGCATGGGGGGGAGGGAGAAAGGGGAGGGTGGGCTGCACAACACAGAGAGGACAAGTAGTGACTCTACAACATTTTGCTAAGCTGATGGACAGTAACCGTAATGTGGTTGTTAGGGGGGACCTGATATAGGGGAGAGCATAGTAAACATAGTATTCTTCAGGTAAGTGTAGATTAAAAATTTAAAAAAAAAAAAAGAAAGAAAGAAAGAAAAGGGGGATTACTCCTTAACAGGATAAAACTATTGGTAAATCAAAGATCAACGCATGCTTTAAATATCCTTAATGTTGATCACTTAAAGGGTGTCAGATGATCAGCTATGGAGGTACTCTTTTCTGATAATATTCCTTTCTCTTAATTAAAAAAAAAAAAAAAAAGCAGTTACTGTGTGCTGACCTCCAATGAGTTCTGCACAGTGGTATAGAGGGCATGTCAAAGTGTGGGCAAAGGGTCTGTTTGTTTCTACACAGAAGATCAAGGCCTAGCTTGGATACCCAGAAAATGAACTAAGATACGATATGAGGAGGAGCTTCCGGCATCAGCACTCTCTGGAGGACTCGTGCCGGGGGATGATCATCAAAAAGCCTCCACAGGGATCCGGACGATGCTGCGGTTGTGGCTGCATCCAGCCCACCATCTCCTGGACTTGCCATAAGAAGGAGGAGGGAGATGTCTAGGCTGGCATGTGCATACAGTGAGACAACGAATTTGACTGGATCTGTACTGTTGGAACTCAACCAGGAGTTGGGAGGGGTGCAAGTTGTAGCACCCCAAAATCTCATGACTATAGACTATCTATGGTTAAAAGAACATATGGGATGTGAACAGATCCCAGAAATGGGCTGCTTTAATTTGTCTGATGGTTCAAGTACAGTTGGAAAATATCCATCATATCATAGATAAATTTTCACAAATGCCTAGGGTGCCTAAATGGTTTTCTTGGCTTCACTGGAGATGGCTGGTAATTATAGATTTGCTTTGTTTATGTCACCGTATTCCTATTATGTCAATATGTGTGTGCAAATTAGTTAGTAGTTTAAAACCTATACATACTTAAGGTACTATACAAGAAGATATGTCAAAGAAATAATCAATCCTCCCAAGTTTCCTTCATATGCTACATCTATAGCTTTTCTTCTTCCTTCCTAATTACAAACTTTAAATAGAATTCGTGCCTCATATCGAATTTACCGAGTATCATAATTCCTCCAGGTGGTAAAGATACCTCGAGACAAGTGCTGGGCATAGAAGCCACAGGGCATAAATCTGCAAAGAAGTAAAAAGCTAACCTTTGCAAACAATATGGCTTCTCTCTCACTTACCAACTTTACATTTCCCTGTATGGCCCCGGAAGATGACTGGTTAGCCAGAGACGGGTAAGATTCCTCAAGGGAGGAACAACCTAAGACAGGCACAGTCGCAGGGGGGCCATCAGGTGAGAATTTGGGGATCAACAGAGGTGAGGCTCAGAACCTCACCCCCCCTGCTTTGAGAGAAATCTTCTGCATCCGTGGATGTCTTGCTGCCCTTGTCTAGCCTGGATTAATACTTAGTCCATAGGCACACACCTGATCATCTGATCATCTACATTTGCCTTCTTACAGCACTAAACTATGTTTTCTACCTTTATCTTGCATCTACCTACCACTTCAGCATTTTATTAAAAATAAAAATAATATTATTATAATAGGAGAAATGTGGGATCAACATATAAATCAAGTACAAAAATCAAATGAATATTCGTATTTGACCTGATGGTTTATAGGTCATATTGCATGATCAAAACCGAAAGTTTCTGTGATGACTGCCCTTGTACTGTTCACCATGTAAGAATTTATTCACTCTGTAAGAATTCGTTCACCATGTAAGAACTTGTTCGTTATGCTTCAGAAGATTGGAGACTGACGAGAATTAGGCTTGAGATGGATTAATGATTGTACATTGAGCATTGACCCCCCTATACTGAATTTTATTGTTGTTAACAACCATTTGATCAATAAATATGAGAGATGCCCTCTCAAAAAAAAAAAAAAAAAAAAAAAAAAGCAAAGAAAAAAAAAAAAAAAAAAAAAAAAGCCACATAAAACACCATACACCTGTATTATAAAAATCCAATCAGCCAGAAAACAGAGGAAACAATGAAATGCTGCATTCAATGAAGAAGCAAAGATAGATTTTTCAGTTAGATCCGAGTGCAGCAACACTGGCTGGGCAGTCAGGACAGTGGAAGTAACTCCAGATCTACCCCTCACCAAATGCCTGACATCCCAGTTAAGCACATTGCTTAGCTTTTCCAAAATCATGACTTTCTCCAGTATGTTAAATGAGAAGAAAAGCAATTTATGTACATGACTTAAAATCTATATGGTGGCAAGTTAACCTGACAACGTTAGCACTGCATGCAAGGAGAAAACCCTTCTTGGAATAATGTCACTAATGAAATTTCTCTAAACTCAAATCTTCCAGAAATAATCTAAATTCACAATATCGAAGTATTTATTAAAACAGTGAAATTTCCTCTGATAATATTGACATACACTGTTATGAATCTAATTAAGACCCAAAGCATGGGTCACCAACTTTACAGCATGTAACACTCACCTGGGGAACATGTTAGTATGGATTCTGGGCGACACCCCTAGAATTTCTATGCTGGTTCTGAATCTTAGGGAGTGGCACTTTATCACCAGCATTCCAAGTGATTGTGATATGGGAGGTTTTGCAGATTCTTAGGTGAAAAATGCTGGCCCTACAGAGCTGCACACAGGAAAGCCAGGAAGCAGCATGCTGCATGAGGGAAACAACCACATGCTTCATTCCTTCTGTACTCAACCTGTAATGGCTTCTTACACTTAAAATCAGCTTGCAAAGTTGGCTATCACTTTCCTAAAGGAGATGAAAAATGACATCTGCCACATGCCCCTAGAACAACTAGCAGAGGACACAGGGCGTGTACATAAGGAGGGTTTGGAGACCAGGCATGTGCCCTTCCTGACCACAGATGACGCCGTGACACAGGAGAAATCAACTTATACAAATATGTTTTAAAAAGGAAAATTGTCTTAGGGGCACCAGCTTCTGAGAAGTGTGACTCTTGGGAGCCTAACTACTGTAATTATCTGCCTTCTTAGGGCACAGGTGCCCTTAAATCCAAGATGAACCACTCACATCTTGATCGGACAGTCTTTCCACTAACATTTCTTCTAGTTCTTCCTTGATCAGCCATCTGCTGCCAATCGGGTTTCTGTTAAAACATCACATACATTCTCTTTTAAATGAACCATGCAATTAGAATTATATCACAAAAGATCCCATGTGAGGTAGCGATTCCTGATTGAGAAACAAATTTCCATATTATACAGCAGTAAAATTTCATCCAAGTTAACTATCTTTGAGAAATATTATTTCATTTCCTCATTCTACTTTAGAAAAGACATCCAGTCTGGCAAATGTTTTGTTTGAAGAGTTAAACATGTCATTGTGTAGCTCATTTAATATTAAAAGTCACCAGATTTCCTTAAAAATTAAAATTGTGCTGGCTTTTCATAATTTACTTCAAAGGGGATGTTATGGACACAGAGTTAACCTGTTAATGGACTTAAGTAGTAATAAAGTCTAAATAAAGGGCTAGATAGAGGTAGTATTTACAACCTAAACAAGGTGTGCGCAAAGACTTACATCTTTTGCACAGGAAGAAATATGTCAATAGCCAGGCCAAAATTTAAAACTGGTTGCTCAAGTTGAAAGATCTAATTAGTCCCTGTTTGCCAAATGCAAGCACAAACCTTGAAACACCAAAAACAAAACAAAAAAGACTAAAGCACGTAAATGTTAATACGCAGCTATATACAAAAACATTTGGAGGACATCATATTCACATACAGTAACTAAGTGCCATTTAATATATAAATCTGGAATAAAATAGTGTAAGACTAAACTTACATTTACTTCCTCTCAAATAAAAAAACACCTATTATTTTGATCTCTAACATTAATAATTATTGCTGAAATATGCAAGAGACTTTTAAGCTTTAGGGATGCTTAAAAAATACCAATGGTAAACACTGTGTTTCTAGTTTAAATCAGTCATATATTTTAATGCAAGAAAAGAACTTACATGGTTTTAGTTTTTTCTGAAAATAGATCTTTGTCTTGCAACTTATTTCGGTGTTTTTCTACATCTAATAGCTTTCCATATGCTTCCTGTGGCAAATAAAACATACACGCTTTAGTGAGAGATATGGTACATTATCATTTCCCCTTTATTTTTTCCCTGAGTACCCCTCATTCTGAAAGTGACCTCCTCAAATAATCTAGCTGTACAGCAAATAATACTGCAAATGCTTTTTAAAAACTATTACTCATTCAAACTAAAGGATGGTAGAGTAATTTCAATGAGCACTTAGCATCCTACATAGTAGCCCACTTAACTCTTAACTGATTTTTAAATAATTCTATAAAAAATTTACTTCATAAAAAGCTCTATAAAAAATACCCAGTGAGATTGGTTAAAAAAAAAAAAAAAGCTACAAACCATATTTTTCTTACAGTTCCGTAAATAGGACCAACATTTTCCTTTAAAAAATCACAACTTATATAGCACTATGCACTTCAAACTTGGAAAATTAACCAGTAAAGTTACTGTATTTACTGTGGAATTTATCTAATATTTAATATTTATATAATATTTAAGTCCTCACCATATAGTTTATATCTTAAAAAAGTTTTCTATTATATTTTTTTTCATTCTTTGATTTCCTTCTACTAATTTATTTTCTAAGAAAGTCTCTGGTGAGTATATGTCACTTGTTAAATTGTAATATAAACGGGGGAAATTTTGCCATTTTGTATAACTTGTAAAAAGCGGTAACTGGCAATAAAGGTTACCAATGAAATACATTTTCTGGAAATGAGTTTATAACAAGTAGAATAATGCAATTGTCTTCCAGTGTTTTTGATTGAGCAAACTGAACTACTTGAGGATTCACATCCAATATGTGTCTACTCCTTTGTAACTTGCACATGACAGTCATTTTCAAAGGATGGGCTAGATTTGATATAAATGAGATTTTTCTCTTGCTAATCATGGCATCTTCCAACATCCTCAGCTAATGTCAGAAGACATAACTTACTACTGATGGAGATGTCCCTCTATATCTCCAATAGTCTTAATTAATATTTTCATATTCGGGGGGCAATTTCTTGTGGGCTTAGACTGCTGTATTATATCACAATACATTGCTGATAAAGAGTTTGTTCTAAGAAAAAGAAGTGTTCCTTTTCCACTGTCTTCCTATTTCGCAGGGCCTTCATTGACAGTGTGCATGATTCTCCAACTGTAAGTGAAAAAACCCCTCAGTCAACAGTTCTAAAGGTAGGTTCCCAGGCAGCAGCAGCCCAGCCTAGAACTGGCAGCAAACGCAAATTCTCAGCCTGCCCCAGACTTTCTGAAGAAAGCCTCTGGGGTGGGGCCCAGTGATCTGTTCTAATGATGACCCTGAGTGATGCACAGCAAATATGAATGTAAACACTAGAACTAGGGAAGGTCTAGTTCAACACAACAGCCAAGGAACATACTAAGTCAGTTCAATCCTAGTGTCCATATTAAGTACAATTTCTACAACTACATCCTGAGTACAAGTCTATCATCAGCTGCAGCACAGGAATGTATGTGACAATTTAAGAGTGAACAAGCACTTACCCTGCAGAAAGCAAGAACTAACGAGAGCCATCCCCACACAGAGCATGTTCCTGCTTTACTGTTGCCAGGAACTCATCTGACGGGTTGTGGTTGGGTACTTCCAATTTATTTTTAAAGAATGAGATGCTGGACTGTGACCCAACTGCTGTACCAGAAAAGTTTCTATGACGCTCTGTTTCTAGAAAATATTCCCAAGTACTCTGGACAGGTAAAATAAGGGAAAAAATCCACAGAACGAATCCCCTGCTGCATGTACGAAGCAGACAGACACAATGCAAAGAGCACCTCCCCATGTACCCAGCGCCAGCCTGTCAGCAGGCTGGACCCCAGCAGGACCACCACATCTGGGGGCTGGGGTAAAGGCCTGGTATCTCTCATCTCAGATGGTCTGCTTCAGTCTTGAGGTTCTGACACATTGTAGCTTTCAAACCCAGATAAAAAAAATGGATCCAAGAGAACACCAAGCACAGTAACAAACAGCCCTCATTGACTTATAAGTTTGGTCATTTTCTGGGATGACCAAAACAACTAAAACAAAAATGAACGACCTGCCTTCTAGGGAAGTTTCAGGCCAAACTTTGGACTGCTGTCTTCACCACCACTTTCCAATGACTTCTGGGCAATTTTTACTTTAAATTCGTATTTTTCTTAAAATATTCTTCACTATGCTATTACCTTCCAGTATTACATTTAGCTCCATAATAACTTATAAATAGTCCATGTAAAATAATCGGAAAAAATAGTATGAGGAAACCCATGAAAAGTACTTGTCAAATTTCAAACAAGATAAATTCTATTCACTCACAACAAATACTTAAACAAATACAGTTTTTAGTAAGCCAACTCATATTCTTCTTTAAAAAGGGCAGTATAGGTAAGGTGCTTAGCCCAGTGCCTAACCTATAGTAATAGTCCAGAAATGATAGCAAGGGTGAGGTATGTTATTCAAGAGCCAAATATTCAAAACAACTTTATTGGTGCACCATTCCTGGAAAGTAGATTCTATAGTTTCAAATCCCTAACTTCCATAAAAAAATTGTTGAGGGTATAAAATATGCCAGGAACTGCCAACATCACAGATTATCACCAGTAGTTTATGGTATATTGTTCAGTTTCCACTTAATTTTTAAAGGACACCAGAGAATTAGTATGACCCCACCTACGCTGTTTATATACTGTATTTAACAGTAGAATTTTCAAATATGACAGGAATAACCCAGATGTGAAATGCTGAATCATTAATCACAGCTATGATTAATATTTCATCAAATCAAAGCAAGCCTATCCATCCCTTGTGTCATCAGATTTCCATAATGTATGAGTCAAATTTAGAAGGTGCCTAATTTGAAAATACCAGATGCTCAGGTTGCAGAAAAGAGATGCTTAAGCTAAAGCCTTCCAAAAGCATGAGCAATATGATTTTTAGTACCCTTCTAAAATCTGTTTTGATTATTATGTAGAAATTCCAATTTTAGGAAGGATAAACAAATGATTTTTCTTGTGGGAGTGTGAACAGAAAAAATCAACTGTATTTTGATACACAAAATATACAATGATAAACTAATTATCATGTGAGATACTAGTTCAGTAACAGAAAAGTAACTAACTTGAAATATGTATTCAAAAATCACAGAAAATCAAATTTCTAAAAACAATCTCAATTTTTTGGCTATTGGCATATACAAAATAAGGTGAAATAAATATAAGTCATTTATCATGGTTTCTGCTACTTACCTAAATTACCAAGTAATGTACTTTTATCACCAAGTGACTGACCCTTGCTGTAACTTTGTAAATACAATATGCTTATGTATGGTTTATATAGTGTGAAATAACACTATTCAATATAAAAAGGAAATAGCCTCGTATAGGTGTTATAGAAAAGTACTCTGGGGAAGCACATAATCAGGAGTAATTACATGAAAGTGCTCATAACTCAGATGCCATATACTTTTACTACTCAAATTAGAGCTCCACCATCTATTATAACAATCCTTTTTCTTAAAACAATTTGATCAAATCAACAGAGACAGTAAGTCAAATCTGTTTTTAAAAATGAATTTTCCTAATTATTATACTTAAAATATACAAGATATACAATGATAATCATTTATGAGTAAAAAGTAGTAAAGATACTTCTAGAACAGCAACTTGTTACAAAATTTATCACTGAATTAACTCCTGCTGTCAAAAAGTTTTAGAACAGCATGTAGATGTAAGTCAGCACCAGTCTGTAGCTGTTCAAAAAAAAAACAAGCATTTTACATAGTTTCAAAGTAGTTACCTCACAGTACCTCACTGTAAGAAGAGTCACTATTTTAACTCCATTTTTAAAGATAAGGGTACTATTTTAAGAGTTTCAAATATTTACCATAGGTTATAAAGGAGAGAGAAACTAAATAAGAATTCCATAGTCCTAAATCTCCAGGACTTGTGCTTACTGAGTATGGAATCTTGTAATGAAGCCACACGCTTCTCCTGGGGCTGTTGTTCTCATGTTTTATGAACATGGAAGGTTACTTCAGTCATTGAAAATAAATTGAAGGATTTCTAAATAAGCCAGGAGCTTGTTTCAAAAGGCAAACAAATCCTGCTTATATATATGTTATCAGGATTAGAATTACTTGGTTTTCTTTATTTTAAACACTTTTCTAATTTAACAGAATTTAAATATATAATGATCTACTTATTCCTTTATTTTACACATTTTTTTCAGTAAAAATTTCATCATTGGCTTGTAATTCCTTCAGTTTACAGAAATATTTTGAAAAAACTCCATTGCTTTATGTAAAACAGTCCTAAAAATGTAAATGAGGTTTCTATAAGATGGGCTTTTCCCAGAGCAGTTTGTAGAGATGCACAACCATATCTTAAATGATTATACAGTGGGGAGAGCTTATGTAAAAATTTCGATAAATGCTTAAATGTACTTGACAACTTACAGTATTTTCAACGTCACTGTAGCCTTTCCCAAGCACTGGTTTCAGGAGAAATTAAAAAGTTTTCTGGGTAGAAAGGGTTCCATGATCCAATGCTTAAGCAGCAGTGGGTTAATGCAACAGATTTCTTTACTGAAGAACTTCAACACAGCTTTTATCATGCTCTTAAGTATGTCTTCATTAGTTTCCTAGTACCCAATAAGCAATATTCCCAAATGAACTTAATTTCAGAGACTCTCTCTTGAAGAATGTTTTACAATCTATGTTCCTCAGAAAATACTTTGGGAAAGGCTGCATTATAGACATGCCTTGACTTAATGGATCATATTTTACAAAAGGATTCCCATTTCAGAGTGAATCACTCCATAATTATAATGAGTTTTAAGTAATTTTCAATTCACTTTCAGTGAGTGAGTTTAAAAATTTTCAGAAACATGTATTAATGACTAAACATGAATTAACATTTTCCTTAAATTAAAAGACCCATATAGACTCAACCATGAACTACCCAGACTACAAATGTCTTGTGGATACAGCCCACTCCTCCCTTCACCTCCAACTTGGTGGGCCTGGACAGGGTCCAGCTGCTGCGAGCACACTGCCTTCTGGGTTTCCAACCTCACCTAAACTTATGCTCCTCACAACTCAGCTGCCCTATGGTATTTTCTTTGTTGCACCGACACATATATTCTCTTTAAATATTCTTCCCTTTTGCTCAGGTGTTTCAGGGAACTTCTCTTATTCTTTCTGTATTTCTTCATTTCTGCTCCTAAAACTCTACACTGAAACTCTAAATCATGTCTGAAAAGTATACAAATCCTGCAGGTTAAGTGGCCGCTAAAGAAGGAAAGCCATCCATTTTGGGCGAAAGACAGATTGGACGGGTGTGATCACGCACAGAGCTCCCTTTCCAGTAACCAGCGATCCTCTGAGAAACTCCTTAGGTCTCCTATTTCCTCTTAAACTCCTTCTCACTGCTTAAGAGTACTTATTAGTACTACTTTATGCCTTTTTGGTTACATGTGTACAGCATATTCACCATACTGTACAATAAGCGGGTTTTAATGGCTTTCCCAGGAACCTGGAGACAAGTAGTACTGTATCCATAGGAAAATGGGAATTCTAACTAACTTCTAATGAATCTTTACAATTAATGAAGTCTGATATCCCCCAGATTAGCAAATTTTTCATTACTTTACACTTTCCTATCATGCTTCATTTCTGGGCATAAACAATAAAATTGCTTCTTTCTTCTCATCTTCATCTTCCCTCATAAACCTCCCCATTTCTCCACAAAAACTAGATGAACTAACCATAGGCCAACTGGAGGTAATGTTTACGAAAGCATTATACAGTCCCCTTAACTGTGAGCTGCATCGGGGCTACCTTATTGGCTGCTCTAACGGAATACATGTGCTTATTACTATGCAAACAGAGACCAAATTCTATAAAGGAGATTTGGCACTATTACAGAAGATAAAAAGGTTAACTGACATCAGCAAGGTCTCCTGGCAGAACTGCACACATGCTCTAGATCTGTGATCTGTGTCAAAAAGCATGGCTGCTGACTGCCATGCCTCATACAATGACAGCTGGTCAATGACTTGGGAAAAACTGTTTGGCTTAGTGTCTTTTACTCTGTCACATGGGAGAAATTACAAGAAAAAGAAATGGTAATAACAATGGTTCCTTTCCAAGTACTGAATGCCCACCCGGTCTTTGGGTCGACCCTTGTTGCAGTGGGATGGCAGTGGGGAATCACTGTCACACAGATGGAAAGGCATTTCCTCCCCTGACCAAGAGAAGACAGAACAAAGGAGAATGCCAACATGTGAAGCAGTTTCAAGTTGTACTGGATATGCAGCACCTTGACTCACAATGACGCCCGTTTTGTAAATTGAACAGTGACTCTCTGGTCACACAACATCTCAAAGTACCAGCCAACATCCAGGATGAAGTTTGTTGTGCCCTCTAGCAAAGGAGACAGGAAGGACTAGAGCTGTAATTATTAGATTTGCTACACCCAATGCTGAAGTAACTGGCAAACTTTTAGGAAAACACTTATCTTTTTCTCCATACATGTATTTACTTTAAAACTGTAGAAAAAGCATTTTTGAAAATACAAGGTTTTATTAACTACTGAAGCAAACGCTTAAGGTAAACCAAAATACCTGTAATTCATTCGTGTAAATTGTTCTGATGAACATTAAGACAAATGCTAAGACCCACACTGTTTGGGGAGTCAAAACATGCCACAAAATAAACTGACCTAAGTTACTGAATTCAACTAAAACATAAAAACCTAAAGAACTCTCCTCTATGTAATAGAAACTGTATTATTCAAAAAGAAGGAATGTTTATTAATCAAATATAACTTGACATTTTAGTCAGACAGTATTCTATGCACTGAGAATAGACCCCTTTTTGAGCAATACCTTTTAAAACACAGAAACAGACTAAAAATAAAGTTAGCTCTCTTATACAATGTGTAATTTCTTCATTATGGTGGAATGCAACAGAATATCTTGCCCTTGGGTTGCTCAGTTTCAGCCCAAACAAATGCAAATGGCTTGTCAGATGACAGCTGGTTGATAAGGCTCCTCTACAAGACCTGCATGCTTTACTTTTTCCCGTGAAACTTCGGATGAAAAGCAGAAGGCAGGAAGAGAATTAATGTAGCATACAGTCTAAAGGCAATGCTACAACCGTGATTAAGTAGAAAAGTTAAAAGGCACAGATTTTCCACAGCTTCACTGCGTGCAACCCATCCGTGTAACAAGTTGACAGGCCTAGCGCGTCAGCTCCATCATCCCCTCCGACAGCTAAAACGCAGCACTGCATCCCTTTCCAGAGAAAATTTGCGTCTGCACCATGAAGCGTTGTACATTATTTCTTAGCACTGCAGGGGGCTCAAGTCCATATGGAACCTTCACAAATATTACCACCGATCACACCAGCGGCGTTCAGAGGCAGATTTGACATACCTATTTAAATGAACAGCAGGGGTCCCCGGGCAGCCTCGGGCTGTGCGGAGAACCTCTGCGGAGAGGCGAGCCACAGCTCCATTACTCAGCAAAGACACACTCTACATTTATCATTCATTTCATCGCTGCCAGGGCAAGAAGCTCATTTGCCCAAGGTCAACAGAAAGCGAAAAGAAGGTTTTCTTTTTTTTTTTTTTCCCTGAGAAATAAATGTACCTGACAAGTGGGGATTTTATCCTTTGGGTTTGTGGAGCACAAATAAACACCAGATAGTTCTAAAAACCAGGGTAAATGTATGCATGGGATTCAAGCAACCTGAAATCTGACTGTGGGTGGGGGAAGCCCAATGAATATTTCTGTAACTTTAAAAAATCATATAATGAATAAAATGAAACTAGACATCATGTTCTTAAAATAAAATGGGTTCTGTTTAAAGCTGGGCAGCAGCATCCAGCCTTTTTTTTTACTTTGGCGAACTCCCCAAATTTGTATGCTTAACAAACACAGCTCTGAAACAAAATAAAAACTATTCCCAGCACTCAAATATATTGGTGGAAGTCCAAGTGAAATAAAATAATCTCCTGGGTCTTTTTGGGGGGCCCAAATTTGAGGCTCTCATACTACATTGTGCTATGAGAAGCGCTGTACATGAAGAATAAAAAGTGCAGATAACTACTTAACTTTTTCCCAAAGTAAACAGCCTCTGACGGCATTAGACACGCAGTCCCCTCTCCCTTGCATGCACATACATGGACCACCTTTGGGTTGAACATAACCCAACAGGACCTCAATCGGTATGTAAAAAGCACTTTAAGGACAAACTATTCTGATATAAATTCTATTACATTTACCTTTAATAAAATGAATTAATAAAATGTAAAGACTTTCAACAGACTATCTACCTCTGGAAGTCTTATTTTTGTCCATTATGAAACGTACTTGGCAAATTCTGAAGCTGAGCAAAATCTCTGGTATAATTACTTAGCTTACATTTCATATTACTTGTCATGAAGGTAACATACTTACATGCATTAATGAATAATATGATTGTTTGCCGGTATAAAAGAGAAAATGAAATGGACGGCCATCTTCTCCCCACTGGATTGCTAATAAAAAGCCAGGTGAAAACAAATAAACAAAAATAAAAATATGCACAGATAGAGACCAAACAGCTGCATTTAACTGCAGTTCTAAGACATGCTTATAATTCTAACTTTTAATGTAATAAAAAAGAATTGATATTTAGAATTTTAATAGTTTAGCACATTTAACATGTAAATATTTCATATATTTAATATCTCATACCTATTAACACAAAACAATTTGTATTTGATAAAATATCCCTAAATGTTTCCAGGAGAATTTCTATTATTTGTTTTAAATAAGACACACATGAAAGAGCCAAAATCATCTTGTCAGAACAAACAATTTAGGTTTGACTCTAACACAATGAACTCCTACCTCCTTAAAAAGGAAAAAGGACAGTCAATAATTTAGTAAGCACATTTAGGAAATTTGAAACAGGAGTAATATAACAAAGAAAAAAAGCAAATGGATCTTCCATGCCACATAATTTGTTTCAATTCTGCAGTGACATACCTTTGAGAGTTTAAAACATCTAAAACAGTAGGGGCCCCAAAAAGGTGTTATATATAATTCCTTTTGAAATACAAATGGTCATTCACATCCAATAAACACCCAACAGATTCAGAACTGGAGTCACTGCAGTAAATAAACCAAACACTAATGTCACATCCTTCACACATATTTCTACCAAGTTCTTTCTGTTACTGACTTGTACGGACTCCATTAAAAATTATACTCCTCTGTCCATTACATAAGTTGTAAACTCCTGTCTCCTAATCTGTCACTTGCCTCTTAGTTTTGTTTCTAGTATATTCATAAATAAGAAGTTTAAAATATATGTACACAGTAGTACATATTCCCCAATGGTAGCATTTCTTACCCTGCTAAGGAGACTTTTGGCATTTTTCCCTAATTGCCTCCCTTGCCATGAACTTTTAATACCACAGACACACTGCCTATCTGTTAATGTATAATGTGGCACTTTGGAGGGCCACAAACACTGTAAAAGCTAAGAATTTTTCACCTCCTTTGAAACAATTTATACTCCCTTGGGGGCAAAACACCACTTCCAGTGAGAAAGCATTCCTTAAGATTTAGGGCTTTCTAAAAACTATTTTCTTGTATTTTCTTCAGGATTTTTATTAGTTTTCATGCTCGGAATTATAATCTATATAGAATTTATGTTGCTGAGACAGAAAACCAAGTATCATTTTGCCTAACATTCATTATCCCATTAAGTTTTCTGATACTATCTTCTTTTCTGCTGAACTACCTCTTGTACAGTATGTAGGTTATCCTCTTCTGAGGATAACTGGCATTACACACGGGCCACTTTAGTTGAATGTTAACATGAAGACGAAAATTACATAATAAATGGTGAAAGAGTCTTGACAGGAAGTTTAGTTTGAAAAATAAAACCAGATTCTTATTTGCTTATGGATGAATCATAACTTCATTAAGTCCTGCATATTTTCCTGTATTTATAACCGTACCACACAATCAATTTTCAGTGTAAAGTAGCCAGTTAGAAAGTGGTTGCAGGTAAGAGTCTAATTACTGTAAAGCTCGAAGGGATTTTTGAGCCAGGTTTTTCCACATGTGAGAGTGTGAGTGTGTGTATATATGTGTGTAAGTGACTTCACTCAATCTAAGATGTCACAGATTTTAAGATGTCTTATCATATATCTCATACAAAGACAGAAAAGGCTTTTGGAACATATCATAGTTTACATTAATTGTAAAGTGATTCCTGTTGTCAAAGATGTTATAATCTGAAAACCTGTGTTTTAGGATTCACAAAATATGGCATTAAGCAAACAGATATTAACGCTGAATATGCTAATCTGGTCAGTGGCCTGTCTATTCTGCACCACGACCACCATTTAATTAAAATCAGCTTTTTGCTGCATTTTGATATTTCGTAGAATAAGCTTCCTTCATTATTCTTATTTCTTTCAAAAACTTCTTGCTGCTTCTTTCACATTTACTCTGTTTCTCCCAAAAGTCCTACCAAGACTGACTGAAATAATTAATAATTTTTAAAGTAGCAACTTTCCTCAATCTTTCCTTACAGGAACATTTAGTTATTTTTCAAGCTATTTATATTTTCACTTATGATCTTGAAGTTTTATAATTTGCTATATAAATCTTACATATTTTTCTAAGTTTTACTGTAGTTTACTTTTTGTTGCTCTTTATACTGCCCCCTCAGTTACCTGTTCTCTGTAAAATTAACTGCACAAGTTATTAGTCTTCTATTATTTTTTAATAGACTTTATTTTTTAGAGTAGTTTAGGTTCACAGTGAAATTGAGAGGAAGGTACAGAGTCCCACACACCCCTGGCCCCATACACGCACAGCCTCTGCCATTACCAACACCCCCCACCAGCTGGGACATTTGTTACAATTGAGGAACCTACCCTGATAGGTCACTGTCACCAAAAGTCTATACTGTGCATCACAGTCACTCTTGGTGCTATACAGTCTATCGGTTAGGACCAATTTATAATGACATATAGCTACCATAATAGTAACATATGGTGTAGTTTCACTGCCGTATTATCTGTGCTCTACCTTTTCATTCCTCCCTCTCCCCTTCCCCCTCATGACGACCAACCTTTTTATTGTCTGTAGAGTTTTGCCTTTTCCATAATATCATATAGTAGTAATCACCCAGTGTGCAGCCTTTCAGATTGGAGTTTCCTCCATGTCTCTTTATGGCTTGATAGCATCTTTCTTTTTGGTGCTGAATGATACTCATCACTGGCTGATGTACCATTTCATTATCCATTCACCAACTAAAGGATGTCTCGGTTGTTTCCAAGTTTTGGCAATTATGAATAAATCTATTTAAAAATACGTATGCAAGTTCCTGTGTAGACATTAAGTTTTCAACTCTTCTGGGTAAACAGCAAACACCAAGTGCGACTACTGGATCATGTGGAATCAATTTGTAAGGAACCGTCCACCTACCTACCAAAGTGGCAGCATCCTGCTGCATTCCAGTGGCAATGAATGGGTTCCTGCTGCTTCACCTCGGCAGCATTTGGTTGTATCAGTGTTCTGGATCTGTGCTGCTCTACAAGTGTGCAGTGGTATCTAATTGTTGCTGTAATTTGTATTTCCCTGATGTGGAGTACCTTTTCATATGCTTATTTGACATCTGTGTATCTTTTCTGGTGAGGTGTCTGTTAAAGTCTTTTGCCCATTTTTAAATCAGGTTGTTTTCCTCTTGCTGAGTTTAAGAGTTCTTTGTATCTTTGTATATTCTGGATAATGGTCCTTTAACAGATGGATCTTTTTCAAACATTTTCTGCCATCAATCTGCAGCTTGTCTTTTCATTCATTTCACAGTATATTTCTCAGAGCAGAAATTTTTACCTTTAATAAAATCCAGCTTATCAATTCTTTCTTTCATGTCTCATGCCTTTGGTGCTGTATCTCAAAAAGCCAAGACTGAGCCCAGCGTCATTATTGATCCATTTTCTTAAATATATATATATAAGCCTACTCAGTCTGCTACTTCTTGTGTAAGTGTGGGAGATTGTGTCCTTCAAGAAATGGGTCCATTTCATCAAGGCCATCAAATTTGTTGGCAAGGAGTTGTTCACAGTATTCTTTGATTATCCTTTTCTGTCCATGGGATCTGTAGTAGTGTCCCCTCTTCCATTTCTGATAGTAGTAATTTATAGTCCTCTCTCCTTTTCTTCAGTTAGCCTAGCTAAAGGCTACTGATTTTATTGATCTTTTCAAAGAATCAGCTTTTGGTATTATTGATTTTCTTCACTGATTTCCTGTTTTTGGCTTCATTGATTTCTGCTTGACTTTTATCCTTTTCTTCTGGTTACCTTGGATTTAATTAGCTTTCTCCTGAGATGAAAGCTTAGATAATTGATTTTAAATCTTTCTTCTATAGTAAATCTTTCTAACATATGCATTAAATGCTGTAAGTTTCCCTCTAAGCATTGCTTCTGTTCACTCTTCTTATAAAGATTATAAAGATTAAATATTAGAATTCCCTTGCCAGAGGCAAGGTTACGTGTTTATTTTTTTCACACTCTTGGTGCATTTACACATGTATACCTACTGAAATAAAGAGGGTTACTTACATGTGCCTTAAAAGCACAAATGGTATTAAGCTGTATTTATACTATACACTTGCCACAGAATGAAAATATGTGTCTCCCGCCCCCATAATTACATGTTGAAAGCGAATCCCCAGTGAGTTGGTATTTGGATGTGGTATCTTTGGGAGGAAAATAGGATTAATGCCCTCATAAAAGGAACCTCAGGAATATATCCTTGCTCCCTTCTATCACATGAGGACACAGGGGAAGGCAGCTAGCTATGAACGAGGCAGTGGGGCCCTCACCCAACACTGAATCTGCCAGTGTCTTCACCTTGGACTTCCAGCCCCCAGAACTATGAGAAACAAACTTCTGTTGTTTTAAGCCACCCAGTCTGTGGTGACTTGATCAGACTAAGACTACCACAGCATTTTTACTTGGGTTTTTCACCCAACAATGTCTCATCTGTACCTATACAACTTGAGCTACTCCCTCTTTGAATGTCTACATGTAACTAACTCCACATAGGATTCTCTGACAGCTGATGTAGCTACCCTACTGATACTGATGGTCATTTAGATTGTTTCTAATTTTTTGCTGACATGTAATACTTAAAATCTCCAATCTGATGAGTGACAGTGATCTCTTGTCACTGTTTTATAGAATATTATTTCCACTCTGGTCTTTTCCTGTTTACTGGGTTCTTTTTTTTCATTTATGAATTACCTTCATTCCCCTTTGCTTTTTTTTCTATTAGGCTATTTTTCTTATCAATTTCAACAGTAATTTCTTCCAAATACCAGACCTCTGTTACGTCTCAAATTTTCTCCATTCTGTTTTGTAAATTTACAGTATCTTTTTTTCCAAGGAGAAGTTTTAAATTTTGAAATAGATTAATTTATCAATCTTTGCCTTTTACTTTTTTTTTGTAGCTTAAGGACAAATATTATCTGTTATTTAAAAGATATTGATAGTTATATATTCAACTAGCCACTTTATTTAATTCTATCCTAGAGTTCCGAAATCATAATGAACTTTTAAGTCTTGATGTAACTCCTGTCATCTTCTAGATATAATCTAATAAAAAAAATTTTTATTAAGTGAATCAAATAGATTTCTGTCCTCAGGAATGTTTTCATATACATATTTTTAAAAGGTTGCCACAAAAATAAAATAGAAAATGAGAATCATCTAAATGCTCAGCTGATGAAAATTCATCCTTACCAAAATCAATGTCAAAACAGAGGAACTGAAATGCAGCACTCTAAACTCAAATACCCCACAACAAGCATTTGGGTTTATTAGAAAACACTGTGAATCAAATATTTAAAAACTGAGAACATAATGAGCAAAAACCCAAAGAAATGAAACAACTTGACTAAACTCAGAATAAAAGAAAAAGTTAGAATCATCAAACGTGCAGATTTAACTTACAGGTCACCCAAAGAAGAATATATTAAAAACATAATAAAGGACATTGGAAAAAAGTAGGAAAACCACCACAAAAAATGAAAATGAGATAAAGGAAGAAATAAAATGAATCAGACAGTGATTGATTTGGAAGACAACCAAAGAAGAAACATTTATATAACTGGAGTCCTAGACGAAAACAGAAAGTAGAACATAATTAATATTTATAACTATAAAAAAAACCTTACTGAAAGTAAAGGACTTGAATCTACATATTAAAAGGTCTTACCAGCACCACTATAAACTAACCTTTAGTAATCAACTCAATGTCACATTTTCTTAAGCTACTAAACAAAGATAAAGACTGCTTAGGACAACCAGGGGAAAAGATTAAAAAATGTAAAAGGAAGGATAACTACACTGGATGAGACTTCTCAAAAACAACAAACAAAGCAACGCAACAATGGAGCAACATTTTCAAGAAACTCAAAAAAGAAAACATGAACCAATGATTTCTTCCTCCAGCCAAGCTGTCCTTCAAGTATCAAGGCTATAGAAAAACAATTTAAAACACACAGGAGCTTGGAGAATTTTGTATCCACGAGCCAGTTTTGAAAAATCTATTAGAAAATGAACTCTATTCAACCAAGAGATGAAACTTAAGCAAAAGGAGTTTGAACAGCTCTTAATAATTTAATTGTAGATACAAGATAAGAACAAAGATGAGTAAGAAATATAAAGAATAACATGTTGAAAAAGAATAGCAGATATACACATTAACACACAAAATACATAAAGGCAGAGAAAGATCACAATTTATTTGCCACCCATGAGATCACCATGCTAATTGTTGTATCATTACACCCCATTCCACAATGATTTGTGTGGATTTGGCCACCATGTTATCATCAGCTGGTAGGACACTTATACAATCTCTGCAGTTACCACATAACCCTTCACCTATACTGTTTGGCGTGTTTTATAAAAAGCATCATTAAAAAAAAATCTCAGAACAATTTATAGTTTCAATGTTTCCAATATTCAGATAACCAAATGATATTCTACCATAATACAAATATAGTTTTTAGTTTATGGTTTTGTATTTTCTAAGAGGGAGGACAACTATCAATTATAACTGATTTAATTCCTGTTTTTTTTGTCTTTTTTAATCACACAGGTTATTTTTTTATTTTATAAAACAATACTGAATACCAGAGGCAAGTGTAGGCATACTTATCTTACTCCTGAACTTAATGTAAAGGAATTCAATGATGTTCTTTAATTTGATGGTGTCTGTTTCCCGTGATAGTCTTATTCAAATGAAGAAAGTTTATTTTTATATATAGTTTAAAAGTTTTTATTAAAAAAATGCTTAATTTGTTAAATAACTTTTTCTCATCTATGGAAATATATTTGCCCTGACTCCATTAACACAAAGAATTACATTAATAATTATTAATGTTAAAACCACCTTTTTATTCGAATTGGGGGGATAAAGATCCTTTGGTATAGTCTGTTAATATGAGGCTTTAGAATAAACTGTAGGTTTATTTTTTTATGCAATTCGTGTCCAGATGTGATAACTGTGTTAGCCTTTAAAGTGAGTTTGGAAGCTTTCATTTTTCTGCTCTGCAACAGTTGACATATTATAAAAGTTACAAGCTTTTTCAAGGTATGACAGACCCCACTGACAAAACCTGGGCCTTGTGCCTGTTTAGTTAGACCTTTGATTACCCTTGACATTGTCTCCTGCTTTTAACCTAACTAGCATTCTCCTGACAAAGACATTTGGGGAATTAAAGTTTTATTTAAATGACCTGACAGTCAGTGCAGTGTGACAGTGTTTTGAGTCATGACTCTGGAGCCGACCTATATCTTGACCCAGCCACCTGCTAGCTGTGTGTCCTTGCTAATTAATCTCAGTGTGCTTTAATTCCCACATCTGTAAAATGGGAAGAACAATAGTATCTACTTAATAAAACTGTTATGAGGATAATGAATTAATACATGCAAACCACTTAAAACTGTGCCTATTCCACTCTAAGTTTCAATAAATACTAGTTAATTTTTCAAATTAACTAGAATAAAGTTACCCATAACAATACCATCCTTTAAAGATATCTTCTGAATAGTATTATTTAAAATCATCGATATTGTCCTTTTACATCTTCTTTCCTTTTTCCTCGACCAGACTTGTCAGGAAGTTTATCAATTTCATTGGCTTTTTCAAAAGACTAGTTGCATTTATTTATCCTACCCCTCTTTTTAAATTTCTTTACTTCACTCATCTATTTAGTTCTTTTTCTTCCTTCCTGAACTGAACACTTAGCTCATTTACTCCTAGTTTGTTTGTCTCTGCTAACGCACTGTCCCTATCCCATAGGGTCTGATAGGAACTGTTCTCACTGTCCTACATTTCTATATAGCTTATAATTTTGGTTTACTGTTTAATCCAATAGTTTAATGGTTCTATTGATTTTAAGACAGAAAACCTATCCTATATAATTTCTACTTTTTGGAATTTGTTAAGTTTTTCTCTATGACTGGTTATATCACGATTTTATTAATATTCCATTGGCATCTGCATTGAAAATGTATTCTTTGTACTTGTAGATATAAAGTCACACTGTGTTATTCAAATTCTTCAGAGCCTTTGTTAACAGAGTTTGCAATACACATTTTAATGTTAAATGCTTGGTGCAAAAAGGTTCATGGTCATCAAATCCATTTAATGGATATTTTATCAATATACATTAATATTCTTGTCTAACTGAACCACTCCCCACTTCCTTGAATTCCATTTTGTCTACTACTAGGTGTTACTTACTCCTTGCTTCTGTCATTAATCCCATATATATTTTTGTTTTTCCCAATATTTTTATTACACATTTCAAAAGAGAAGCAATTTTATGTAAACTCAATCTGGAAGCCTCCATCTTTTTATGAGGGAAGTGATGGTACATGTGGCACAATGTATTCAAATCTAAAATTCATTGCTATTTAAATCAGTTTGTCCTATATTTACAAAGTGCAGCAAGATTGGTAGGTAGGTAGGTAATAAAAAATACTTTGCTAATTCTAAAGAAATATTGTTTAAATACAGTTAGCTGCAATGTAACAAATCCTACCAATATTGACTATACTTCGAAAACAACACATGGGCATTTTACAGGGACAAACAGATGTTTCAGGTGTTACTTTCCAGCTGTGGTGATAAGAAACTTTTACTACTGAGAAGCTGGTATGATTTAAAAGAAAGAACCAATCCCAGAGATGCAGATGTATAAGAAGAGATACAACTAGGAGAAATATACCACGCAAAGAGAGGAAGAGACATAGTGAGGAGCCTAAGAGGCTGAAAAGCAGAGGAATCACTAAAAAAGGGGGGAGAATCACTCTCATGATGTTTACAGAAAAGCCACTAAGTGTAAGTTACTACACCTGTTGCTCACAGTTGTATTTCTGTAAAACTTGAGCTGTATCTTAAAATTACTGTGTACTTTTTTTTTGTTATCATTAATCTACAATTACATGAAGAACATTGTGTTTACTAGGCTCCCCCCTTCACCAAGTCCCCTCCACAAACCCCATTACAGTCACTGTCCATCAGCGAAAATAACTGTGTACTTTTAATATAGCCTTCATTATTTCCCCAAAAGCTATTAATTAAATTGTTGTCATAGTTTATAATCAACCATGTCTGAGACTTGAGGAAATATGAGAGAACATATTTATAGACTCCAAATAATTATAAGAAGATTCAAAATAAAATTTATCATTTCAGAGAGTAAAGTGGAGCAGCTGAACAATGAAATGCCTAGCTCTGAACACAGGTATGATATAGAAGAAAAATCAATGCAAAACAAATATCTTATAGAAATACTCTCTCTTACCAACCTCTAATCAACTCTACACATGCTGACTAAAGCTGCCTGAGAACTGAGCATTTGTGGCTACCAGGCTATTGTCAAGTTTACCCACACATTTTTGCTGTTTAGTTAAATGCTTGCTAAGAGTCAGTTTTTATTCCCAAACCTGTTTATTACAATTGTACTTAACTCTGTAATTACATGAACTAAATATTATATAAATAGATGAAATATGAGTGAAAACAGAAAAGACAGCTGCTGCTTCCATGAAAATTATGTTGAACACTTTAGAAAGACTCAAAGGCAAGTTACTAAAAAAAAGAGTTTCTTTAACATCAATGAGGTTAGGGAGAAAAATCTATAGAAATACAGAAACATTCTGTACTCAGATTTCATAGGAAGTTTAAGTTCTCTCCTCCACTAAGGAAATCAAAGCTAAAAACTTGGTGAAGCAGCAGTGGCAGGTCATGCAGAAGAAATGAGGAGGAACAAAGGAAAAAACCTCTAGGGTTAGAGCAAAACACTGATGAATAAAAATAAATTTACATTTTGAGTGTTTTTAAGGAATGATCTCTAGTTTAATACTTTCTAATTTAACTGACAAATAGTCTAAAGTGGATAAGAGGCTTTTAATATAAATTAGAAAATAGTAAATACATTGTTTTCTGGCAACCTTAATGCATTTACATTTTCCTCAAGATATATTTTATACATTTAAAACATAAAGAGAAGAATCTTAAAAGAAGCCAGAAGAAAGGTGGGGGCAGGGGAATAAAGAATGATGGCTAAGTGTTCTATAAATAGGGCAAAGTAAAAGCCACTGGAACCATGTCCATAAAGTGATGAAAGACCAAGAAAAGGTGAAAAATGTGTCCCCCGTGAAAAATGTGCCTACAAAAGAAAAATCTTAAATTTTCATATAAAAAAAGTTTAATTGTTCTCCAACAGATCTGCAGTAAACTCCTCAAAAAGCTGTATTAGAATGCAAATAAATTAGTGTGACATTAGAAAGATGGAAGCGTGAGAGGTTATATAGAGGCTTCCTCCTAAAACCACATACAATACGAAAATATAATTAATACAAATAATCCTAAAAGAGCAACAGGAAAGAGAACTGCACCAGCCTGCATACACCTGGAGATAAGAGCAGACCTCACAGAACAGGGTAACTACCACAGCTGTGGTCTGGCCAGACCCAAGCCCCACCCCCAAGCTCACTGGTCAGAGGAAAAGAAACGGAGCAGGGAGGGAGTGGAGGCCTGGAACTGCTGAATATCTAATTCCGGAGATCTGCTCTAGGAGCACAAACCTACATTTCATGGTGCTTGCATGGTACTCTCGTGATTAGGGGGTTGGAAAGCTAAGACAGGCAGAATTCCTGGAGAGACTGAGAGTCCAGCCACTTGTGGAAATCAGGGATCCATATCCAGCTGCTCTTGGACAAAAGAAAGGCGGGCAGTCTGTGAGACTTCATAATAAGGAAGCCCTTAGCAAGAGGGCTGCTAAGGGGCAAGGACTGCACAGAGCTCACTGCTCAGGGAAAAGGACAGGTAGACAAAATCGTCTGGGTGCACTCTGCCCAGCAGATTGGGAGCTTACACGATCTTCAGGTGCGCCATCTCCCTGGCTGGCTACACAGCTCCAAGGACCCCCTCCGTGATATGGAGCCTACTGTGCCTTTCTCTCGACCAGCCCCACCTGGCTTGCAAACCTGCAAACCCTACTCTGGCGTTGGGCCAGCCAGAGGGAAGATCTGTCTACAGCAACTACAAACGCAAAGCATAAAGGCTTATACCTGTGTGCTCTGCCCACTGGTTCAGGCAGTAGAGACACACATAGCAGCCAGAAGCAGGAAACAGATCTTTTCTCCCCCCAGGCACCAATATTATTGCCTGTGACCCCTGACATTGCCTCAGGGGCTGAGTAGCTCCACAGAATAGAGATTCTGGGTACTAGAGGGCACCATATACATATATGAAATGCCAAAGGAACCTGGTTCAAAGTAAAATTATTAATACAAATCCTGAGAAAGATTTTAAATGACATCGACCTCATGAATTTTCCTGAAAGGAAGTTCAAAATAAAAATCATTAACATGTTCATGGAGGTATGGAAAGATATTCAAGAACTCAGGAAAGAATTCCGGTCGGAGATCCAATCATTGAAGAGCAAAATGGAGGGTATTAAATGCAGATTAGGTACAGTGGAGGAGATGATAAATGAAATAGAAACTAGGGAAGAGGAATACAAAGAAGCTGAGGCACAGAGAGAAAAAAGAATCTCTAAGAATTAAAGAATATTGAGAGAACTGTGTGACCAATCCAAACGGAACAATATTCGCATTATAGGGGTACCCCAGAAGAAGAAGAGAGAAAAAGGGATAGAAAGTGTCTTTGAGGAGGTAATAGCTGAAAACTTCCCCAGTCTGGGAAGGGAGAGAGTCTCTCAGGCCATGGAGGTACACAGATCTCCCAACACAAGGGACCCAAGGAAGACAACACCAAGACCTACAGTAATTAAAATGGCAAAGATCAAGGATAAGGACAGACTATTAAAAGCAGCCAGAGACAGAAATAAGATCACATACAAAGGAAAGCCCACAGGCTATCATCAGACTTCTCAGCAGAAACCTTACAAGCCAGAAGGGACTGGCATGATGTATTTAATGCAATGAAGCAGAAGGGCCTCGAATCACGATTACTTTATCCAGTAAGATTATCATTTATATTTGAAGGAGAGATTAAACAATTTCCAGATAAGCAAAAGCTGAGAGAATTTACCTCCCACAAACCATCTCTACAGTCAATTTTGGAGGGACTGCTATAGATGGAAGTGTTCTTAAGGTTTAATAGCTGTCAACAGAGGTAATAAAAACACAGTAAATAAGTAGAACAGCTAATTACTAAGCAAATGCAAAATTAAATTAACTATCCCCAAAGTCAATCAAGGGATAAACAAAGAGTACAGAATATGATGCCTTATAAAGAATGGAGGAGGAAGAAAAAGGAGAAGAAAAAAAAAGAACATTTGATTATGTTTGTAATAGCATATTAAGTGAGTTAAGTTAGACTCTTAGATAGTAAAGAAATTAACCTTGAACCTTTGGTAACGACGAATCTAAAGCCTGCAATGGCAATGAATACATACCTATAGATAATCACCCTAAATGTAAATGGACTGAACGCACCAATCAAAAGACACAGAGTCACTGAATGGATTAAAAACAGGACCCATCTATATGCTGCCTACAAGAGACTCACTTTAAACGCAAAGACATACACAGACTAAAAGTGAAGGGATGGAAAAAGTTATATCATGCAACTAATAGGGAGAAAAGAGCAGGAGTTGCAGTACTGTATCAGACAAAATAGACTTCAAAACAAAGAAAGTCACAAGAGACAAAGAAGAACATTACATAATGATAAAAGGGTCAATCCAACAAGAAGATATAAACGTTGTAAGTATCTATGCACCCAACAAAGGAGCACCTACATAGGTGAAACAAATACTAACAGAATTAAAAGGGGAAATAGAATGTAATGCATTCATTCTAGGAGACTTCAACACCCCACTAACTCTGAAGGCCAGATCAACCAGACAGAAAGTAAGGACACAGAGGCACTGAACAACACATTAGAACAGATGGACCTAACAGACATCTACAGAACCCTACACTCAAAAGCAGCAGAATAAACATTCTTCTCAAGTGCACATGGAATATTTTCAAGAATAGACCATATACTAGGCCACAAAAAGAGCCTCAGTAAATTCAAAAAGATTGGAATTGTACCAACCAGTTTCTCAGACCACAAAGGTATGAAACTAGAAATAAATTATGCAAAGAAAACGGAAAATTCCATAAACACATGTAGGCTTCACAACATGCTCCTAAATAACTAATGGATCAATGCAACCAAATAAAAACAGAGATCAAGCAATATATGGAGACAAATGACAACATTAATTCAACAACACAAAATCTGTGGGATGCAGTCAAGGCCGTGCTAAGAGGAAAGTATACTGCAATACAGGCCTGCCTCAGGAAAGAAGAACAATCCCATATGAGCAGTCTAAACTCACAATTAATGAAACTAGAAAAAGAAGAACAAATGAGGCCCAAAGTCAGTAGAAGGAGGGACATAATAAAGATTAGGGCAGAAATAAACAAAATCAAGAAAAATAAAATAATAAAAAGAATCAATGAAAGCAAGAGCTGGTTCTTCGAGAAAATAAACAAAATAGATGAACCCCTAGCCAGACTCACCAAGAAAAAAAAAGTCTACTTACATAAACAAAATTAGAAATGAGAAAGGAAAAATCACTACAGACATCACAGAAATACAAAGAATTATTAGAGAATACAATGAAAAATTATATGCTAACAAACTGGATAACCTAGAAGAAATGGACAACTTTCTAGAAAAATACAAACTTTCAAGGCTGACCCAGAAACAAAAAACCTGAATAGACCAATTACCAGCAACGAAATCAAACTGGTAACAAAAACCTACCTAAGAACAAAATTCCTGGACCAGATGGCTTCACTGCTGAATATTATCAAAGAAACATTTAGTGAAGACCTAATACCCATCCTCCTTAAAGTTTTCCAAAGAGTAGAAGAAGAGGGAATACTTTCAAACTCATTCTATAAGGCAGAATCACTCTAATACCAAAACCAGGCAAAAACACCACAAAAAAAGAAAATTACAGACTAATATCCCTGATGAACATACATGCAAAAATACTCAACAAATATTAGCAAACCAAATTCAAAAATACATCAAAAAGATCATCCATCATGATGAAGGAGGATTTATTACAAGGTTGCAAAGATGGTACAACAATCGAAAATCCATCAATATCATCCACCACATCAACAAAAAGAACAAAAACCACATGATCATCTCCATAGATGCTGAAAAAGCATTTGACAAAATTCAACATCCATTCATGATAAAAACTCTCAACAGAATGGGCATAGAGGGCAAGTACATAATAAAGGCTCGAAATAGATCAAAGACCTGAATGAATATATGACAAACCCACAGCCAACATTATACTTAATAGCGAGAAGCTGAAAGCTTTTCCTTTAAGATCGGGAACAAGACAAGGATGCCCACTCTCCCCACTTCTATTCAACATAGTACTGGAGGTCCTAGCCACAGCAATCAGATAACACAAATAATAAAAGGTATCCAGATTGGCAAGGAAGAAGTTAAACTGTCCCTGTTTGCAGATGACATGATATTGTACATAGAAAACCTAAGGAATCCACTCCAAAACTAGTAGATCTAATATCTGAATTCAGCAAAGTTGCAGGATACAAAATCAACACGCAGAAATCTGTGGCATTCCTATACACTAACAATGCAATGGCAGAGAGAGAAATCAGAAAAACAATTCCATTCACAGCTGCATCAAAAAGAATAAAATACCTAGGAATAAACCTAACCAAGGAAGTGAAAGACCTATACTCTGAAAATTACAAGACACTCATGAGAGAAATTGAAGAAAATACCAATAAATGGAAACACATCCTGTGCTCATGGATAGGAAGACTTAATATTGTCAAAATGGCCATCCTGCTTAAAGCAATCTACAGAGTCAATGCAATTCCTATGAAAATATCAACAGCATTCTTCAATGAACCAGAGAAAATCATTCTAAAATTCATATGGAACCACAAAAGACCCCAAATAGTCAAAGTAATCTTGAGAAGGAAGAATAAAGCTGGGGGAATTATGCTCCCCAATTTCAAGCTCTACTACAAAGCCACAGTAATCAAGACAATTTGGTACTGGCACAAGAACAGACCCATAGAGCAATGGAACAGACTAGAGAGCCCTGATATAAACCCAACCATATATGGTAAATTAATATAAGATAAAGGAGCCATGGACATACAATGGGGAAATGACAGCCTCTTCAACAGCTGGTGTTGACAAACTGGACAGCTACAGGCAAGAGAATGAAACTGGATTACTGTTTAACCCTTTACACAAAGTAAACTCAAAATGAACCAAAGACCTGAATGTAAGTCATGAAACCATAAAACTCTTAGTAGACAACATAGGCAAAAATATGAATATAAGCATGAGCAACTTCTTGAACGCATCTCCTCGAAGACGGGAAGCAAAAGCAAAAATGAATTCATGGGACTACATCAAACTAAAGAGTTTCTGTATGGCAAAGGACACCATCAACAGAAAAGGCATCCTACAGTAATGGAGAATATATTTGTAAATGACATATCCGACAAGTGATTAACATCCAAAATATATAAAGAACTTACACACCTCAACACCCAAAAGCAAATAACTCAACTAACAAATGGGCAGAGGATATGAAGAGACCATTCTCCAAAGAAGAAATTCAGATGGCCAACAGACACATGAAAAGATGCTCAGTATCACTAAACATCAGGGAAATGCAATTAAAACCACAATGAGATATCACCTTACACTAGTAAGGAGGGCCCATATCGAAAAGACTAAGAACAACAAATGCTGGCGAGGATGTGGAGAAAGGGGAACCCTCCTACACTGCTGGTGGGAATGTAAGCTAGTTCAACCATTGTGGAAAGCAATATGGAAGTTCCTCAAAAAGCTAAAAACAGAAATACTATTTGACCTGGGAATCCCACTCCTTGGAATTTACCCAAAGAATACAACTTCTCAGATGCAAAAGGACATATGCTCCCCTATGTTTATCACAGCACTTTTTATAATTGCCAAGATATGGAAGCAACCTAAGTGTCCATCAGTAGATGAATGGATAAAGAAGATGTGGTACATATACACAATGGAATACTACTTAGCCATAAGAAAGAAACAAATCCTACCATTTGCAACAACATGGATGGGGCTGGAGGACATTATGCTCAGTGAAATAATCCAGGTGGAGAAAGACAAGTGCCAAATGATTTCCCTCATTTCTGGAGTATACCAATCAAGCAAAACTGAAGGAACAAAATAGCAGCAGACTTACAGACTCCAAGAAGGGACCAGTGGTTACCAAAGGGGAGGAGTGTGGGAGGGCGGGTGGGGAGGGAGGGAGAAGGGGATGGAGGGGTCTTATGTCTAGTACACATGGTGTGTGGGATCACGGGGAAAACAGTGTAGCACAGAGAAGGCAAATAGTCAATCTGTGGCATCTTACTACACTGATGGACAGTGACTGCAATGGGGTATGGGTTGGGACTTGATAATATGGGTAAATGCAGTAACCACATTGTTTTTTCATGTGAAACCATAAGAGTGTATATCAATAATACCTTAATAAAAAATTAGTGACATTAGTAGAGGCATATCTGACCTGATCTAAGGTTAACATTCTTTAATTTAAAAAAATGTGTGAGCTCCAGTTATGCACTATTAGCTACAAAATACTTCCCAACTACTGTGGTATAGGAGTATATCTCCACAATATATGAGTAACTGCTGATACCCAACAGAATACCCTGCTAAAGAACGAACTGTTCATTCATTCTCGAAGAAACGTACCTCTTTGTTTTGGAAAAATCTGTTCAGGATGCTGTAAAATAAATTAAAAGTGCATTAGAAAATTACTGTAACATAAATCTAAGTGAAAAATTTAAAAATATTAATTAAGATAACTACCTTCATTATTGGCCTGGCTCGTTTCTCAAACAAACCACTTGGGAAAAGGTAAGCAATAGCTCTCTGAAAATATACAGAAAGGTTAATTAACAACTGTTATAAAAACAAGTTAATGTATGACTAATAGTTATTGAGTGCTTACTATGTGTGCCAGACACTGAGCTAAGGGTTTCATACATATACATTACATCACTTCATCATCTTTCAAATGGGATAAAATTACTACATATACGTTTCCCCAAAAGAATAATAATTTTTAATGATTAAGCTTGTTATTAGCAATTTCCAAGTGTCAGCTTCAAACATGAATGCGATACCTCAAACTCTTTTTTTAAAGGAGAACTAGAGGAGCTCCTGTGGTAACGTGCTTGGGGCAGTACCTCTAACTCCCACTGGGAGCACTACTATCTGACAGAGCAAAGAAAAGCACAGGTTCTAAGCGTCACCCACTGTTAAGTTCAGGATGCTCTTTAAACTTCTCCTAGAAATTGTAGGAGGTTTTTAAACTACATTTTTCCAAACACATTCTCTTAAATGTCTCAGTGGGGATGCTGCTGGCATTCTGAATGTGACAAAATATAGGCAACCTTCCCTTACATATATTGCAGGTTATTCAACATCCCTGGCCCTTTTCCCAGTGACTGTGACAAATCTCACCTCCAAGGGAGCAGTACTGCCACCAACGTGAGAACCACTGCTTAAGCCATTCTGGTGTCGTCTCCAATACCTCTCCCCACAATTACAAACCAGTGTGCTTTCCTTTCTGTTCACGGTGTCACACGGAGCCTGCAGCTTTCACTGTCAGTGCCCTACCTGAGCTCTAAGCGGCCTGGTGGCTCCTGTAAATACAGGGCTGCTGCTCTTTTTAGGAAGTCTTTTCTCAGGACGGCCCTTCTCTGCTCAACCACATAGTCAAAGTGCTTGATCAGATTCTGTCCCTGAAAGTAGGGACCTGTAATTCGGGGGGGGGGGGGCGGTATAAATTCAATTATGTTAGGGAGCCCAGGTTTGTCTCTGGGTCAAGCTTCATTCTCTCATTCAGGCTTCTGACAATAAAATTGACACTAAAAAAAAAAAGATCAGAGTGATAATTCTGTGAATTTTGTTCCTTTTAAAACCAGGGCTTCCTCTCCTTTCCTTCTCTGAGGAGAAAAGGTAGACTTTTTAATAAATGATGTTGAGACAACTGATTGCCATTTGGAAAAGAATACACTGGAACCAAACTTCACACCATACACCAGGATAAACGTCAAATGAGTCAGGGAACTAAATACAGAAAATGAAAACAAACAAGTACTAAAAGGCAAATTCGGTGAATTCCTTTATAAGCTCAGTACGGGGCAGTCTTCCTTAACTATAACTCAAAATTAAGACATACACACACACAGATTGAACCAATTAAACTATATTTAAAAAAGGAAAAAATATAGCTCAAATGTACTCATAGGAAAACTGCAATCAAAACTACCGAGATTACACTTTTCATCTAACAGGACTAGCAAAAATCCCAAAGCTTGACAGTACACTGTTAGTAAGGAGACACCTCTGCCTCCTTGCTGGTGGCAGTGCCGTATGTACAGCTTCTGCAGCTAGAAGTCTGGTACTATCTTAACAAAAACTGCATACCCTACTTCTATGAATTTAGCCAAATGATACACCCCACAAATACAAAACAATATAAGCACATGTTATTCACTGATTTATAAGAACAAAATATCATTGATTATAATAACAAAATAACTAAATCCCCACACTGAAGAGGTTGGTTAAGTAAATGATGGTACATCTATGCAATCAAGTCCTCTTTCTATATATATAGCTATAAAAAAAGATTGAGAAACAAAAATTAAGAAAATACATGTAGAAATAGGGAAAAATATACATAGGTTTCTTTTTATAAACACAGTAAGGAAAAAGTAGAAACTAATAAAAGTCATCTGTTAAGGGATCAGTGGGAGCAGGGGAGGGACGAAGGGATAAGAGTAACTGCATATACTTTTCTACACAGTTGAAGTATGTAAATGTTTTGTATATTAATGACTAAAATTTTCAAAAGAAACTCTAATTAATAGAGACAGAAAGGAGTAAACCTAATTTCTAATGACAAGAAATAATCGCAAAGAAATCTTCTTTACTTGGTAAGCTTATTAGTAGTAGTAATATCAGTATCATAATCCTGAAATACTTTGTTTATATTGCAGTATAAAGCAAATAAATCAACTAAAGCAGCATAAAACAAGTATGTATATTAATTTTGATACCCAAAATTTTATGGAAGAGATACAAATATAAAAGAATGTAAAGTTTAGTTTGAATTAGACTAATCAATATAAACTCATGATCTTTAAAAAATATTGTTTCCTGTATTATTCCTATAATATTTTAAAAACACCATTTTTTAGTTCTATCCCCTGAACGAGCACAGAAGCAAAAGAACTCCAGGATGCTGGGTGGCCTCTAGCATCCAAATCTTGGTTTTGCAATACAATTTCCCAGCTTAAGGAAAATAGTATCTTGGAGAAATTGCTAATTCTAGGCCTAAGGCAGGGAAAGTACAAAATGAGCCTGAAACATTTTCTTGTGCCAGAAAACAGAAGTGCTCAAAAGGTCGCAGCGTTAAGGGGCTCACATTGGACAAACTTGGGACAATTTGAATATTAAAAAGAACAATGACAATGCCTTATAATCCACTCAAGATGTGGGCATGTACATGTTTAAAAGTGTGCGTATACACACACACATGCACACACACGCATTCTTTCTCTCTCTCTCTCTCAAGGCTGGGAAGGGACAAGAGAAAAGGAAAATGAAAGCCTCTGAATAAAACAATACCAGCTAACAAAAGCAGAAGGAATGACAGAAGCAGAAAATCATTATTTTACAACCTTCAAGGTATTATACTATACAGTTTCAGGCAAGGATTGTCAATAGATGCCAAAGTCACCGGCTAAAATGTTACTGGGGAATAGAATATTCACATGGACTCAAAATATCACCCTCTAGCCTACTTACTCGTTTCCAAGGAGAAAAGCTGCTTTCTCAATAAAGAGGACTCGTGGTCACCACTTCAACCAAGGGATCAGAGAATCACTTGTGGGACAAAATGACTATGTACCGCCTTGTGTTAGGCAATGAGAAGGATACAGTATACTTTAAGTTTTATCAGTTAGCCATTCTAAATCTAACCATGAGCCAGAATGTGGAACAACAGTACAAGACAACTGGTCTGAATTCTGCAAAATAACTAGCAAGCTATGAAGACATCTGGGGGAAAACTGGGGAAACTTAATGTAGACTATGTAATACATGACAATATAATTATTGTAATTGTCTGAGATAATAAAGGATGTTATTTAGGGGGTAAGTAAAAGCTGATGATATATCCAGAAGTTTAGTGTTACGATATCTGCACTTTCAAAGGTTTGCAGGAAAAAACTTTACATATACAGGGAGATAAAGGAAATATGGCAAAATGCTAATCAGCAAATCTCTATGAAGGGTATATATGTGTGTGTGTCTGTGTGTATGTGTGTGTGTGTGTGTGTGTATTCACTGAACATTCAGATTTTCTGAAAACTTGAAAACTTTCAAAACAAAAAGTTGGGAAAAGATAATAAATATTTTAAATTAAGTAGGTAAGTTCTTCCCAAAGCCAACCTGTCTCAGCAGGGCCACCAAGGGCCTACAGCATCTGTGCGCTGTGGGCCGGCTGGCCTTCAGGTTTGGTTCTCGCAGTCACACAGCAGCCCCAAGGTCAGTCCAGAATCTTAGAGAAGGGGCTCTGAATCCAAGGCCTCAGTGAGAATATCTGAATATTGGAGAGCATGGAAGACAGGTACTACTATTCAGCTTGAAGTGAATTCCCATAATTACAAGGGGGACAATCCAACCTACTTTCAAATCAGTTTTAAGCTACCACTGGCATCATTTTCAAATATGGAAATGATCATCTATCAAAGAGAGTCCTAAAGGGAAATGAAAATGTAAAGAATTCTGCCGCACAGTTGGATTCGTGAAAACTAAGACTTAGAAGTGTCACAGAAAAGTTAATTGGCAGAACCTGAAAATAAAACTGGCAAAGGATGTCTGTTTTACAGGCAATTTTAAAAAATGGAAACACGCTAATAAAAACTTGCTGCAAGTATTCTGCATCAGGAAAAGTGGCTTTGTTTAAAAAAACTCAGCTAAAAGTATATTAGCACATATCTGCTAATTCATAATTTCTCTTTGTTTTTAAGTTGCAATAATAATATAACCAACTATACTACACTGCACCAAATCTATTATACTACACTATACAACACACTATACTAGTAATTACAAATACAGTATATGCAATATACTATACTTTGTTATACTAACTGTATTATATATTTGTACCAACCTATATTAGGTTTTGTACCAAGTACTGTGAAGCCTGTTTACAGAGCAAGCTATCATGTCAGATAAACCGCAAAATTACAAATTCAGTAAAAAAAAAAAAATAAGAAAAAGGATGGAAAAAGGAACAGTAAATAGCACAAACCAGTTATTTTCCAACCAAATAACAAAATATACCAAATAGAAAAGATTCCCAGCATGCTCTGTCATCTGTTCAGTATGCATGGAATAGTATGAACATGACTTAACCTGTCACTTCCATTTATTTCCTACCTGCATTATAAACAGGTTTCTTATAAACTTTGAAACAAAGGACTACCTGAATTTTATGAAAAAATAATTTTGTTGTTTTTTGTGTCTGCTAAACTCCCAGTTAACATACACAGTTGTTAAAACTCAAGTAGGTGAATACCCTTTTGAAATAAATAGTAAATATTATAAGAACAAGAGAATTTTGAGTGTTAATATTAAGTTGAACAGCTATCGATGTTTTGGGCAGAGCATTACATGCTACATAACCCTTATTCTCATTGCATTTTAGAATTCAGAAGAGAGGGAGCAATAAACATGAAAGTGGGACAAACATCTAAGTAACATATAATTCTTACTGTATCTTCATAACCATAACAATAGTACTCATGTACCATCATTCCCTGTGATTCTGATTTGTATGGACATCAACTTTACCTAGTTGGTGTGAGGGTTAAAGAAGGTATTTTTAAAAGCATAGCACACAGCAATAAATGTCAGCTATACAGACACGTTAGGTCTGTGAGAGGCACTTCCCTACCTCATTTTGAAGGCTTTTAAATAGTACGCATTCATTAGCTCTACTTTACAGACAAAGATGGAGCAGTTCAGCAGCTACCCCAAGATCACACTGAAAATAAACAGCAAAGCTAGAACCTGAACCTTCTGAAATTTAATTTCTAAATGTGTATTTCCTTGCCTAGACCAGAGAACCAACATAGGTGTCTCCGAAAACAAATTTACTTCTTCACTAATATCAGGGACATTCAGTTATTTGGTGGTAAAATTAGGAGAAAAACCCAAATGTGCTCAAAGGAAAACAAACTGACCATTTACTTTGATAAATTTATCCAACAAACATTATCCCACCTAAGTTTAGGCTCTCTGCTAGTGTGGAAAGATAAGGCTCCTGATTTCATTCTGGCAGTGAAGACAGATGCTCCCAAAGTCTCAGAGGGGCTGTTGCAATATTATACATGAAATAATACAGAATAAAAATATACCCAGGACATGTAATGCAGCTGTTTATAGATTATACAGAGGGTACTAAGGAGGATGGTCAATTAATGTTCTCAGTCACTGTTCCTCTAGCTTTTCTTAGCAGTCATTTCTTTTCTTTCTTTCTAAAAAGTTTCATTATAGACTGTCTTCTCTGTCTGGAATACCCCTATTCTATCTCTCCATTTAACAAGTTCCTATTTATCTTCTGAGACCTTCATCAAATGCAGCCTCTTCTGTGAAGGCTTCCCTGACTGCCCCGGGGCTCAGTTATTTCTCTTCTTTGTTTACCGCCCCACTAGAGTGCTCTTCAAGCCCTTCTACTGCCCTGCCACTTCTTCACCCAGGAGACAGATCAGTCAGGACTTTCAGGCCCCACACGTGCTGAAGTGCCCATTCTCCCCCACCCTGGAATGCTTTAACTTCTGCATGTGCAGCAATCACAAAGGGCTGAGGCCTGCTTCTCCTTTACAGTCCGACTGCTGTCATATTTGTGAGCAACACAATGCTCATGTGAAGGAGCCATCTAAACACAACTACTGCTGTCGTCCAGGCCAAAACCACCCCAATTCTCAGTGCCATTCCTGTCTTAGAAGCGCACACTCACTTTCTGAAATTCCGTCCTTCACCCTACAGATTTCAATCAGGCCTCACTGCAGTTCTGACCTGCAATTGCTGTCAGGGTTACCAAGGTTTCTTTGCAAATCTCATGACCTATTTTCAGGCCTCTTCCCTGTGAGGGTACTGTCTGCCCGCCTCTCTCCACAGCCATGTTTCCCTCTTGCCTCTCAGCAAGCTCCTTCGTGGTCTCCACTAAATACATCTCTGCTCCTCCCTTAAATGCTGGCTCCCTCAGAGTGACATCTTTGGTCCTCTTCCTTTCAAAAACATTAATGTAGAGACTAAATCTATTTCTCTAGGTCCAAACAATTCCCACCTGTCAATTGTCTTTAAGATTTTTTCCACTTACGTATCCTAATAGCACATCCAAAGTTGTTCCTCAAATAACTTTCTTCATTTTTTTACCAGTTCTGTCTCTCACGCCATTACCAAATCTTTTCATTTTCCCTTGATCACGTCTAGAGGTGTGCCCTCAAAGGCAAAAGCAGCTTAGTGTTTTAGTCACTGAGCTCCCACTCCCATCAGCAGGTACAGCAGTCCCCCCCTTATCCACAGGGGACAGTCCAAGACCTCGAGTGGATACTTGAAACCACAGATAGTACCAAACCTTATATATACTGTTTTTCCTATACATACACACCTACGATAAAGTTTATAAAAAAGTTGTTAGTAAGAGACCAAAAACAATAATAAAATGAAACAATTATAACCATATACTGTAATAAAAGTTATATCAATGTGGTCTCTTTCTCAAAACATTGTACTGTATGCACACATCTTCTTGGTGTGATGATGTGAGATGATAAAATGCCTATGTGATGAGATGACGTGAGGTGAGTGATGCAGGCATTGTGATGCCATGTGAGGCTACTACTGACCTTCTGATGATACATCAGGAGGATCATCTGCTTCCGACTGTGGCTGACTGCAGGCAACTGAAGCCATGGGTAAGGGGTGGGACTACTGTACTCAAAGGATAGATTAAGAACCAAACTGACTGCAGAGTTCTTGAGCGAATCAGCTATAAATTATGACATTTTATAGACAACTGGGAAATTTAAGTACAGATTAATATGTAACATTCTCACTCCTTGCTATAGACTATATCCAAATTAATTTTGTTAGCTGTGGTAATAGGATTGTGGGTTATATAGGAAAAGAATCACAAGATGTTTGTAATTTACTTTAAAATACAATAATTAAAAAAAATAAACAGTTGAAGCAAATATGCCAAAATGTTAAAAGTTATTTAAACTAGGTGATGGTCACATGGATATGCAGTGTACAACTACTGTTCTGTATAATGGAAATTTTCATAAGGAAAATGATATAAATTTTTACTGCTACTGCTATTAGCTTACAATATTTTGCTCTCTCAATTCTGGTTCCTATCCCCATGTTATACATATGTAAGTACATACATGTATATGCACACACACACAGCATATATATACATACACACATATGAGTCACGAATCTTTTGCTATTCTACAATTTGAATTTGTTTTAGTAAACCTCTTTTTTCATTTGGATAAAAGCAGTAATTCTCTATACTTCTGAACTTCTATTTATTTTTTCATAGTATCTTTGAACTGTTTTCAAAACCAGTTTCTTCAGAGATTTTTGGATACTTTCAATGAAAAGACAATAAAGGCGAAATTGCAGAATGATTATCACTTATACTTCCAAAGTGTGCTCTTCTTTTCAACAACATAAGGCAAAAAGAATACAAATCTCATTTAGGATGGCAATCCTCTAGCCAACACTACCCAACAGACCCTCCTCCAATGAGAGGAACATTCTGTCATCTGTGCTGTCCAACAGGGCAGTCAGCAGCCCATGTGACTATTGTACACTTGATATGAGACTAGTATAGCTGTGAAAGTAAATTTTATTTCATACCAACTATAAATAATCACACAATTGTGGCAACCGTGCATTCTGGACTGTTTTAACCCGTCTTCATGCAGTTTAGACAGCACAGCACTGATGTTATTGATGTGGGTCTCAGCAAGGTTTTTAAGCTTCATTAAACTGTTACAAAGTTACAAAGTCTGTAATCCAATTTTACTGGTCTAAATTAACAAACAAATGGCCACTATCACAAGAAAGTATTAACAAGCAGATGGTCTTTGACTAGAGTTCTATGACAAAGCTGGTCATGAGACCACTCCAAATTTTCTTTTCTGTTGGGTGAGAGGATTGACAGAGCACTTTAATACCTCAGATCTATGACCTGAGTCCTAATGGGGAACTGAGTACTACAGAAACCACACGGAAAGGCGAATTTCCTGATGTCTTTTCGGAACTACTGAGGCCCTCTGCTACTAACCAGAAAGGCTTTACCTTAGCATGTCTAAGGCCAGAGAACTTGGTTATATGCTCTGTTTCAGCTTGGATTTCAGTGTTGTGGGAGGAGGGGAAACATTTATATACAGCAAGTGGCAGTAAAACGTAAGTGTCTGTACCCACATAACATGCACATGGGGTGACAATGAGAATATCAGAAGACTCCAGATTTCCAATTAGTCTTCTTACAGTTTTTATTAATTCAGGAGTCCTGCTGGCACAGCTCCAGTTGCACCCCACCCCTCTGTTGTTCTTTTCTAAAATCTTAGCTTGCTACTAGAAAGAAAATGATAAAAACATCAGCTTCCGACAAATACTGAAAACTGCTTATTTTGCAACTCCTTTCTCCTAGAAACAAAGTGTAAGAATAAACCACCAAACATAACAATGACAAAAGTTCCAAGCGTCTGTTGAGGTCGGGGGACAGGGCCTTATTTACCCCTTGCATCCAGGGAGCACTGCCCTGGCTCTCCAGGGCTTTCTGTCCAGGTGCAGAGTACCCCTCCCCACCACTCTCTTAAACGCAGGAATGCTGAGGGGAGGCAGGGTGAATCACTCTCTCCAAAGTCTGCAGCTAAGTAGTGATGTGGCCACTAGGAAATTCTATATGTCTGCAAGGCAAAGAAAAGCAGGCTGCAGTCGGATGTCCCAGCACCGACCTCAGCAATTTGACCTTGCAGAAGCTGCTGCTGTCCCTTGCTATGGGAAGCCCCACATCAGCTATGAGGGTGCCAGCCCATGTTACCTACTCTCGTAGCACAACAGCTTGCTGCTTCAGACTGTCTTCCTAACCTGCAAGCCCCAATGTGAAGATATTATCTTCCTTGACTATGATTACCAGTTTCTAATACAAGGCCAGGTTAGGAGAAATAAACTCTATGGTATGCACATTCTACATCCCTAAGTTGATCAGTTGGAAAATGGTGATTTGATGTTATTTTAATAGAAAGGCATTTGCACAAGCCCTTCTACATACAATATTTAACTCATATTTAACTCTCCATCTCTTCCTTTACCCCCACTCATCTGCCCTACTGGCCTCTCAGTTTCTCTCAAAAGCCACAGGCTCAAAATACTTCCCCAAGCCCTCCTTGCAGACAGCAGGTAACTCTACCCTCACTCCTTACACTTGACATTTCTGCCCCTCACTGGGAAAACAATTCATGGCAGATAAAGTCTTCCATGGCTGATCTCTTGAGTCCTTGGGCTTTCCCTGAATACCCAATAACTAAAGTGCAGTTTCCTAATTCAACATAAAACTAAGAAGGGAATTTCAAATAAGATAATAAAAAATAAGTAACAAGACAATTGGAGGCAGGGGGCTATTTCACATAAAAATCTGAATTAAGGTAAAGATTTGGTTGGAAAAGGTTCAGAAGCACAAGAAAAATGAGAAACATGAAAGCAAAGAAAGTGTTAAAATATCTCATCTTTTTTTAGTTTTCCTAATATGTTATTCATAAATATCTATATTAGCATGATAAAGATTGCAGAATTTAAATATTATGATAGGTGAAATTAAGTCAGCCAGCAAACCAGTGGAGGAAGGTGGTGAGGAAATACCTTACACCCTGCTGATGTTGACCTGTCAGATACCCTGTGGTCCCTGGCGTATGTACGGCACTTACCAGGCAACAGAGAAAAAATGCCAGCAGGAAATGGACAAGGCCCACAAATACCTTAAACTCAGGAAATCGGCATTTCACATCACACCTAAGCTGTGGTTTGGCCCACTTGGACCAAGCTTATCAACCATGAAAGAATTAACAGAAATTTTGTAATTATGTGAAATAAGCATTTTTTATTTCTAAATCCTCTAAAAACACGAAAAACTATTATTTAAACTAAGAAACACCCAAACCTTCCACAAAAACAGAAAACAAAAATATGTATCAATTGGGAGTCAGTAATTCAAGAAGCCTAAAGAAAAATTACTAGCCCAAGATTTGTATTTGTCTTAGGCTTAGCGTTTGTTATAGGAGGCCTTTCCTCAGCCTAAGGACTCGACTTTGGATGTGGCTACAGTTAACATGGATGCTCAACCTTATCAGCACCCGGAGCACACCTGAAACAGAGCAGCACCACTGCCACATACTGACGTAAGGCTGTTGGTGCCTTCACCTGCCAGCCACAAATTCACTGGGACAAAAATATGAGCTTCAGGGATGAAAAACAAAGGGCATTTTCCTATATTAAGTTCTGGAACTTGTGAAGAATTCAACTTGATAAAGTTCTTAACATGCTTTATTTAAACTAATGTCACATTTGAAAAAATTGTTACATATATGGTATAGGTTCAATGGTTGGTGTCACAAAAAGAAAAAACAAAGAAAAGGACCTTGCTTCTTTTGGCAAAAAAGAAAGTGGAGTATACACTTAATGATAACTATAGACTCCTTTAGAAATTTATTGGAAAACAGCATGGCTTACCTGAGTTTAAAACAAAAAAAAGGGCAGACAGAAATAGAGAATATAAATTAAAAAATTAATCCAAGTAATGGAGTAAGGTAATTCTCACTTGTAAACACATTTCTTGCTTTCTTAGATTTTACTAAAACATTGGTAATTCAAGGGTTCCTAAAATGAAGACAAAATATTTAACTATACTCTTTGGTGTAAGTCAAAGTATAAAGGGATTGCAGACTCAACCCAGAAGAAGCACTGGGTCAGGAATGCAATCTCTATTAATTAGGTATCCCAGCTGGGCAGTGGGTTTGCAGCTGTTAACTTGATCAATGACTTACCTAAATGTCATCTCTACTGATTCGCTTATAAATTACCAGCAAGTGAGACTAATGTACAGGTGCTAATTTATTTAAACTGTTCTCTACAGTTCTACATAGCTTTATAAACTGCATCTGGCACCTAATGTTAGCTGTCAGTTGTACTTAGATATGCCTGTCCTAATGACTCTGTTCATTAGAAGTGAGCACAAATTATGAAATATTGTGAAAAATGATACATCAAATGGAATGGGCACAGCAAATCAATTAGAGAAACTTCATAAAGCATATTCACACTTAGGAGAATAAAACATTCTGGTTTCAGAATGAGGTCTATAATACCAATTAAAAAGTAATTGGTAGACTTCAGCAGTGTTATATATCAATTTGCTGGCATTTTTCCTGAAATTCTATAGTAATGTAGAACTGAACTTTTAATTCCCAAATAAAGACATTAGTAAATGCAAGTGCAACTCTGTATTCATAATATTTAATATAACTGAAATGTCTCCAACTTAAAATTTATAACTGATACTGCTTCACTCAAAAAGGAAAATGCAAACCAGTGGTCCTTTATGTGTTTACAGCATGACTTAGGGGAAAAAGAGTATTTGATGGTACGTGAGAAAGGATGAAAAGACCCAACAATACCAGAGATGAGCAAACCTCATCTCAATGTCCTCTCTGGCATGACAATGCGTTATAATGTCACCTGGCCAGCCTTCAGTCTTGGGTCACTGAGGCAAACCCTTTCTGCCCCACCTCTGTTACATACTATGGGGCTTATTTCTTTCCAGTCTCCAGACACATGGAATCTTCTTTTGACCAAACTCTACTTTACATGGAATTATGAAACCCACTCAGCTCAGTGTTCAATCTATCAGATTAATCCTCATGGTAACATATATTGCCACAGCCCAAACCCAGCATTAAATTACATGTTCAAAATACTTAGCACACATTTAGGTACTTTCAGCAAGACACCATATACACTACTGCTTTGTCAGAGGGGACCCATTTTTCCTCCTGTTAGCTCTGCTGAAGGTTTTCAGTGGCACCACAGTGGTTCAGTGGGGAAGGATAAGAGGTGGTTTCTTTCTTTTCAACAGAACTTCAGAAATTAAGCAAGAACCAAACTATCTTGAAATAGAGAAAATTAGCTGTACATGACTAATTTATTTTTAGTTAACTTGCTATTTCACAAACTAAAAACAACCATATTTTTCATATAAATTTAATACCAAGATTGAGCATTAAATACAGCAATTTTGAAAAAAAAATTCTAGCAGGTATACAATACTGTAGCTTTAATAATAAAAAACTAATAAATAACATAACTTCAAATACCAACAGTGACAAGCAGAATTATTTTTATTATAAAATTTTATCTGTCATATTTCCTTTTATTTTACCAACCCACACCTGTCTCAATAAAACCTTATTAAGGAAACACTACCATATAAAATTAGGTAGGTATAATTTCCACACCTAAATTGGTGTGCTACACTCACTGAGGGCAGAGGCCAGATTTCTCTTCAAGTTCAACCTTCTTGAATAAAGCTGTAAACCTAGGCACCAACAAAAAGCCTGGAAGAGCTGAACCACTGACATAAATCCATGAATGTACTTAGTAGGAAGGGCACACAGGTCCCCATGCCAAGACTAGTGGCACTTAGTTTTAATTCACATGCCTAACAAGGTTAGTAATGCCAGGAGGTTGGAAGGCAGGAGAGTAGCTGGAGGCCGACACACAGACATAGACAAGCTGACAGGAAGGGAGATGGCAGGAATCAGTAATACAGCAGCCAGGCCACTTAGAACAGGGATGAATGTGCACTATGGGCACAGGCAGGGAACCACAGTTTAACAAACCCACTAAAAAAGGCAAAACGTGAGGCACTCTACGATTAAATGATACTCACTATACTCTGCTAAATAAGGTGGGAGAGACCACAGTTTATTTTGGAAAATGTTACCAAAATAATTCATCTTTGAAAGTGTGGAAAAAACAGACTTTGGATGCACAAAAAAGCCTTGTACAGCCTCAGATTCCTTCACAAAAAAGACCTACCTCAGAATGTTTTCGTAAAGATTGACTGTGGTAATGTGTATTAGGCACCCAGAGAGCATCTTGAACATATATAATACAGGAGATTTTTAGTAAGTGGAGGCATTTTTCATTACAAATAACAATTAAAAATAGGTTTCCTTTATTTGGAAAATTCACTTTCATGAAATATCTAATTTCCTGGTCATAAAAGAGAAAAAGTACTGCACCTAGTATTAATTTATATATGAAAAGCCAAACACATTATAAAAAGCATTATAACTTCTAAATATATAACAGCAATTACAGTATTCTTCCAAAGATTATCTGGAAGCTTAAACATTTTCCTGATTTTTGGATATCAAATTATTTTTGTCTTTACAAACAACAGCATTCTGTCAGTTTGGAACTGTTAAGTAAGGCTTATCAGCTATACTCTCTTCACATTATATACACAGCTGAATGTTTAACAAAATAGTGGTTTCAAAACCATAAATGAAAACTGGAACTATAATTAGTATATAATTTTAATGTTTTCATAACAGTTGGTTATTATTGTCCTCTTTTGCTTTTACATCTACTTAGATGCCTCAGAGAGTCCACTAAATTAACTGATGTAAAATGAGACTCAGTGAAGCATCAGTCACTTGCAGGAAAGGACAGCATGGCAGAACTTTGTCACCAGCACCAAGGAAAATGGCTAACACTCACTTCCATGCAGACTTAGTGTGCTGCTGAAGCAAAACACCAACCTGTGCATAGTGTGCAACCTCCAGCTTACATCACTGTGACACTTCAGTGTGCTCCACAGCATTTCAGATAATTTCCCCCAATATTCAGGCTCAGGTGGCAAGGAAGATTTGTGTGACAAAGGCAATTAAAGAATGAGTGAATGATTCAAATTATGGTAGATTTTATCTATTATATACTCAGTAGTAATGAAACAATAGGTATTGCATTAATCTCATGCTCCTTAAATAGGGAGGTAGGTAAACAGTATTATTTTAGAGATGAGAAAAAGCCAGTGACAGAGTGCTGTGACTCACTAAACATTACATCACTAGTTAGTGACACTATAAAGAATCACCTAATCTCAGGTTCTGCATCTTTCTACATCACTTCAACGATAATGCAGATTTATGCTTTTTAAGAAAAGATCCATTTAACAACAAAGTTCTACATTTCTGCATCCATACGTAATTCTTATAACACAAGAAACTCAGCTTCTCTTTAGAGGATTCTTACATATTTTAAGAAGCAATGATATTTTTTCATATTAATTCATGATTTTGTTACTTTATTGGCTAAATCTAAGGGGTATTTTTATTATACCCTATTAGCACAATGACAAAAAATAACATGAAATTATTTTCACCATATCTACACAAATGCAGTTTTACAAGTACAGAAAAGCTGTTACCTCTCACATTTACATACTGATGAAAAACATCTCTGCTTTGGAAAACAATTCTATATTTTAAGAACCAGAACTAAACATTGTTTCTTCCTGACTGAATGATGGAATCTTTTTAGACTTATCTAAATACTGTAATAAGGACATTCTAGATGGCGCCACCAAATGTTTGTCTGTTGTAAACAGCTTAAAAAAATTTTTTTTAGTTATTTTAATATATGAAAAAAGGCATTTTATATTGAATATTTTTGCTTAAATATATTACATAGATGGTTTCAGCTACCACTCTTTTAGCAACTGAATAAGCTGTATGGAAAAACCAATTTCCAAAATATATAAAGTAACAAATGATTTACTGTGAATTCAGTGGCACCAAATTTACCTATATGAATATTATACAGTGAGCCTAGATTTTTAACTAAGTGACTGAATTATAGGCCATGTCTACTTTATATAAATTAAATCCTCATGAAAATAATTTTGACGTCCTAAACTAATATTCTGATTAGATATCCAAACAATGAACTAACCACTCCAAACAACATAATTATTAATACTTATGTTGTGAGAATGTTTATACCTTCATACACAATCATAAAACTGTTCAGTAATTTTATTTCTCTCAATAAGCTAAATATGCCCCTGGTACACCCAAAAAGATAGTAAAGAGATGCTAAAATGTCTCAGTGGTAAATGCAGTTGGGTAGTGGGATACTCTTGCTCAGAACAGTTACTCAGGGATACACAGGTCACAGGGGGAGAGCAGAGGACCATTCCAAGCAAAGAGTAATACCAGACAAAAAAACTACCCACGAACAAAGTCCAGACCCCAATGGCTTTACTGATAAATTCAACCAAACATTTAAAGAAAAATACCAATTCTTCAAACTCTCCAAAATAGAAGAGAACACTTCCCAGCTTATTCTATGAGGGCAGTATCACCTTGATATGAAAAAGATATTATAAGAAAACTACAGATCAATATCAATTAGACACAAACCCTCAACAAAATGCTAGCAACCAAATCCAGAAGCACATAATCAAGATTATTCACAATGACAAAGTGAGGATCTATTCCAGGAACACAATGCTGGCTTAATATCCAAATCAATCCATGTAAAAACAAACAAACAATTTGTATCTCTTAAAGTATTAACTAACTTTGATACAGGATAAAATCTCTGATTTTTGTGAGTCTTAACTGGCATCTAATACTTTATGTCAGCTCAAGGTAACAATAAAGGCTTTACTATTAATAAGTTATGTTTCATTGAACAATGTTAAAAAACAAAATCTGCATTTGCTTCTATCACTTTCAGAACAAATCTCTAAATAAAATGAGACTGCCCTTTATGATTGATTTTATATCATATCTGTTTAAATTTTTTGCTTGTGTTTGTCTCTTTAGTCCTACAACAACATGCAAGTAGTTGTTACTATTTTAATTTAATAAAGATAAAGAAAACAAAAAATTAACATATACCATACCAGTAAAAGATATGACTTCTTAATTTAAAAAAAAAAGGCATCTGATAATATCCAACACCTCTTTGTAACAGAAACACTGAACAAACTAGGTATGGGAAGGAACTTCCTAAACTTAAAGAACATCTATAAAAACACCCATGGCTGAATCATATTTATAGATAAAGACTGAATGATTTCCCCTAAGACCAGGAACAAGATGAGGATATTCACTCTCACCATTTCTGCTGGAGGTTCCAGCCAGGGCAATGAGGCAAAAAAAGAAGTAAGAGGCAGCCAGACTGAAAAGAAAGAAGTAAAACAATTTCTATTTGCAAGTGAAAATATTCTGCCCACAGAAAATCCTACGGAATTCACTATAAAACTAAAAGAAATAATAAATGAGTTCAGCGAGACTATAGGATTCAAGATCAATACATGAAAACTAATTGTATTTTTATCATTTGCAATGAAGAATCCAAAAATTAAGAAAAGAATTCTATTTACAGAATAAAAAAAGAAACTAATGCTTAGGAATAAACTTAAATGCCAAACTTAACCTCTGAAAACTAAAAACATTACTGAAAGAAATTTTTTAAAATCTAAATAAATAAAAAGACATTTCATATTCACAGATCAGAAGACTTACATTAAGATGGCAATATTCCCAAAACTGATCTAGAGACTCAACACAATCCCTATCAAAATCCTAGCTGATGATGCAAAAATTGACAAGTTCATCCTTAAATTCATATGAAATTCAAGGGGCCCACAACAGCCAAAGTGATCTTGAAAAAGAACAAAGTAGGAGTAGCAGCACCTTCCAACTGCAAAATTCACTACAAAGCTAGAGTAATCAAGATGGGGTTATCCTGGCATAAAGATAAACATACAGACCAATGGAATATAACTGACATTTCAGAAAAAATACTCATGTTTATAGCTCATTGATTTCTAGTAAGGGTGACAAAACAGTTCAGTGGGGAAACAAGTCTTTTCAACAAATGGTGCTAGGACAACTGGATAAAAAATGTAAAAGAAAGAAGCTGGACCCCTATTCACACCACATACAAAATTTACCTCAGAATGGATCAAGGATCCAAAAATGTCAAAACTAAAATTATAAAACTCTTGGAGGAAAACTTAATGGTACATCTTCATGATTTTGGATTAGCAATGGTTTCTTAGTTATATACCAAGAGAAGCAGAAACATATGACCACACAAAAACTTTCACATGTACACTCATAGCAGCTTTATTTGTATCAGCCAAGAATGGAAACAATCCAAATACCTATAAATTGATGAATGAATCAAAAAGAAATATGATATATCCACACAATGGAAAATCATTTTACAACAAAAAGGAATGAACTACTCATATATGTTACAGTATGGATGAATCTTGCAAACAATATGCTAAATATGAGAAGCCAGTCACAAATTACCACATATGGTATGATTCTGTTTATATGAAATGTCCAGACCAGGCACATCTTTAGAGAGAGAAAGTAGAAAACAGTTGCCTACAGCTGGGAGGGATGGGGGAAGTGAAGAGTGACTGATAATTCAAGTTGCGTTATGGGATGAAGACAATGTTCTAAAATTAGATGATGATGGAGGCTGCATACAACTCTGTGAATAGACTAAAATCCAGTAAACTGTGCTCCTTAGATGGTATGTGAATTATGTCTCAATAAAACAGCTACCAAAGTAGCAACCTAAGAGTCCATCAGTAGATGAATGGATAAAAAAGCTGTGGTATATATACACAATGGAATATTATTGAGCCATAAGAAAAAAACAAATCCTACCATTTGCAACAACATGCATGGAGCTAGAGGGTATTATGTTTAGTGAAATAAATCAGGCAGAGAAAGACAAATGCCAAATGATTTCCCTCATTTGTGGAGTATAACAATGAAGCAAAACTGAAGGAACAAAATAGCAGCAGACTCACAGACTCCAAGAAGGGACTGGTGGTTACTAAAGGGGAGAAGTGGGGGAGGGTGGGTGGGAAAGGAGGGAGAAGGGGACTGTGGGGTATTATGATTGGTGCACATGATGCATGTGGGTTCATGGAGAAGACAGTGTAATTCAGAGAAGGCAAACAGGGACTCTGTGGCATCTTACCACACTAATGGACAGTGACTGCAATGGGGTATGGTGAGGGGGGGACTTGATAATAAGGGTGAATGTAATAACCACATTGTTTTTCTTTTGAAAACTTCATAAGAGTGTATATCAATGATACCTTAAAAAAAAAAAAACACCTACCAAAGGAGAAAAAAAAAAGAAACAGCAAAGTTGTCTCAAGAGAGTTAGGGGAGCAGAGATTATGTTCCTATTTGGAAAAGAAAAATCTGTATTATGACTGTATGTGTCAAGATGCTCATTATTCCCCTATCTTTTATTTTATTGTTTATTTAATTTATTAAAGTATTATTGATATACACTCTTATGAATGTTCCACGTTCCTTCACCTATATTATCAAGTCTCCCCATACCCCATTGCAGTCACTGTCCATCAGTGTAGTAAAATGCTACAGATTCGCTTTTTGCCTTCTCTGGGCTACACTGTCTTCCCTGTGACCCGCTACATCATGTGTATTAAACATAACACCCCTTAATCCCCTTCCCCTCCTATATTTTAAAAGGATACATGTTATAAGATGGAAAGGATAAGATCTTATTTTGGTTTTGGTTCCCTTCTTCACTTCTTTAAAAAATCTTAACTTTTTGAATATGTAAACACTAGTTACTTTTTGTCCTTTTCTTTAATTCTTCTTGAAAGATAATAATCTTTTTGAGTATGCAGCTATCGAGCTAAAAGTTCTGTAATACATTCTGGATACTGTCAGGCATCTATTATCTATGAAATGAGGCAGATATAAAGAAAGAACACTAAGTTCAAAATGTAAAATCTCAGAGCACTTCCCTTTTGTCACACTTACATATTTAAACATGATGTTTATCCTTTCAGTGCCTCAGTCTCCTCTAAAAAGAATACCTAGACTACCTGTGATAAAAATTAGTGTTATACAAATAGAGTTTCCTCCATATTCCCAAATACTGTTCAGGTCACTGTTAAGATTCAAACACAGGATGGCAGCTATGAGGTCCATAACTCTAAATCACCTACGCTTAGAAGGGCTATAAGAAATCCTTCTGGTTGACTCAAAAATGTTCATCTAGGGCCTTAAAGAATACTGAAGTTTCATGTACAAATAACTGGGAAAGGTATATAAAAATATGGGAATTAAACTAAAATGCACAAAAATCATAAAGTGATTAAAGTAATGTATTTAAAGTCATATAAAATGTTAATCTACACAAAGATGTTATTCTTTGGTTAAATATGGGACATGGCATAGTATGTGTTACTTTTTAAAAATCAGAACAAGCTTCGAAGTCATTAAATTAAGTTCCTTTGCTTAAAACGATTGTGAGATGGCTAATCAAAGTATTACTGATTGGTACTTTTACAGGATTATAATAATTCAAGAGTGGAACAGGAACAGAGCTCTAATCCTAATTCTCAAATCACTTAGAACACATCCTTACTGAAAATTCAAATAGATAGTTAAGTTGATAAAAACACTGGATTTAGGTTTACTTGTGAGAGTTCCTATAAACTTGACTATATTTCTATTACCACTTGTTTTAATCATTTTGTAAGAAAGCTGAGTTTAAGACTACACAAGACAAATGGTACCAAATTATATTTAAGCATTCATAGTAGCTCCTATGACCTTGAATCAGGGAAATTATCCATTTCTAGGTAAAACCTAAAACTCACTTTATAATGCATCAAATGCAGAGTAGCATCTGTCTTTGAAATCACAGTTCCAGCTTGCAATGGATACTGGCATTTTACCCTATTCTGACAGTTTGATTAAAATTTACACAGAGTTAATGGGCTCAGGATGAAAATAATGCTTTCAATTTCCCAAATCCTACAGCAATTACTTTTCCAACAGAGTAGCTGTACTTACGTCAATATCCTCTTCAGTAAAAGTTTCTGGATCTTCTCCCATCATGTTGGCTAAATGTCTCTTTCCTATGTTGAACTCTTCAATCTGCTTTTTAATAAAATCCACTGTGTAAGTTCCACGTCTTAAGGCTGCAATATTTTTCTTTGTTGTTACACCCATGGTGTGTCTTAGCCTTAATATCTAGCAGAAAATAGAAATGGAAAGAAAAGAGTTTAAATTAATGTTCTTGTAAACCACTGTTGCTAAATAAACAGAATATTCAAACAGCTGTTTTTTTTTATTACGGTACTCAGTTGACAGAGTCTGGAAACCAGGTAAAAGGCCTGCTAAAGCCATTAGAAATTGTCCCCTGTCCAAAAGCTTGCTTTTAAAAGCCGTGCTTACAAAGTAAACTAATAGCATTTCAACACATTGAAAATAAAAATACCTGTACATGATATGCTACTTCCTTATCTACTACAAATATCCATATTTGATACTGATGGGTCAATGTCAGCAAGTTGTGATTTTCTGACAAACAGGGGATGAAGAGTAAAATGCCACTCCCTTAAAAAGAGGGAAATGCACCTGCAGACAGAAACTAGCAAGCAGAAGACACAGGAGTGCAGGGACATGTACCTGGGAACACTTAGGCCATAGGAACTCACCTTGTTCGAAGGCACAGAACAGCCTATGTTTACGTGCCTTAATACAGTAGTTTGGCTTAGCTTGTGACTAGTCTATGGTCCTCATTTTAAGCTGACACAGTGAAGAAAGTTCACTAAACATCGAGATACCATACTAATTTGGTTCAACATGCTAATTATACAAATAAGGGCTTTCATATCCTTTTAAACTATTAGTACTGGATGATGAATGATCCTTTCATACTGTGGCCTTAGGAATTTATTTTCCCCAAGGCATTAATATTTCACCTGTAATGAAGGGTTCTAAAAATCAGAAAAATTCTCAAATCATCCGTCAGCTGCACCCAGTAACTGGATGTAACTATATCCGATCTTTCTGGTTCTGGCTTGTCTCAAAATCTTAAATCTAAAGCTCTCAACCTTCATCCTAGCCTAAACAATTTTAAACACTCTTAAAGCAATATTCAGACTTTAAAGCTGCGCTTCCTAGAAACTCATTCCCCTTTCCATAAACATAAAAATGTCTCACACACACACCACCACCAGCACCATCCCTCCTTCATCCATCCCCCACCCTTTTGAGAACCAGAAAGTCAAGCAACTCAAATGTTACTACAGTTACAAGAGAAAGTAGAATAGATACAAGACAAATATTACAATATCCAATTAATAGTAAGAATTATGTTCTTAATTAAAACCTATACATGCTTATGTTACTCTACAAGAAGATAGGTCAAAGAAATAACCAATCTTCCCATGTTTTCTTCCATCTGCTACTTCTATACCTTTTCTTCTTCCTTTCTAATTACAACCCTTTAGTAGAATTCGTGCCTCATATACAAAATTACTGAGTATCATAATTCTTCCAAGTGGTAAAGATACCTCAAGACAAATGCTGGGCATAGAAGCCACAGGGTATAAATCTGCAAAGAAGTAGAAAGTTAACCTTTTCAAAGAATATTGCTTCTCTCTCACTTACCAACTTTACATTTCCCTATGTGGCCCCGGAAGATGACTGGATAGCCAGGGACGGGTAAGATTCCTCAAGGGAGGAACAACCTAAGACAGGCACAGTCACAGGGGGGCCATCAGGTGAGAAATTGGGGATCAACAGAGGTGAGGCTTAGAACCTCACCCCCCCTGTTTTGAGAGAAATCTTCTGCATCGTGGATGTTTTGTTGCCCTTGCCTAGCTTGGATTAATACTTAGTCTACAGGCACAGACCTGATCATCTACATTTGCCCTCTTACAGCACTAAATTATGTTTTCTACCTTTATCTTGCATCTACCTACCACTTCAGCATTTTATTAAAAAAACAATAATAATGATAAGGGAGAAATGTGGGATTCACATATAAATCAAGTATAAAAATCAAACAAATAATCACATCTGACTTGATTGTTTATAGTTCATGATGTGTGATCAAAACCGAAAGTTTCTGTGATATGACTGCCCTTGCACTGTTCACCATGTAAGAACTTATTCACTATGTAAGAACTTGTTCACCATGTAAGAACTTGTTCGTTATGCTTCAGAAGATTGGAGACTGTTGAGAATTAGGCTTGGGGTTGATGAATGATTGTGCATTGAGTCCCCTATACAGAATTTTATTGTTGTTAACAACCATTTGATCAATAAATATGATCAAGAATTGTTCACAAAAAAAAAAAAGAATTATGTTCTTGAACTCTTAACAAATTAAAATGGTGATTGGACAGTTTCTTGTGACTCTAATAAGAAAGAAAGAGCAATAAAAAATTCCAAGAAACTCAAGACACTGAGAAGGACTTGTGGTTACCATAGAAAAGGGGTGAGGGTGGACGGATGAAAATAGGCAAAGGGGATAAAGAGGCACAAAATCTCAATCATACTATACATCAGTCACAGGGATGAAAGTAGAGCATAGAGAATATAGTCAATGGTTCTGTAACATCTTTCTAGGTTGACAACTACAATATTTGGGGTGAGCATTTAACAATGTGGTAACCGTTGAATCACTGTTGTATACTTGAAATCAATGTACTACTGTGTACATCAACTATAATAAAATACAGTAGTAACTAAAAAGTAATAATAAAGAAAGAAAAAGAAAAAAAGTAGTGTTCTACTTTATACATACCACAGGCATTTTCACAAAGTCAAGGTGATTTAAATTGTAGTTATTACAACAAAGGCAAATAGGAACTATTATATAGAATGCATTAACTCAATTAATGACTTTAAAACACCTCCACTCTTGTAGATATTTAGGCCATTCCAAATACTGCAAAATTAGTACCTCTTAATTTCTTAAGGAACAATTTGAGAATACAGAGAAAGGTGTGAACTTTGTCCTCAGAAGAATTCCTGATGAACCAAATTTTCCCATATGATCTTGGTGGGCCTACCCAGCACTCAGTAAAGTTTCAGTGGACATCATATTCAGTAACTCTCTTCTAAACATGTTTGACATCAAACATTTGTTGTGTGACTATATGACAGGCAATGTAGGGGGGTAGGGATGTCTCCCCCACAGGAGTAAAAATTTGTTTTCAGGAGATTAAAAAATCTCATTTTACCGTACAATCAGAGATAAACCTATGTACCTTAGCTAACATACAAAATATATATGGTATTATAATTCCATGGTGGAAAGTCAATTAGATAAATAAAACAATGTGAAGTGTCTCCTTAGGGGTTGACGTAATTCCACTGGAAATGGAAGGGCTGAGAGAGAAATACTGGTCATGAGAGGTTTGACTTCAGGACTTCTAAGTGAAGTATACATTGTAACCCACCATGCTTTCAATTTAACTCTCCTTTTAAGCATCTCTGCATACATGTTATTAATCAAGCCAAAATATAAGTATACACAATTCTTGGAGGCATAACTGTGGTTGTTTCCCATAGTAAGTGTTAAAAAAAATAATAAAACAAAATTCCATGAAATTTTATAGTTTATTTTTCCTCAGGAGTGCAAAGAAGTTTCTCTCTTTATATTCTTAAAGGACAATTACATTTCCTTAAGAGGCTTTCTAAAGATACTGCGTTTCAAGTAAGAAAAGGCCCACATCTAGTCATCTTGGTTAGCCTGCCCTTTCATGGCCAGTTTGTACAGCCCGTGGCTCTCCCCGGAGCCAAGGGCCACCAGCACCAACGCCCCATATCCGCAGTTGTACAATCTTAGGTTTATTTTCTCCGGGGTTTTGTTTTATTTTATGATTCCCTATCTATCATCCTTGAAGAATGGAGAATGCTTCTTTCATAATCGAAGTGAGGAGAAATGTTTTCTGCTCTAACAATAATGGCAAAGGTATGATTTGGGGGAGAAAAGTAGCAGCATGAAGTAGAGTTTACTCTCCCAAATGTCCCATTGCCAAAAGAATGACGACAATGCAGGTTTCGCAGATCACATGGCAAAGTGCTTGTGCCCACAACTAAAACAACCCATTCATAGTACAGGTGAGCCCACCACACCTCAAACCAGTCACCAGCCACAGCCTCAAGAGAAATGGGTCTCCCAGTGAAAATGGGAGACTTTCCCTCACTGAAATAACAAATTCTAGAGAAAGAGCAAGACAAGGGAGGAAAGTGGAGTTTAACTGGGAGCATGACAAATTGAGCTGCTTAATGGGGGTCTCCAGAGAGAATGGTGTCCAGAAGCGGCTGGCTCTGGAGGTGTGTACACAGGAAGCAGCATGGGACACGATGTTTACGCCTTCAGAGTAGGGGAAATGACAGGTATTTGTTAGAATGAGCAACATCTCTTCCACTATGCAAACAAAAGTTTGTGAGGTAAAGCAGACAGAAAGGTAAGGTTACTTAGGTCTAAGGCCACCACTTCTGTGTCAAAAAGGATATAACACAGTCTACAGAGTAAGGGTTCATAGGCTGACAGACTGAATACTTCATATTTGAAGAGCAACGATACAGTGGTTGTAAAAGGCAGACAGAAAATTAAAGGAAAAAAATTAGAAGACAAAAGCTTAAGTATCCATTTATACTGGATGTGAGCCAGAAGATTAATACTAAAGAATCAGGTAGGAATCTATATCTACACCATATCTGTAACATTTCCCTTGTCAATTATCTTTTCACTTCCTATATATTTCCTGTGTATGTTTCACTGGTATATGCAAAGCACTGTTAGTGCAGGAGAGTCCCATGTTAGGGCAAACTGAATGCAATACTTTCATCTTGAGTTCAATTGTTAGATTGTAATACTACAACTTTCAAACTCCTATTTGCATTTCCCTGGAATATCACTGTTCATATCTTTTATTTTAATTCTGAGTCATTTTAGGTTTTGTTTTTTCTACCCAATCTGAGTTTTTTAATTCATAAGACTATCCCATTTAAATGAATTTTGATAGATATTCAGTCTTATTTTTTATCTTATATTTTCTATGCTTTTGTTCCTGATTTTTTTCTTTTGCTATATGGTCTGCAGTTTAAAACGTTTGTCTTTTGATCTGGCAGTTTGGACAATATACAGCCTGCTTTTATTTTACTAGTGATTATCTGTATATCACTGAATAAAATGCTTAAGTGTATTTCCATCAACTTCAAATAAAACAAATAAGCAAATTCAACAAACTCTTCTTCAATCACAGTAATTATGTTATTCTGTCCTCCATGTCTATCAGCTTCTTAGTCTTATTTCATGTCCTTTCTTGCATTCTATGAGATTTTTTCCTCCTCACCCCATTTCCCTATTTTTGGGCACTGCAGTTACTTCTGTAACCACTCTGAATTTTTAGCTCCTTATATCATTAGTTTATCTTCAAAATTCTTTCCTTAACAGTTTCTTTTAATCATATCTGCTTGTTTTATCCTGTTTTATATAACTCCTTTCCTCACCTAACCACTTTTTAAATGGTCTTGACAGAGCTAGTGACAGTAAATACTTCTTCCACTTTGTTAAGTAAGTATGCCTTTATCTTCTTCATCTCTCTCTCCCACATTGTTCCTTTAATACTTTTGTTCCTACAACATTTTAGCATTGTCTCAAAAGCAAGAATTGATTATTGGCTCAAAGACTAATTTCTTCCCTTCATTTAAAATTATCTTGTCTCATCAAGCAAAATTATCTTGTCTCTGTTTATATTCTCTGGAGTTTGTGACACGAGGTGGCAGTTTCTTAGTTGTAACACAAATGAAGCTTAAAAAATACTTGTAAAAATTCTTATTGTTCATTTAGAAATTTTAAGGGTCTCTAAGATATTTTCAAAGACACATGTATATACTGCCTAAAGCTATGACATTCTGGAAATTCATATTGAAGTTACAAAACATCACAGCATTAGTACCAAAATACCACTAGAATTGAATACATTTTTTTAAAGTTCTGAAGTATTCCAGCAATGAATTCACACAAAAATATTTACATTCAAATGAGTCCATTATTCTTTAATGCAATCCATTAAGTGAGATGAGGCCTAGTGTGAATGACCAGACCTTTAGCTAAGAACACTAAGAATTCCTGAAAAGAATGTGCTTTGCCACAGATAAATACAATTCCCAAAAAAATTTTCTACAGCTTCTATTTCCAACTAAAAAGCTATGAAAGAGAATTTTCCTCAGACATTGTTTTTATGGAATAGTGTAGATACAACTTGACAGATTTGTTTCTTTTTAAAGATAATCAGTGGGTCAGACAACTATAATTTCAATCAAGCAGGTTGCCAAAGAAGCAAACACATCCTGACAGAGAAGTGAAGTCCCAAATTTGGCCAGATGCCAGTGTTACACACTACTTCAATGGTATTACAAGGGTATTAAGGAGTTTCCTTTTTGTTCAATTGGATAAAAATGGAACAAAGAAAAATCTGCTGCTAATCTGAATAGAAAAGGCAAAAAACAAAAATACTGTGAGGAATAGAAGGTAAAGGCTAAAGTAAGATTAGAGAAATGTGGATAGAAAGAAACAATATAAGAACTCTAAGACAGAGATCATAGTAACCCTTTTGAATACATTTATATTTTTATCAACTAGAGGTCTCTGGATGCAAGCTAAAGAAACTGACTTTGCTTTACTTAAATTTCTTGTAAGGCTAACATGGCCCACAAACCTATACTTGAAACAAACAGGGTCCAAAGCATCTTTGGTAAGCTAAAAAGTAGAAACTTCAACAATACACAGCATTCAATGAAGTCAGAATAAGATAAAATGGTATTCCAACAGTCTGGTCTCTCTGCTTAGATGTCCAGGGTGGGAATAATTTTAATGGACTGCCTTGGTTCAGGTGTCCCAGAGTACAGTTCTTCTGGACTATAAGCAACGGGAAGAACTCATTCCTCCTGAGAAAACTAGGGTGCCATTATGAAAGGGAAATGGACACTGGGTTAAACGAACAGGAAAATTTACTATAATACATAAGCAAAATTCACCATTCATATTCATTCTACAAACTGTTGTAAATTAAGAGACTTAACATACTTGCCTAGCAAATAAGATATACAGACCTTATTTGAATACTGATTTAAACAAACCAACTATAAAAAATCATTGTTGGGTCAATCAGGGAAATTTGGACATGAAATGGATAATAGACAGTATCAAGAAATTGTTCATTCTGTTAGATATTTCATGGTGTCATTGAAACTACGTTTAAAAATATTTTAACCTGCTAGAGATACACATGCAACTATCTGTAAGTAAAGAACAGAAAGTCTGATACTTAACTTAAAAAAAGGGGAGACATCAAACAAGTTTGGCAAAACATTAATAACTGCTAAAACCAGTTGACATATGTGAGGTTCATGTTATTCCATTTTTTAATATGCTTGAATGTGCTTTATTTCTCATGATAATATTCTAAAAAGTGAACTATTTTATAAGTTCATTTAACAAATATGAGCAACAACGATAGGCAAGGCTATATACTGAAGTTTAACAGAAATAACTGTAAAGCAGAATTCAGTGTTAAAATGAGAAGGTTGCTATACTGAAATAAGGAAGTATGAAGCACAGTAAAGACTCAGTTTTCTTATAAGTCACTAATCCTATTGGGTAAAAAAAAAAATGTAGCAGGGAAGAGGCTTAATGATGGAGGCATGAGAGGTGAGACAGAAACCTCTTCCCAGAACCACATATAATTTGAAAATATAGCAAATACAACAGCAAACAAGGCTGCAACAGACTGCCTACACCTGAGGAAAAGAGCAGATATCATGGAATAGGGTAATGTACCAAAGCAGTGATCTGGAGGGACCCAAGCCCTTCACCTACCCCAGCTCAAAGGACGGAGGAAGAGAAGGGAGCAGGGAGTGGGTGGAAACCTAGGACTGCTGAACACCCACCCTGGAAATTTGCTCTGGGGGCATAAACCTATATTACATGGTGCTCTGGAGATTAGTGGGGTTGGGAGGCTAAGACAGGTTGAATACTTTGAAAGACTAAGATTTCAGCCACTTGTGGAAAACACGTGTTCACAACTGGTCGCTCTGGGACAGAAGAAAGGCAGGCAGTCTGAGAGACTTCCTAACAGGGAGAGGGTTGCTAAAGGGGCAAGGATTGCACTGAGCTTGCGGCTCAGGAGAAAGGACAGGTGGACAAAATTGTCTGGGTGCACTCTGTCCAGCAGGTTGGGAACTTTCAGGAGCTTCAGGCACTCCACCCCCCTGGCTGGGTATGCAGCTAGGAGGTCCCCCACCATGATATGCAGCCTATTGAACATTCCTTCCACAGGCACCAGCTCACAAACCGGCCGCCCCGGCCACTGCACCCAGGCCAGCTAGAGGGCAGCCCCGCCGATGGCAGCTACAAATACAAAGCATAGAGGCTTCTCCCTGCACACTGGGCCCACTGGCCCTGGCAGTGGAGACAGGCACTGTAACCAGGAAGTAGGAAAGAGATCCTTCCTCCCAACAGGCACCAGCGCTGCTCGCCTCCAAACCCTACCACAGCTCCAGGGACTGAGGAGCTCCAGAGTGTAGGGAGGGCTTCTGGACACTACAGGGTGCCACCTACAAATTCAAAATGTCAAAGGAACCTGGTTCAAACCAAATCATACGAACACCAGAAAGGGCCAAGTGAAACGGAACTCATCAATCTTCCTGAAAGAGATTTCAAAATAAAAATCATAAACATGCTCATGGCGCTACAGAAAAATATTCAAGAACTCAGGGAGGAATTCAGGAATAAAATACAAATGTTGAAGAATTCAGTATCTGAAATGAAACATACAATAGAGGGATATAAAAGCAGATTAGATGAGGTAGAGGAGACAGTAAATGAAACAGAAATTAGAGAACAGGAATAAAAAGAAGCTGAGGAACAGAGAGAAAAAAGGATCACTAGGAATGAAAGAATATTAAGAAAATTGTGTGACCAATCCAAATGGAACAATATTTGCATTATGGGGTTCCAGAAGAAGAGGAGAGAGAAAGGGATAGAAACTGTCTTTGAGGAGGTAATTGCTGAAAACTTCCCCAATCTGGGGAAGGAGATAGTCTCTCAGGCCATGGAGGTGCACAGATCGGTCAGTCCAACAAGAGATATAACCATTACAAATATCTATGCAGCCAACATAGGAGCACATATGTGAAACAAATACTAACAGAATTAAAGGAGGAAATAGAATGCAATGCATTCATTTTAGGAGACATCAAAACACCACTCACTCCAAAGGACAGATCAACCAGACAGAAAATAAATAAGGAGACAGAGGCACTGATGGACCTAACAGACATCTACACAACACTTCACCCAAAAGCAGCAGGATACACATTCTTCTCAAGTGCACATGAACATTTACAAGAATAGATCATATGCTAGGCCACAAAAAGAGCCTCAGTAAATTAAAAAAGATTCAAATTGTACCAACCAGCTTCTCAGATCACAAAGGTATGAAACCAGAAATAAATTACAGAAAGAAAATGAAAAAGCCCACATATACATGGAGGCTTAATAATATGCTGCTAAATAATCAATGGATCAATGACCAAATAAAAACAGAGATCAAGCAATATATGGAGATAAATGACAACAATAATTCAACACCGCAAACTCTGTGGGATGCAGCAAAGGCCATGCTACGAGGGAAGTAAACTGCAATACAGGCTTACCTTAGGAAAGAAGAACAATCCCATATGAACAGTGTAAACTAACAATCAAACTAGAAAAAGAAGAACAAATGAGACAAAAAGTCAGCAGAAGGAGGGACATAATAAGGATTAAAACAGAAATAAATGAAGTTGAGAAGACTAAAACAATAGAAAGAATCAATGAAAACAGGAGCTGGTTCTTTGAGAAAATAAACAAAATAGATAATCCCCTAGCCAGACTTATCAAGAAAAAAAGAGAGTCTACACACATAAACAGAATCAGAAATGAGAAAGGAAAAATCATTACAGACACCACAGAAATACAGAGAATTATGAAGGAACACTATGAAAAATTATATGGTAACAAACTGGATAACCTAGAAAAAAAGGACAACTTTTTAGAAAAATACAACCTTCCAAGGCTGACCCAGAAAGAAACAGAAAATCTGAACAGACCAATCACCAGCAACGGAATTGAACTGGTAATAAAAAAACTACCTAAGAACAAAACGCCTGGTCCAGATGGCTTCACCGCTGAATCTTATCAAACATTTAGTGAAGACCTAATACCCATCCTCCTTAAAGTTTTCCAAAGAGTAGAAGAAGAGGGAATACTTTCAAACTCATTCTATAAGCCATAATCACTCTAATACCAAAACCAGGCAAAAACACCACAAAAAAAGAAAATTACAGACCAATATCCCTGATGAACATACATGCAAAAATACTCAACAAAATATTAGCAAATTGAATTCAAAACTACATCAAAAAGATCACACATCATGATCAAGCAGGATTTATTCCAGGGATGCAAAGATGCTACAATATTCAAAAATCCATCAACATCATATACCACATCAACAAAAAGGACAAAAACCACATGAACATCTCCATAGATGCTAAAAAAGCATTCAACAAAATTCAATATCCATTCATGATAAAAACTCTCAACAAAGTGGGCACAGAAGGCAAGCATCTCCACATAATAAAGGCCATATATGACAAACCCACAGCCAACATCATACTTAACAGCGAGAAGCTGAAAGCTTTTCCTTTAAGATCGGGAACAAGACAAGGATACCCGCTCTCCCCACTTTTTTTCAACATAGTTCTGGAGGTCCTAGCCATGGCAATCATGGCAATCAGACAACACAAAGAAATAAAAGGCATCCACATTGTTAAGGAAGAAGTTAAACTGTCACTATTTGCAGATGACATGATATTGTTCATAAAAAACCCTCAAGAATCCACCCCAAAACTACTAGAATTAATAAGTGAATTCAAGAAAGCTGCAGGATACAAAATCAATACACAGAAATCTGTGGCATTCCTATACGCTAATGATGAACTAGCAGAAAGGGAAATCAGGAAAACAATTCTATTCACAATTGCATTAAAAAGAATAAAATACCTAGGAATAAACCTAAACAAGGATGTGAAAGAGCTATACCCTGAGTACTATAAGACAGTCTTGAGAAAAATTAAAGACACCAATAAATGGGAACACATCCCATGCTCATGGATAGGAAGAATTAATATTGTCAAAATGGCCATTCTGCCTAAAGCAATCCACAGATTCAATGCAATCCTTATCAAAATACCAATCACATTCTTCAACAAAGTAGAGCAAATAATTCTAAAATTCATATGGTGCCACAAAAGACCCCAAATAGCCAAAGCAATCCTGAGAAGGAAAAAAAAAAGCACGGGAGAGGAGGAGCCAAAATGGCGGCATGAGTAGAGCAGTGGAAATCTCCTCCCCAAAACACATAGATCTATGAAAATACAACAAAGAAAACTCTACCTAAAATAGAGACCAAAGGACACAGGACAATATCCAGACCACACCCATACCTGCAACAACCCAGCGCCTTGCAAAGGGGGTAAGACACAAGCTCCGGCCCGGCGGGACCCAAGCGCCCCTCCCCCCGGCTCCCGGTGGGTGGAAAGAAACTGGAGCGGTTATTTTTTTTTTGGTGAGTGCTTTTTGGAAGCCTTAAAGGGACAGGGACCCTGGTGCTAGGGAGGCAGGGCAGCAGGACCAGTGAGCGGGTGCCTGGGACTGGCGCCTGAGGACAAAGAATATCGCGCATTTTTCCCTTTTTTTTTTTTGAAGCCTTAAAGGGACGGGGACCCGGATGCCAGGGAGGCAGGGCGGCGGGACCGGTGGGCAGGTGCCTGAGACCAGCACCTGAGGACGGAGAAAATAGTGCATTTTTCCCACTTTTTTTTTCTTTTTGGCGAGTGCTTTTTGGAAGCCTTAAAGGGACAGAGACCCCAATACCAGCGAAACAGGGCAGCAAGACTGGTGAGAGAGTGCCTGAGACCAGCGCCTGGGGACAAAGAAAATTGCTCGTTTTTCCCAATACTAGGGAGGCACGGCGGCGGGACCGGTGGGTGGGAGCCTGGGGCTGGCACCTGAGGACAAAGAAAATCGCAGGTTTTTCCCTTTTTTTTTTTTTTTGGCCAGTGCTTTTTGGAAGCCTTGGAGGGACGGGGACCCCAATCCCAGGGAGGCAGGGCAGCAAGACCAGTGGGCAGGTGCCTGGGACCTGCGCTTGAGGACAAAGAAAATCGCACGTTTCTCCCTTTTTTTTTCTTTTTGGCGAGTGCTTTTTGGAGGCCTTAGGGGGACAGGGACTCCAGTGCCAGGGAGGCAGGGCAGCAGGGCAGGTGAGCGGGTGCCTGGGACCGGCGCCTGGGGACGGAGAGGGTCGGGCGTTTTTCTCTTTTTTATTGGTGAGTGTTTTTTGGAGGCCTTGGAGGGACGGGGACCCCAGTGCTAGGGAGGCAGGGCGGCAGGACCAGTGGGCGGGTGCCTGGGACCAGCGCCTGAGGACAAACAATATCGTGCGTTTTTCCCTTTCTTTTTTTGGTGGGTGCTTTTTGGAAGCCTTGAAGGGACAGGGACCCCGGTGCTAGGGAGGCAGGGCAGCAGGACCAGTGGGCGGGTGCCTGCGACCGGCACCTGAGGACAAAGAAAATCGCGTGTTTTTTCCTTTTTTCTTTTTCCTCTTTCATTGTTGCTGTTGTTGTTTTGGTTTGGAGAGTGCTTTTTGGAAGTCTTAAAGGGGCAGAACAGGACACTTAGACCAGAGGCAGGGAATCTGGGGATCTCTGGGCAATCTAACCCCCTGGGCAAAAGGGAGCACAGAGGCCCCTTACAGAGATAAATAGCCTCCCGGCTACTCCCCCTCCAACCGGGCTCCACCACTTTGGAGGAGCAGCCCAAGCCAGGCCACACCCACAGCAACAGCAAAGATAAACTCCATAGCAAACGGGCAGGTAGCAGAAGCCCTGTCTGCGCACAGCTGACAAGCATAAGCCACTAGAGGTCGCTATTCTCCCAGGAGAGGAAGGCCACAAACCAACAAGAAGAGAAGCTCTTCCAGCGGTCACTCGTACCAGCTCTGCAAACTATCTCTATCACCATGAAAAGGCAAAACTACAGGCAGACAAAGATCACAGAGACAACACCCGAGAAGGAGACAGACCTAACCAGTCCTCCTGAAAAAGAATTCAAAATAAAAATCATGAACATGCTGACAGAGATGCAGAGAAAAAAGCAAGAGCAATGGGATGAGATGCAGAGAAAAATTCAAGAGCAATGGGATGAAGTCCGGAGGGAGATCACAGATGTCAGGAAGGATATCACAGAAGTGAAACAATCCCTGGAAGGATTTATAAGCAGAATGGATAAGATGCAAGAGGCCATTGAAGGAATAGAAACGAGAGAACAGGAACGTATAGAAGCTCACATAGAGAGAGATAAAAGGATCTCCAGGAATGAAACAACACTAAGAGAACTATGTGACCAATCCAAAAGGAATAATATTCGTTTTATAGGGGTACCAGAAGAAGAAGAGGAAAAGGGATAGAAAGTCTCTTTGAAGAAATAATTGCTGAAAACTTCCCCAAACTGGGGGAGGAAATAATCGAACAGACCACGGAATTACACAGAACCCCCAACAGAAAGGATCCAAGGAGGACAACACCAAGAAACATAGTAATTAAAATGGCAAGGATCAAGGACAAGGAAAGAGTTTTAAAGGCAGCTAGAGAGAAAAAGGTCACCTATATAGGAAAACCCATCAGGCTAACAACAGACTGCTCGACAGAAACCCTACAGGCCAGAAGAGAATGGCATGATATACTTAATGCAATGAAACAGAAGGGCCTTGAACCAAGGATACTGTATCCAGCACGACTATCATTTAAATATGATGGAGGGATTAAACAATTCCCAGACAAGCAAAAGCTGAGGGAATTTGCTTCCCACAAACCACCTCTACAGGGCGTCCTACAGGGACTGCTCTAGATAGGAGCACTCCTAAAAAGAGCACATAACAAAACACACAACATATGAAGAATGGAGGAGGAGGAATGAGAAGGGAGAGGAGAAAAGAATCTCCAGACAGTGTATATAACAGCTCAGTAAGTGAGCTAAGTTAGGCAGTAAGATACTAAAGAAGCTAACCTTGAACCTTTGGTAACCACGAATCTAAAGCCTGCAATGGCAATAAGTACATATCTCTCAATAGTCACCCTAAATGTAAATGGACTTAATGCACCAATCAAAAGACACAGAGTAATAGAATGGATAAAAAAGCAAGACCCATCTATATGCTGCTTACAAGAAACTCACCTTAAACCCAAAGACAAGCACAGACTAAAAGTCAAGGGATGGAAAAACATATTTCAGGCAAACAACAGTGATAAGAAAGCAGGGGTTGCAGTACTAATATCAGACAAAACAGACTTCAAAACAAAGAAAGTAACAAGAGATAAAGAAGGACACTACATAATGATAAAGGGCTCAGTCCAACAAGAGGATATAACCATTCTAAATATATATGCACCCAATACAGGAGCACCAGCATATGTGAAACAAATACTAACAGAACTAAAGAGGGAAATAGACTGCAATGCATTCATTTTAGGAGACTTCAACACACCACTCACTCCAAAGGATAGATCCACCGGGCAGAAAATAAGTAAGGACACACAGGCACTGAACAACACACTAGAACAGATGGACCTAATAGACATCTATAGAACTCTACATCCAAAAGCAACAGGATATACATTCTTCTCAAGTGCACATGGAACATTCTCCAGAATAGACCACATACTAGCTCACAAAAAGAGCCTCAGTAAATTCCAAAATACTGAAATTCTACCAACCAATTTTTCAGACCACAAAGGTATAAAAGTAGAAATAAATTCTACAAAGAAAACAAAAAGGCTCACAAACACATGGAGGCTTAACAACATGCTACTAAATAATCAATGGATCAATGAACAAATCAAAATAGAGATCAAGGAATATATAGAAACAAATGACAACAACAACACAAAGCCCCAACTTCTGTGGGACACAGCGAAAGCAGTCTTAAGAGGAAAGTATATAGCAATCCAGGCACACTTGAAGAAGGAAGAACAATCCCAAATGAATAGTCTAACATCACAATTATCGAAACTGGAAAAAGAAGAACAAATGAGGCCTAAAGTCAGCAGAAGGAGGGACATAATAAAGATCAGAGAAGAAATAAACAAAATGGAGAAGAATAAAACAATAGCAAAAATCAATGAAACCAAGAGCTGGTTCTTTGAGAAAATAAACAAAATAGATAAGCCTCTAGCCAAACTTATTAAGAGAAAAAGAGAATCAACACAAATCAACATAATCAGAAATGAGAATGGAAAAATCACGACAGACTCCACAGAAATACAAAGAATTATTAAAGACTACTATGAAAACCTATATGCCAACAAGCTGGAAAACCTAGAAGAAATGGACAACTTCCTAGAAAAATACAACCTCCCAAGACTGACCAAGGAAGAAACACAAAAGTTAAACAAACCAATTACGAGCAAAGAAATTGAAGTGGTAATCAAAAAACTACCCAAGAACAAAACCCCGGGGCCGGATGGATTTACCTCAGAATTTTATCAGACACACAGAGAAGACATAATACCCATTCTCCTTAAAGCGTTCCAAAAAATAGAAGAAGAGGGAATACTCCCAAACTCATTCTATGAAGTCAACATCACCCTAATACCAAAACCAGGCAAAGACCCCACCAAAAAAGAAAATTACAGACCAATATCCCTGATGAATGTAGATGCAAAAATACTGAGTAAAATATTAGCAAACAGAATTTAACAGTATATCAAAAGGATCATACACCATGACCAAGTGAGATTCATCCCAGGGATGCAAGAATGGTACAACATTCGAAAATCCATCAACATCATCCACCACATCAACAAAAAGAAAGACAAAAACCACATGATAATCTCCATAGATGCTGAAAAAGCATTTGACAAAATTCAACATCCATTCATGATAAAAACTCTCAGCAAAATGGGAATAGAGGGCAAGTACCTCAACATAATAAAGGCCATATATGATAAACCCACAGCCAGCATTATACTTAACAGCGAGAAGCTGAAAGCATTTCCTCTGAGATCGGGAACCAGACAGGGATGCCCACTCTCCCCACTGTTATTTAACATAGTACTGGAGGTCCTAGCCACGGCAGACAAAACAAAGAAATACAAGGAATCCAGGTTGGTAAAGAAGAAGTTAAACTGTCACTATTTGCAGATGATATGATACTGTACATAAAAAACCCTAAAGACTCCACTCCAAAACTACTAGAACTGATATCGGAATACAGCAAAGTTGCAGGATACAAAATTAACACACAGAAATCTGTAGCTTTCCTATACACTAACAATGAACCAATATAAAGAGAAATCAGGAAAACAATTCCATTCACCATTGCATCAAAAAGTATAAAATACCTAGGAATAAACCTAACCAAAGAAGTGAAAGACTTATACTCTGAAAACTACAAGTCACTCTTAAGAGAAATTAAAGGGGACAGTAACAAATGGAAACTCATCCCATGCTCATGGCTAGGAAGAATTAATATCGTCAAAATGGCCATCCGGCCCAAAGCAATATACAGATTTGATGCAATCCCTCTCAAATTACCAGCAACATTCTTCAATGAATTGGAACAAATAATTCAAAAATTCATAAGGAAACACCAAAGACCCCGAATAGCCAAAGCAATCCTGAGAAAGAAGAATAAAGTAGGGGGGATCTCACTCCCCAACTTCAAGCTCTACTACAAAGCCATAGTAATCAAGACAATTTGGTACTGGCACAAGAACAGAGCCACAGACCAGTGGAACAGATTAGAGACTCCAGAAATTAACCCAAACATATATGGTCAATTAATATTTGATAAAGGAGCCATGGACATACAATGGCAAAATGACAGTCTCTTCAACAGATGGTGCTGGCAAAACTGGACAGCTACATGTAGGAGAATGAAACTGGACCATTGTCTAACCCCATATACAAAGGTAAACTCAAAATGGATCAAAGACCTGAATGTAAGTCATGAAACCATTAAACTCTGGGAAAAAAACATAGGCAAAAACCTCTTAGACATAAACATGAGTGACCTCTTCTTGAACATATCTCCCCGGGCAAGGAAAACAACAAAAATGAGCAAGTGGGACTACATTAAGCTGAAAAGCTTCTGTACAGCGAAAGACACCATCAAAAGAACAAAAAGGAACCCTACAGTATGGGAGAATGTATTTGAAAATGACAGATCCGATAAAGGCTTGATGTCCAGAATATATAAAGAGCTCACACGCCTCAACAAATAAAAAACAAATAACCCAATTAAAAAATGGGCAGAGGAACTGAACTGACAGTTCCCCAAAAAAGAAATACAGATGGCCAACAGACACATGAAAAGATGCTCCACATCGCTAATTATCAGAGAAATGCAAATTAAAACTACAATGAGGTATCACCTCACACCAGTAAGGATAGCTGCCATCCAAAAGACAAACAACAACAAATGTTGGCGAGGCTGTGGAGAAAGGGGAACCCTCCTACACTGCTGGTGGGAATGTAAATTAGTTCAACCATTGTGGAAAGCAGTATGGAGGTTCATTAAAATGCTCAAAACAGACCTACCATTATACCCAGGAATTCCACTCCTAGGAATTTACCCTAAGAACGCAGCAATCAAGTTTGAGAAAGACAGATGCACCCCTATGTTTATTGCAGCACTATTTACAATAGCCAAGAACTGGAAGCAACCTAAATGTCCATCGGTAGATGAATGGATAAAGAAGATGTGGTACATATACACAATGGAATACTACTCAGGCATAAGAAGTGGAAAAATCCAACCATTTGCAGCAACATGGATGGAGCTGGAGAGTATTATGCTCAGTGAAATAAGCCAAGCGGAGAAAGAGAAATACCAAATGATTTCACTCATCTGAGGAGTATAAGAACAAAGGAAAAACTGAAGGAACAAAACAGCAGCGGAATTATAGAACCCAAAAATGGACTAACAGGTACCAAAGGGCATGGAACTGGGGAGGATGGGTGGGCAGGGAGGGATAAGGGGGGGGAAGAAGAAGGAGGTATTAAGATTAGCATGTATGGGGGGAGAGGGAGAAAGGGGAGGGTGGGCTGTACAACACAGAGAGGACAAGTAGTGATTCTACACATATTGCTAAGCTGATGGACAGTAACCGTAATGTGGTTTTTAGGGTGGACCTGATATAGGGGAGAGCATAGTAAACATAGTATTCTTCATGTAAGTGTAGATTAAAGATTAAGAAAAAAAAAAAGAAAGAAAGAAAAGGGGGATTACTCCTTGATAGGATAAAACTATTGGTAAATCAAAGATCAACGCATGCTTTAAATATCCTTAATGTTGATCACTTAAAGGGTGTCAGATGATCAGCTATGGAGGTACTCTATTCTGATAATATTCCTTTCTCTTAATAAAAAAAAAAAAAAAGCAGTTCCTGTGTGCTGACCTCCAATGAGTTCCACACAGTGGTATAGAGGGCATGTCAAAGTGTGGGCAAAGGGTCTGTTTGTTTCTATGCAGAAGATCAAGGCCTAGCTTGGCTACCCAGAAAATGAACTAAGATATGATATGAGGAGGAGCTTCCGGCATCAGCACTCTCTGGAGGACTTGTGCCGGGGGATGATCATCAAAAAGCCTCCACAGGGATCTGGGCGATGCTGCGGTTGTGGCTGCATCCACCCCACCGTTTCCTGGACTTGCCATTGGAATGAGGAGAGAGATGTCTAGGCTGGCATGTGCATACAGTGAGACAATGAATTTGACCGGATCTGTATTGTTGGAACTCAACCAGGAGTTGGGGGGGGTGCAAGTTGTAGCACTCCAAAATCTTATGACTATAGACCATCTATGGTTAAATGAACATATGGGATGTGAACAGATCCCAGAAATGGGTTGCTTTAATTTGTCTGATTTCTCTCAGACTGTTCATGTACAGTTGGACAATATCCATCATATCATAGACAAATTTTCACAAATGCCTAGGGTGCCTAAATGGTTTTCTTGGCTTCACTGGAGATGGATGGTAATTATAGATTTGCTTTGTTTATGTCACTGTATTCCTATTATGTTAATATGTGAGCGCAAGTTAGTTAGTAGTTTAAAACCTATACATGCTTAAGGTACGCTACAAGAAGATATGTCAAAGAAATAATCAATCCTCCCATGTTTTCTTCCATATGCTACCTCTATAGCTTTTCTTCTTCCTTCCTAATTACAACCCTTAAATAGAATTTGTGCCTCATATCGAATTTACTGAGTATCATAATTCCTCCAGGTGGTAAAGATACCTCGAGACAAGTGCTGGGCATAGAAGCCACAGGGCATAAATCTGCAAAGAAGTAAAAAGCTACCCTTTTCAAACAATATGGCGTCTCTCTCACTTACCAACTTTACATTTCCCTGTATGGCCCCGGAAGATGACTGGTTAGCCAGAGACGGGTAAGATTCCTCAAGGGAGGAACAACCTAAGACAGGCACAGTCACAGGGGGGCCATCAGGTGAGAAATTGGGGATCAACAGAGGTGAGGCTCAGAACCTCATCCCCCTGTTTTGAGAGAAATCTTCTGCATCCGTGGAGGTTTTGCTGCCCTTGTCTAGCTTGGATTAATACTTAGTCCATAGGCACACACCTGATCATCTACATTTGCCCTCTTACTGCACTGAACTATGTTTTCTACCTTTATCTTGCATCTATGTACCACTTCAGCATTTTATTAAAAATAATAATAATAATAATAATAAAGGGAGAAATGTGGGATCCACATATAAATCAAGTATAAAAATCAAACGAATATTCATATTTCACCTGATTGTTTATAGTTCATAATGTGTGATCAAAACCGAAAGTTTCTATGATGAATGCCCTTGTACTGTTCACCGTGTAATAATTTATTCACTATGTAAGAATTCGTTCACCATGTAAGAACCTGTTCGTTATGCTTCAGAAGATTGGAGACTGACGAAAATTAGGCTTGAGATGGATTAATGATTGTGCATTGAGCATTGACCCTCCTATACAGAATTTTATTGTTGTTAACAACCATTTGATCAATAAATATGAGAGATGCCCTCTCAAAAAAAAAAAAGGGGGATCTCGCTCCCGAACTTCAAGCTCTACTACAAAGCCACAGTAATCAAGACAATTTGGTACTGGCACAAGAACAGACCCATAGACAGAATAGAGAGGCCAGATAGAAACCCAATCAGATATGGTCAATTAATATGTGGAAAAGGAGCCATGGATATACAATGGGGAAATGACAACCTCTTCAACAACTGGTGTTGACAAAACTGGACAGCTACATATAAGAGAATGAACATGGATTATTGTCTAACTCCATACACAAAAGTAAACTCGAACTGTATCAAAGACCTGAATGTAAGTCATGAAACCATAAAACTCTTCAAAGAAAATATAAGCAAAAATCTCTTGAATATAAACATGAGCAACTTTTTTCTGAACACATCTGCTCAGGCAAGGGAAGCAAAAGCAAAAAATGAACAAATAGGACTACATCCAACTAAAAAGCTTCTGCACAGCAAAGGACACCATCAGTAGAACAAAAAGTCATCTTAGAATATGAAAGAGAAGAATATATTTATAAATGACATATCGACAAGGGGTTATCATCCAAAATATATAAAGAACTCACACAGCTCAACACCCAAAAGGCAAATAACCCTATTTAAAAATGGGTGGAGGATATGCACAGACACTTCTCCAAAGATGAAATTCAGATGGCCAACAGGTACATGAAATGATGCTCCACATTACTCATTACCGGGAAAATGCAAATTAAAGCCACAATGAGATTATCACCCCACACAAGTTAGGATGGCCAACATCAAAAAGACTAGGAACAAATGCTGGTGAGGATGTGGAGAAAGGGGAACCCCCTTACACTGCTGGAGGGAATATAAATTAGTTCAACCATTGTGGGAAGCAATATGGAAGTTCCTCAAAAAACTAAAAATGGAAATACCATTTGACCCAGGAATTCTACTCCTAGGAATTTACCCAAAGAAAACAAGATCTCAGATTCAAAGCGATATATGCACCTCTATGTTTATTGCAGCATACTTACAGGAGCCAAGATATGGAAGCAACCTAAGTGTCTATCAGTAGATGAATGGATAAAGAAAATGTAGTACATATATACAATGGAATATTATTCAGCCATGAGAAGAAAACAAATCCTACCAATTGCAACAACATTGATGGAGCTAGGGTATTATTCTCAGTGAAATAGGCCAGGCGGAGAAAGACAAGTACAAAATGATTTCCCCCATTTGTGGAGTATAACAATCAAGCAAAACTGAAGGAACAAAAGCAGTAGATTCACAGACTCCAAGAAGGGACTAGTGGTTACCAAAGAGGATGGGTGGGGGAGACTGGGTGGGGAGGAAGGGAGAAGGGGATTAAGGGGTATTATGACTGGTACACATGGTGTGTGTGGGGGTCACAGGGAAGACAGTGTAGTACAGAGAAGACAAGTAGTGACTCTGTGGCATCTTACTACACTGATGGACAGCGACTGCAATGGGGTATGCGGGGGGACTTGATAATATGGGTGAATGTAGTAACCACAATGTTTTTCATGTGAAACCTTCATAAGGGTGTATATCAACGATACCTTAATAATAAAAAAAAAGAAATGTAGGTGTTCACAAATGTAGCAGGTGTTCACACATGTACACAAATGTGTATGCACACACATATGAGCCCACAGAACTCTTCACATGTTTAATTCAATAAATAATCAGTGAGTATCTACAATGTATCTGTAGGCACTGTGCTAGGCATCAGAGTGGGGACACAAAGGTTCTGTTATTTTTCTCAAGAAGTCTGCAAATGAACTACAGAGGAAAGACATAACTACATGAGACATTTGGGTAATAAAAAAGTGTACATGCTTCTTTTACAATTGTTGGTAGCTTCTAACTTGCTTCCAGGGATTCTGCCACCTGGTATTCATGCCTGCCTTGTGCAACCCTCTCCCTCTTTGAGATCCGGCCTCTGCTACTTGCTTAACTTGGGTCCTTATGAATAGAATACTGTTAAAGTAACAGAATGTCAGTTCTGAGATTAAGTTACAAAGACTCTTGTCTTACCTCTCTTTCAGCCTCTCTTGATCAACCTGAAGAAGTCGGATGTGGTGAGATGCCCTACATACCGAGAGGGCAAGAACTGAGGGTGCCCAACAACCAGCACAACAGCCTACAGGGATACAAATGCTGTGAACATCCACACTGGAAACAGATGTCCACCCTCTAGCCTGATATAACTGCAGCCACAGACAACACCAGGATGATGTCCAACAGGAGAACCTGAGCAGAAGACCGAGTCAAGCTGTGCCTGGAATCCTGGTCCACAAAAAATAATATGTAATAAATGTCTGTTGTTTTAAGCTGCTAAATTTTGGAGAAACTTGTTACACAGCAATAAATAAAAAATCCATCATCCTAACTACAACAATGAAGCATAGTATAAGAAAGCTTATTTATCTTGTTTTTAAGGAAAAGGAGGAGAGAATGATTGTAGCATCTATTATTAAGCTCTCTTTAAATATGAAACTTGTAAACTGCTATGTAAGGAAAACGCAAACTTTAACATCCCAGTATTTTCATATTAAAGCAATGGAGAATACACTAAATCTATCTCTAAAAAGACAGGATGAGATCTCAAAGGGAAAAATGTATTCCACCAAAGAGATACTCTTTTCCATTGCTAATAAACTGAGATTTTTTTTTAAAAACCTCAAAAATTGCCAGGTGGGGGAAACATAACTAATTTACAGAGCTACAAAAAACATTTGATACAAATGCGAGTCAATTTTTAAATCTGTTTTTTAAAGAGTTTTTTTTTTTAGCAACTTAGTAATAAAGTTTTTTAGTAAGACCATACTGGGGTACCAACTGGGTACTGTGATAAATATAGGACACTATAACCTCCAGGAGCCCAGGAGAGATGAAAAGAACAGGTACTTAAGACAAAGAAGGCAATGCTTTTACAATAAAGCAAAAATATATAAGGTCTAAGCCACCAAATGCTACCCACCTTCTCTGGCAGATGGTCCATTTCAGCAAGGGCATACTCACTTAGTAAAAACTAAAATTAAGTTCTTAGTGCTTTGTAGAAAACAAAATTAAGAGGACTATCATCAGTATTTTGTAGTAATATCTTTCAAAGTAGAAACCAGTCCTCTGCTTTTTCTTATTATAAAGTTCATAAATATTACAGAAAGCTAAATTACCATTTCTACATTAAATTAATATTGATGGAGGATTCGAGAATTCTACCTTTAAAAAGGGTAACCTTGTAGTGTATCGCAACAGTCAACTGCTTCTAATAATGCCAATGCTTTTACTTGTGACAGGTCAAAAAACTCAAAATACCTCCGGACAGCAAAACAGACCATAATCTGGACCCTGCCAGACTACCCTGTCTCTCACCAACGATTATACCAATATAGCTGCTCTCACCAATCACTTGTTGTTACCAGAAAGTCCTGACTGGACATCTCCATTCCTTGTGTACCTATGACATCTTCCAGAACAAACACCTTTCTTTCCTCACATAACTCCTAATTAAAGACGCCACTATCACCTCCTAAGAAGCTGCCCACCTCCTTCCCCATGACGACTCATCTGAATTAGGCATGCCATTCTGCATTTTTCTGGATTTACCTCTGTGAAATTCGTGGTATACTGTACGTAGATCCCTGATTATCATGGGCTCATAATCTGAGAAATCTGGCCAATCATGAGTAAGATTCCCTCCTCCACGTCAAATCTGGGATACTGAGATATCTGCAGCTGTACCGAGGAATTAATATGAAACATGTATACCACAAGGATGGTATGCAGAAGGGCATCTGCTAGGGACAGGCCTGGGAGCAGCCTGGAATCACAGCTTAACAAAAGCTGTTGCTTTTTCCTTGCTGCTTCAGTGTTTCTCAAACTTTTTTGACTGTGATCTACAGTAACACCTATTATTTCTATCACCACCTGGTATACACTTATACATATTAAAAAAATACAAAAATATTTACCCTGTAAGAGATGCACTGATTATTTTTCTGTTCTTCCCAGTTCCTTCTTCGTCTGTAGCCAATGAAGAAGAAATTACATAACAAAAGGGTTATGACCCAAATTAAAAAAACAAAAAACAGGCAGAGTATTTTAGCCATTCATGGAGTGATTAAAAATGTTGTTTTATGAAACACGGCCATTAAGAGATACAGACTATTAATGTTGTAGATGGAAGTGAAGAACTATTAATCTTTCCGACAGACAAGCTCTGTGCCATACAAAAGGCTTTATGGAATATACATGGAATCATTAAGTCTGATGAGGGTCAGTGAAGTCTTTCAGTTACACCTGAGTTGTACTGCATGTGGTGAAACACATGCTGGGGTGGAATTCAGGAGTCTGGGGATTCAGCTGTCTCAGAACCATCCCTTGAGAGTGCTAAGGGTCATTGCTGACTGACTGACCCTTAGGTTAATTTGTTTACTATAATTTGTTTACTGAACAGTGTCAGGCTCAAGTAAAGTGCTCACTGAACATTTGCCATACGAAAATGAAAGGTTTATTTCAAATTTGATCAGGGAGGTGAAAACTAAAGTAACAGGGAGAAATAATTTTACACCCATCTTATTGAAAAAAACAAACATGCAAACCTAATGCAGGTACAGAAAGGGGCACTCTAATGCATCAATGACAGAATGTTAATTGCTACAGCCTTTTTGGAAAGCTTTGTGGAAATATTTAAGATGTACACATCCTTTGAAGCAATAATCTCATGACTGGAACTGTCTCTTACAGAAATAAAAGCATCTAAGAATTGTATGAAGGTATTTACTGAACATTTTATTAGTGGAAAGAAAATGGAAACAAAGCTAATGCCCATCAACTGTTAATTTGATATATTCATCACAAAGAATGTCATGCATCAGTTAGGTATTTAATAGGTGATTTGGAGGGATTTCTTCTATGTATGTAAGTTAGAGAAGCAAAAAGTAGAATGGGCACCATTTTTTGTAAAGTATGCATATACCTGCTTGCGTATAATTAAAAGAACATAAAGAAAGAAAAAAAGGATACACAGGATCTGGAGTTTGAGGGAGGGAAAGTGACTCCCCTTACCCCCAAAACATACACACATTAAGTGTCACCAATAAAAACTTTCTATATGCTGTAGTCCCTTTTATAGATAACTATGTATAAAGGAGAGACTCAAAAGAGATGTATGAAAATATAAAAACTTCCAACACATTTTCCAATAAAAAAATAAAACAAATGTTTGATGGCTAATTGAATGGATGGATTGGTGCATTTAGGTTAAAATATAAAAGAAAGGAGAAAAGGTATCATTCCTTTTATCAACAGTGTTTTTAGATCATAGTACTTGACTTCTTTACAGTACTTGGTACTGCTTATTCTCCCTAACTGAAACACTCTCCTGTTTTCCAAGACACCACACGGTCTTGCCTGTCCACTGTTTTTGGTAGCATTAAAATCTTTTGGTGGTTTTTCTTTCTCGACTGTTGTCCTTCAGGGACCAGTATCTCTGCTTATTCCTATTCAGTACACTCTCCCTAGGTGTTTGAATTGATTTCCAAGGCGTCAGTTACAGTCCACAGAGTAACAGAGAACTTGTAAATCAGTTTTCTCCTTGAACTATATAAACCTGCCCATTTATGGGCCTAGTGAAAATCTCCATTTGGAGTTCCCAACAATAATTGCATAATAGATACAATTTCATCCAAAACTAAACTCATTTTCTTCCCTCTCAAATCTTGTTCGTCCTCCTGAGATACCATGTCAGAATGGTATCATCTATCCAGATGTGAGGCTAGTCACTTCCCTCAGGATTAAGTAAAATGCACAAGTTCTAGTCTGTATTTGTAAAGTGTCGGGCAAATTAAGAAAACAGAAACCGCACAGACGCAAGGCACTTTTAAAAGTCACCATTCTCTCCGTGTGACTTCCTCCATCAAGTCTCTCGTTCACCTCCTCCGGCGCGGCCCGCCTCCCTCTGGACCGCGGGGCACGCGGGGAGGCCCCGAGCCAGCACCACACCTGGGCGCGGGCTCCCGTCGGCTCGGCAGCCACGTCACGGCAGGGGGCGGTCGCTCTAGTTCCGTCCCCACAGAACTCCCTCCCCTCACTGCACCCCGAGAAAACCAGAGACAACCTCGAGGGGCCGCCGCAGGCCAGCACCCATTCCTCCTCTCTAACCTCAGACCCGTACTTAACAATTAAGACCCTAGGTCCCCGTCTGCGCACGCGAGACGCCGGGGGAAGGTGGCGTCGCCGGCTCCACATCTTCGAGCTACAGGGCCAGCGTTTCCACTTCTCCTAGGCCTTACCTGGGATCCGGTACCTATCTGCAACTCAGCAGCCGCGGCTTTCCAGAGGTTTTGTTCCCGGGCGAGGCTAACCCTACTCCCGAGAAAGAGCCGGTAGGAAACTGCGGCGCCGCAGAACACACAGGGAGCCGCCATGTTGGTTGTGGAAGATCCGAGCTGGAGCGCAAAGGGGCGGGGCCAGCGGACTGCGCAGGCGCGACGACAGCCAGTTCCCTTGTATAGATTGCCTGGCGTTGGGAGCACGGGGCGTGCCCTGAGGCCCGTCGCTGATTGGGTGCATGAGCCAGCGGGGCGTGTCCGATTACACGCTCTGGTTCTCACTAACCTGGAGCTCCAGGGTATGGGTCAGGTGTCTGGGCCTCTTGTGCCTTTTGCATCTGTTGCATTCAGACGCTCTCCAGGTCTCCTTGGTACGACCTCCCCGTGGCTCTTTAAGCAACCCTTCCCACCGCTGCAGCGGACCCCGCGCAGCCCGCCCCAGAGCCCTTTCTGTTCTGTCTTCACCGCCCTCCAACGCGTGAGCTCCTCTCGCTCACGCAGGAGTGGAGGCCAAGCCTTGGCTCCTGTATGACTGCCTTTTCTAGCGCAGTTCCCTTCCTCTCTACCTTTACACATTTTTCAGGGTCCAGGGTCTCCATCTCCGTCCAGCAACCGCCAGACCACTCTCTATACCCTGGCGCTCCTGCTAAAGCGTACATCCGTGAGGACCAAATGCTGCCTTACTCGTCTTGGCACATCACTCTCCATAGCGTTAGTTCAAAGTCTTACTTGAAACCCAATCAGACGAGATATACATAGTTGTTGGAGAGATGCATACACCTTGCCTCCCGAGACTTGGGTGCTCCTGAGAGTAACTCCCTGGGTGCTTTCTACAAAATACATACTAAATGATGCAGAAGTCTCTCTGAAAGTGTTTCCAAATGTTTAGATTTGACGGATCAAATTTAAGTAAAATTTAAATTAAGTAAAATTAAAACAAACATACACACATGCGCAGAAAATCTGAAGCCAACGTTGTAAAGCAAATAAATGCCATCTACTATCACCATGTCTTAAAACACAGAGCAGTGTAACACTTGAGAGGTAGAAACGACATAATCTCAGAATGAAGAGCGTTCTTTTAAATAAAATGCGTGGTATCATTGTTCCCTTGTTAAGTTATGAAAAGCTTACTCTGTTGTGCTTTTTCTTAGTACTTTAGGCTAGTGAAACTTTCATCAGAAACTGGAAGAGGTCTGTGAACTAGCATTTGGGAACCAAGACTTTATAACTCATTAAAATAGATGTCTAAGCAGCAGTTGTTACACATTGTAAAAACAGAATAATTAATTGTAGAAATTTAACCAAGTAGGAAATAAATAAGTATGTAAAAAGAGAATTTACACATTTTTAAAAATGACATGTTGGAGCATATGAAAAGTAAGTTCTGAAATTAAGGTTAGGAATTGTGGAGGTTTTTTCTTCTTTTTTTTCTCAAAAATTCATGTTACAACCTTCTACTAGATTAAAGTAAAGCAAATGTAATATATTTCCACCTTTAGGGGAAACACTTGGACTGCTGCATTACCTGTCCTGTAGCCTCTGAGTTTGGAACAAATATACCACTATACAGTGACACTGTGTACATAATTTGAGACAGAAAGAAAGATTGGTAAGAGGAATGTGATGATAAACATTTGGAATACGTAAAACATTTTAACAAACAACTAAAGCTTAGATTCATTAAATTTTTTCCTCATTTACTGAGCACCTATTATGTTGGAGGCATCAGGCATTCTAGATATGAGGATTACAAAGTCTCAAAAATCCAACATGGTGGAGTCACCTCCAATGTGAGGTCTAAAGTCAGATCTGAAGATAAACATTTAGGAGGGTCAAAATGTTGGGCTAACTTGTTGCTGAGATGTGAAATAACAAACTATTAGATACTGCTGATGGGAGAGTGAACTGATACAGCCTCCTGAAATCAACCAGCTAATCAATGATCTAAAGTTAAAATAAGCACACCCCACAATCCATCAGTTACATTCCTAAATATACACAGTGCAGAAATTCTTGCACAATGTACCAGGAGACATGTATAAGAATGTTCATAGCATTACTATTCTTTAGGTTATTTTAACAAAAATAACCTGTCTAGCTTACCAAGAGGATGGATGGATAAGAGAGCACCACATAACAATGACAGTGGATTAATCACAACTACACATATGAATGTGAATGAGTTTCTCCAGGTAGAGGGAAAAATAAAAAGTTACATATGCATACCTAGTATGGTTCAATTTACATTAATTCAAAAACAAGCAACACTAAGCAAGATATTAAGACTCTATGTAGTAAGACCATAAATAAAAACAAGAGAATGATAAACATAAACTTCAGCATAGTAAATACTCTGGGGAGGAGGGGAGGCTGCCATGAGCAGGGTGCACAGGACATCAATTCCCCTGCCAATGTTCTTTATGTTTAGATGACTGGTGGACACACAGGTGTTCATTTTGTTATTTTTTTTCAATTTTTGAAAATATGTAATAGGTACATATAACAGGAAGAGTTGATTTTCGTCTCTCCACCCTAACTCACACTGAAAGATGTGGCAGGCTATGGCAAGAGTGTAAATTGGTACCATTGTTATTTCTTTTTCTTATATTCCTCATATCTCATTTCCTTTCTCCTCTCTCCTTTGCTATCTCCTCTTCATGCCCTACTCTGTCTCTTCTCCTACCTAGTGTATTCAGCTTAAATACTGAATTATGTAGTCCCAGAAAATGTATACACACACACACACACACACACACACACGTGTATACACCCCAGTAAAGGATTCCTAGAGAACTGTGGAACTTTGTGGATCACTGTGAAAAACCTTAGCCTAGAAAAAGCACAAAGGCTTAATGTTGCACGGATAACAGATCTTCAGAGAACTCTGGGTCAAAGATAACTAAACACTATATGGTTCATGGAAAGTCCATTAAATATGGATTGAGAAATCAGAGTTTTCACCTGAGCCGTGTCACATACTCCCTTTGTGACACTTGGTAGTTCATGGTTTTATGAAAAACCTACATTTCTCATCAAGACAACCAGGAGGTAGATTAGACCAGTGGTTCTCAACAGTGTGGTCTCCTGAGCAGGAGCATCAGCATTGGCTGGGTGGATTGTGGGTTGAATTGTGTTGTCCAAAAGTTGTTGAAATCCTAACCCCAGTACCTCATAGTGTGACCTTATTTGGAAATAGGACCTTTACAGAGGTAATCAGATGAAAACAATGGAGTAGGGTGAGTCCTAATTCAATATGACACTTTCTATAAAATTTTATTTAAGAAAGGGAAATTTTGATGTAGGGACAGATGTGTACAGAGAGGAAACACTGTGAAGAAACAGGGAAAAGATAGGCATCTACAGGCCATGGAACACCTGAGGCTACCAGACGAAAGGAGAGAGATCCTCCCTCAGGCCTCCGAAGAAACCAGCCCTTCTGACACCTTGATCTTGGACTTGCAGCCCCAGCGTTGTGCACAATACTTTTCTGTTGTTTCATCTGCCCAGTTGATGGTACTTCCTTGTAGCAGTCCCAGGAATACACCCAGCATGTTGGTTTTTGAAATGTTCATAATGTTTGTATACTCCTCCCTTTAAGAGGTGGAGCCTGCCCCTGTGAGTATGGGCTGCATTTAATGACCTAGCTCTGAAAAACAGGTGCTAATCACAAAAGGTGCTGCGGCTTCCTGCTTTCTCTCTTTTTCTCAGCACCCACTCTGGGGGAACTCAGATGCCATGTCCTGAGAACTACAGCATTGCTAAGAGCCGTTGGGGGAGGCAGCCTGGATGTGGACCTCCCAGTCAAGTCTCCCTGTGACTGTGGCTCCATCAACAGCATGGTTCTGCATCAGCATCAGACATCCTGAGCCAGAGCCACTGAGTTCAGACTTCTGGAACTCAGAGATTATGAGATAATGAATGTGTGTTGTTTTAAGCCACTAAAATGTGGGGTGATTTGCTATGCAGCAATAGAAAACTAACACGCCTGGGAATTTGTTAGAAATGCAAATTCTTGGTTCTCAATCTAGAGTTATTATATCATGAGGTGAGGGCCAAGAAGAAGCCCTCAAAACAATTCAGGATTCTTGTTCTTTATCTCTTGCATTGACAATCTGTTACTGAGTAGTAAGTCACATTCCACTACATTTAATCCAGTATTAATGCCCTTTTTCATCTTGATCATCTGGCAGACTCCTAAATGACTTCTGCATGTGTGTGGTTAAAAAATACATAATGTAAGATTTACCATTTTAACCATAATATGGTTCCTATATTCACATTGTGGTGTGACCACCACCACCACCACCATCCATCTCCAGACCTTGTTTGTCATCCCAAACTGAAACTCTGTCCCCATGAAATAATAACACCCATTCCCTCTCCCCAGCCTCTTGTAACCATCACTCTACATAAATTGTCTTTATGAATTTGACTATTATAACTACCATATGAAGGTGGAATCATACAAATACTTGTCTGTTTGGGCCTGGTTTATTTTACCTAGCACAATCTTTTCAGGGTTCATCCATGTTGTAGCATGTTTCAGAATTTCATTCCTTTTTAAGGCTAAATAATATTCCACTGTATGGGTAGACCACATTTTGGTTCTCCATCCATCCATCAAGGGACACTTGAGTTGTTTACACCTTCTGGTGACTGAATAATGCTGCTAAGAACAGGGGTGTATGTTTGAGTCACTGATTAATTCTTCTGGGCATATATCTACAAGTAGCATTGCAGTATTCTTGTTTTTAATGTGGCCAGATTTTTAACTTAATCCACATAGGCAGGTGCCTACCAAAGATAACTTGAGTGGAATTTAAATCTATAGCTTGAGAAGCCTGTAACTATCTAGATCACTCCCAGCTACAGAAACAGTATACATGGGTTAAGCAAATGCATACTTGGGGGGAATATAATTTTACACTGCAGGGAGGCAACTGAAAATTCATGGAAGTCTGAAAATATTTATGAGAGGTAATTTTAGTACATAGTTTGCTACATATCAAGCTTCTGTAACAGTGGAAAACTGAATCTGTCTCAGCCTAAATGTAAATCTATTCTCCCAAGACACATACATTTTACCATATTAATTGAATTTTAATTAATAAATAGAACAAATATCTTTGTTTTTTTCCCCCACTGTGTTCAATGTGGGCCCGATCCATCTACATAGACTCTTAACCCACAAGCTGTCAGTTATATTTGCTATAAAAGAGACAGTACTTAAGGGGCTGTCAGTCAATGCTGTTATGATGCTTCAAGAATCATTTCTCCAGGCTTCATTATCAAATATAAATTTACATGGAGCATAAAGGTGGATCAATCACACCATTTGCTGTGCACTGAAAATGCCTTCAAGCTATATACAAGTTCGGAGCAGTGTACTCAAGGCCAGTGACTTTTTGACCATATTTGTAATGACTGCATAGATTAAGTCAGTTTTTTAAGTGCCTGTGAGTGAAAGTGGCCATTCTGATAGGGTGGTAGGATTATAAGGGCTCCTTCATGTGAAAAAATAGCATGTAGGGAATGTTCAAGGACATTAAGGGTATTTCTTTCACTCATGCCCTGAGCATGGATTTGGACTCGACAGGATTTCCTGTGGTGGATGCTGAGGGGAGGCAAAGAAACTCTAGAAAAAGGGAACGAAATAGCCAAGATGATAAACTGGATATAGTCAGGATACTAGGACTTTCAAAATTAAAGCGAAGAATGTTAAGAAGGGATACAATTGAAATCATTAAAAATCACTAAAGGCCTGGCTAATATAAATACAGACTTGATAATGAAATTCCAGAAAACTAGAACCAACGTGAACTGCTTGAGGCATAAGAGAGACTATTTTAGGAGAGATGGAGGGAATATCATTTTACACTGCAGGGAGGCAACTGAAAAAGTGCATTGCTCCTAAGACGGTGATGTAGCCTGAAAATGTAAATAAGAAGGTAGTGATCCAGACCTGAAAAACAAGAAGTGTTCTCCAGTGTTAGTTTCATTCTTACTCTTTTGAAGAAGCAAAGGTAAGAGAAACTTTTCTCTGGTGTTTCTATTAGAGAAAGGGTATGGATTTAGATGGATCATGGGATACAATTCTAAAAAATGTAAAAGAGAATAAACAATTACATGTGCATATACCTGAACACACACATGCACATAAAGCATAAAATTTAAAGGGCATTATAAATATTATATGGCATTACTTGAGCACTGTTCTAAGTTTCATCTCATTTAACCATAGCTATGTCCCTATGAGGGAAAAACTATTATTATTCTCATATGAGACATAAGGAAGCTCAGCCATAGGGATGTTATATAACTTGCCTGATGTCCCACAGTTAGGAGGGGATGGAGCCAGGCAACGTGGCACTAGAGGATGCATGCCTAACCACTGCCCTGTTACGCCCAGTCCTAGACAGAACTATGAGTTAACAAGGGTGTTGTTAGGGTACTTGCTCTTGCCTTTTATCCATTGCATCTGCTCCTGTTACCATTCTCTTCAGGGACCCAGTTCATCTGTCCTTTGGCTTTGACCCCAACCCCAGTCACCTCTGTCCACTGGCCTCATCCTATCTCCTGTGTGAGGACATGAGACTACATCTGTCCAGGCTGCTGTTCAGAGGTCAAAAACTGACTGCCTTTCAGGTGTATTTTCTTTGGCCTGCACTGCGGTATGTGTGTGTGGTTGGTCACACATCCTCCACTTGCTGTGTCCCCACTATTCTTGGTGTCCTTCTTCGGGCTGTTCCCACATTCATGCTATGTGCCTGCTTTCTTCAGTACCCACCACGAGTGATACTCATGTGCACTTGATAAATGCTTCCTGATAAAAACATGAACCCCAGAACTATTCAGGTTTTGCCCACTTAAAGATAGGTAGGAATGCTGGGCTCTCACACCCAAAGGGTTCTTCCAAAAAGGCCAACAGGGGACTGGATATGCCCTGATTTGAAGACATGGATAAACCTGCTCAGCATCTCTGCTGAATTTTCTGTCCAGCTGGAAAGTGGAATTTTGGTAGTTTAGGAATTAAAGTAAGAATTTAATACATACAAAGACTATTTTATCTTTATCGCCCAATATTTATTGATACATTCTTTGCAAGGCTTAGTGATAGGAACCATCTGGGTATTAACATAGTGCCTGTCTTTCAGGAGCTTATAAACTTATAGGGAGAAAAAGATATGTACACAAATATGATCATTCTAGGAAGACTGTGATATAGTCATGAAAGAATTGCAAAGTAATTTGGGAGTTTGAGAAGGAAAACATTACTCCTTGCCAAATGGATCAAGATGGTTTTATTTCCTAAACGTTTTATAGAGCTGCAAATCAAAATAAGGAAACCATCTAACTCATTTTTAACCATTATGCAGAACCACTTCTAACTTCTCTCTTGAAAGCAAGTAACCTACCTTATTTTATAATATCTACAACAAAGAAATTTTTATCTCAATTTATCAAATCAGGTGATTAAAAAATATTCTTCAATATCCTTAAACTACTCCTGGCCCATTTTCCAAGAGTTTTTCAAAATCAAGTATCATACCTGAAATCTGAAATTGTGTCCAGTTTCAATGAGTGTATCACAACCTCATGTGTGATTATACTATCTTATCTCTTTATGAATAAAGTTCACTGTGATTAGATTGTAAACACCTGCAGGGTGTTATTTCTACTTTAGACTCAAAGGAACATTGAGTTCCTGGAAAATACAGATTCCTGAAATAAACATATTGGTTTTCAAACCAAGCTATCAGAGTTACATTCTTAATGAGCTTTGAAGCTTAGAAATATTTATGCTTTTATGGTAAATCCATGATTTCCTGTCATTTATGTGTTCTGCATTTTTTAGATATAGGTTGCTGATCTGAGGGCATGCATTGTCATGCATAACTTCTACTCAATCAGAGCAATGTGTTTCTTTATGTAGTCGTAATCAAGAGTTCAATTTAAGAATTCAATAACTCATGCAGTTTATAGCAGGGGAGATAAAGTTTGTAGTATGGATTAGCTTGACTTCCTTTTTTTTTTTTTGGTATATTTGGCCTATTGAGAAGGGCGAATGTTGAGAAAAGAAGTGGGGTTTTAGTTTCCATCTTTTGACTTTTGTATGTACATCATCAGTAATGTAGAATCACACCTTCCTAGCAGCAGGGATGGATTCTTGCTAAACAATTGAAACAAGCATTCTCTTAATAACATTGTATCAGTTGTGTTCACTTGCAGGCAATATAATCAGTTCTAACTGGTCTCAAAAGAAAGGGAATTATTACCAGGTATTAACTAATGTACAAAATAATTGAATGGAAGGTGGGTCAAGCTGTAGCTGAACTTTGAGGACCATCTCCCACAGAACCACCCAGCCACTGCTGCAAGGTACCCCAGCCAAGTGGAGATCCCTCATGCCCTGCTCATTTATTCTTCTTAGCCAGTTAATTTCCAGTCTCGCATGGATGCTCTGATTGGCAGAAGCTAAATCATATCTGGAACTCAAGCTGCAAGAGAGTCTAATTTCCCAGCTTTAGCAGTACAGGAAGGAAGCAATTTTTTAAATTGCTTTTTGCTCACTGCTCTATTCCTAGCAGTTCTCTAAACAGTACGCAGTGCCTGGGACACTCACGTTTGTTGAAGGAAATTGGAAGGGTTGCTAAGTAAGTCAATCCACAATTTTTGCAACAGCCACTTAATGGGGATATTGCAAAGGGTGCCTAAACATCTACTAGATCCTTACATGGGATGAATCTGAAGTCCTTTTCAAATTCTTTGAGGGTAGGTTCCATGTCTGTTTTGTTTGTAGTGCATTCCCAGCTTGACTGTGCCTGGCACAATAGTAGGCAATCAGTAAATGCCTCTTGGTTTAATAAATGACTACAAAAAGCATATGTTGTATTTCACTTCTATTTTTCTCAAGGTTCATTTATTGACTATCCAATTTTTATTTTGATGTCATACAGATATTTTGGGTAATTCTATCATTTTATTTTCTTTTCCTAATTAAGGATGTATACAGACTAAGAATTTCTGATTATATTTATGTGCACCTTCTCTTTGTACCAGTACATTTTTTTTACCTTTTAAAAATACATATTTTTTTTATATTGGTATCATTAATGCATAATTACATGAACAACATTATGGTTACTAGACTCTGCCCATTATCAAGTCCCCACCACATACCCCATTACAGTCACTCTCCATCACCATAGAAAGTTGCCATAGAGTCACTACTTGTCTTCTCTGTGTTATACTGCCTTTCCCGAGCAACCCCCAACTACATTATGTGTGCTAATCGTAATGTCACTTTTTCCCCCTTCCCACCTCCCTTCCCACCCATCCACCCCAGTCCCTTTCCCTTTGGTAACTGTTTGTCCATTCTTGGGTTCTGTGAGTTTGCTGCTGTTTTGCTCCTTCAATTTTTTCTTTGCTCTTACACTCCACAGATGAGTGAAATCATTTGATACTTGTCTTTCTCCACCTGGGTTATTTCACTGAGCATAATACCCTCAACCTCCATCCATGTTGTTCCAAATGGTGGGATTTGTTTTCCTCCTATGGCTGAATAATATTCCATTGTGTATATGTACCATATCTTCTTTATCCATTCATCTACTGATGGACACTTCGGTTGCTTCCATTTCTTGGCTATTGTGAATAGTGCTGTGATAAACACAGGGATGCATATGTCTTTTTCAAACTGGGCTCCTGCATTCTTATGGTAAATTCCTAGGAGTGGAATTCCTGGATCACATGGTATTTCTATTATTAGTTTTTTGAGGAATCTCCATACTGCTTTCCACAATGGTTGAACTACTTTACATTCCCACCAGCAGTGTAGGAAAGTTCCCCTTTCTCCGCATCCTCGCCAGCATTTGTTGTTCCTAGTCTTTTCCATGTTGGTGATCCTAACTGGTGTGAGGTGATATCACATTGTGGTTTTAATTTGCATTTCCCTGATGATCAGCAATGTGGAACATCTTTTCATGTGCCTGTTGGCCATCTGGATTTCTTCATTGGAAAAGTGTCTGTTCAGCTCCTCTGCCCATTTTTTAATTGGACTATTGCTTTTCATTTGTTGAGGTGTGTGAGCTCTTTATATATTTTGGATGTCAACCCCTTATCAGATATGTCATTTATGAATATATTTTCCAAAACTGTAGGAAACCTTTTTGTTCTATTGGTGGTGTCCTTTTTAGTTTGATATAGTCCCACTTGTTCATTTTTGCTTTTGCTTCCCTTTCCCGGAGAGATATGTTCATGAAGAAGTTGCTCATGTTTATGTCCAAGAGATTTTGCCTATGTTTTTTTCTAAGACTTTTATGGTTTCATGACTTACATTCAGGTCTTTGATCCATTTCAAGTTTACTTTTGTGTGTGGGGCTAAACAATAATGCAGTTTCATTCTCTTACATGTAGCTGTCCAGTTTTGCCAACACCAGCTGTTGAAAAGGCTGTCATTTCCCCATTATATATACATGGCAACTTTATCATATATTAATGGATAATCATATATCCATATATATATTTGGATTAATATCTGAATTCTCTATTCTTTTCCACTGGTCTATGGATCTGTTCTTGTGCCAGTACCAAATTGTCTTGATTACTGTGACTTTGTAGTAGAGCTTGAAGTTGGGAAGTGAGATCCCCCCTGCTTTATTCTACCTTCTCAGGATTGCTTTAGCTATTCAAGATCTTTTGTGGTTCCAGATGAATTGTAGAACTATTTTTTCCAGTTCATTGAAGAATGCTATTGGTATTTTTACAGGGATTGCATAGCATTGAATGTATAGATTGCTTTAGGCAGGATGGGTATTTTGACAATATTAATTCTTCCTACCCAAGAGCATGGATGAATTTCCATTTATTAGTGTTCTCTTTAATTTCTCTTAAGAGTGTCTTGTACTTTTCAAGGTATAGTCTTTCACTTCCTTGTTTAGGTTTATTCCCAGATATTTTATCCTTTTTGATGCATTTGTGAATTGAATTGTTTTCCTTATTTCTCTTTCTGCTAGTTCATCATTAGTGTATAGGAATACAACAGATTTCTGTGTATTAATTTTGTAACCTGAAACTTTACTGAATTCAGATATTAGTTCTAGTTGTTTTGGAGTGGATTCATTAGGGTTATGTACAATATCGTGTCATCTGCAAACAGTAACCGCTTGGCTTCTTCCTTACCAATCTGGATGCCTTTTATTTCTTTGTTTTCTTTGATTGCCATGGCTAGGACCTCCAGTACTATGTTGAATAAAAGTGGGGAGAGTGGGCATCCTTGTCTTGATCCCCATCTTAGGTGAAAAGCTTTCCACTTCTCACTGTTAAGTATAATGTTGGCTGTGAGTTTGTTATATATGGTCTTTATTATGTTGAGGTACTTGCCCTCTATACCCATTTTCTTGAGAGTTTTATCATGAATGGATGTTGAATTTTGTCAAATGCTTTTTCAGCATCTGTGGAGATGATCATGTGGTTTTTGTCCTTCTTTTTCTTGATGTGGTGGATGATGTTGATGGATTTTTGAATGTTGTACCATCCTTGCATCCCTGAGATGAATCCCACTTGATCATGGTGTATGATCCTCTTGATGTATTTTTGGATTTGATTTACTAATATTTTGTTGAGTATTTTTGCATCTATATTCATCAGGGATATTTGTCTGTAATTTTCTTATTTTGTAGGGTCTTTGCCTGGTTTTGGTATTAGAGTGATGCTGGCCTCATAGAATGAGTTTGGAAGTATTCCCTCCTCTTCTATTTTTTGGAAAACTCTATGGAGAATGGGTATTATGTCTTCTCTAGATGTCTGGTAAAATTCAGTGGTGAATCCATCTGGCCTGGGGTTATGTTCTTGGGTAGTTTTTTGATTACCTATTTAATTTTGTTGCTGGTAATTGGTCTGTTTAGATTTTTTGTTTCTTCCTTGGTCAGTCTTGGAAGGTTGTATTTTTCTAGAAAGTGGTCCATTTCTTTTAGGTTATCCAGTTTGTTAGCATATAGATTTTCAGATTTTCATAGTATTTTCTAATAATTCTTTGTATTTCTGTGGTGTCCACCATGATTTTTCCTTTCTCATTTCTGATTCTGTTGATGTGTGTAGATTCTTTTTCTCTTAATAAGTCTAGCTAGGGGTTTATCTTTTTTGTTTACTTTCTCTAAGAACCAGCTCTTAGTTTCATTGATTTTTTTCTATTGTTTTATTCTTCTCAATTTTATTTATTTCTTCTCTGTTCTTTATTATGTCTCTCCTTCTGCTCACTTTGGGCCTCATTTGTTCTTCTTTTTCCAGTTTCAATAATTGTGAATTTAGACTATTCATTTGGGACTGATCTTCCTTCTTTAAATGGGCCTGGATTGCTTTATACTTTCCTTAGAACTGCCTTCACTGCATCCCACAGAAGCTGGGGCGTTGTGCTGTTGTTTTCATTTGTCTCCATATATTGCTTGATATCTGTTTAAATTTGGTCATTGATCTACTGATTATTTAGGAGCATGTTGTTAAGCCTCCATGTGTTTGTGAGCCTTTTTGTGTTCTTTGTACAATTTATTTCTAGTTTTATACCTTTGTGATCTGAGAAGTTGGTTGGTAGAATTTCTGTCTTTTTGAATTTACTGAGGCTCTTTTTGAGGCCTAGTTTGTGGTCTATTCTGGAAAATGTTCCATGTGCACTTGAGAAGAATGTGTATCCTGCTGCTTTTGGGTGTAGAGTTCTGTAGATGTCTGTTAGGTCCATCTGTTCTAGTGTGTTGTTCAGTGCCTCTGTGTCCTTACTTATTTTGTGTCTGGTTGATCTGTCCTTTGGAGTGAGTGGTGTGCTAAAGTCTCCTAAAATGAATGCATTGCATTCTATTTCGTCCTTTAATTCTGTTAGTATTTGTTTCACCTATGTAGGTGCTCCTGTGTTGGGTGCATAGATATTTATAATGGTTATATCCTCTTGTTGGACTGACCCCTTTATCATTACATAATGTCCTTCTTTGTCTCTTGTTACTTTCTTTGTTTTGCAGTCTATTTTGTCTGATACAAGTACTGCAACAGCTGCTTTTTTCTCCCTATTGTTTGCATGAAATATCTTTTTCCATCCCTTCACTTTTAGTCTGTGTATGTCTTTGGTTTTGAGGTGAGTCTCTTGTAAGCAGCATACAGATGGGTCTTACTTTTTTATCCATTCTGTTACTCTGTGTCTTTTGATTGGTGCATTCATTTCATTTACATTTATAGTGATTATCAACAGGTATGTACTTACTGCCATGGCAGGCTTTGGATTTATAATTACCAAAGGCTCAAGGGTAGCTTCTTTACTATCTAGTTGTATAACTTAACTCACTTGTTACACTATTATAAACACAGTCTGATGATTCTTCATTTCTCTCCCTTCTTATTCTTCCTTGTCCACTCTTTATATGTTAGGTGTTTTATTCTATACTCTTTTGTGTTTCTCTTGACTGGTTTTGTGGAAAGCTGATTTTATTTTGCATTTAGTTGGTATTTGTTTGGTGTACTTTCTTTGCTGTGGTTTTATTTTCTCTGGTGACATCTATTTAGCCTTAAGAGCACTTCCATCTAGAGCAGTCCCTTTAAAAATACACTGTAGAGATAGTATGTGGGAGAAAAATTCCCTCAACTTTTGCTTATCTGGAAATTGTTTAATCCCTCCTTCAATTTTAAATGATAATCTTGCTGGGGACAGTATTCTTGGTTCGAGGCTCTTCTGTTTCATTGCATTGAATATATCATGCCATTCTCTCCTGGCCTGTAAGATTTCTGCTGAGAAGTCTTATGATGGCCTGATGGGTTTTCCTTTGTAGGTTATCTTTTCTCTCTCTGACTGCTTTTAATAACCTGTCCTTGTCTTTGATTTTTGCCATTTTAATCATTATATTTCTTGGTGTTGTACTCTTTGGGTCCCTTGTGTTGGGAGATCTGTGGGCTTCCATGGTCTGAGAGACTATTTCTTTCCCCAGATTGGGGAAGTTTTCAGCAATTATTTCTTCCAAGACACTTTTTATCCCCTTTTCTCTCTCTTCTTCTTCTGGTGTCCCTATAATGTGAATATTGTTCCGTTTGATTTGGTCACACAGTTCTCTTAATATTCTTTCATTCCTAGAGATTCTTTTATCTCTCTCTGCCTCAGCTTTTCTGCATTCCTGTTCTCTGATTTGTATTCCATTAACAGTCTCTTGTACCTCATCCAGTCTGCTCTTAAGTCCTTCTATTGTTTATTTCATTTCTGTTGTCTCCCTCCAGCTTCATCCCTTAGCTCTTGCATATTTCTCTGTAGCTCCATCAGCATGGTTATGACCTTTATTTTGAAATCTTTTCACAAGGATTGGTTATATCGATCTCACCAGGCCCTCTCTCTGGCATTTGAGTGATTTTGTCCTGGACGAGTTTCTGCTGCCTTTTCATGGCAATAGAAGTGATTGCCAGCGAGTGGTTTGTGTGTCAGCTGGGAGAACCAAGTCCCTTCCTTCTTGCTGGTCACTTTGCCCTTCTCCGCTGCTTGTTCCAGTTAACTGCACACAGGGAGCAGTCTATGGATTAATCCTCTGAGCTGCCGTGGGCTGGGCAGGGTGGCCCTCTGAATAGCCTAGGGCACTGTCAGGGGTCGCAGATGAGCAGCATGTGTTCTCCTGTGAGAACAACACCCCTTTGTGCCTTCCAGGCTTTGTGCCAGCTTCCTATGCCTGTGCCAGGCACTGTGCACTGGGGGCAGCCTCCGGGTCTGGCCCAGTTAGCTGCACACTGGGAGAAGACTGTGTGATTGCTGTGGGTGGGACTGCTCCCTGGATGGTCCACAGCAATGGCAGGTCAGCCAGTTTGCTTGCAGTGCCAGTGAGGGCGAATGAGCAGCAGACTGCTTATAGCAATGAGGGGCTTTGGAGCTGTGTTGCCACCTGGGGGTTTAGGGCACCTGAAGTTCCTTAAAATTCCCAGCCTGCTGGGCTGAGTGTGCCAGGATGATTTTGTCCTCCTGTTAAGCCCTTGTCCCTTTAATACTTTTAAATCACCTGCTTTTCTTTTGCCCAGGGCAGCTAGCTGTGGGGACCCGCTTGCAGTCTCCATCTTGGATTTACTTTTCCATTTCTCCAATATCCAGTATACCATGCAATGTGTGTCTGTGCTTCCACTGCAGATTACTAAGGCTGGTTATTTAGCAGTCCTGTGCTTCCACTCCCTCCCCACTCTGATTCTTTTCCTCCTGCTTGGGTCCCACCAGGCCATGGCTTTGTATCTTACCCTGTTCGTGAGATGCTGAGTTCTCACAGATGTAGATGTAGCCTGGCTTTTGTTCTGTATCTTCTGGTCTCTCTTTTAGAATGTTGTATTTGATGTATTTTCCATACATACACGGTTTTGGGAGGAGATTTCTGCTGCCCTACTCATGCCACCATCTTGAGAAATCTCTCCACTTCAAGGATTTTAATACACTGCTTAACATGGTGGTGACTACAGTGCATAGACATCATTGTTTCTTGCAAAGAATATTTTTATGTCCATAAATGTGATCAATTAGGTGACTGGGTTTATTTTCACTTTATAATTGAGAATTACATCTGCTCAGGTACAAGGGACTTATCAGGTCATTATATCATCAAAAGACATCATACCACTCTCACATACATGCTTGCCTTATGAATAAAAGACAAAAATTAAAGCAGTATTAGATAACATAGCATTTGCTCATAACTTATTCAATAGTAACTATACTAACATGCTCCATTTTAAATCAGCTAATGTATAGTTAAACAATGACAAGGTCTGTTCTGAGACTTCACTAGAATCATCAGCTTCTTGGTAGTCAACTTTTGGGTTGAAGAGGTTTTTCAATGGAAATGTGTGCATTTGATGAATGCTAATGACAGGGTTCCAAATCTTCTTTAGCCAATCTGTTTGCAGCTGTTATCCAAGTTATCTTACAAATGTTTGAAACAGCTGTCAACATTCTGAGGGAGAAGCTCTTCAATCAGTGAATTGACAGAAATGCAATAGTTAGATTTTTCTGAGCAGAAGGCAAGAGAACATAATATACATCTATTTAGTGATGTAGCCAGCAATGAAAGGGAACGATTGATACTCCATTGTGGTTAAAGCACTGAAGAAAATGTTCATGCTCATGGGCATGGAAAAAGACATTATAAGAGCATACTTTGGGGAGGAGACCCACAAAATCAAATGGAGTGCTGGAGTGTCCTAAGGATACAAGCAGTGAAATCTTACTTCCCACCAATAAGAATGCTCCCAGTGGTGTATAGCAACATTGTAAATCATATTTTAATTACAATTTTAGTACATGTTGATGTTATTTGTTTATTGTCTCGATAAAGCATTTTTAACAGATGACATCTGGACATTCTGCTTAATTTCTTTCTTTTTCCTGCCATAAAATTCTTTAGTAAATCTAATTGTCAAGAAAGGCATCAGACTGACAGCCCTGGAAAATGAAGCTTTTATTCAGTCTTTGTGTTGAGAAAAGAACTGCCTCTGTGCTGCAATTGACCTAAATTCTGCACTGAAGAGACAACTTTTTAAGAGAAGGCTTGGGTCAAGTTTGACCTGGATCTAGCATTTGCTTCTTGCTAAGTTTGCAGCCTTATATGTAAAAATGAGCATCCATGTAGCAGTGCCTTCCAGATCCTCACATGTCAGAAATTAGGTTGAACCCACTATATGTCTTTCCATCTGCAAGTAGTACAAAAATGATTCTTGAATTACCACCACCTTCTTAAAAGTAACTCAATATTTTCTTTGCAAGAACAGAATAAAAACCCTATCTGCTCTGACTTTTCAGGTAACCATGCCCTTACATGAGTATATCATACTTTGTCTCATGCAACTAGCCAAATAATAATGTGTGTAAACTTGCAAAAGTTTCCATGATTAAGTCATGCTGGCCAAATATACATAGTGTCTCTTAAAATTTGATGTTGATGATCAAATATGTGAAAACATTTTGCTATTGGTACTGTTTCCATCCTGATAAATGGAAACATTAGTAGTCATGGCATGATATCCCTGTGAAGTTTTTAAAAACACACAAAATAATCTTTGATTTTCAAATGAAGATTAAAAATAGGAAGTCCTTTTTGTTGGCTCTAGATTTCCTCAAGCATTGCTGAATGGGTGTGTTTGTTTGTTTCCAATTAATGTTTCACTCTCTTATTTTCTTGGAGCCATGGCCCAGTTTGGGTTCCCAAAGGCAGATCCTGGACAAGGATAAATGTGCTCCCAGGAAAAATAATAAAGGACAGGGAAGGCAGACAGGGAAGGGGAAAAGGCAAGCAAGTTCACTGGAGAGAAGAACCAGCCTGATCCAGCAGGGGAACTGAATTATAAGTTTTTGCCTCAATTTATCCCAACTGGAGGCAAGAGAGCTGGGATTTCATTGGCTATGTCAGTCAGCCACTGGCTAAGGGCTGCCCTGAGGAAACATGAACTCACAGGGATTTCTTGCTTTCTGTGCCTGTGCCCAAAGTGGCTTCAGCAGACCTTGGGCAGACCTCCAACAAAAGAAACAGGTGTGGACAGTTAGAAGCAAAAGCATACCAAAGCCAGAAGAGAGGAGCATAAGAATAAAAGAGACCCAGTTGAACCTTGCGAAGCTCTAACAGTGTCCAATACATGTAGGAACATTAGACAATATACCTGGAATTGTAAAGTGAGGATAAATGTTCATTCAGAAGTCATGAGGTCTGTCTTAATAGAATATAAAAATGTCTGAACAGTCATATTTTGTGTAGCATGTTCTTTGCCTTTAAAGAAAGCATAGAGCAGAGACTCCCATGCTCCCTAGAATCAGCTGGAGAGCTTTTAGAAATTCCAAAGGCCAGGTTGTATACCAGACCATTCAGTCAGAATCTCTGGGCCTGGGATGAAATAACAGTGTTTTTTCAATATGTAGCCAATTTTAAGAACCTATGGCAAAGTGTATGGTTTCAATATTGATGGGACTTGCAAAAGGATGCAATTGCCTTTCTTAAAATGGGTTTTGTTCATTATCTGTAAAACAAAACATTCTGCTCCAATACAAAAACATGTTAGTGGGAAAATGTCTTGCTTTTGGCACAAACATCAGCCTTTTTCCACTTTAATATATTATTTGGTAATTGGTTTTAAATTGTTTAACTAATACAGGGACAATATATGGCAAATTGTACTTAATTTCAATCAATTTCACTGTAGCCACTACCCATCTTCCATCCCCTCGCACCTCAACAGGCAGCTGTGAACATGTTTCAGGAGCGCCTTACAAGCAACTGACAGGAGCGAAGGTAGATAATAAGGGCAATACCTCCAAATATCAGGGATCTGTGCTTATTGCTGGTTGCTGCTTCTGATCACAGAAATACAAGCACAGAACATAGACACAGACAGTCACTGTCATACACTCTCCCTTACTGTTAAAAGTCTCTCCTCTTTAAGTTGACATGACTGTCAGAGGACTAAGGATCAGTGTCCTTTAAATTTTTCTTTTGTGTCCCTTCCTCCTCATTTTCCTCATTTAAGGTCTAAGACATTCAAAAGCAATTGCATATGCAGGGTAATTTAGAAAGTCATTGTGCATGCCCAGGGAAGGCTCAGGCTCAGAAAAGACCTGAGAAGACCTTAAGTTTACACCTCAGGCTGATCCCCAGCACAGACACACCCTACAACAGAAAACAAAAACAAAAATCAGAAAACCCTGGGGAAAAGGGAGAATCTAATTATCACAGTTACCACATTATTAGATTCAAATGTCCAGTTTTCAAGAAAAAAAGTTGTAAGGCATACAATGAAACAGAAAAGCATGGGCCGTTCAAAGGGGAACAAACAATAACAAAAACTGTGCCTGAGAAGGACTTCATGGTAGACCTACTAGACAAGGACTTTAAGACAACTGTTTTAAAGATGCTCAAAGAACAAAAGGAGACATGGAGAAAATCAAGAAAATGATATATGAACAAAATGAAAATAAAAATAGAGATAAAAACTAAAAAGAAAAAAGAAAAAGAAATTATGGAGCTGAAAAGTACAATAACTGAAATTTTAAAAATTACTAGAGGCCTTCAAAGGCTGATTTGAGCAGGTGGAAGAAAGAAACAGAACTTAAATGTGGGATCATTGAAAATATTAAGTCTGAAGAAAGAAAAAGATTGGAGAAAAGTGAACAGGTGGAATGCCATCAGGCAAAGCAATATATACATTGTGGAAGTCCCAGAAAAAGAGTGAGAGAGGAAGGGGCTGAGAGATCATTTGACCCCACACTCCAAAATTTGATGTAATATATGAGTATAAACATCCAAGAAACTCAGTGAACTCAGAGAGTACCACACCAAGATACACTATAATCAAGCTGCTGAAAGCCAGACAAAGAGAGACTCTTGAAAGCACTAAGAGAGAAGTGACTCTTCATACACATGGGTTCTCAGTAAAATGATCAGATTAGTCATCAGAAACTTGGGAGCCACAAGGCAGTGGGCTGATATATTCAAAGTGCTGAAAGAAAAAAATTTCAATCAAGAATCTTATAGTCAGCAAAACTGTCTTTCAACTGTGAGGAGAAATGAAGACATTCTCAGATAAACAAAAGCTGAGGGAGTTTGTTACCAGTAGAACTTCCCTGCAAGAAATGCTAAAAGGAGTCTTGCAAGTTGAAATGAATGTGCACTACACAGTAAGTCAAAGCCATATGAAGAAATACAGATCTCAGTAAAGTCAATATGTGGGCTATTATAACATTTGGTATTATTGTAACTACAGTTTGTAGCTCCACTTTTTGTTTTCTACATGATTAAAGAGACAAACACATTTAAAAGTATTCATTTAAAAGCTAGAATTACTTAAACTTTTGTTCATAGCTGTATTATATTTTTTATATAATTTAAGATACTAATGTTTAAAATACAATTATTGGTTTATGTTTTGGGACACATGATGTTTAAAGATATAATTTTATGACACTGCTAACTGGAAGGGTGTTGGAATGGAGCTGTATAGGAACAGAGTTTTTATATGTTACTGAAGTTAAGCTGGTATAAATTCTAATCAGAATGTTAAAACATTAGGATGCTAAATCTAATCCCCATGATAATCAGAAGGAAAATACCTATAGAATATACATAAAAGGAAATGAGAAGGGAATTAAACATTTCACTGTAAAAAATCAACTAAACACAAAAAAGACAGTCATATGGGAAATGAAGGACTAAAAAGGGGTATAAAATGAATAGCAAAATGACAGATTAAGTCCCTCCTTATCATAAATTACTTTAACTGTAAATGTATTAAACTATCTGGTCAAAAGACAGAGACTGGCAGAATGGATTTAAAAACATGACCGAAATATATGCTGTCCAAAAGAGACTTGCTTTTTGACAAGTGACACAATACACTGAAAGTGAAACTACAGAAAAGGATATTCCATCTAAACAGCAACTACATAGCAGCATTACGCAGAATACCTAAAATGTGGAAGTAACCCAGGTGCCCATTGACAGACAAATGGATAAGCGAAATGTGGTATATTCATAAAGTGGAATACTATTCAATTTTCAAAAGGAAGGAAATTCTGATGTATTTCACAACATGTATTAACCATGGAGACATTATGCTGAGATAAACCACATTATGTGAGATACACCGGTACAAAAGACATATCCTGTAAAAGTTCACTTATATAAGTTTCCTTAAGTAGTCAGATTCATAAGGAAAGAAAATGGAATGGTGGTTGTAGGGGTTATGAGCAATGGGGAATGGACAGTTCTTGTTTTGTAGTTTCTGAGTTTCAGTTGTGCAAGATGAAAAGAATTCTGGAGATGGTGGTGGTGATGGTTGCACAAGAATATAAATGTACTTAATGCCACCGAACTGTACAGTTAATGTAGTTCAGATAGTAAATTTTATGTGGTGTGTATTTTAACACAATAAGAAAAAAATAGACATCAATACCAAGCTAAGAGAGAAAAGGTTTATATGGAAAGGATTTTAAGTCAATAAAGGTAAGTAGCAAGGAAGTGATAGATATCTCTAGCTGTAGATTTCTATGTATCTCTGTCCATTGGGATATATCTGTATCTATTGGAAATATCTCAGCCACTTATTTACTCACTCTTACTTTGAATTTAGAGAATAAGCTTGAACCCCTGGCCAAAGGAACATTTCAGAAACCTGGATACCAATATCAAGGGCAAATACTTATTTCAAAATCACTAAAGGATTTTTTTATATTATTCAGGGTAATTTTTATTTACTCTGTGTGTGTGAAAAAATTAAAAACAGCTAAGAAAATTAAGAGGCAGTTTTGTTTTCACAACCAATCTACCTAGATACTGTTTTATTTTCCCTTTTAAGTGTGTTATTTTCATGGTATTAACAGCTAGTTGTTCTTCCTTCTAAAAATAAAATAACATTCTTCCATTATTAATATGTACTTATAGCACTTAAAATATGAAAACCAGTGTATCCAAACTTGACACTGTTTCTGGTATGCTTAAATCTAATTAGGTTGTTGTGAGAATCAAATGAGGTAAAATATGTAAAAATGCTTTAAACCATAAATTACTGAGTAGATTTAAGGTATATGTTTTGTTCTAGATATGGTTATAAATATAAATTTGGAAAAAACAAGTCTCACAAAGTGGAAATTTGTAAAATAATACATGCGATTGTGTATAATGTGCAATAAATTCACTTCAACTCTTAAAGGTGCTAAACTTTGGTTACTTCAATTAAACAATCATTACAATAATTCATTTATAGAAATATGTAGATGCTGGGTCTACACACAAAGTAAGGTGCAAGTTTCTACATATATATGAACAGAAAATGAAACAACAGCTATTTTTTTTAGAAAAGAAAAATCAGGGTTTTAAAAATAAATGTAAAAAAGTAAAAAAACCCCTATTATGAATATGGCAAGGGAGAATGGCACTAGCCAAACAACTGTCAAGTTTCCTTGTTATCTACAAAAGAAACAAAGCCATGTCAAAGCCATGCTGTTTGGAAAACCAATTTGATGATCAGTATTTTCTGATTACTATGTTACATTTGCTTTGCTTCAAAAGCTAAGATGACATTTTCTAAGATTAAAAGGGAGGCATTTCCTGAGGGGGTAAAAATCTTCAATAATACTTTTCTGCAAATAGAATAGAAATAGACTCATTAGACAACCATGCTGTTACTGTAATGGCCAGTCTTATACTGAGTTAACTAAGCATCAAAATTTAGATACCAGACAAGAACAGACACATAGATCAATGGAACAGAATAAAGAGTCCAGAAATAAACCCATGATTATATAGTCAATTAATATGTGACAAAGGACACAAGAATATCCAATGTGAAAAAGACAGTCTCTTCAATAAATGGTGTTGGGAAAATGGAATAGCTACATGCAAGAGAATGAAACTGGATTACTATCTAACACCATACACAAAAGTAAACTCAAAGTGGATTAAAGGCCTAGATACAAGACATGAAACCATAAAACTCTTAGCAGAAAACATAAGCAAAAATTTATTGAGTATAACTATGAGCAATTTTTTTCTGGATACATTTCTCTAGGCAAGGGAAACAAAAGAAAAATGAACAAGTGAGACTACATCAAACTAAAAAATTTCAGTACAGCAAAAAAAAAAAACCATCAATAAAACAAAAAGGCAACCTACCGTATGGGAAAATACATTCATAAATGACATGTCTGATAAGGGGTTTACATCTAAAATATAGAAAGAGCTCATATGACTGAACACCAAAAAAACCCATGAAATAACCCAATTAAAAAATGGGCAGAGGACCTAAATAGACATTTTTCCAAATAAGTAATACAAGTGGTCAAAAGGCACATGAAAAAGATGATCATTAGGGATACAAATCACAACCACAATGAGGTATCATCTCACACCAGTCAGAATGACCACTATCCAAAAGACAAGAAGTAACAAATGTTAGTGAGGATATGGAGAAAATGGAGCCCTACTACTATTCGTGGGAATGTAAATTGCTGCAGGCATTATGTAAGGAAGTATGGAGATTCCTCAAAAACTAAAAATAGAAATACCATATGACCCAGTAATTCCTCTCCTAGGAATTTACCTGAGGAAAACAAAATTTCTGATTTGAAAAGGTATATGCACCCTTATGTTTATTGCTGCATTATTTACAATATCCAAGATACAGAAGCAACCAAAGTGTCTGTCAATAGATGAAAGGATAAAGAACAGGTGGTACATATATTCAATGGAATATTACTCAGCCATAAAAGAGAAAGAAATCCAGCCATTTGTGACAATGTGGATGGACTTACAGGGTATTACTCTAAGTGAAATAAGCCAGACAAGTCAGACAAATATCATGTGATTTCACTTACTTGTAGAATCTAGAAACAAAACAAAATGAACAAAACAGAAATAGATTCATAGACACTGAAGGAGGGGTTGGGGGGCTGAAATAGGTGAAGGGGATTAAGAGGCACAAAATCTTAATCATAATATTGTCACAGGATAAAAGCACAATGTAGAGAATATAGTCAATAGTTCTGTAACATTCTCTATTGACAGATAGTAACTACACTAGTTGGGGGAGAATTTAATAATGTATATAAGTGTCAAATCACTATGTTGTACACTTGAAACCAATATAGTATTGTATATCAACTATACTTCAATTATAAAAATATATTTTAGAGGACATTTCACAAGATGGTGGCATGAGCAGGGTGGTGGAAATCTCCTCCCAAAACCATACATATTTTGAAAATACACCAAATACAACTACTCCTAAAAGAGTTACCAGAAGATACAGTACACCAGCCAGGATACATCTACATCGGCGAGAACTCAACATCTCACAAAAAGGGTAAGATACAAAGCCGTGACCTGGTGGGACCCGAGAACTCCCCCAACACCAGTTCACTGGTGGGAGGAAAAGAATCAGGGTGGGGAAGGAGTGGAAGGACAGGACTGCTAAATAACCAGCCCTAGTAATCTGCACTGGGAGCACAGACACACATTGCATGGTGTACTGAATATTAGAGGAATGGAAAAGCAAAATCCAAGATTAAGATTGCGAACAAGTTCCCATAGCCAGCTGCCCTGGGACAAAAGAAAAGCAGGTTCTTTAAAAGTCTTCAAGGGACAAGGGTTTAACAGGTGGACAAAATCATCCTGGCACACTCAGCCCAGCAGGCTAGAAACCTTAAGGAACTTCAGGCACCCTAACCCCCTGAGTGGCAGCACAGCTCCAAAGCCCCTCACGGCGATAAGCAGCCTGCCATTCATGACCCCCTGCCAGTACTGCAAGTGAAAGGCTGACCCGCCATTGCTGCAAAGTGGCCAGGGAGCAGCCCCACCCACAGCAACCACACAGAGGCTTCTCCTAGTATGCAGCTAACTGGGCCAAACCCAGAGGCTGCCCCCTGGCCATAGTTGACTGGCACAGACAGCAGAGTCTGGTGCAGAGTCCGGAAGTCAAAAAGGGGCTTTATTCTTGCAGCGAACACACACTGCTCACCTGCAAACCTCGCCTGTGTCCTAGGCTATGCCGAGGGCTGCCCCACCCATGGCAGTTCAGGGGATTAACCCAGAGGCTCACCTGTACCTGCTTAAATGGCACATGCAGAAAAACTGACACAGAGTCCAGGAAGCATGTAGGGGCTCTGTTTTCATGGCAAACACACGCTGCTTGCCTACAATCACTGCCAGTGCCCTGGGCCATCCCAAGGACTACCAAGAACACAGCAGCTCAAGGGATTAACCTAGAGACTGCACTTGTGTGTGGCTGACTGGCACAGGCAGCAGAGATGGGCAAGGTGACCAACAAGAAGGAAGGGACTTTGTTCTCCCAGCTGACCCACGTGCCACTACCTGGCAAACACTTCCATCACCACGAAAAGGGAGAAGAACCTTGTTCAGTCCAGAATCCCTCAAACACCAGAGAGAGAGACCAAAATCACCAATTTTCCTGGAAAAGAATGCAAAATAAAAGTCATAAGGATGCTGATGAGGCTACAGAGAAATACGCAAGAGCTAAGGGATGAAGCTGGAGGGAGATAACAGAAATAAAACAAAGAATGGAAGGATCTAAGAGCAGACTGGATGAGGTACAAGAGACTGTTAATGGAATAGAAATCAGAGAACATAAATACAAAGAAGCTGAGGCAGAGAGAGGTAAAAGGATCTCTAGGAATGAAAGAATATTAAGAGAATTGTGTGACCAATCCAAACGGAACAATATTCACATTATAGGGATACCAGAAGAAGAAGAGAGAGGCAAAGGGATAGAAAATGTCTTGGAGGAAATAATTGCTGAAAACTTCCCCAGTCTGGAGAAGAAAATAGTCTCTCAGACCATCTAAGTCCACAAGTCTTCCAACACAATGGACCCAAGGAGGACAGCACCAAGACATATAATAATTAAAATGGCAAAAATCAAAGACAAGGACAGAGTATTAAAAGCAGTCAGAGAGAGAAAAAAGATCACCTACAAATGAAAACCCATCAGGCCATCATCAGACTTCTCAGCAGAAACCTTACAGGCCAGGAGAGAATGGCATGATATATTCAATGCAATGAAACAGAAGAGCCTCGAACCAAGAATACTGTCCCCAGCAAGATTATCATTTAAAATTGAAGGAGGGATTAAACAATTTCCAGATAAGCAAAAGTTGAGGGAATTTTTCTCCCACATACTATCTCTACAGTGTATTTTTAAAGGGACTGCTCTAGATGGAAGTGCTCTTAAGGCTAAATAGATGTCACCAGAGAAAATAAAACCACAGCAAAGAAAGTACACCAAACAAATACCAACTAAATGCAAAATAAAATCAGCTTTCCACAAAACCAGTCAAGAGAAACACAAAAGAGTATAGAATAAAACACCTAACATATAAAGAGTGGACAAGGAAGAATAAGAAGGGAGAGAAATGAAGAATCATCAGACTGTGTTTATAATAGTGTAACAAGTGAGTTAAGTTATACAACTAGATAGTAAAGAAGCTACCCTTGAGCCTTTGGTAATTATAAATCCAAAGCCTGCCATGGCAGTAAGTACATACCTATTGATAATCACTATAAATGTAAATGAAATGAATGCACCAATCAAAAGACACAGAGTAACAGAATGGATAAAAAAGTAAGACCCATCTGTATGCTGCTTACAAGAGACTCACCTCAAAACCAAAGACATACACAGACTAAAAGTGAAGGGATGGAAAAAGATATTTCATGCAAACAATAGGGAGAAAAAAGCAGCTGTTGCAGTACTTGTATCAGACAAAATAGACTGCAAAACAAAGAAAGTAACAAGAGACAAAGAAGGACATTATGTAATGATAAAGGGGTCAGTCCAACAAGAGGATATAACCATTATAAATATCTATGCACCCAACACAGGAGCACCTACATAGGTGAAACAAATACTAACAGAATTAAAGGACGAAATAGAATGCAATGCATTCATTTTAGGAGACTTTAGCACACCACTCACTCCAAAGGACAGATCAACCAGACACAAAATAAGTAAGGACACAGAGGCACTGAACAACACACTAGAACAGATGGACCTAACAGACATCTACAGAACTCTACACCCAAAAGCAGCAGGATACACATTCTTCTCAAGTGCACATGGAACATTTTCCAGAATAGACCACAAACTAGGCCTCAAAAAGAGCCTCAGTAAATTCAAAAAGACAGAAATTCTACCAACCAACTTCTCAGATCACAAAGGTATAAAACTAGAAATAAATTGTACAAAGAACACAAAAAGGCTCACAAACACATGGAGGCTTAACAACATGCTCCTAAATAATCAGTAGATCAATGACCAAATTTAAACAGATATCAAGCAATATATGGAGACAAATGAAAACAACAGCACAATGCCCCAGCTTCTGTGGGATGCAGTGAAGGCAGTTCTAAGGAAAGTATAAAGCAATCCAGGCCCATTTAAAGAAGGAAGATCAGTCCCAAATGAATAGTCTAAATTCACAATTATTGAAACTGGAAAAAGAAGAACAAATGAGGCCCAAAGTGAGCAGAAGGAGGGACATAATAAAGATCAGAGAAGAAATAAATAAAATTGAGAAGAATAAAACAATAGAAAAAAAATCAATGAAACTAAGAGCTGGTTCTTAGAGAAAGTAAACAAAAAAGATAAACCCCTAGCTAGACTTATTAAGAGAAAAAGAATCTACACACATCAACAGAATCAGAAATGAGAAAGGAAAAATCATGGTGGACACCATAGAAATACAAAGAATTATTAGAAAATACTATGAAAATCTGAAAATCTATATGCTAACAAACTGGATAACCTAGAAGAAATGGACCACTTTCTAGAAAAATACAACCTTCCAAGACTGACCAAGGAAGAAACAAAAAATCTAAACAGACCGATTACCAGCAACAAAATTGAATTGGTAATCAAAGAACTACCAAAGGACAAATTCCAGGACCAGACAGATTCCCCGCTGAATTTTATCAGACACTTAGAGAAGACATAATACCCATTCTCCATAGAGTTTTCCAAAAAATAGAATAGAAGGGAATACTTCTAAACTCATTCTATGAATCCAGCATCACTCTAATACCAAAACCAGGCAAAGACCCCACAAAATAAGAAAATTACAGACAAATATCCCTGATGAATATAGATGCAAAAATACTCAACAAAATATTAGTAAACTGAATCCAAAAATACATCAAGAGGATCATACACCATGATCAAGTGGAATTCATCTCAGGAATGCAAGGATGGTACAGCATTCGAAAATCCATTAACACCATACACCACATCAAGAAAAAGAAGGACAAAAACCATATGATCATCTCCATAAATGCTGAAAAAGCATTCAACAAAATTCAACATCCATTCATGATAAAAATCTCAAGAAAATGGGCATAGAGGGCAAGTACCTCAACATAATAAAGGGCATATATGACAAACCCACAGCCAACATTATACTTAACAGCGAGAAGCTGAAAGCTTTTCACCTAAGATTGGGAACAAGACAGGGATGCTCACTCTCCCCACTTTTATTCAACATAGTACTGGAGGTCCTAGCCACGGCAATTAGACAAAACAAAGAAATAAAAGGCATCCAGATTGGTAAAGAAGAAGTTAAACTGTCACTATTTGCAGATGACATGATATCGTAGATAAAAAACCCAAAAGACTCCACTCCGAAACTACTAGAGCTAATATTGGAATTCAGCAAAGTTGCAGGATAGAAAATTAACACACAGAAATCTGTAGCTTTCCTATACACTAACAATAAACTAATAGAAAGAGAAACCAGGAAGACAATTCCATTCACAATAGCATCAAAAAGAATAAAATACCTAGGAATAAACCTAACCAAGGAAGTGAAAGACCTATACCCTGAAAACTACAAGATACTCTTAAGAGAAATTAAAGAGGTCACTAACAAATGGAAACTCATCCCATGCTCCTAGCTAGGAAGAATTAATATAATCAAAATGGCCATCCTGCCCAAAGCAATATACAGATTCGATGCAATCCCTATCAAACTAACAACAGCATTCTTCAATGAACTGGAACAAATAGTTCAAAAATTCATATGGAAACACGAAAGACCCCGAATAGCTAAAGCAATCCTGAGAAGGAAGAATAATTTGGTACTGGCACAAGAACAGAGCCACAGACCAATGGAACAGAATAGAGACTCCAAACATTAACCCAAACATATACGGTCAACTAATATTTGATAAAGGGGCCATGGACATACAATGGGGAAATGAGAGTCTCTTCAACAGATGGTGCTGGCAAAACTGGACAGCTACATGTAAGAGAATGAAACTGGAAACTAACCCCATACACAAAAGTAAATTCAAAATGGATCAAAGATTTGAATGTAAGTCATGAAACCATAAAATTCTTAGAAAAAAACATCGGCAAAAATCCCTTAGACATAAACATGAGTGACCTCTTCTTGAACATATCTCCCCAGGCAAGGGAAACAAAAGCAAAAATGAACAAATGGAACTATATCAAGCTGAAAAGCTTCTGTACGGCAAATGACACCATGAATAGAACAAAAAGGTATCCTACAGTATGGGAGAATATATTCATAAATGACAGATCCGACAAAGGGTTGACATCCAGAATATATAACGAACTCAGGCACCTCAACAAACAAAAAACAAATCATCCAGTTAAAAAATGGGCAGAGGAGCTGAATAGACAGTTCTCTAAAGAAGAAATTCAGATGGCCAACAGACACATGAAAAGATGCTCCACATCGCTTGTCATCAGAGAAATGCAAATTAAAACCACAATGAGATATCATCTCACACCAGTAAGGATGGCTACCATCCAAACGACAAACAACAACAAATGTTGGTGAGGTTGTGGAGAAAGGGGAACCCTCCTACACTGCTGGTGGGAAGGTAAATTAGTTCAACCATTGTGGAAAGCAGTATGGAGTGTCCTCAAAATGCTCAAAATAGAAATACCATTTGACCCAGGAATTCCATTTCTAGGAATTTACCCTAAGAATGCAGCACTCCAGTTTGAAAAAGACAGATGCACCCCTATGTTTATCACTGCACTATTTACAATAGCCAAGGTATGGGAGCAACCTAAGTGTCCATCAGTAGATGAATGGATAAAGATGTGATACATATACACAATGAATATTGCTCAGCTATAAGAAAAAAACAGATCCTACCATTTGCAACAACATGGATGGAGCTAGAGGGTATTATGCTCAGTGAAATAAGCCAGGCAGAGAAAGACAAGTACCAAATGATTTCACTCATATGTGGAGTATAAGAACAAAAGAAAACTGAAGGAACAAAACAGCAGCAGAAGCACAGAACCCAAGAATGGATTAACAGTTACCAAAGGGAAGGGGACTGGGGAGGACAGGTGGGAAGGGAGGGATAAAGGCAGGAAAAAAGAAAGGGGGCATTACAATTAACATGTATATTGTGGGGGGCACGGGGAGGGCTGTGCAACACAGAGAAGACAAGTAGTGATTTTACAGCATCTTACTATGTTGATGGACAGTGACTGTGAATGGGTATGTGGGGGGGACTTGCTGTGAGGGGGAGCCTAGTGAACATAATGTCCTTCATGTAATTGTAGATTAATGATACCAAAATAAAATTAAAAGAAAAATTATAATTTAAATATGAAGGAGGGATTGATTAAACAATTCCCAGACAAGCAAAGTTTTCACCTAAGATTGGGAAGAAGACAGGGATGCCCACTCTCCCCGCTTTTATTCAACATAGTACTGGAAGTCCTAGCCATGGCAATCAGAGAAAACAAAGAAAAAAAAGACATCCAGATTGGTAATGAAGAAGTCAAACTGCCACTGTTTGGATATGACATGATATTGTACAATTGTACATAAAAAACCCTAAAGAATCCACTCCAAAACTACTAGAACTATCTGAATTCAGCAAAGTTGCAGAATACAAAATTAGTACACAGAAACCTGTTGCATTCCTATACACTAACGATGACCTAGCATAAATCAGGAAAACAATTCTATTCACAATTGCATCAAATAGAATAAAATACCTAGGAATAAACCGAACCAAGGAAGTGAAAGACCTATACCTTGAAAAATACAAGACACTCTTAAGAGAAATTAAAGAGGACACTAATAAATGGAAATTTATCCCATGTTGTTGGGTAGGAAGAATTAATATTGTCAAAAAGGCCATCTTAAAGGAATCTACACATTCAATGCAATCCCTGTCAAAATACCAACAGCATTCTTCAGCAAAGTAGAAAAAATAATTCTACAATTCATATGGAACCACAAAAGACACTGAATAGCCAAAGCAATCCTGAGAAGGAAGAATAAAACAGGGGGGATCTCACTTCCTAACTTCAAGCTCTACTACAAAGCCATAGTAATCAAGACAATTTGGTATTGGCGGAGACCCACAGACCAGTGGAACAGAATAGAGACCCCAGACATTAACCCAAACATATATGGTCTATTAATATACGATAAAGGTGCCATGTATATACAATGGGGAAATGACAGCCTCTTCAACAGCTGGTGTTGGCAAAACTGGACAGCTACATGTAAGAGAATGAAACTGGATTATTGTCTAACCCCATACACAAAAGTAAACTCGAAATGGATCAAAGACCTGAATGTAAGTCATGAAACCATAAAAGTCTTAGAAAAAAACAGACAAAAATATCTTGAACATAAACATGAGCAACTTCTTCATGAACGTATCTCCACAGGCAAGGGAAACAAAAGCAAAAATGAACAAGTGGAACTATATCAAGGTGAAAAGCTTCTGTGCAGCAAAGGACACCACCAATAGAACAAAAAGGCTTCCTACAGTTTTGGAGAATATATTCATAAATGACATGTCTGATAAGGGGTTGACATCAAAGAGCTCACACACCTCAACAAATGAAAAGCAATAGTCCAATTAAAAAATGGGCAAAGGAGCTGAACAGACACTTTTCCAAAGAAGAAATCCAGATGGCCAACAGGCACATGAAAAGATGCTCCACATTGCTAATCATCAGAGAAATGCAAATTAAAACCACAATGAGATATCACCTCACACCAGTTAGGATCACCAACATGAAAAAGACTAGGAACAACAAATGCTGGTGAGGATGCAGAGAAAGGGAACCGTCCTAGACTGCTGGTGGGAATGTAAATTAGTTCAACCATTGTGGAAAGCGGTATGGAGGTTCCTCAAAAAACTAAAAATAGAAATACCATTTGACTCAGGAATTCCACTTATAGGAATTTACCCTAAGAATGCAGCAGCCCAGTTTGAAAAAGACACATGCACCCCTATGTTTATCATAGCACTATTCACAATATCCAAGAAATGGAAGCAACCTAAGTGTCCATCAGTAGATGAATGGATAAAGAAGATGTGGTACATATATACAATGGAATATTATTCAGCCATAAGAAGAAAACAAATCATACCATTTGCAACAACATGGATGGAGCTAGAGGGTAGTATGCTCAGTAAAATAAGCCAGGCAGAGAAAGACAAGTATCAAATGATTTCATTCATCTGTGGAGTATAAGAACAAAGAAAAAACTGAAGGAGCAAAACAGCAGCAGACTCGCAGAACCCAAGAATGGATTAACAGTTACCAAAGGGAAGGGGACTGGGGAGGATGGGTGGGAAGGGAGGGATAAGGGGAATAAGGGCCATTATGATTAGCTTATGTAATGTAGTGGTGGGGGAGGGGGTGTACAGGGAAGGCCATATAGCACAGAGAAGACAAGTAGTGATTCTATAGCATCTTACTACGCGGATGAACCGTGAGTGTAATGGGGTATGTTGTGGGAACTTGATAATGGGGGGAGTCTAGTATTCATAATGTTGCTCATGTAATTGTACATTAATGATACCAAAAAAAAAAAATCCCTGAAGTGAGCACCAGGATGTTAATAGTGGATGTTTAGTCTGGCATGACTGAGGGAGATCGTTCCTTCTCTTGTATTTTGTGAATATGTTCTTTGAAGATGTAATTCTTATGTAATTGAAAAAATAAACTTTATAGTAAAATACTTTGAGTACTTAAAGGAAGCTATAAATATACTTTCAGAGCCAAGCAGACCAAGAGTCTTTCTTAACTGTCTTGAAAGACCTTCAGTTTAAAAAGAATGTCCCCAGGGACTAGGTTCTCTGGGTATACGAATAGATAACTGAATGCAGTGTTTGCAATGTAAACATTGTGGTACCTATAAAAGGACTAGTGTCCTGCAAAGCATGAGGACTCCAACATAGGCTCACATTAAAGTACTCTTATATTTGTTTAGTAATATGACTACAAAACTGAATATCCATAGAGCAAAAGTTAAGCTACCCAGAGGATGGGACACTGCTGTTCAGCTCCACCCTGAAGCATGTGCTCATCTGGATGTTTGTTCAGACAGTTCAGTCCCTATATATCACCCCTTCTTTTCTGTTCTATTTGAAATTTTCAGGATTTATATGGATGTTGCATCTTTCGTGGGCTCTTCTGTCATTCCCGGGCTAGGTGTATATTCTTGTCCTTGACCCTTCCTCCTCTTTGAACTTCTCTAACACACTGATTTGACTCTGGCTTCATCTCGCCCTGTAGACCATGAAGAGCTCTCTCACCATGACCCTGTCCTCAGAGGGTGGGGACTTTTTACAGGCAGAAGTAGTCTCATCATCATCAACCATAATCAGCTATAGTCTTTTTTATTTTTGTGTGTGATGCCTGTTCTTTTTTTACCTGATATTAGTGACTTATAATTTTCTTATTTTTTTACAGCTTCACTGAATTGCAATTGACATACATAAACTAGACCTCTTTAAATTGTGCAGTTTGGTAAATTTTGGCACAGATACACATCTGTGAAACCATCACCACCATCATGATAATAGACCCATCATGCCCCCAAGGTTCCTTGTGCCCCTTTATTATCCTTCTGTCCAGCCCTGGCCTTAGTCAACTGCTGAGCTGTTTTCTGTCTCCATGGATGAGTTTGAATTTTCCAGAGTGTTGTAAAAATGGAATTATGCAGTATGTACTCTTTTTGGGGGGCAGAGCTCTGGTTGTTTCAACTCAGACAATTATTTTAAAATTCTCCCATATACTTTTACATTAATAGTTCATTTGTTTTTATATCTGAATAATATTCCTTGGGACAGATTAATGATGACTGGGTTTATCCATTCACTAGTTAATGGGCCCTTGGGCTGTTCCCAGTTTGGGGTTATAAATAAGGCTACTATGAACATGTGCAAATTCTTCTGCAAACATGGGCTTTCAACTCCCCTGATTAGGTAAATTCCTAAGATTGAAACAGCTGGGTCATATGATAGATGTATGTTTTACTTTTTAGGAAACTGTCAAACTGTCTTCTGCAGTAATTGTGGAATATGACAGCTCTACCAGCAGTGTGCCAGACTGACTTTGGGTCCTTGCTAACATTTAGTACAGTCAGTCGTTTTATGTTTACCCATTCTAGTGGGTATGAAGGTATGTCTTCTGGTTTTAATTTGCGATTCCCTAATGCTAATGATGCTGACCCCCTTTTCATGTGCTTATTTGCCATCTGTATATCTTATTTGGCTAACTATCAAATCTTTGCCCATTTAAACAATTGGTTTGTCTTATTCTTGAGTTGTAAGAGTTCTTTATATATTATATGTATATGTCTTTTGTAGGATGTATGTTTTGTAAATAATTTCTCCTAGTATGTGGCTTGCCTCTTCATTTCTTAACTTTGTCTTTTGAAGAATAGAAAGTTTTCAATTTTGATGAAGTCCAATTGTTTAATTTTCCTTTTTATAGTCCATACCTTTAGTATCATGTTTAAGAACTCATTGTTGTCTCCAAGGTCATCAAGTTTTCTCTTATTTTTTTATTCTGCATACTTTTTAGTTTTTGCTCTTATGTGAAGATACACGATCCACATGGAGTTAATTTTTTATATGGTGTGAACTAAAGGTTTAGGTTTTCTTTTGCATATGCCTATCCAATTATTCTAGAACTATTTGGTGAAAATACTATCCTTTCCCTGATGAATTGCCTTGGCACTAATGCTGAAAATAAATTTTCTGTATTTGTGTAAAACTATTTCTAGAATCTCTATTATATTGAGCTATTTGTCTAACACCATTACCACACTCTCTTGACTACTATGGCTTTGCTATAAAGATTGAAAAACAGATAGTATAAGTCCTTCATTTTTGTTCTTCTTTCTCAATAACATTTGGTTTTATATGTCCAATAAATTTTAGAACACTTACCTGAGCTTCAGTATCTAGAGTCTATATAAGGTCTTCCTTATGTAGGCATGATTGATTGATTGCCCATGTGGTTGATCTCAGTCTTCAGGTCAACTGATACTGTGGGACCACAGTCCAGAAGGAAGGAGGTAAAGATTTGAGAGGGGGATGTGGACAAAAGGGATGCTGTTTAGATGGTGGAAATCGGAACACTACTTGGAATATAGAGACTGATTAAAACTGGGAGTGGCAGAGTGGTCAAAAATGACTTCTAATATAGGAATGGTTAACAAGCAATTTAATAATTATGCTATGTAATACATGTAGTGACCCCTTCCTTCCTATAACTGCAAGACTTTACAAAAGTTTGTATTCTCATAAATAGGGCAGAATTGTGTTATTCCCAAATTCATATGGGGGGTAGGCATTGAAATCCAAACCTTCCATTTTCTCAGAATGTGATTGCATTTGTAGATGGAGTCTTTAAAAGGTAATTAAGTTACAATGGGGTCATGAGGGTGGGCTGTAATCCAATATGAATGGTGTCCTTGTAAGGAGAGGAGATGAGGATACAGACATATACCGAAGGAAGGCCATATGATGACACAGGAAGGAGAAGAAGCCAACCCTGCCAGCACCTTGATGTTGGGCTTCCAATCTCCAGAATTTTAAGAAAATAAGTTTCACTGCCTAAGCCCCCCAGTCTGCGGTACTTTGTTACATCAGCCCTAGCAGACTGACACATCCACCAAAATATAGTGTGAATGATTTAGTTTGTACATAAATCAGTGAATGGCTTGTATGCATAAGTCGGGGCACACGAGATACAGAACAGAGGCAACCAATGCAAAAGCAGAAGTCTAGAGCTAGAATTCACCTTGAGAGATCCTGAGATCTGTAAAAATGCTGGGGAAGGATTGGACGGCCATGGGAAGATCACACCAATGTTATCCACATCCAGCCTTCCTCAGGCCTTTCCTATATTGAGTATCCTAGGGGACTGGTATTCATTTTGGCAAGTGCTTATTTAGAGCAAACTGAGGCCTGTGGGCCAAATCCTTCTCACTGCCTGTTTTTGAAAGTCAAATGTTCCTGGAACACAGCCATAACTATTTGTTTACATATTGTCTATAGCTGCTTTCACGCAAAACGGCAGAATTGAAAAGTTGCCATCAAGGCCATATGGTCTGTAAAATCCAAAATAGTTAATGAACTTTACAGAAAAAGTTTGAAAAGTTTGAAATGAAGTGACTATTACAACAAAGTACCCCTTCTTTCCAAACACAGGAAGAATTTGCAGTTGTTCCCAGTCATGGAGTTCAGGGGACTTCATGTATAGCTAACATGAAGCTATGTGAGCAGCAGTTTCTGAGGCAACATGAGAAGAGATGTACTCGAGGAGCTCCTGGAAAATGTGGGGTTTCGACAAAAGGAGGGGAACAAAGGTGTGCAAATGAGGATGAAAGTCTGAGTGCAAGGCAGCTAAGAACTGAGAATTCAGGAAAACATTTTTCAGGGGATTCATTCAGAAAGAATCCAAGACATGGAAGCCTCCTCCGTGGAGCAAGCCGTGCTGTTCTGGAAGTGGAGAAATCACACAACCCAGATGTCAGCTGGAATGAAGTCTCCTAGGCCCTGGCTCTACAGATGGGATGGCTCAAAACTGTGGAATCTTGCCCTCTCACCTTCCAAGATTTCTATAAATTCCTGCCTATGTCCTTTCAGTCACCTCCATCTCCAAGCTCCTCATTTTAGTGAGACTGTCTTATCCATTACACATCAATCCACATATTACATTCATCCTCTGCTATGAATCAGTTTTATGTGCACACACATACACACACACACACACACATACACACACAGAAAAGCATTCAGGAGATTTTTCTGAGTAAGTTTCTGAAGCAATTGGAAGCATGGGATAGTAGTTTCCATAAAACAATGTAAACCACCTTACATTGAATCTTGGACACTGTTGTCCTCAAATGTTCTTCGGCTACTCCACCTACTGAGCAGTGTCTTCCAGCTGCCTCTCCCCGTATCTTCAGCCTCAGAGCCTGTCACTCTCCACCACTACCTTCTCTCTCCACATTTTTTCTCTTCTCTTCCTGCCTCTCAGAAGCAAAAAGCACTTCCTTCCCATATTGTATGGACTCACTTAGCTATCCTCTTTGGGTCTCTTTAGAGTCTCATCGCTGTCTTCTATATGCCAATGATATTGTTGACATGGCTGACATATGTGATGTGTTTTTCCCCTCGGCACGTTTTAAGAATTTTCAGTAATTACAAATATTTTCAAATGCTTCCTCCCCTCTACTGGTTTCCCCTCTCCTTTTGGCATTGCTGCTATCAGCACATTGACCCTTTATGACTCCTTCATGCTTTCTGGGAGGATTTCTTGGCTTAATCTTCTGCAGATGAAGTTCTGTTTTTCTGGAATCCATTCTGACGTTCATGCCATCCACCCAGTTCTTAATTTCAGCAATTGTAATTTCCCATGATTATTTCCACTCGGTTACTTTTTAAAAATAGCTGTTTGTTGTTAAATGGAATTTAATATTCCATTCTCTAGAATGAAAGAAAGGTGAATGATCTCAGGTTGAAAGAGTTCACAGGATAGGTAATAAATCCTATATTTAAGAACACGGTAGTAAAACTGAAGAACCTCAAAGACAAGGAGAAAATTTGCATGCCGATTCTACTGTACTCATTTTAAATTCTCAAAGTCTATACATCAATGGTTAGAGTTGTTTAGTGTATTTTCTTTGTTTTGCTGTCAAATGGAAGTCCATAATCTGTAGATTACAGTCATCTTTGACCTATTCTTTAATGACAATTTCTTGGGTAATTTCTAAAAGCATGATTTTGACTATTGTTTTAAGTTAGACATTCTTCATCATGTCCAGGAGATAGCATTCTGTTTTTGGTTTTCTAAGAGTTTTTATTTTTCCATTATAATTAGGTGGTAATTGTAAATCATATACTTTCTAAAACATATGAAACCTGCATTTAATGCTATTTGTAAGTACTGTGGGTACCGATTGCTTGCTACAAGTAGCTTTTATTCACACTCTTCAATTTACTGGTAAATCAATGTCTTGAATTCTCTTGTAGGAAAGTGCCAAGACTCGTATTTAGTCTGCCTTTTTCCTTTAAGCCTAACTGAAATTTGATAGTTCCCACATTCATTTCTTAAAGGCAATGCAAATCAAACATTATTCCCACCCAAGTAACCTTGGTCTAACCCAATGTTTTAAGCAGCCTATTCAGACTCTCCATTTGTCTGGTGTGGGTGAAAAGCCTTCTGCCTTCCCAGCTGGCCGCTCTTCCTTGCTGCTCTTTAGGAATGCTGCCATGGGATCACCTATCCACTTCTTTACCTTTGCCCTGTACTCTGACTCCCATCCTTCCCTGGGTGCCAATGGCCTGAAGGAGAGAGTTCTCCCAGGGCCTCCCCACCTCCCCAGCTCTGTGCCCAGGAAAGGGCTCCTATGACTCTGGACTGTATGTGGGGTGCTGAGTTCAATGTGTACACATTAATTCAGCTTTACTAGTTGTATCACTCATTTAAAATTTTTTCTTTACGTTATGAAATACAGAATACATATTCACTTTATGCTTCATGTCTTTTGACCTCTCTCTCATACTTCCCCTCTACCTGAAGAAGAAGTCTCTATGCTTCATTCTGTGCTATTTCTTTGCTTCTCTCTTTCAGGTTAGTCATTCTTTCTTCAGCTACATCCGTCTGGACTGTTGCTACATGGATTTTAAATTCAAGTTAGATTTTTCACTTCCCAAAGTTCTGCTTGGTTTTATTTAAAATTGCTTGCTCTTCTGTCATGTTATCATGTTTCTCTCTGGAGAAACATATCAATATATTTACACTGTATATTGGGTTTTTAAATTTAGTACTTAAAAGGATGGTTCCTAAACTTGAGTATTCATCGGAATTACCCAAAAACTTGTTAAAACACAGGGGGCTGTGTCTCACCCCTAGAATTTATGGTTCAGTAGGTCTGGAGTGCAGCCCAGGAATTTGTATTTCCAGTGAATTTCCCAAGTGATGCTAAATGCTGCTTGTTTAGGACCAGATTTTGAGGACATTGATCTAAAGTGCTTAGAGGTCCACTTTTTCTAGCCATTACTGGTGCTGTCACTCCTGGTGCTTGTGTTTTGTTGTTTTGTTTTGTTCTGACTGAAAGCTGCTCATTTTCCTTGGATTTTTATTTTCCTTTTAGGAGGAGGAAGGGAAATGCTTGGGACCTGGGATTAAAGAGCAGTCTTAAGGAATGATTTGTGGGTTGCTTTTGCCAAATTTCTGGGCACACTACCAGCCCAGCACCATTCTAGATTAAATTTTTGGCTTGAGTTTTTTGAAACACCTAGTTAGATAAATTTGGGCTGTGTGGCCACATGAAGATTGGGTTATAATTATTCTACTTAACAACTAGTTGGGAGATTGACAATGTCTTTACAGTCCACTGTGGCAGGGGCATAATTTCATAGTTTCCCTTTATAGTGAGAGTGTAGCCCTTTGATGATCCCAGTTCAGGGGGTGGGGAAGAGGGTCCTACATAGCTCCCACTTTGGGCCTTTTCTTCTCCTCCTACTTTGCTGAGCTGCTGAAATCTGTTGATGAGGTTCACCAGGTTCAGTAAACACCATCAAGTTGAAAGCAGGTTGCAGTGTCCTGCTGACCCCTTTGTGTTCTCTGGTTTGCAAACATTCTCTCCTATCATCTACCTTTTAACTCTGTCTATGGTAGTTTTCCAACAAAGAAAAAGTCAAAATGTTTAGTAATCAAATCTAGGAATTATGTCCAATTTTCTTTGGCTTCTGGACTTTACATAGAAGGTCATTCTCCAATAAAGGTCTTTTTAAAAGTTTCTTAAAATTTTTCCCTAATAGTTTTATAAACTATGACTGCTTTATATTTATACATATTTCAGAAGGCAGGACTCTAACTTTAATTAACTCAATATGGATACTCAGGTTTTCCATATCCATATATTGACTAATCCATGGTTTACTTACTGATTTAAAATGTTATATTTTCCATGTATTAAATGCATATCTGTATCTGGAATATATTCTGTTGTAATGCACTATTTGTCTATCCTGATATGGTAACATGCTACTTTAATTGAAATAGTTTTTAAGGGCATTTTACTATCTGATAAGACACCCCTCTTTATTCTGTTTTTCAAACATTTCTTGGCCAATTGCTATATAATTGTAGTTCTAGATGAAATTTAGAATCAATATATTAAGTTCCTTCAAAACTCCTTTGATATTCTGATTGAAAAACATCATGCTTATATATTACTTTTGGAAAACTGACATCTTTACACTGTTTGAATCTTCCTATATAGAGCACGGTACGCTTTCCTATTAAACGGAGATTCATTTAATGTTTGCCAGTACATTTGCATAGTTTCCTTTACATGTTTATTTTCTTTTCTTGTTGAATGTTTTTAGTTGTCCTTTTTCTGAAAGGGACTTTATTTTTTATTTCACTTCTAACTAGTTATGGCTAATTGGAAGATAAGATATTAACTTTTTAAAAAGTTTATTATTTCTCAACTTTTTTGTTGAGATATGATGGACATTTTATATTAATTTCAGGTCATTTTTAAAGTTATATCTCTTGCTTTTTTCTACATATACAATTATATCTTATGTAAATATTACCTCTTCCTCAATTTTTCCCATTTTGTTTTCTAGATTTATTCTGTTAACTAGACTGTCCAAACTAGTTTGAATAATACAGAGAGTCAACATACTTGTCTTCTTCCTGACGTTAGTCAGGATGCCTTTCAGTTTTCAGAGTTGCTAACTACTGATTTATGATAAAGACAATTTAAAATATGTAAGAGGAATTCTTTTATTTTATTATACTTTTCTAAGCAGATACAGAATTTTATTAAATATTTTGTATCTTAAAAAAATCAAATCACCACCAGTTATTTGGTTTTTGTTTTAATTAATTAATTATTAGGTCTTAATTTTTAGTGCTGAAGCATTGTATCAATCCAAAAATAAATCCTATTTAGTCATTCTGTATCATTTTAAAATGTACTGCTTGCTCATAATATTTTTTTTAGAGTTTTTTAGAGCTAACATTTTTCTTAGAGCTCCGGTTATTCTCATGGTATTGTTTTCTCATACAGGACATGGTTTGTTTCTGCATGTAATTGATTTCAAGTTCATTTTTGTATTGTTGCTCCCCTCTGAATGAGATAAGCTCTTCTCAAGCCAGCTGTCTATGGGAGTGCCTGTCAGAGAGCAGGAATGGTCATGCTCCAGGCTGGCAGGGATTCCTGTGACAGGCCCTGTGTGAGTGTGCTCTTGGTTGTGACCTTCCCCTTGATGTGCATAAGGCCGAGATTTCTTTACCAAGATGCCTCCTCCTGCAGTTGGGATCTATGTGATGGTTTATCCAGCATCACCCTCCTGCTTCTGGAAGCTTCACCTCATGCCAAGGCCAGGGACTTTTTGTCACCAGCCCTCAGGGTGATTCATTTTGCTCCTTGGTGTGTTCTTCTGAGGATGGTGATTCTAAGTCTATTAGGGTCTAGCTGGGAAAAACAGAATGGCACCAGTAGTCTGAATTGAGGGCATTTAATGGGAGAGCTGGATTAAACAGAAATGGAAGGTAGGACATGTGGAGAGGGACCACTGACTTCCCACAGACACAGTCGCAGCAGGAGGTGACTCCTGCCCCAGTCCTGAAGGAATAAAGGAAATGATGTTAACCTGGAAGTTTGGTGGGTGTGAGACATGACTTCAGAGCCAGGTGGTTGCTGATATTTCAGAGAAGATAGGATGAGGCTGATGTCCTGGGACTGAAGAAAAAACCAGAAACTGGAATCCCCTGTTTCTGGAACCAACTGCCTCTGCTGGGGTGACCTGCAGCCCTGGACATTTTCCTCTTCTTTCCTTCTGGTCTCCCTCTAGCTCCCTTTACTGGCAGAATCTAGCAGCACAAAGCTCATAGGAGGCAGCTGAGCTTGAGGCTGAGACCTTCAGAACCTGTGTTCTGTGATCGGGGCACCCCTTCTCAGCACCCCTTCTCAGCTCCCTTCTCTCAGCTCCACCCTTCTGATTGACCTTCCCTGTTCTTACCAGCCCTTCCTCATAGGTTGTGGTTTCATTGCAAATAGGTTTTGCTCTGTTTCTTATTTTTTAAATACTCTTTCATGTACTTACTTCTTTTTATACATGAGGGCGGTTTTTCAGGAGGGGAAGGGCAATCTCCTCCTTTACTTCACCATTTAAGCACTTGAAATTATAAATGTGCTGCTGGCTGTACAGTTCCCCTGAATACTTTTGGCTCTCTCAGCTTTCTTCCTATCTTGATATAGCCTATTATTATGACTTTCTTTTTCTTGTGTCATTGAGAACGTGATTTTTTTTCACCTTAATCAGGATGCCGAATTGTTACTTAACTTTCTTCTGATTTCTGTAGTCATTTTCTGAAACAGATTTGCCTTCTAAATTTTTCAGATGATGCTCTGTATCCCCTGATGAACAACAAAAATGTACACACACACATACACACTCTTCCTTCTAGAATAAGAAAGAATCCATCCAAGAGTCAGTTTAATTAATAAGGTGTGCAGATTTCCTTAGACCCCAAAATTGATCATTTTCATTTTGCTAGATTCTCATTCTCATATATATTCGAGAATTCAGATCGAAATTCATTGCACAGCCTGATTCTGGGTGTTCAGCGTCTGTCAATTAATGTTACTGTGCGGCCTTGACAAGGCGGCAGGATAGTTGCGCGGCCTTTCCTCTTTCTTCCTTTAGGGATCCTGAGGTTCTCACTCATCACTGAAAGCCCTTCCAATGCTGACACAGGAATCTGTTAGGAGGATACCTACATGTGATCCAGGATGAATGAGAACTCAGCCTTGGTCCAGGCACCAGCCTAGCATTGTGCCTCTGCATTGAGATCACTTACGGAGTTATGAGTAACTGAAGAATGGGAGCCGCACGGCCCGGATGGAGGCTTCTGCAGCCCAGGCCTGCTCAGCCTCAGCTCCGTGATCCATCCTGAAGAAACGTGTGTCTGGGAGGCAGTAGCCCTCATCTTTGCTCTTCCTGTGTGAGCTGTGCTGCCTGTCTATCCTTTCTTTGTTTTCTTTTTAAAATTTTTTTATTTTGAAATAATTATTCATTCACAGAAAGTTGACAAAGATGTGGTTGGAGGCCCCATGTACCCTTCTTGCAGTATCTCTCAGTGGTAACATCTTGCATAACTACAGTCCAAGGTCACACCAGGAAATCGACAGTCCACAGAGCTTATTCAGCTTCTACCTGTGTGTGTGTGTGTGTGTGTGTGTGTGTGTGTGTGTGTGTGTGTGTGTGCGTGTGTGTGTGTGTGTGTGTGTATAGTAATATCCAGTTGATCCTGTGTACATTCAGGCATCCATCGCAGCAGAACACGTCCACAATCACAGGCTATCTCTTCTCAGCCCAATCCCCCTCCTAGTTACCAACCCAACCTCTAGCAGTCACCAATGCATTCTTTCTGTAAGTTTGTTATTTTAAGAATGTTAAATTAATGGAATGATGCAATATGTAACATTTAAATCAATGGAATGATGCAATATGTAACATTTTGAGATTTTAAAAAATCAGCGTAATTTCCTGGAGATTTGTGGCTGAGTGGGTCCATTTTTGTTTTTTGTTGCTGTTCTTGCTAAGAAGAACCCTTCAGTGGAGGGGTGTCCACAGATTGTTTACCATCCACCCCTGAAGGTCATCTGGGTTGTTTCTAGTGTCCAGCTGTTCATGAGTAGAACTACTACAGACATTTGCCTACAGGTTTTTATATGGATGTAAATTCTTATTTCTCTGGGATAAATGCTCAGGAGTGGGCCTGTTGGTTGTATGGTAGCTGTAGGTGTAGTTTTATAAGGAACTGCTGAACTGTTTTCCAGGGCAGCCACACCATTTTGCAATCTCACCAGCAATGTATGAGAAACCCAGGTTCTTTGCATACTCACCAGCATTTGCTGTTAATGCTATTTTTCAATATTAGCCATTCGAAGAGGTGTGTAATGGCATGTTGTTGTGATTTTCATTTTCATTTCCCAGATTAATGAAATTGAACTGCTTTCTCTTTGCTTATTTGTCCTCTGTATTTCCTCTTCAGTGGGATGTTTGCTCATGTATTTCCTCTTTTTCTAAAAGGAGTTTTTAAATGATGAGCTTTGAGACTTCTTTATACATTCTGACATTCAGTGTGGACAGAGGAAGCATATGTAGAGTGATTGCCATCTCCCATCCATGCTTTTCTGAAATTATTTTGTTGCCACAAATTCACTGTGCTTGAGTCAAGAAGATATTTGGGTTCATCCTGACCTTGCATCCACAAGCAAGTGATATTCTGAAAAGACAAGTTCCAAAATGTACTGAAATTGTCTTAATCTAATTTTCATGAAGGTTCAATGCAAAACAATAAATAATGACAAATATTTCAGCTTATTAGCCTAACTATTTAGGGCTATTTATTTTGAAATGTTTTCAAGGTTTCAATCACATAAACACATCAGCTGGAAATAATACATTTCTGCCCATTTCCATCCACCCACTTGGAGGGAAAAACCAGTGTATTTTTATAACTTAAAAAATCAGTTATTTTCCCAGGCAAATGTGTGGGTGGAATTTTCAAGGCATTTTCCAGCATTACACCTGCATACTGGAAAACAGAATAAGCTTCTTTGTATCTCAGAAAGGGGGAAAACACTAACCACTGAATACCTCTTGGCTTTTGTACAATGACACTATTTAGTATGATGTGTTTTTAAATTATAGATGCGAACCAGCATGTAGGCATGTAGCCAATATATAATCACTGACATTGTTGCTGAAATAGCAATATAATGTGGTGTAATATGAAGATGGAAACTTGACCCATTCTATCTATATTTTGGTACTATACTCTGCTGAATATAATCCATGCTGGTTTCTCTGGGTAGATGACAGAATTGTGCAAATTGTTAAAAGATACAGCAAGGGTCCACTTTGTTCTTTTGGCTACAGTGTAGTAACACTTCACAGTGATCTTGGAAGGGAACTGTTCAAATCCCTACAGTCTTACCAGCTGAGGTTATTAAGTATTTGAACATCTCCTTTTGTCTACCACTGTTTTTTGGGCTTTTCTAGGGGTGTCTTACATTCTCCAGAAGGAAACAAAATGCATTCAACACTACAGACCTTTATCCATTTTCCTTTAAGCAACATTAAATTCTTTGGATGTACAGTTCTCCTTTTTCCCAGAAAACTTTTTCTAAGTAATGAACACAGATGACTATTTTCTGTTTTTTTTCTTTTTTTTGGTAAGGTATCAAAGTGCAAAGAAAAACACACAGGCTTTGCTATCAGAAACCAAGAATTTGGTTCAGAATTCACTATGGTCTTTTTCTCACTGTTTAGAACTCCTTAAAGCCCAGTCTCTGTGTCTGGATAATTAGGATGTGAGCCTGAATGTGGGGCATGAGACTTGTAAATGTACAGGATGTTTCCCCCCACTGCTTTAGTACCAAGAACACTTGGAGACAATATCTGAATGAAGGAATCGCTGAATGAAAGCATGCATTTCCTTTGACTGAGGTGATAGCCCTTCCTCAAGCAAATGAGGGGTAAGTATGTAGCTCTGCTCTTGCAAACATTTCCAATGCTAAAAAATATTTTAGTCAAAATCTCTAGAATGATTATTGCTGTAAACATAACCAACATATTGTGTTACAGCTTGAGATGTCAAGTAAACATTATTTTCATCAGAAAGAAAGATGGTTATTTGTGTTAAGCCTTGCTCACCTAGATGTTGATGGGTTATTAAAGGAACACATGCAAGATGTCTGTTGACCTTGAAAGGCAAGATAAATCTTATTTTTGAGTCCATGGCTTGATTATGTCAATTTGTTACCCTTGTACTTTTATTATTCACTGAGTGAAAAATGAGCTGAAATACTTTTTTTTAACATTAATTCCTTGCATTTAGGAAATTTTTTAATCTAATGAGAAATGTGTCTTGACTTTTCAAAGCTCTCCATGAGTATAGAATTGTTAATTTTATGTTAACTTGAGTTCAGAACGGAATTTCAGTGTTGTTATTAGGGTTGGAAGCAATGTGTTCTGGTGGAAAGGGATCTTTGTTTTGTTCTGTTTCCCTTTTTGCCTTTGCCAATAACTTGCTCTGAAAATTCAAGGAACTCTCGTCATTTTTCTGGTTGCAGGCTGCAAAATATGAAGAAGAAAAATGACTGCTCTTTTTTACGAATGTTGTCATGTTTCATAAACTAATGTTGGGAAAGGTAAAAATGCCTTAAAATTGGGAAAGAAATGTACACTGGCATGTAAAGTGCTATTATGTATTCAGCATGTAAATGGGGTGGGAGTTTTTAGGAACAATAGCTTGAACATTGTGATTAAAGACTTCAGGAGCCACTCCACAGTGTGATATCCTTGTCCACATTGAAGCCTAGATCCACCTCTCTATTTGTACAGTCTAAAAACTTTGCTATAAAAATGCGAGACATTACCTTATTCTTAAATTATTCCTTTTACTTTAGAAGAACTCCTTGATGGGTCTAATGTACATGAAAATCTGCAAAGCATATGTTTTCTAACATATTAATCTGTAGTTGAGAGGATCAAGGGTTTTAATGAATCCATTGGCCTAAATTTTGTGACAGTATTTTTAGCTGTGAAATTTACGCATATGTAAGATGTTATTATAATACAATGGTATTTCTTTTCCCATATTTTACACAGGGACCCCCATGCTGGGGACTTGCCCAGGATTCTAGCTGACAAGTTAAAGTTACAGGGATTCCTAATTAGAACTTTTGACTCCTTTCCCATTTTGTCCCCATTACTCACTAGAGGGATGGTTTAGGTGCCTAGCAGTGAGGCATATTTATAGTTTATATTGTCCCACTGTTTATTTTTCCTATCAGAAGTTAAATATTTTGAGAGAAGAAACACAGCGGAATTAGCATTCACTCATGGGTGTTCTTGAAAAACTACCTCTTCAAACCCTTCAAGAGAAATGAATATAGATCTTACCATACAAATGGGCAATTTCCAACTAAAATGTTTTAAAGCACCTTGTGATTGTGCATGTTAATAGAAAACATGATTATACTGTAAGATCTCTGACACCATGTATCTGCAAATCCCCCATTGCTTGGCAAATAACAGGTCTCAATCACCATTTTTGGAAGTACAAGTGAAGATCTACAGGCCTTCCTGTATGTGATATTAACACAAATGTGTCTTTTCAACGCATTGGCCTGTATCGTTACTTCCCTTGGCACATGTGTGTGACTTGCTGCCCTTTCTTGAGGGCAGTAACACTGTCCTGATCTCTGTCCTGCAGTGCGACATCCCCTTCCACGTCCCCAGACTTCAGTGGAGAATATCACACGAAATTGCTCTGGGTGGTGAAGGAGGAAGGGGCTGAGACCAGTGGTAGTTTCTGAGTGAGTTCCTGAGCCACAAAGCGTGAGAGAGCGGGTAGGCTGGAGAGCTGAATGAAGGCAGGATTTGGAGGCCTTCCTCCCCAACTCAGAGTCCTGGGGTTGTGGGGACAGCACTGGGTGTCCCATAATCAGATGATGGAGGCTCTGGTCGTTTCATCTGCATTTTGAAGGACAGTGTGACCCCTGAGGTCTGGACAGCTTCACTCCATTTGGGTCCCCTATTGATTTCCGCCTACTTTGGAAGATGACTTTTTTACAGACAGAGTCTGACCTGTGTGACAGCACCACATGAGCCGGGCCTCTCCTACCTCTGCATGTGTCAGACACCTACTGTCTGACTTGGTGCTGAGTGATTCTGCTCGTTTGCAGGGAAATATGTCCTTCCCCAAGGAGGCAAATCGAAATGACAGTCCAGGGCAGAGGAAGCATCATTTTGCTCTATGTTTGACTTGAACAACAGTGTCTGTGGTGGCCCTGGTGGGTGTTTATCGTGGCCCCAGGGGAACACTAAGATGGTCTGGCCTTACCCTAAAGGGTCAGCTTCAAATCAATGTCTAGACATCCTAAGAACCAAAATTTTGGGTCTCAGTATCTAGATATATTGTCAAAATAAGTAGAAAATTAAGTCATTAGTAAAGAAAGCATAGTGACAAAAGTATTTTAAATGCCTTTTTAAAATTGAGTACCTTGGCTGAATCAACCAGAGGTGTCTGAACAGTGGAGACGTGTTTTATATTTGACACCAGGAGGCTATTTTCTCCACCCACATTCTTTCTCTCATTCTTACTTCTTATTATTTACTCGGCTTTTCTCTTTCTCATTTACTGAGTAATAAGAAATAAACTGATGTCGATAACATTTGCCTCTTATCTCATGCTTGATCTGTATGTGCTCTTTCCTGATGAGTGAGTCTTGTGGGTTTTTAGCTGTAAAAAGCCCTTTCCGGTCAGTTTGTTCTGAAATGCTTCATTTCCCTGTGCTTCGGCCAAGATATGGATATTAGTTAAGTTTATATAGGCTGAAAAGTACTTACTGCCTCAATCTGACAGTAAAACAGTTGATTACTTCTTGAAGTGCTTCTTCAAATCAAGAATCCTCCTAATAAAAAAGCTTTAAAATAATCCTTTCAAATTGCACAATGTGGAATTAAGCAGCCTCCATGTACCACTCATGCCTCTCCTGGGCTCAGTTCTGAAATGCCCCCTTTTTCCTCCCTGAACACCATGGACCTGGGGTACACAGGGGTGGTGAATAATGGCCAAGGTGTTTACTTAAAGGTGAGAAACTTTGGGTCCTGTGTCCAATGCAGAGCATAACCAGATGGCCTAGGAAGGAAAACTGTTTTTTTTCTTTGCTCATGCTTCCTGCAAAGAGCTCAAAACAGCATAAAGAGAGCCAAAAGCTTAGAAAGATCTTAGGACAATTTCATCCCAGTGGATTGGGAGAGTGCAAATAACAAAGAGTTTAGTTCATATGTCTTAGTAATTGAAACGTCACCTTGTTAAATGAACTTGTGGAAGTGCCCCATATGATTGACCCGTTTGCATTATGTTTCTCTGCTTTAAGCATTTCAGTTTAAGAAAGCCATACCACTTGTTTTTGGTCAGAGTGAAAACTGCCAGGCCTTTTTGGCGTTGCTGCCCCAAGCAGGCCCATCTGACAGTGGTTTAATGGTGGCGTCTCCCATTTCAGCCTAATGAAGCCTGCCCTGTCTTGGCTGCATTTAGGATCCTGAACCACAGTCATCACCCTGGCTGGTTCCTCACTGAGGGGCTTGTTCATGTCACTGAGGGCCCTGGCTTGCATGCCCTCAGATATCACAATCGGTACATCAAGGGGAACACACCTGATTCTTGCTGAGGGGGTATCACTTGTTAAGTATTAGTTAACATTGAAGTGTTACTTCTGCTTCAGCTATTCATGTTTAAAACCTTAAACTCATGTACCTTAAACATGTTTTTTTGGAGGTAGAATCATCCTGTCACCTACTCACAGGACAAGAGGAATTTTTAAGGTAAGAAAGGCTCCCATGGGTATATGGTATGGTATTGTTTTCTTTATGTGTATGCATATAAATGTAACCCTACCTTATCTAGTGTAAAATACTCTCTACAGCATCTATGTTAATTAGAATATTTGAAAATAAGAAGTGAAATATTCGTGACATAATGCATACAGACCTTAATTTAAGATATCTTGGCATATTCTAGGGAATTTTAGCAATGAGATAAATTCCTGGCTGAAAATCAGAATTTCTATTTCATTAAGTATTTGGGGAAGGGAAGCTCCTCCCTCATCTCATCTCCACTGGACTGTACCCTGCATGCGGCAGCAGCCAGGTCTGCTAGGTTTTCTAGAACTGTGCCTGGTATTTTGAATGTGTGAACTCAGACTCCACCTTGAAGTGGTTAAGCTTTTCTCAGTGCAGGGACAAAATCTCCATCCTATGGCCAGCATCAAGCTGACTGGGATCAGATACCACCTATAGATCACAAATGTAATGGGAAGTAAAGTTTTTCATGACTCCAAGAGGTTGCTCTGGAGATTGAAAAAGCAACAGAACTTAAAATAAAAACATTGATATACAGAAACTAGTGTTGGAGGAACCCCAGCTAAAGGACAAACTGTCTGTTAGGGATTCTCACAGTGGGGTTCTAGGGTGGAAGCAGAAAAGTGAGCTGTTGATTTGGCAGATCACCTTAACAAATTTTTCAGTGTGGAAAAGCAGGTCTGGTGCTTAGTTTAGGGTCCACTTAAGCACAAAGCTTACATGAGGCAGATGATAAATTATTATGACTTTGGATGTGAGCAGCCAGCAGTTAGTGAGGAAAGGAAAGATATCAGGGATGCCTGAGAGAGAAAGTGGATTGAAAAGATACCAACAAGTAGGGCTTGAAGGAATAAACTTGGCCTTTTCCCTGTCAGGGGATGGCCGTAGCTTTTTTGAGCAACTCTTGAGTATCAGGTCCTATGTTGGCACCAGGAGTACAAAAGTTAATTTAAAAAAAAGGCAGGATCCTTACCTTCCTGGGTTATTTTCCAGTGAGGAACAGGATATTAATTAAACAAATGCACTTAGATTAGGGTTATGATTAGGGTCAAGAAGAAGATGAACAACATGGGGAGATGGGTGGGACAAGGAAAGCTTTTCTGAGGAAGTGACTTCTGAGCTCAGGGATGAAGGATGAGTAAGAGTTATATGTGCCAGACATTGAAGAAAGAATATTTCAGGAAGACGGGAATAGGAAAGAGCAACAGGCACAAGCCAGAGCAGAGTGAGCAAGCGGAAGGACACTGAATCAAGTTGTCAGGTTAGTTGGAGATGCGATCATGCAGGGCCTTGTGAGTGCTGCTAATATTTTTTAATTTTATCTAAGGGAAAGGAAAACTTTTGAAAGCTTTTATTTATTTTTTTAATTAAAAAATAGTTGATATACAATATTATATAGGTTTCAGGTGTATAATGTAATGATTTGACATTTATATACATTGTTAAATGTTTGCCATGGTAAGTGCAGTTACCATCTGTCAATGTACAAAGATATTACAATATTATTTACTATATGTATTCCCTATGCTGTACTTTCATTCCTGTGTTTAACTCATTTTATAAATGGAAGTTTGTCCCTCTTTGTCCCTTTCACCTACTTTACCCAGCCCTCCACTGCCTTCCCCTCTGGCAACCAAGTCTGTTTTCTGTGTCTATGAATCTATGTGCTGTATTTGTTTGTTTGTTTTGTTTTTAGATTCCACATATAAGTGAGGTCATTTGGCATTTGTCTTTCTCTGGCTGACTTATTTGACTTTTATAATGCCCTCTAGGTCCATCCAGGTTGTCACAAATATCAAGATTTCATTCTCTTTTATGGCTGAGTAATATTCCATTGTGTATATGTACATCTTCTTTTCCATTCATCTATTGATGGAAGCTTTTAAATAAGAGAGGGGTGTGATCCAATTTGAGTTTCTAAAAGCTTATTCTGACTGCTTTATGGAGAATAATCAGAAGGGGACAAGAAGAGAATGGTGATGCAATAGGAACGAATGATGACCCTGGACTGGGGCGCAGCTGCAGAGACACCGATGGAGCATGTGTATGTTCCCCGCACGATCGACTGCGGCACAGCAGAAGAGCCATCCTGTACCTCATAACTTCCTGCAGCATTTCCCTATGTGAGCCGAAGTGGTATTCACACACCCATCACCAACGTGCTGATCACATGTTGATGATGTGGAGGATAGACAACAGGCCTCAGTCTAGTTACTGGAATGGTGAGTGAGTAAATAGCTTCCTTCCTTGTTGATGACCCATTGCCCAAGGGGTCACTGCCCTCAGGCCCATGTTCCTTTTAGGACACATGCACACTGAGAATGCCTTTGGCTGTTTGATCCACTGCTACGTTGTACTGTTTGAGCTGCTCTGCTGGCCTACCACTTTTATTCAGCACCTTTTCAGGAACCACCACCTCTTACCACCAGGCTGGCATGTGTGTGTGTGTGTGTGTGTGTGTGTGTGTGTGTGTGTGTGTGTGTGTGTGTGTGTGGCTTCCCACAGCCCACAGTTTGCCTCCCTTTCCATCATGATTCAGGGTTCCCTTATGATGACAACCCAGAGGAGTCTAAAAAACTCCACAGTAAGAATCTGGAGTTGAAGGTAGGGAAGAGACAGAGCAAGACTGTGAAAATACCCTGCTAATAGTAGGAGAGATGTAAATGAAAAACACTTACCAAGAGATGCCTTTTATAGCATCTACATTATTATACGAACAGAAGTAAATTGTATTTTGATTGTGGCCAGTTGAAAACCACATCCTACATGTATGAGGTATATAATCAGCTTAATCAGTTGCTGATCCCAGGACAATTTTATCCTAGTGTATTGGGAGAGCGCAAATAACATAGAGTTTATTCCATTCTTCTTAGTAATTTAAATGTCACTTTGTTAAATGAACTTGAAGACAGATTTGCATTACTTGAATGCAGCGTTTCCAATAATGTAACACTTTTTTCCCCCTTCCAGTACCAAGGCAATGCCTTAATATAAAAAGCAAGTGGTTAAATTCAAAACATTTCCCCAATGAGTGTTTTTTAGTGCTATGATTTTTTTTTTGGTTTCTGGTGTTCAACTTAATTTTCAACGTCTCACTAAATGTGCCTGTTATTGAGCTATTGGCTCTCAACCCACTGCCCTCAAACCCACTTGCATATTATTTTACGATTCAGGGTGGGCCCTGCCAACCGCATTTTTGCTTGACAGTGGTTTCCCTGATAGGCTTTGCCAACAAGGGATGCTGGAGGGAGGGGGTGAGCTTTGGAGGTGGAAGCCAGAGCTGGTTCCTACCTGATTGCTTGCTGTTCAGGTACTGTCACTGCCCCCTCATCTCCTGACTTACACAGCAGCCATTCATTCAAGCGGTAGCAGTTGACTCTAGTTGGTAGTTCTTCCAACACTCACAGAACCAGCTTCACATCGCCCAGATACTGATGCCAGCACCAGCCAGCTGATACGCCTGCCTGGAAAGTCTGGGTCCCAGCTCTGTGGGGTCTCTCCTTCAAACTCTTACACCTCAGTCTTCTCAGCCCCCAGCCCTAGGGGAGGGAGCTGCTTCCTGCAGGTGCCACCTCCATGATAGTTTAGTGTTCCTTTCTGACTTTTTAGGCCCTCAGTATCTAGTTAAAGGTTCTTCAAGTTAAATGACTTCTGCCGAACAGTGGATGTGGCTTCAGTCTTCTCGCTGGACACTGAGTAATATGTAAGGTACAGCAAAAACACCAAGAGTGCCTCATACTGGTGTGGCTTGGTGATTTCGGCCTCTTTCTCACTTCTGAGACTGCATTGATCTGGACTTGGTGTCACTAAGATGTAAACTCCCACAGCTCCGCGATGATGAAGACACCCTGCAGCTTAGTATAGCTGGCACTGGCTGAAACCTCTGGCTCTACCAAACGTGGCTTTCTACTGAACAGGCTGAAAAGTCCATGCAATAGAAGCACTGTAGAAATGGTAGAAATGGGAGCCATAGAAGTAGCATTTGCCAATTTTTCCAGCTGGATGCTGCTGAGAATTCTTAAGTAGGATTAATAGACAGATTTCTTTTCTTAAAGGGAGTTAATAACATACAAGAATATGAAGCTCTAGGTTTGCATGACTAGCTCAAAGCCCTAGGTTATCTTTTAGACTGTTATCGTACTTTTTTGGCCAGAGTTACCCCCACAGAACTCAGGACACCACAGGCAGCTGTAGAATCCTTCTCTTCATTGGCAAACACTCTTTCCAGCAACATGTGGAAGAGGAGCTGTCGATGCTCGGAGGTGGGTTAGAAAGCCAAAGTTTCCATTCCTGGTTCCAGTATTTGTGAGTTGAGTGATCTTGGGGGAGCTATGTTCCAGTTTCTTCATCTCAAAAACACATAGTGATTCCTGCCGTGGATGGCTGTTCTGAGAATCAAACGAGATAGTGTTTGTGAAGAAAGAGGTCAGGGCTTGGCACCCCAAAAACATGCAGGAATGTTGGCAGCCTTACTTCTTCCCCAGCCTTGGTCCCCCTACCCAAGTTCTAATTAGAATCCTGAGTCCTGAATGGGCAGACCGTCCTCAAGGGGAAAATCGGCCAGCTTGGTGTGACAGTGAGGTGCAGACTCTTGCCGTAAGGTAGGACTCACAGTTGTTTTTTCCTTTTTGTTTTTAGCTTAGACCCCCTACCTCCCATAGTTACCATGTCCACACTGTCCTGCAGCAAAGCAAAATAAGACCCCCATTTTACATTTATGAAGCTAGTTCACATCCTACTTTGTTTCCAACTGTTATCCATTTCTTTGTTACCTCTGGGACATAAGGAAGTTGCAGGGCGATGTGGCAGAGAGAATGAAATCCTGCTGAAGCTTCTCTCCCCATGCAGCCCCAGCTGCCCTGTGCCTGTGGGCTGAGACTTTCTGCTTGGGGGCCACAAGGCTTCTAGCCTTGAACCATCTCTAGGTACTTAGAGGTCTCTGAGCTTCCCCGTATCTCCTTGGTGTCACCCAGAATGGGGACAGGTCATTCCCTCCTTATCTAGTCCACTTAGAACTGACACACATTTTAAATACAACTCAAGTCAATTCTGCCCCCTGCTTAAAAGCCTTCAATGACATCCCATTGTCTATAGGGTAATGTCTAGACTACCATCAGATGTTCAGAGATGCCCCACCACTGGCCACACCATGGCCTGTGCCGTCTCTCTGGCACTGCATCTAGGCCGGCAGCAAGCCAGCTCATAAGAAACCTCACAGCTCCCATCCCATCCTCTTGGAGCACCCACTCTGGAGGAAGAAAGCTGCCACCTACCCTGACACCACCTCCTGCGAGGAAGGCAAAGCAGCCCCTGACCTACATGGTGAGGGAGAGAGGCTGGCCACCCCAGTCACAGTCAAGCCTTCAGATGACTCCAAGCCCAGCCACACACTGACCACAAGGATGTGGGAAACCCCAGTGAGGCCAGGAGAGCTCCTGGGGGACCCAGGCAGGCAGTGGCTGCAGCTGTCACAGTGAGGGGCAAGGCAGTGGGCGACTGGTCAGCTACTCTCCCTCTCTCTTTCATGAAGTCTGAGGGCTACAGTGTATGTCTTCTCTGGGTGGGCTACTTTGGGCTTCCTCCAGACATGGCGTCAACTTCCCAGAGCAAGTGACAAGAAGTGGAAGCTACCAGTTCCCTAAGGCTTAGAAACTGGCAGTGTCACTTCTACCATATTCTGTATCAGTCAAGCAGTCACAGAGCCCAGGTTCAAGGATAGGGGACACACATCTCCTCTCTCAATAGGAAAAGTCTCAAAGGATTTAGGGGTCATGTTTACAAACTGCCACAGTCTGATCTCTGGCCATAAATTTATATTTCTCTTATGTACAAAATACATTTCCCCTTGCCTCTCCTGTACACATTCCTGCTATCACAGGCATCACACTGTTTTTGATGAATTGTTTACATGTTTCCCTGTCCTCTGAACTTCCTTCAATAGAGACAGGGTGTCTAATTCACTTTGGATTCCTTATGGCTGATATGCTTATTAGCCTGCATATAATATACAGCCAGGAAAGGTTGAACCACCATAAATTACACTGTACACACATATAGTAAGTGGATTGTAATCAACATAAATTGAGAAAGAAGAATATCAACTAATGGTTACATCAAATACTGTCTTTAATTATGTATTTCCCAAATAGCTCCCTCTTTTCAACTCATTATGATCATCTTGAAAATTAAAAATAAATTTGAAAAAATTTGGAAGTAGAAATGGAACCAGCAGAAGGCTGTTCTGGAGTCTTGCTAGGGAAGCAAATAATTATATTAATATTCATTAGCTGCTCACATTTTAGCTTTATTTTTGCCTTTCTTTTCTACCAAGCAGGGTCAGGGTGAGAGCAGAAGTGGAAAGGTCCAGCCCCCTGGTAACTTACCAGCTCCTTCATCCTTGTTTATTGCTTATCAAAAGCACTTTGCTCTATACTGTAAGATGATGAAGTACAGGTAAAGCAGCAGGCCAGGCCTGGCCTTGAGCCACAGTGGACACGGCAAGGGAGGGACTGTGAGGAGTACAGAGAGGGGAAGCGCTGATGCAGAGTTTTAAGAACTAACCGAATGAAACCCAGGAGACATCCCCATTGGCACTGAATCTTTTCTGACTTGCCAGCAAAGGGGACTCGGAGAAATCTGCAACTCCAAATGTTGAGCTATCAGCCCGACATCTGCGGTCGGAAGCGGATCTGTCCCTGCCTTAATCGGTCGACACAGAACCCGGTACAGGAACGAGTTTCCTGGAAGGGGGTAACGGTTTGTTGATGAGGACCTAGGGATACCCAAGAGGAGAACACCATATTCATTCACTCATTCTCTCACAAATACATGTGTATGTAGAGCCTACTCTGTGCCAGGTGCTGATCCAGGCACTAGGAATAGTATGGAGCCCACGACATCAGGGCTTCCACCTTTGGGGAACTTTCCAGTGAGGGAGACAAAAGATAAGTATTAAGTTAAAGGTGCTTACATTGCTTGTGTTGTAGTGAGTTCTATAAAGGCAATCAACAAGGGGATGTTAGGAAAGTAATGGGAGAAGCAGTATTTTAGGCAAGATAGTCAGGGGGAGCCCTTCTGAGGAGGAAGCAGTTCAGCTGACGCATGGGGGTGAGAAGGTGTCAGCTATGCAGCCCCTGGGCCCTGAAGCTAGAAAGAGCCCCATGGGTTTTAGGAGCTGATGGAGCTTGTAGGCCAGGTTAGAGTGTGGGTTTTATTTCAAGCACAATGGGAAATCATTAAAGGATTTTAAGCCAGAGACTACAATTATTCTTTAAAACATCAGCCTTAGATGCCATAAGGAGAATAGAATAGAACTAGTAGACCAGCTGTCAGATTCATCCAGTGGTCCAGACAAGACAGAAAGTGGCTTAGACTCAGAGGGATGGAGAGAAGCAGACGGACTTATGGTGTGTTTGACAGTAGAACAATAGGCCCTGTGGGTAGACTGGATGGGAGTTGGGAGGGTGGGAGACTCCTTCAGACCGTGTGGTCCTTTATTCAGAGCAGTTTGGGAAGGATAATCTTCAAATGCTTGCAGACATCCACATGGCAAGGTCAGGCCAACAGCTGAGCACAGGAGCCTGGAGCACACAGCAGAGTTCTGGAGATGCCAGCACAGATATTTAAACACATGGGTTCAGGTATGTTTATCAATGAGACCACATGACAGGGAATAGCAGAGAGCTCAGGGCCAAGGCCCGAGGGCCTCTGATGTCTGGAGATGATACAGAAGAGAGAGGTAGGGGTGGACTGGCTGAGGCAAATCTTTATACCTTTGTTCATACTAATCCTTGGTCTGGAAGGTCCTTTTCTCCTGTTCTTTGCCTGGTAAAATCCTGCACAGACCCAAGTTAAACATCACCACTTCTGAGAGCCTTTCTGATTCCGCGAGCCCCCCTCTGCCACAGCCGACTCAGCTCCTCCCTTTTCCATCCTCCCCTTGCTCTTTGTCCACAGGTTCCCTGCATCCTGGCAACACTGGGCTCCAGGCAGCGTTGCTGGCTTTTCCATTTCCCAGACAGAGCTCTTTCAGGCAGGTCCCATGGCCTTATTCTTATAAATAAGGAGAGTTCTGGTACCTTGCAAACCATAAATATTTGTTGACTGAGTGAATGACTGGAAGAATAGTCTACACAGTATAAATGAAAATAATCCCTGCAATCACCTGGTGGATTTGGACTACCTGCAGGGATGTACTTAACTTAGGTTAGGACAAGTAGACTGGAACCTTTTGACCAGACCTTTGAGAACTAAGTTGCCTGCAGAGCCATCTGCAAGACACTGTTTATAAGAAGGCTCAGGGATTATTGCTGATGAGTCACTGGTCTCATCTAAGAGCTGAGAGCCACTGGAGAGGCACTGGAGAGTCCTGAGCATGCAGGAGTCAGGGTGTGCTGACCTTCAGCAGAAATCCAGATTCTCGAATGGAAAGATGGAGAAGCTCGCAAGAAGATGGCTCCTTTTCTGGCCTCCATGTGCTCCGCACTGAGCTGACTTCCTAGTGCAGGTGATAGTTGGCAGCAGGGAATCCCCCTTCCAGGAGGAGGTGGAAGAGCTTTGCCAAGAGGAGCTCGGACAGGTCACATAAAAGCTGCAACAGATCATGTCCCTGCTCACTTCCGAGTCATTGCTGCTCCCCAGACTTTCTGCAAAACTGAGCTCCAGTGACCTGGTGGCAGCATTCCCTTCCTGGCGACATGGCCGTCTAGAGCCTCTGTGGTGTCTCCAGGCGACGACTTCTTGTTATCACATGGCCAGCTGCAGAGGCAGGGGGCCCTGGCTCTCTGCTCAGCCTTCTATCACTGCCACCTACTGATTCCCACAAGGGGGTTGTCTTGCTCCTTCCTTTTCATCACAAGCAAGGAGATTGCCTTACCAACTCTTCTTAAAATTCATCCTGCAAGTAAAGAAATGAACAGCTACTATATTAATGGTTAGTTTAGTCCTCGTGTCAGTCAGAATCCTGTCTGAGGCACTTCAGAGCTGGGAAACTGAGCAGAGTGCAATAAAGGGATTTTTTACAAAGATGTGGGCAGTTTAGGAAAAGTTTAGGGCTGGTGCAGTATCTGTTGCTACTAACACCAGGAGCTTTACCGCACCTGAATTCACCCTGGGACAAGGGGAGGGAGCAATTGGCAGGTGTGTGTGTGTGTGTGTGTGTATGAGAGAGAGAGACAGGGGAGGGCAGGCTCACAGAAAGTGTGGATGCAAGCTGGCCAGCTGGAGTGAGCTATCTGACAGGAGATGTGGTCTTTTGTAGAAGGCAGTGACTTGGCAGGGAAGACGTGGAGGGAATAAATGCCCTTCCTTAACTCTACCTTCCACTTGACCTCCCACACATGTCCTCTAACGGCGGAACCAACCAGAAGCCAGAAGACAATGGAGCCCATGGGCACCGTCCTTATGCATCGGCCTTCCAGTGAGTGAGCAGGTTGGAGAAGGAGGGGTGGATCTGGAGGGGCAGATGGAAGCCGGCCCAGCCAAGACCCAGCTGGATGCTCTGTCACATTGCAATGTTTTCACAGGCCAATCCCATGCAGGTCCTTTGCCATGAGTACTCTGTGCTCTTCCCAACACTCAGGACTGTGACGTCAGCAAAGCGGCACTGGCAGGGTTGAGGTAGCATGCCTCCACAGAGGCCCCCTGCTAATCCGCAGCCACAGAAGGTACCTGTTTGACTGAGTACTGACACTTTCTTCCTCTCTTTGCTGTCAGTGCCCCAGGACCTTGAATTTAGCTTTCCTCTGGACCTTGTCTTAAGATTATTCTTGCAAGGATTTGGCACCTCTAGCTGGTCATTGGGGTCCTTGCCTCTCCTGCATGCCTTCTGTTGCTGAATCCTGCTTTGCTATCTTGCTGTCCTGGTATCTGACTCCAGCACCCACATCTCCATCCCCTCAAAGGCTTGATTCCCCTAAGGGGTGACACAGGACCTTTCTATCTATAGAGTCTATACTTTGGGAACCTTAACTCATCCCAGGCTTCACTCACTCTTTAGCTGATACTGCCTCTAAGTCATGTTGGGCCTGGTCCTGGAAAGTAAGGCCATTTCCTTAGGTGTCCAGCATCACCACACTGGTTTAAAGTGAAATCTATACTGACCTTAGTGGCACTTTCTGTCTTGTTGGGCCTCCCTGTCCCCTTTCCTAGGTAACTCTGTTTACTCTATTAGCTTCTATCTCCCTGGACTAAACACGAGTCTTTTCCTTTCTTTCAAGATATCTTGGATAATGTCCCCAGCATTCAGTCTTTGATTTGATTTGTTCCAAGGACTCTGGTGTCCATTTTTAAGCTTCATCTATGTTTTTCAACCCTGAAATGTGGCGCTTTCTGGAGCCAAGTCCTGATTCCCACCCACACCTTCCCTGCCATGTTTCACATTCACATCCCCTAGTCTTTCCTGGCTTGGCCCCTTCTCTTCACCTGGGCTAGTATTTCCCTCCCCAGACAAGGAGATTAATTTTCTCATTTCCTGCTAGGCAGTGATTTCCAGCATCCTTGCCCCTCACCCCTCACAGCCAACCTGGCTTTTAAGAGTGGGACTTGGAATAGCATTTTGGGGTCTACACATTTTCTGAAGTATTTTCAGTTTTTTGCTCTTACCTTTTCCAAAATGCACAATTTATATAGCAGACTAAGATGAGGAGATGGTTCATATAAGTTAGAGGCAGGGCATTTCTGGGATTTAAAAATATATTTTAGGAGGAATTACAGTATTCTGTGTTTTGAAAAGAAACTGTTTTTCCAATGAGAAAGACATTATACATTTCAAAGTGCTTTTTGACTGTCTTCTGAGCCATGAGTGGGAAGTCACAATTTTGGAAAGTCATCTTGTACTTTCCTGAGGTGCAACTGAATTCAGGGCTTCCTGCACTCAAAAATGTTATTACCCTCCAAAGAGATTTCAAGATGGTTCCACATTAAAGAGAAAACCGAATTCCAGGAGGATCATGAAATCAGAGGTGGGTACCATTTCCCAGCAGAGAAATCAGAGCTGAGGTCTTTCGACTAGAAATCACATGTGGACCATTCCTGGAAATCTTTTTGTATAAAAATCATCAATATTTTATACAATGCTTTATACAGACTATGTATACATCATAAATGTTGACTAAAAATGAATGTTCAAATTCTATTCCACACTTCTAATACTGACCTCTGACTTGGTGCTTTCCTATAGTGTTACGTTCATCCCCATCACTGCCATGATCATTCTGGACCTGATTTTATACTAGTTAGGATGGTTTGCACTGCAGCAGGATCCCCAACTTAAAGTAGCTATCAATAATAATGAACATTTTATGTCTCAGAGGAAACGCTTTAATTCAGAGGAACTATGGGCTCCAGAATTTATTGGTTCAGCAGATTAATAGTGTCACCAATGGTCCAAGTGGTTGCCATCTGTTCTCAGTGTCGGAGTAAGTCAAAGACCCCATCCAGGGGATGTTCCCAGTATGACATAGTTTGTAGGAAAGAAGAGGTACTGTCTTTTCCTATAGCTCTGTCCAAGAAGAAAGGTCCTTTCCCCCAGAAACTTCTCAGAAGACTTGTGCTCACTTCTCATCCACAAGAGTGGAGTCACACACCCCTTCTAGAGTTGGTTACTAACATGATTATTTTTGTGCTCCCTCCAAAGTGGAGTGGACCTTGGGGGGGTCAACCATGATGTCTGCCATACATTGGTATAGTGGCTTCAGCTTACTAAATGATTTGTGCTTCCACAAACAACATCTCTGTGAGGTAGGTAAGGAAGGCTTTACTGTCCTTTAGTGTATGTATGAGATATTGGAGGCTCATAGAATAATACCTTGCTTTTTTAAAAAATGTGCATTTGCAAGAAATGGTAGAAATAGAATATTACTATTTTAAAGCCCCAAATAAAAGAATGAGTTTAGCCAGTGATCATTAGTGGTGGCCAAACCATTAGGTGAATGGCTGACAGGGAACACTGTGATGGACAGATTTGTCTGACAATGTCTGAGCCTTTTAAGAAATCTTAACCAAAAAGAGAGGCAGCCAGACATTATCACCTCCTGATGTGATATAATAGATTCAAACCTGAATCTCATCATGCCTCTAAATATGGGGCACAGAGGAACACCATAAAGACACCATGGGAATGCAAGGAAAACCCAGGATATGGGAAATTCTACAAAGCAGACAAGCTGGTTTCCTCAAGAGATAAATTTTAAGAAAAAAAAGAGAGGAAGGGGGAACTGACAGCTTAGAAGAGACTTAAGAGACATATCAGCTAACTACAAATTGGACCGTTTTGATCCTGATTTAAACAAAGTTTTATTAAAAATTATGAGAGTGTGAGGAAAATTTTAATGGTGTTTGGGAATTTGAGAGTATAAGGGAAGTTTTGTTTATTTTTTTGCACATAATAGTAATTATCTTTTAGGGATATATTCTGAGATATTTATGGGTAAAAGTACACAGTGTCTGGGATCTGCTTTCAAGCAGTCCTATGGCGGTTGAGGGGTCACAGTGAGTGGAGCTCAGAAGTTTGGCCTTATGTAGCTGATCACTGAAGCTGGTGATGGGTACATGGGGGCTCATGGCACTACCTCTTAAATTTGTATATATTTAAATATTTCCATAATAAAAAGCAAAATTTTTTTAAAAGGAAAGAAACATTCTCTTGCAAATATTATTCTACCCACTGCAAGTTTATTTTTCTTAATAGCATTTGTAGGTCTGAATTTATGAGTTGACTGGCCTGGAAATGGTGCGGCCTTCTCATAGTTTTTTCTTGGTGTGAATTCCTTGATTGATACATAGATTTCGTCATTTTCATCCCTCCCTTCATTCATAGATTCCTTCATGTGTTAATAGGTATTTGTTGAGTCTCTTTAGGTTCTGATTGACTACTAACCACTGAACATACAGTAGAGCTAGAAATGCTAGGGCCGAGCCCTCTAAAAATCTGCAGTCCCCAATCTAAAGCTATGGGAGGTGGAGGAGGGCACAGCAGGGTCATTGTAGTGGTGAGAAGGCCAGATTCCATCACTCCCAAAACAGGCCCAGTCTCAACTCAAATGCCAGATGGAAATTGACAATCAGACCTGAGCTTGCTGAAGTCGCATATCTATTAGGATTAGACAGTGGATAATACAAAAATGTCCTTTTACAGTTTGTTCGGAAACAGATGTTTTCCCATTCATTTCTCCTCACCAGAGATTGAAGGTGACACAAGAAAAGTTGTATATTTTGCTAAAAGTTGTATCACAAGTAATGTGCCAGGGAGTTTTAACAATTTGATCATAGTAAGACCTGGAAATTTAATTACTGGCTTGTATTTTGTGGAAAGCGGAGAACAGAACTGATAACAAGGGTTTTCTGTTTATAAAATGAAAATAATCAAAACACTGAACTCTCCATGACCTTGCCTATTGTTGTAGCATCATGTTTATGCCAATGGATAACTTAACATTCCACGTCCCCACATCACACACATGTTCAAGCCTTTGCTACCAGAATATGTGCCATATATAAATATATTTATATATATATATTTTTTTCTAGACTGAAGACTATGGTAAGTTTTTTCTTGAGTACATAAGCTTCTTTCTGCTCTCTTTTTCTCCCCACCTGGCCACCTGTCTCTTGCGACATGGAGGGATCAGTCAGAAAGTGCTGGTAGGAAACCCTTGTGAATTTGATGATGAGGATCTTCAGATACAGGAACCACAGGACAGATGGGGTCAAAGGTGATGAAGCTGAAGGGATCCCATCAATGGGAAGAGATTAAATATCCAACCTGTTCTTCTTCCCTCCAATTTCCCCCTTTCCTGTCCTCAAACATCCAAAGCCCATGGCCCCGTTCATGGGCCTTTTTGCATCCTGGGATTTGAGCTACACGTGCAAATATCCCAGGATGTCATGGTGTTCAATGCATTTAACAGACAATGACTCTTTTGCTGTTTAAACAGTTTGTGAGCCCTCTGATAAATGGCTAGTAAGCCTGCCTAGGGATAACTTCAGATTGAATGGCATGCTGATGGCCCAGCTGATTTGTCATCCAGTGGACACATCTCCCTCAGGGGTGGTTTTCACCACTGCACATATTTGACTCACTTCTATTTTTAGTCACATATTGTGTAATTTAAGCTTATATTTGACCACTTGCCTGGGAAGTGAAGTGTAAGGAAACTTGACATAGCAAAATAGTTAATATAAGAAGCATAAAAAGACAGTGAGTGCAAATTTTCTTAATATTATCTGCATTGTCTTACTAAGCTGATGGACAGTGACTGCAGTGGGGTATGTTGAGGGAAACTTGATAATATGGGTGAATGTAGTAACCACAATATGGCTCATGTGAACCCTTCATAAGATTGTATATCAATGATTCCTTAATAAAAAAAAATTATCTACATTGATTTGTAGACTGTCTTATGCTGTACACAACTGTGTCAATAGTGCTTCAAAATTCAATGTAGAAAAGGATAGAATATATCCAATTTGGCTTTTAATCTACTGGGAATTTAAAATATAAAACAACTCAGTCAATGTTTTGTTTCGAAAGTTTTTACAGGTATTAGTGTGAAACCTTCTCCCTTATTTTGTCATTGAGGATAAAGCAAAAATTATCCAAAGCAAGCCAGTTAATTTCTTAGGAACAATATGTGAGATTTCTAAAAGTCAGGACATGAAATGGATTTTTAGTACATTTGACACAATAATGTGTGGTTAAATCTCAACCTGCATTTTAACGTACATTAAGTCTCCAAGGATGAGAGCATATATCATTCTAAAATGGATTCATCAACAAAATGAATTCATTAATCAATTTTTAAATTGTTATTTGAAAGTGAACGTGAAGCATCCTGTGTCATGTACATCTTGATAAAATTAAGAAGTAATCTATCTTATAGGTAATGATACTTAAAGATTGTAAAATATGAACCTTCAGATACAATTTTTATTACATTGGTATAAAATATTTTTAACTGAAAAATCACGAAGCAGTGAAATTATATGGAAAAATTACTGGCAGTGTACAAGGGATTTTATGTTGCTATTCAAGGAGTTTGCAGTGAAAAAGAAAAAGGCAGGAACCACTGGTGGGCAAGATCTCCACCAGATTCCCCTCTCTGAACGTCCTTGCTACCCACCCAGGTCTTTCTGTTTGGTCTGAACATCTCTGCGACTGCTGGCTTGCTGTCCAGAGTCAGAATGCACTGACTGCCCCAGGTTAGCAGCTGCCCCTCGGAGCAGGCTTTCTGGCCTTCTCACTGCGCCAGGAATAGTTGAGCAGAAAACCTGTCCTCGGAGATTCCAGGAAGGCTGTAGGGTGCCGGCGGGAGCAGAGCCGGGCTCCCATGCCCTGCTGGGCATTGCGGGGAGTGTGCTTTGCACCCTGATCTGCCGGAGGGCCAAGCGGGACCAGCAGGTTACAAGAAGGAATCAAGAATGACTCTCTCTGTTGGTTAAAGGTAACTATCCCAATGGGTGTGGGTGACATAGCTCTTTCAAAATGAGTACAGTGACACTGGTGGAGAAACTGGAGCGATCTGAATGAAGTCTCTAGTTAGTAGGCCGCACTGATTTTAATAGCTTAGCTCTGACAAACGCTTCGCGGTAATGTGAGACGTTAGCCCCAGGGAAGGGGCGTGAGAGACACAGGGGCTCTCCGGAGACAAAAGGTTAAAAAATATGGAGCTGAAAATACCCCAGTCACTAGGAGTGCGAGAGGAGTTAGGCCGAGAGGTTTGATGCGAGGTGGGGAGTGTGTGCCCAGCTGCAAGGCAGCGCCTCCCTGAGAATCCTAGGAGAAGGGCCTGGAGAAGCGCGGTTCCGATGCCCCTCGCAGCGGCCTACATCCTGCAGGTGCGGCCGAGGGTCCTCGTACGGTCTGTACAGACCAGCGCCCCATAAGTCCCTTCCACGTCCTAATGCTGCCCTTCCGGGCCACCCTTTGAATCTGAGCCCCACTGCATTTCACACTTGGATTAACTCAATAATGCAAATGATGTCAAGTCTAAAAGAAATCAGGCTGTGGGCAAATAAGAAAGGCTAATAAAAACTGAAAATACGGCTTAGATGAGCGATGCTCCTCCACGTTGCAGCTGCTCACCGCCCCAGATCTGCCTGCCCCGGCTGGTGAGAGGAGGGCAAACAGGTTTGAGCTGTAACATAAATAAAGACCACGGGGTCAATTAGGTTCCCAAATCTCTGTTCACCTCTTTAAGAGGAATGGACTAGTCCCAACAAGATTAGCAGCAAAAAGGTTCCAGCGCAGTGCGTGCTTCGACATATTTTTGTTTGTCTTCACCAAGCCGAGTTCTCCCGTGGGCACGTGGCAGGTGTGTGATTCTCCGGCCCAGGCCTGTGCCCCGCGGGGCTCTGCCTGTGGGGCCGCTGGTAGAGGCGTCTGCTCATGGCCCGATCCTCGTCGTGCCCTTACAGGGCCCAGTTAAAATACAATCTCTTAATTCAGAAAGCTTTTGTGATGGCTTCAAGAGACGGAGCCCTCTCCACTCTGGGCTCTGTCCTGCTTTGCAGCTTTCCATGAGCTTCTCTAGCACTGCCTCGTGAGGTGCCCTTTCATGTACGCGGAGCCCCTTTGTACCTGGAATACAGGTTCCCTGGTGAAGAAGCTGAGCCTCCTGGGCGCTCCCGCCAGATCAGGCACGGTGGTTTACACGCACCACCGGGTGTTCAGTAACTGCTTTGAGGAGTCCCTTTGGAGTTCAGGTGGTAGATACAGAAAGGACCTCATTGGCAGAGGTTGTTAGAGCTTCTAACGTCTACCTCAGACTTGGTCCCTGCTCGGAGAATTTGGTTTCAATTCTCTATTGGCAGCAATTAAGCAAAGAAAGGGACCCACTGTGTATGTTTCTAAGCAAAAACTGGATTTCATAAGACCCAGGAGGTGCTGGGCCATGCTAGAAACGCTTGATGGCCCTTTTCCCACCAATCCTGAGCCCTTAGAGGTTAACCCCAATGTGTAGCAAGTAGAAGGTTTGGTCCCTGTCCCCTCCTAAATTCTCACCCCGCCTGGCCATTTTCCCCCTCCAGGAGCTTCACCTCCTTTGCTTTGAAGCTGTTGACTTAGGATTGCCTATCTAGGAAACTTCTGTATCCACTAACATAGATTGGATTGAGCTTTATAGAGTACAGAAACTACATTTAAAACCTCTCCATGGTTCACAGCACCTGGCCAAGAAGAGAGTTCAACATGATTAGTTTAATAATCCTCCCCGGCTGGCATACTGACTGAGCAAGACCTTTGCCAGCTCCACCCTGACCAGGGCTCCCAGGCTCCTGACGGATCACTTGAGAACGCCGCGGAGAGAGCACAGCCTAGAGGAGACTATACTACCCTTAATGGTGATGACAATGGTGTCACCAATAACAGTTTTGAGAATAACTTGTACTGAGTGCTATGGACCAGGTGCTGTATTTAAGTGATTGACATGCATCTTCCCACTTACTCCTTATGAAATCCTCCGGGGTAGATGCTAAATGACTGTCCTTATATGCCTTTTACACAGGAGGAATCCGAGGCTTTGGGAGATTCAGAAATCTAAGTCCAGAGCCCAAGCCCCAGATCAGCAGGAAAAGTGGAGCTTCTCCTGGTCCTGTGGCTTCCTCTAGGTGAGGGTGCACCAGGCACAGACTGAAGGCTTTGAAACATATTTTCTTACAAATGATCATTGTTCCCAACAGAGGGACTGACCTACTGCTGGTTCTTTCTTCTGGATTGATGTAAACAGTCTGGAGTGACCAGAGCTTTATCTCTATCCCAGGGGAGGAGGACAAGGCCTGGAGATTATTTAACAGAGGCCTGCACTTCAATGACCATATGCAGATAGGAGGAGTCCAAGTTCCCCTGAGGATCTGTCTCTAAAAGCTGTGCTTTTCATGAAAGAGCTGTAATATCAGACTTTATTATATATTCCTCTTTACCTTCCTGTTTCTCTGGAAGATAGCTCTATGACAAACCTGGGCAAAAAAATTGCTCACCATAATCTTTTTGTCTTAAACCAACTCACTTATGTTTAATGTCCGCTAAAGTAGGTAGGTTAACAATGACCCGTACGTATTCTCTTTCCTTTAAGGTGATTGGCATCTCTTTTTCCATTCAAAATTAGAGAAAATACCAAAGCTCAGGCGTGATTTTTTTTCCTGGAGGCTTGTTGGAATCCCCCCCACCCCCACAGCCCTGACAGATGCAACAGGGATTAATGAGCCATGACCAGAGGTTTGATTTTTCTGTCAAGTGCTCCCATCCGTTTTTAATAAACAGAAGAACAACATAAACTCCATTGCCTGCTCTCCACAGCTGAAGCTGAGCTGGTTGCTCCTGGTACCATGAATGCTGGGCTGAGTTATGATTCCAAACAACTGACAAATGCTTCTACGAGCCCCCTGGGTCGGCTACTCTGGTGACTGGCTTTGCTGCCCTGCTTCCATTTCTTTGCCTCTGTTCACTGTGGGCCACTCAGTGCTCTGCCAGGGGAAACCGTCAAGTGTAATATCGCGTTTACAACTAAATGGCTTCAATTTATTGTCACTGGTGTAAAAATGCCAAAATACCCACTGTTTTCCCTTTAAGCCATGCTGCGTATTCTTTCGCAGAAGGCTGTCTCCTGTGAGGACTAGACACTGAGCCAAGGTACAGAGAACGTAGGAGCAGCAGACGCTAAGAACCAGGTAGGCTCCTGGAGCCAAGCCTGACGTGGCACCTGTCCTCTGTTTTGATGAAGCTGTGTTTTGTTCCAACAAAATGTCTGTCCCTACCCAAAATACTCATTACCTGAACTTGTCTTACCTCGTTCACTGAAAGATCGCATTGTTCAGCAGAGCAGATATTCATATCGTGATTGGGATGTTCATGTAGTGATCGAGATATTCATAAGTGATTGGGAATAAGAATGCATTTACTTTTTCTTTCTGGTTTTGCAAAACAAGCTAGGATTTATGTGGGACATTCTTCACTCCCTGGGACAATTGCTGAGAAAGATGGGCTGCCTTAAACCAAACTGACCACAGGATGTCACCAGTGTTCCATGAAAATCCCATCAAAAGGGCATTTACCTGGTAATGCAAAACTTGTTTCTTAAAGAAGAAAGGTCAGAGCACATATATGTGGTCACACCTACAATTTCAAATAAAATCTGGTTTTGCACAAGCAGCCTTAGCTTCATCATGTAAAATCAAAGCAGTTCTGAGCTGAAGTTGTCCTTGAAGAAGAGGCGCCAGCTACAAGTAAAGCCACTAAACTTAACAGCCCAGAGCTGCTATTTAATTGCCCCTGAAGAGAAGTCACCCTGAGGTGGAGTTAATAACCAATACCAGATCTTACTTTTTTTTGCTTTAATTTTCTTTGAAAGCATCATGCTCAAGCAATGAGGTGACCAACCTCTAACGGAATTACAGGATGCTTAGGTACCTCCCTTGGACCAGCGTATTTAGCAAATCCTGAAATAAGAGTTGAAAAATATGAAAGGGACATGAATAGACATCTGGGATTATTGAGAGAGGAAATTTTACAACAGAAGTCAGTTAAAAAATGAGCCCAATCCTCTCTGGCACTTCGTCAGGTCTGACACTGGGCCAAGAGGCAGCCACGGATATAGAGTTTTGGGGTCCTTCTGGGAGAAGAACCCGGCAGGAAGCCCAATGTTCATCAGTCCCTGAGAATTATGGAGGTGAAGTGTGAGGATGCATTTGTGGAACATTTCTTCCTGTCTCTTCATGAACTGATAGTCACAAAGTTCTCTATGAAAAAAAGAAGGTGACAGGTGGGGCTGGGTCAAGCCTCCCAAGACCAAGACAGCGGTCAGCCTCCTTCTTGGCCGGGAGTGCGCAGAGCAAGGGGATGCCTGCTGTCTGCCATCAAAGCTGCCTGAGCTGAGACAGCAAGTATGTCACCCTTATGGATTCCATCCGTATGACCAAGCCTTCGCTTTGATTGTCCTGTGCCTGATTTTTTATGGGGAAAAAGCCAGAGAATCCACGTGTGACACCTTAGAGTTGGTACTTAGAGTTTGAATGGAGCCTTTTTCCCATTCTTTCATTTGTATATATGTGGATACAAATCTGAACTTGTTATTTTTAAGAACTTAATTCAAGCAACACTTTTATTGGTATGGTCCTCCCTCCTGCCCCATTTCTAATCCCCAGGACCTAGGAATGTGACTGTATTTGGAGACAGAGTCTTTAAAGAGGTGGTTAAGTTAAGATGAGGTCATTAGGGTGAACCTTAATCCAATATGACTGGTGTCCTTATAAGAAGAGGAGATGATGACACAGACACACAGAGGGAAGAGCATACGGGGACACACTGGGAAGGCAGCATCCATAAGCCGAGTAGGGAGACCTCAGAAGAAACCAACCCTGCCCACACCTTAACCTCAGACTTCCAGCCTCCATCTTTGTGAGGAAAGAACTTCTCTTGTTTAGGCCCCCCAGTCCATGGTAACTTGCTGTGGCAGCACGAGCAAAGCTATCCAGAGGCTTAACTATCTCAGTTTGGTGACACTACTCATGCCATCCTCATCACAGGCTCTTTAAACACAGCTCCTGCCTTGATAATAATGCCAGCTGAGAGCCTGTAGGTGCTGTGCACTCCACTGAGAGATTTACACACGTCAGTAGATGGGACCATCAGAGCACCGTCTGAGGTTGCTCCCCACTTTTTAGGTGGGAACACTGGTCAGGTGGGAGCACTGAGGTGAGGAGTTCTCCTGGCAGAGCCCAGGGCCCACACTCAAGCCCTGCAAAAGTGTGTCATCCTGCAGACCATGGGGCACCGAGTGGAAGGATCATGAAAAGGGTGCTTGATAAAAAGAGGCTGTGGCATTTTCTTCACTGTCCTCTCTTTATCCAGGACTTTCTGACAAAATATTCTATTCTTGCCCAGGTAGTCTAAATAGAATGCGCCTGCCTAGGAAATACATTGGTTACCCAGAGTTCAGCTTGATGTCCACTCTTTTGATCATGGGTCACATGCTTTCTTTTCGTGGCACATTTATATCCACGGGTAGCACCTTCCAAATTACCTAACACCACGGGTTCCCTGCGGATCGCCTTACAAGGCCAGGCCGGATGGAATGAACCCAGTCCACCCTGAGCAAGTGTGGGCTTGGCTGGGGCCTTGGGAATCCATGATTCTCGGGCAATCTGAGAATTGTGGAGCCTGATGAGCCTTATAAACCCTCTGGTCCATTTACTTTGACCTGTGGCTCTACTGCAGCCCTTTTTGCAGTCTGGACCCATTTAGCCTGGGCCGTGGGTGTTGGTGTGAGTCCCTGGCCTCTCAGGGATTCCTTGCTGTCCCTCGGGGTGGTCCTTCATGCCCCTGGTATGGGGGGACCCCCTCCTTCAGCTGCAGGGGAACCTGATGCTGGGGAGCTTTGTACCTTAGTTTCTAACTTGCCAGGGTTTGCACAGTGGCTGGACCTGGAGGCCAACTTGTCTCACAGCCCAGCGTGCTTTCCTCTATGCCACACTGCTCCTACAACTATCTGGATTTATTAATTTTTTTAAAAAGGTAAGCACATAGATAATTATTTTCACCCCAAAGGAATTTGCTACTCCATGACAGCATCCACCACAAAGGTGCCTTTAGGTAGGAAGGTCCTTAGTGGGTTGGAAGTATGATCGGCTTTACAGAAATTCGGTTTACAGCTTCTTAAAACTCACCTAATTTGTGAAGTGAAAGAGAGCACAGGGGCTCAGACCACACCAGGTGGGCTCAGTAATCCCACCCAAGGAGGGTGAGCGAAGGGAGGGGTGGCAGGCAGGAGAGGAAGGGCAGGGCCTGGCTGCCCTGGAATCTGAGGAGAGCTCTGTGTGCCACTGCTAAACGTCACATGCATTCTGCCTAAATCCTTATCACCCTCTTTCCAGGCAAGACCCAAGATTGTCCCCATTTTACAGGTCAAGAGACTTAAGCATAGAAAGATGAGGCACCTTGCTTAGGGTCAGGTCCCTGACTGACCCAAACCACTATGAGCTTCTCAAGAAAACAGGGATATTAGCTTGAATCTGAACTCGAAATTAAAAAATAAAAACAGTAGCTAGACATTCACTGACTCAAAAATACAGAAAACACATTGACCTTCTGGTTTTGAAATTGTTTAATACTGGGAACTAGCTTCTAACTTGAGTTTGGCATCGGTTCAGGGTCAGTCAAGAGGAATACAAGGCTTGTTTTTAAAAGACAGCTGCTGCATTTTCAAGGCAAGGCCATCAATCTAAGGCGGGAGGCAACAGATGTGAAGGAGGTGTCATTGAAACACTGTATAACGAATCGATGTATCAAGAAAATAAAAAGAAAATCCATATAGTTTTGATGGTTGTATTAGAAATATCCCTACTTAAGGATTAGGAAAAGTAGGTCATTACTTGTTCAGCTCAACCATTTAATTATGTGAATGTCTTTTCCAAAACACCCTACTACAGGATCTGTGTTAACGTCCTCTGCCACATTATTATTATTAATAATAATACACAAAAAGTAAATACCATTTGGTGTTTAAACAACTTTCCTCTTTTCTTTGGCCACTCAGGCCTTCATTTAATGAATCCGTTCAGGGCTGGTGCCTATCACCTCCCTGTGATGCTTTGAGATCCTTAGATTTCCTGAGGTACAAAGGAAGAGTATGTGGCTGGAGGCAGGTCTGCATGCAGTCATTCTGGAAACATCCTTCCTCATTCCTATGTGTGATAAGGGATTCACTGAGTTGTTAGTGGCTTCTGCCTGCTTTGAGTGCCTGCGGTGTGTTGCTTTCTGGGCAGGATTCACAGAGAAAGCAAATGATTTATAAAAATGACAAAGCACAATGCAAGGTGCCCCGTTTTGGATGTCTGGCTCCTTTCCACAGTTACCTGCTGCCATGCTGGGGCTTCACTTCTGTAACTGAATATTACAGCCTAGTGACTTGCTTAATTTTCTGTGTTGTGTTTAATGTACAGAGCAGCTGCCCCTTGGTAAGTCCTTGCCCGCTTCCTTCAGCTGAGTGTGTGTGTCCATCTTTCTCTCCATGGCTGCCCTGCCATCAGCGCATCTCTGTTAGCCAGGGGGTGAGGGGGCAAAGGTGGGGATGACAGCCTACCTTTGATGTCCTTTGCAGCGCAGTGCCCTGACTAATGAGCAGAGGCCGCTTATAGAGAGCTAAAGCTGGGTCTCTCCTTTTCCAGACACTGAGCCCATTACCCTCTGGAACCCCTTGCCTGCGGGCACACAGCCTGCTCCCCGAATGGATGACTCCTGGCTCACTGTGCTGCTCCCTGTCCTGGTGCCAGTGGCCGTGAATAACCTTGCTTTTGTGCGTATTTATTTTATTTTGAGTTTCTCCAACCTGGTTCTTTCCACCTCCAAACCCCAACCCCCGCTCTCCAGCCCCATGTGGTGATGTTTCTTGAAATGTTAGATTCTTTCTTCCTCTGTCCCCCTCCAGTTCTGGAAGCATTTTGTTTCTGTACTGCTTTGTGAAGCTGGTGCTGAGTCCAGATCCTTGGGGCTTTAAAGTTGAATTAATTATTAAACAGGAAGGGAGAAGTACTTTCAGCAGGGGCCAAGTAACTATACTTAAACTGCAACCTGGCACTGGTTTTCCCACCCTTGTGCTGTGGTTTGCTGAAGGCAACTGGAGAGTTTTATTCTAGTTTTAATCAAGCATTTCTGTAACTTTTCAGGCAGTTAAGATTTGGCAGCGAAGGGCTGGGGAAGTCAGTCCCCATCATCTCCTGACCATTTGGGCCAAAAAAAAAATTTTTTTTTCTTTAAAAATCAGAAGTCCTTTCCCAGTGCATAAATCAGTCTGAAGTGGCCCACTCTCAGCTGTTCACCTTTCCCGAGTATACACACACATAACTATATATACACACACACATGTATATATAATATATATTTATATGAATCAGTCCACATTTAGAGAATGGCACTCTTCAGGTAAAAGCATCAGAACATCAACTTTGTTCCGTGTGGTTGTTATGGTCATTGCTTTAATTCAGGGGCTATGTTGATGATATCAAACCCTATAGTTAAAAATATTAATGAAGAGGCATGGCAGAACTTACTCATTTCCTGAGTCTAGGCATTGATACTTCTCAGAGACTGGCAGCTCCTCGGAGCTGTTGAGCCCAGAGACTCCTTAGGTTGGGGCGTTTTCTCAGAGCTACGCCAACCAACGAGGCAGTATCAGTGTTTCCTAGAGAAACCCAAGCCCCTATGAAAGGCACCAAAGCCACAGCCAGAAAGGGCCAGCTGCTCCCATGCCGGGCTCCCCGTTTGGTCTCCACGGGGCTTCTGGCGCGGTGGCAGGCCTTTCCCAGTCTCAGCTGACTGCCTTTCCCCAGGAAGCCTGATAGGAGGTGTGCTCAGCCCCATTAAGTCTCCCCTGTGGCTGAACAGCAGAGCAGGCTGGTGGGGGAGGGTGGGCGAGCAAGGCGGGTGCAGCCGGTGCAAAGGCAGGAGCGTGAAGCAGCCCCACCAGGACAGAGAACAAAGATTTGGTTCAAAATTCAGATTCACAAATGTAAATTTGGAACAGGGCAAAAACAATAAGGTGGACACACACAAGCCTCCCGCACTCGCCTGTACGTGAGGATGCTTTGAAACTGGACCTGGCAGAGCCATCTCACCCTTTATTTGTCCAGAAACCTTTCCTGCATTCATCCTGCAGATCCTTAGACTCATCCTTTAGATTTGTAAAAATGGGGGGTATTCTGTGAGCCTTGCTATCCAGATATTAGTTTAAAATGCGCATTTACCCTTTAGGGTAAAAAAAATATATACATGTATTTGTCCTGGCAATTCTGATTTTAAATAATACACAAAATTTTGACCTCGTGCATATTTTACATCTTCAGATTACTGTGCAATTTTCATCAGCCAATAAATTTAATTACTGTAAGCAAAAAAAGGTGTGAACCATTGTCTTATTTAAAAAGACTAGTTAGAAGATAGATATACACTCCCAAGAATTTACGTAAACTCAAAATTTCAATTTCAAAAATTCAGTGTCCCTGAATCGCCACTTTTTCTCTCTGTTCTCTGCTGACTCTGTGCTGATGTTGATGTGGGGTTCTCTCTCTCAGGATCATTTGGTCATATTATTTAGGACCCTAGAACGGCCATGCTGTTATCATCGTGTTTCTAACTACAGTAAATAATGTAAAACCCAGATTAAAAGGGACATATACCTCATAAACCAATATTTGGAAAATATATTTATTAAGTAGACAACTTGGGTATAATTTCAGTCTGTTCTTCCTGTCCCATTTTCTTTCCAGAAAATATATTATGGATGGTTTTAAGATTAAGTAATAAGATTTCTGGTCTTTGACTAAGCAAAGATCCTTTTTGTTTGAAAAATAGGTTGATGATACTCTCATCCCTCAGCCATGGAGAGTTTGCAATGTAAAAATTTCAAAAGTGCTTTATTGAAAATACCCTCCCAGGCGCGGTCTTCTCTGAGATATTAGAGTGCCCCGGAAAATGGCTTTCACTTAGCTGTAAAGTAAAACATGCCAGTGATCATAACAACACTGTAAGCAAAAAAAAAAACAGGAAAACTATGGAGAATATAAAATACACATGCATTGCATTTTCAACACCTTTTATTCCCAACAGCTTTGAGTATACCTCTAAAGATACAGTGTATGCCAACAACCTATAGATTCCTGAAGACTTGCTGCCAACTGCCAAACAGAAAGAGCTCGGAAATGCGTGTTTTTGAGTGCCACATGAATAACGAGGCATTCCCCTTGCTATACAGCGTATTTATTCAGAAGTGGCCCCCGAAGCTGACGTCACGCGTCCTGCTGGGCATCCCGCCGTCCAAGCCAGTCCCCAGGCTTCCCGCGTGTGCGGGCTCCGACTCTCGCGTGAGCCCTTCGGCCTGCCAGGCGGCCTTCTCTGCAGGTGCACGGGCTGAGGCAGCCTGAGGCAAGACTGTCCCTACCTTCCCCAAAGGTCTCCGAGCCCTTCTGCAGCCCAGATGGTTCCAATTTGAGGCCTGCACTTAGGGCTGGCGCTGTATTGGGTTTCTTCCCTGAAACCAACAAAGCCTGCTTGAGCATTTTGCTTGGATTAAAATATTTGTCCCTTTTTTCACAGGGCCGAAGGAGGACTCCTGAAGCCTCCGAAGGAAGGAAATCATTACAGGGCCCTACAGAAGTAGGTCATGTGCTACAGCTGCTCATAGTTTAAGAGGAAGAAACATGGGACCTCAACCCTGGAACACAACTCTTTCAAAATGCTTGTGAGCAGCCCAAGAAAAACATCCTCCTGAGGCTTATCTAATAACCATGATCTATAATCGTCTCAATGTGTGCTCGCGTTTCCTTCGGAGCTGGCACCTACCTCCCAGAGCTAACGAGATGCTGAAACAGAACACAGAAAACTCTAATGAAGGGGATTTAATAGTTTGTGTTAAAGCTAATATGGTCCATTAGGAGCTGTCGTTTTTATAAACAATGAAGATATGTTACCCTCTTCTTTGGTGTGAAGTCTTCCCATGCAGGACCTGTAAACACTCAGTAATGATCTATAGGACATGCATGAAAGACACAGCACCACTTGGAAAGTCTGTTTTCCTCACATATTTGGTTCCTTGCTAAGTAAACTCATAAGGATCATACATGTGTAAGTATATGATTACATTATAAGAAATAACATGTGTGTGCATTTCATTAAAAAAATCAGGGACCAGACATCTCATAAGTGCTTTTGGTTTCTAGAAGCTTGGGAAATATCCGAAAGGATTAGTTAAATTAGGAGCACAGTTTCTGTTCCTTAGTTCATGCTATCATAACAGAACAACCAGTATCTTATGTTAGTTTAGAGAATATAAAATTAACAGTTCACAACGCCATTAAAGTGGCAAGGACAACCTTGAAAGCTATAAATGAAAAAGTTTCTATAAAATCTATTTATTGCAAAAATAGTATGCTACGATTCAGGTGTTCTTTGGAATGTGTTTTTCGAGCTCAGCAGGCACGAGGCAGAGACCAGGCTTTAGGAGTTGTATACTCTTAGAGGCTAACTGAATATACTCGAGAAAATGAAACCTACTCAGCTCTCTCTGGCTTTGTAAATAGAATTTGCTCCATTTGTTACTCTCCCTTTTCTTTTAAAGACAAGTGACTCCTCTTTCAGGGTTTTAGTTTGGGCAGAATTTGATGAAGAATTCTTACAGCTCCCTACTATGTCCTGTGTGCAGGGGGCAAGGCGGGAAGAGGTGGAGGTGCAGATTAAAATTATTCTAGTTACGCACATAGACTTGAAGCCTCCAGTGCGGTTTGAGAAATAGCCTCAGGCAGAACTTGCTATCAATGCAGACCAGGAACACAAAACATTTAAAAGCAGATTACCAATCCCTCCTAACAAAGCAAAATCAAATCACTGATCGATAAATGCAGCTAGATTTAAATTATTTCCTTAAAAAGGCTTTAAAAACTTTTTTGAATGATAGGCTGGAGGCTGAACCTCTCATGCTTTGGAGCAAGCTCCATCTGGAAAGGTCTTTTCACCTCTTCTAGGGGAGGCCCCTCTGGGGATGAGCCGCAGTTACTCTCTTCTTGCTAAACATGGCCTGTGGCTGGAAAAGGATGGCAAGTGGTTTACAAGAAAGGCAAGGGTGTTCTTTGATGTATGAGAAGCACTTTAAAATATTGTAGCTACTAGTCCCAACAGCATGGCTGGGTTCCCCGTGGTCACCTAGAAACTATTTGTGAAATGCCCAGACTTGAGTGGCTACAATTGCTATAAAATCAACTAAAACTTAAAGAAAACCTTCCACAAAGAAAGGCCACAGACACTAGTTCACTGAAGACACAAAAAAATGTGCTGGGTAGATTGTGGCTCTCTGTCTTGATCAAGGCCATGTGGAGCAGGTTGAGGCGTACCTCAAAGCATCATACTTAAACTCAGATGCCTAGCTCTTCCAGTGACCAAATTCAAATTGGGTTTTTCAAAACAAGGAGAGAAAAGAGAAAACCAATGAGCAAGTAGCATTCAATTTAGTCACGTGTGTTCCAAATGGCACAGAGAATAAGCAAAAAGCATTTGGGTACATTTCTTTAAGGATTTCATTACCACCAGACAAGAATTGAAAGATTGTGCACATGCTATTGGAAAGATAGGAAGAAAAGATTAAATTTAGAAAATACTAGTACTACCACAAATGGTTTCCTGTCCCTGTAAACAGCCGAGGCCAACCTAATGCCATCATTGAAGTTCAGCCTATTTGCAAATCAGTTTATTAAAAAAGGAGGGTTGAGGTTAGGTAGAAAACTTTGATCTTGGCCTGGCTTTCTGCTTCTCTCCATGAGCATCCTTTGACCAGGGTGATTGTAGCAGAAGTGGGACAAGAAGGTAGAGGGAGGCTCCGCTCACCTGAGCCTCACCAGGCAATGCACACAGCATATCTCGGGGACCTTACCTTCTCTTGTCTGTGCTCCTCCTCCCCGTAATATTCACCTGGAAGTGACACACACTGCACTCCTGCACACACCTCGGCCGCTGTCATCTGAGGAGAGCTCTCCATTTTCTGAGCCTCTGCTGCCCTTTGGGAAATGATATACAGCCTAGATTCATCACCTCTTTATGGATCTGTGTGTGTGGATCTAAGAAGATCGTAAGCTTCCTGAAGGTGAGGACTATAAAATCTTTATATTCCTGCTCAGGGCTGTAATGTCCAAGTTGCTCAGTAAAAAGATCAACCTGTTACTGGTGCTGGATAAGGAAGTAGTTAAAAACAGATGGTCAACTAACCTGCCCTGGAATGGCACGTGAAGATTCTTATCCAAGGATTCAAAGCCTGTTTGGTGCTAAGACTTTTAGGGTTGTGATTGAAGCAGCCTCTGCCTACAGAGTGATGGATGCACAAGCCTTTTCAGAAGAGACAATGTCCCTTTTACTGCACTGTGATTGCCCACGCGACCCACTCTGGAAATGCACTGAGCATGCCAGCTTCACTCTGCTCCTCTGTCCCCTGATTCCAGGAAAGGCTCCCTGCCATCTGCCTTTTACTCTCTTAGGCAAGGACCTTCCATTATCTGGCAAAAGTAACAACATTCTTCATTTCCCGGAAAGCATTTGATTCGAGTTGCAAATGCAGAATGGATTGTTCCATCTATTTTTGGCATGACAGTTACTTTCACCTGCTCATGCTTTATTTGTTGTGTGTGACAAATGCTGAAGGACACATTTGTTTCATGGCCAAAGTACTATCTGACCTACCCTGCACCCTGAGAAAATTTCTCTGACAGCAGTATTGTTTCCTAAGGTTGGAAATAATCTCTTTCTACAAAACTTTACATGACCACAATAAAAATCAGTTTGGATATCTGAGTTTTATCTTTGAAAAATTTTAAGGGATACTTGGAAATTAGAGTCTTAAAATTCTAACAACATCCATTTGTCTTTTTGCTTATAATTCTTTGATTTTTACCCCAAGGACCTACTTCCTATTTTTGGAAATGAAAACAAGCACAATATATAAAGGTGTGTTTGTTCAGCTAAGGGTTGATCACTGGGCTGCACTGCAACTCAAAATTTTTGCCTGTGCTCTTGGTGCAGCTTGAAGGGTGAGTCTATCATCCATTAACCACCTCGGTTAACTGATGTGTCACTGAAGTTTTTTTTGCATGGAGGCAAAAAGGTGAATTAATCTCTTTAGTTCAAAACACATTTACTGAGTACCTGATATGTGCAAACTGAAGGGATGACAAAGCTCCTCATAAGGGGCATTGGTTGGGAGTGTGGTTGTGCTCAGCTTTCCTTTTTCACATCCGTAACTGGAAACAGAGTCAGCGTTACCAATTCAAACAACTAAGGTGCTGTTTTCCTCAATGGTTCATTACATGCTTCAAGGCAGGGTCATCCCCAGCTTACTGCAGTCTTAGGCAATACACTAACATTCACTTATAGGGGAATGGAAATTTAAGATGTAAATCAGTGCTTGGGTTTTTTTTGCTATATATGTCAGATAACTGCTTATTTTCCACTCAATTGACATGTTTTGAGATCCTGTAGGCAGAGCTGCACACATCATTAGAGTGTGTCTCACTTTTACTAATCTTTGGTTTGGGTGACTGGCTTGAAGTGATCTAAGCAAGAACATATTTAAAGTGAAAGTAATCACATGCCAGTAAGATCCATAATTCCCCGTGGCCATTTGGAACAATTCTACCCAATTTTAGAAGTCCCACTTTCCCCCATCATGTATCCTAGGGAATGATCTGCCTTCTTCTGCACTAGTTCAATACAGACAGGCGCCTGTTTCACCACCTTAGCCTCCTTTTGCTCTTGAGTTGCTCATTCTGGCCTGGAATTGCTTGTGTCACCCTGGAGTAACCTTTTACCTCTTCCAAAAATAACTTTTTAAAGTTATGAGTAAAAACTCTAGTAAAGTCCTGGTAAGCATTATTTAAATGACCCTTGTGAAATAGGAATTATTTAAATGAACTTGGGACAACTTCATCTGATGACAAACTATGTTATTCATTTCACTGTGTTTTTAGAAACTCTCCAACTTACTCTGATGTAAATTGGGCTCCTCCACTTTCTGAGATCCTCTTGGTTCTTGAATGCCCAGTTCTCCCATTTTTACCATGTTCATCTACTTATCTGGAACCCGAGTTGGGTCTGTCTGCGTGCATCCGCCTACATGGGTGTGTTAATCTGTGAACTGTGAATTCCCTCAGGAGGACAGGAATATGTCCTTTCTCATCTCCTTTTTATTTTCATCATGAATCCTATTCTCAGTGAATATCTATGATCAGAGAAGCCCCTCAATAAATGTTGTCAAATTACTGGTAATGTTTTAGGCAAAATTCTCATCATTTCAATAAAACCTTAACCTGGGGAAGGAGGATAGGATAGAATGCACAAAGCAGTCTTGTTCTAGACTAGTTCAACTCTATAGTATGCATATTTAATAAGAAAGCCCAATAAAAGAGAATTAATGAAGAAAAGGAGTAGGTTCAAATGCAAATTGTGTTCAGTGTTTCCAATTTTAAATAGCTTTTGAAATGGATAACAGCATAGTTTGTCATCATATAGTACAGTTTCAAGTTTAGTTGAAACATTTTTTGTGTGTACTCTATGAGGGTTATTCAACCAATGTTTACCACAAATACCACCGGATAGTTTTATTTATTTTTTATAAGTATGGCTATGATTTTTTAATTCCATTTTTTTACTTAAAACTTTCTTGTCCAGGAGTTGGACCATCACACTAAAACAAAAAACAAAAAACAAAAAAAGTTAGAGTAAAACAAAAGATATCACCATTTATCTTACTGTCAAGAAAAATTATTTTATTCAGGAAATGAAGAATTTCCACCTGCATACATATGAGATCAGCAAAAAATACAGGGGAACCGTCCACAAAGATGAGGGAGAGCTAACAGTTTCCCTTCAGATATCCTGGGAAGGCTTTTGAATTTGATATTTGGAATTCATTCAGATACATAGGGCCCAGTGGAAAGTTAATAGCATCCTGCTGTTCAGCTATCCAGGCAACAGTTCTAGCTCCTAGCTTGGAAGAAGAGAAATGTACAAATTCTGAATGAAGTAAGGCATGGGCTACTATTAATGCACTAAGAGACTTCTGTAGGGGAATTTCTGCAAGCCTCAGCTCATTATAACGAGGTAGCAAATCGAGTTCCACAGGGACACTTAGTAAAATTCTCCATTAACTAGTAACAAACCCAGCTCCTTGTACATCTGATATCATTATATTTACCTAGCTGTCAGCAAAAGAAAATACAATGTGCTATTATTTTCCTAAGTAAAAGCAAGTGAATGAAAATCTAAATCACCCAAACTTGCCTTAAAAAGACACCTTTTGACAGAAAGTAACAGTGGAAGCTGACTAGTTTGTTGTCTGAATCAAATATAAATTTACACACCCAAATGACTAAAATAATGAAAGTGATAGATTAGTGTATTGATGCATAGTCACTGTCTAGAAGGCAGAACTTATGAGCAGCCTGATTTTGAGAACAATTACCTGTAATTAAAGCTCTGTTGGTTACCCCCCCGCTACCAAAAATAGAGAAGTCCTTTGTGTATAACATCAATTAATTGCTTTTTTTTTCTTCAGTGAGAACAGTTCTTACATATCTGTGCTTCTATTTATATCCGACCACATTCAGGAGTGATAGTGGTATGAAATATGTATTACTTAGCAGCATTCTTAGAATGTGACTTGAGACTCATGCTTTCCAGTCAGTTCTGCTTAAACACGTGTAAAAAATAATAACATCCATAAGACTCTAACACAAGAAGGCTACTAAGATTCCTGTTTCCTTCATAATTATTAAAAACAAATGCCTAGACCCAGCTAGATGGTTCGTAAATCAAAGTCCCCCCACCCGAGGAGTAATTATAAACACAGTGAGGGTGGAGTTGGTGGGATTCCTTCCTTTATAAGGACCCCAATGCGACTGTCACAGAGTCCCATCCGGCCAGGCCCGTCTAAGGTAGAAGACTCCGGTGGCTGGCGTCTGTGGCACCCAGGCCCTGGTCCCTGCCTTTTTGTAACATGCAGGGCAGACCAGCTGTCGGGTTTGCAGGAGAGGCTGTACTGCTGGGGCTGCCACTTTCCAGGCCCTGCATGCACTGCCCTGGTGGGAAGACTGTGAGGCACGTATTCCCCCCACCCAGTCCTTGTCACAGAGCACCTTCTGCACTTTCTCAGGCAGCCCTTCTTTCCGCTGAGCTCATTATTTGTTGGCATCCCTTTCTGTTGTAGAACTTGCTGCACGTGGATGCTTTCCCAAATCAGGCAACTAAGTCCACTGTGGGGTGCTAAGTCTGGATTTTGAGTTCCAGGAAGAAAGGCACTGTAGGAAACATCAGAAAAAATGAGATTGTGCATTTTATTTGGCTGGGTGACCTCTGAGTGGTGTTTTTCTTATTTCCTTATTTTCCCAGGTGTCTGTGTCATTTCTGGAATGAATGGCAATTTACTGTGCTTCACAGGGCAAGTTGGCAGGTCATGCTGTCCAGGTGCTATGCCTTCGTGCTTAAGTGCTGTTAAGACTACTAGACATATCTTTGAGAAGGTCTCCCCAGCTCTTATCTGTAAAACTACAATAAGATCTATTTCCTAAGGCTGTGGTAAAGATTAAGTAATACACATAAAGAAGTCTTTGCAGTCCAAGAGCCAAAAGAATTACTAGTAAAGCCTTAGCTATTGTCATTAATTAGTTGTGTTTAAAAAAATAATAAAAACACAAAAATAAGTTATTGTTTCATAATTATTGTACCTCAAATTCTCATAATATTGATCACTCCTTTGGGTTAAGGTGTTATTACAGAAAGGCCTCATTTAAAATAGACTTGGTTATATACTTAGGACATTTTCTGGAAGGACACACACAAAACTATTAATAGTTATTGCCTCTGTGCAAAGGGGTCAGGGGAGTGAAAGAAAACTTTATCTCTTATATTTTTCTGGAACATGTGAATTTTTACCAAGGTGGGCAGGTATGTATTTTAGTTCACTGTAATAAACATTAACACACAAGTGCAAATGCATTTTTTGAATTAACTAGCTGAGCATAGGATTGAGAGACAGGAATGGTATAACGAGGGGCATGTGGGGAACTTGGAGGGTCACCCGGTCCTTCTAAGGGGATCACGGGGCCACACAGAGCCGCTGGAGCAGTTCTGGGCTGCAGATCCCATTGCCGACCTCAGCATGCCCTAACATAGGATTTCCAGCCCATTATGAGGCCTGCTGATGAGTGTTGGTCTGGACACTTGTGAGCTGTGTGTCCTCAGGGAAGCTACTTACCTTCTCTGTGCAGCAGTTTCCTTACCAGATTTTTTTCATCTTAACATACACTCCTCCATTTCTTCACTTCCACATGTGCTGCCAATATTATGTAAGTTTTGCCAGAGGGGATAAATCAGCAAAGCTTGACTTCTTCCTTCCCGCCCCTGAATCCTTGAATAGTCAACTCATGACAATTTGTCCAAATTTTGAAAACATACCATATTTGCCAGAGTACAATGCCTATCCCTTCCTCTCTCCCCTCCTCTTTTCCTTTCCCTCTCCCTGCTCTATCATTTCTGTGTCTATGTGTGCTTTAGAAAAGCTACCAAAAGGAAGCATTCACAACCTAGTCCAAAATGGTTTTCTAAACAAACAAACAAACAAATGAAAGAACTTCCTATCAGGAAATTCTTCCCTGGAGTCGAAACCCTTTGTGGCTGAGCTAATTGTCTGTGATTCTGTCAGCTTGGAGGTTCCAAACTGCTGCCAGAAGTTAGTCTTCTGTCTAAGTGGGGGAAAATTAATAGTCTTTTTTTCTTTAACCTTAATTCTAGGTTAAATAATCACCCATCACTCAGCTTTCCTTGGTAGTCTTCCTCTTTGCTGCCTTAAAATTATTTGGGTGTTTGAAGACTTTTCTCTGCCTTCTTTGGGTTCTGCAGGGTGCGTGGTGGTAGCATACGTCTGCGTAGTCGTATATGTTGTAGTGTATGTGTAATATGCATCCTGCATGACCTGTGGGGAGTCCATGTGGTTGGTCCTCACTGCCCTCTTTTGCTGATTAGGGTAAGGGAAGTCCAGGGGAGCCAGAGGAAGCCCTGGGCATTTCTCACTCACTCCTTTCTCTTCTTCTCTCATTCCCAGTCTCTCCAGCACATCATTCCACACCCAGGACCAACTCTTGTCTATTCCCATGGAACACCCTTCTCAACTTATTAACACACAGTGATCTGATATGCAAATCACCCAGTGTTCTCTAATAAAGGTAAAGGTTTACCTGCCACCGCAAAAGTGAAATCCAAATCCTCCAACAAAGTGAAAAAAAGTGGCTCTCTGGTGGCGAAGCTGGTTTCTCAGTTCTTCCAGTCACTTCTAGGCATGAGTCCAAACCCCAAAGCAGGATGACCCACCTGTCCTAGTTGCAGAGTAGATCAGAAATGAATATGTATGCTCTCAGGATTACCTTCATATCAAAGGGCTTCATGGTAGAACCTAAATAGCAAGTTCCCCCAGTGCACTTAAAACTGCTGGATTGAAATATCTTTGCAGCACCAAAGTTGCCATACCTGTAATGTTCCAGACTTTATAAAACTGTGCTGCATTTAACAGATACACAGAGCAATGCTCACAATCCTTTAGGTTTCTGGGATGTTTGTGGGACTAATCACCTCTCGCAAGCTGGAGAAATGTGGGTGTGGTTTATGGACTTTAGTGAGAAGCATGGGCAGCTCTGGCTGCATTTCAAGATCAGTTACGTGCAGCTCAACAATGGGACTAATGGGATGCAAGCTTTCAGGAGAGCAGCAAATCAATTCAGAAGAGAAGGATGGTCAAAATCTGGAGAGATGAGATTATGAAGACTTGTAAGTGAGAAATGACTTGGAAAATTATTCTCGTTAAAGATTACAAAGGAGGAGGACCAATAAGGTCTTCAGTTGTTGCAGTGACACTTCTTGGAGACAAGTCTTATTCATTACCCCAAGCAATGCGAGCAAAGATGTTAGGGTGGTGAAGGGGGCCTGCTGAAGGCAAATGAGCCGCCACCCACAGATCCTTTACACAACCGGCTGGGTTTGGCAGAGATTGGAGTTTGAATTCAACCCCCAATCAATCATCTACATAGCAGCCAAAATGTTTTCCTAAAGACTCAGTTATGATCACATTCCTAACCTGGTTAGAACTGATCAATTGTGCCTCAACGTTCCCCAAATCCCGTACCTGTGACACGATCTCTGCATAGGAAACCAATGTGCAGGCTCGCCTGGGGCCGTCCGGTTTGTGCTCTTGTCCCGGTGATCTCTGACGGCACCACCTTCCCATACACGTGTCCAGGTCCGGCACTGCTTGTCAAGGCCGTACCGTCAGCCTTCCCTCACGGCTTCCGTCCACCGCTGCTGTCCCACTGAACGCTGGGGCAGAGCCTGCCGGTGGCCTCCATGTGAGTTCTTCTCCTTTATCCCTTGGTACCACATCCCCCCAGTTGGTAGCTGGGCCCAAGACCAGAGTAAAAGTTGGTCCTCCTCCCTAACTGCTACGTGAGCCCTGTGATGAGGTGCTAGGAGAGCTGATGCTGCAAAAGCAATGGGTGCAAGTTCCAGGTAAAGTCCTGAAAGAAGGAAGTCTCTTTCAGGCACCTCAGGCTATTTGTTTATGTTTGTTTTTGTCAGACAGTGAGAGAGATGGGGGGGAGATGGGGGAGGGGAAAGAGGGGGGAAGGGGGAGGGGAAGAGAAGGGAGGGGAGCAAATGCATCCAATGTCTAACACAAGTCTAACACAAGATGGAGAGGATATGGCCTCCCTCTCCAGCCTTATTTCAGGGAGTCCCAAATTCCTGTCATTAAGCTGAGATAAAAAGTGGACAAAACACTGAGCTGGTGAGTAAAACACCGAAGGCTTGTGGCTTAAAAGTGAATGGTAAGTGACTGGGGTTACTTGCATGGGGCACTGACCGGAGGCAAACAGTCTGGGAAATGTCGGGGGCTCTGAAGTGACTATATTGCTAATTAAGTCAAATGTTTGGCTTACCAACACCTGTGACAGCTCAGTCCCCAAAGCAGAACACATTATGTTGTTCTGGCTTGGAAGGCTGGGAGTTTGAGGTCAGGACGTCCTCAGCGTTGCTTCCTTCTGAGATCCCTGGGGGATCTGGCCTGGGCCTCACCTGCAGCCTGGCGCTTGCCTGGCAATCTTTGGCTTCCTTGGCAGGCAGACACAGCACTGTGGCTGCCTTCACAGCACACTGGTGATCTCCATGTGTGTGTGTGAATGTGTCTGTGGGTCCAAATTTCCCCTTTTATAAGGTCACCGGTCACATAGGTCCCCCTACTCTAGTATGACCTTGTCTTAATCATCTCTACAACTTCCTTCTCTCAGCCCACTTCCCAGTCCTCTTGCTTAGGACACATCGTGGCCTCGGAGAACAAGGGCGACACCCCAGCAAAGGAGGAATGAGTGGACAAGCCGGAGAGCCCAGCTGCCTGGACGAGGGGCGCTGCTCTCCCCCGGGTCCAGACCACTGTTCATGCAGTGCTTAGGACACAGGTGCACCTCTGCTCCCCAGAGCCAAGTGTGCAGGCTTATGAGGACACCCTCCCTCCCTTAGTTCCTTAGAAAGCCAGGCTTCTTCCTACTTTGGAGGCCTTGCACAGACTGTACCCCTTCCTCTTCTCCCCTGACGACCCCTTTCCCCAACTTGCCCTCACCCCCAAACTTCTTTCAAACATCACTTCTTCAGAGAAACCTGCCACTACTCTGTTGAGGCCCCTCTTACATACTCTTACAACATCCTCTCTGCCTTTCCTTTACAGAGCATTAACCAGTTACAGCTAAATGCAAATACACCTCTAGGTGGAATTATCTGAGTAGCTATTCCAATCTCCACAATCCCACCAGAAGCCCCTGAGAGGAGGGCAGAGCTGACTTTCTCTGGTGGGCAGCCTCTCGATGGCCCCAGTGTGCCCCACCACCAGGGACCCATGTTCCTGTGGAGCCCCCTATCCCTGATGGCCAGCTGAGTGTACTGACTAGCTCTGAAGGAGTAGGACAGAAGGAACCAGAGGTCATTTCTAAAATGACATGATAAGAAGGCCATGGCTTCTACCCTGGTGCTCACTCATGCATCACTTTTCTTCTGGGGGAAGCCAGTTGCTGTGTCATGAGGTGGCCCCATGGAAAGGAGCCCACACGGGAGACCTGGGAGGGGCCCTCAAGTCCCATTATGGTTTGAGGCGACAGTGACTTCAGGAGAGGTTCTGAGCCAGAGGCACCCAGGTAAGCCACACCTGGACCCCTGAACCACAGGAGCTATAAGAAAGGAAATGCTTGTCGTGATAAACTGCTACGTTTTGGGGTAATTTATTATCCAGCCATAAGTGGGCAACACGCTTGCTCACCACCATGTCCCCGTGCCTCTCTTAGTGTTCGGCACGGAGATGTCAGTAAGTCCTAGCTGGGTGAACGGTGTCTGGATTCATGGGCTCTGTGATCCGGGGCTTCTGCAAAGCACTCATGCTCTAAATCTTCAGCTCTTCATTATTAAGATGAGGATTAAATAAAGTCTTATGCACGAGTGTCTTACAAACTAGGAGAGAAAGCACCAATGGTATCTATTTAATTATGTGTGTTTTCTATATGTCCTGGGAATGATCTGAGGGGCTTGGGGGTTTTAGTTCACAGAAGGGCCACCCTGGCTCTAGACTTCTCCTATTGTATATCATGGTTACTCTGCAGTAATTTACTTTCCATACTTCACTGTCAACCTCGCAAGTATGGTGCACAGTTGTTTTAAATGATGCAAAACCTAGAAATGACTCTTCAGCATTTGAAAGACCCTGAAGTCCACACCCCAGGGGGATTAGTTACTGGGTAGATGACTCACCAGGGACCCATGGTGCAGAGGCAAATTCTTTAAATATCATTTCCTCCATTTGCTTGTACAGGGTCTGCAGATTAGCACCACCGATGGCAGAAATGACATTTCATTATTGGTTTCTGATGAGCGGAGTGTAAGTTCCTGGTTGTTGTGAAGGATTTGGGGCCTGGTGCCCCCGACGGAGGCCTCTGTCTCTGTGCTGCCCAGGAGGACCTGGGGCTTCCGGGAACACCAGGTGTCAGCCACAGTGGGAACCTCCACTCCGACGTGAGGACAGAGAGCCAGGACTTCCCTGAGCTTCTCTGAATGGGCCTGCATAATTTTTATCATCCTGTGTTTTAATAAATATTTGTGGGCATAATTTGGACTGAGACTTGCTTTCTATGTCCTGCAGGGTTGTGGGGCAGGAGACAAACAGCCTTTGTCTACCATTAGTTCCTGGACACAACTCCGCTTTACCCAGAGGACCTGCTGTTGTTGGAACACTAACTTGTCTCAGGTCAGTTCACAAAAGTGAGCATCTTAGGTCCCACCAGCACAACAGGTGTCACCTGGCCACACCACCACTATCTGAAACAGGGCACTCTGCCAGCACTCGTAAGGACTAATACAATTCAGAAGACGAATGAAATACTGTTTAATTAACCCCACCTACCAGGTCTCCTCAGATGGTGAATCCTGCTGGGAATTTATTTACTGGAAATAACTCTGGCTTCCATGGTTCTTGCCTCTGCCTTTGTGCAAGAGTTCTGCTTGCTGGAAACCAGCACCCTGGGCTCACTGGACCCCAGGTGTCTGCTGTCAGCCACACCCAGCAGCACCCTCACACCCGCTGGCCCCTGTGGGTACAGTTGTGCATGCGTGTCCCTGTGCCCCAGGGGTCCGGGGCTCCACAGGGGGCTGGCAGTCCCTCCCCTGTGACACTGTCACCTGAGCTCTGAAAAGGTACTGTCTCTACCAGGGTCTCAGGGGGCCCTTTCCCCTCTGTAGCTGCTGATGGCGAAATTGTCAGGGATCAGATTGTGTCCATGGGTGGGGGAAGGGACAGGAGACAGATGCTGTCCACTCCCTTCTCCAGAGAGCTTCACCCGGCAAGCCTCTCCCTCCTCCTACAGCCCACGGGCAGCCTGGGCCCGGTTCTGCGTGCCTTCTAATCACCAAACACCCAGACACACCTGGACCCTCATCATGGACACAGACCAGGCTCCGGCTGGAATCGCTGTCCTTTCGTTTGTGTGATGCCACAGACAACACTTTAAAAACATTGGGTCCAGAAGGATCCTTCGTTTTGGCAAAGATAGGGAATTTCTGCCCTCATTTTTCCTCTTAAAAAGTAAGTTTCACTTCTCAGTTGCTATTTTTTTCAACCTCCATGGCATTGGCTTCTGAAGCTTGGGGAGGAATGATCAGTCCCCACCATAAATCAACCCAGGAGAGGGGGTGCAATATGGAGGAGGGTAAGTTCCCCAGAAATGTCAGGGACATGCAGAAAAGTGGTACTAAAATTTGACATCAGGGACTCACCCTTATTGAGTTAGTGAGTGCATTAACACCACTTATAAGTTGGAACCCGAGAACGTGTTAGAAAACAGCCTCTCCAAGATGTACTGGGACAGAGCCGTGATAACAGATTAACAAATTCTGGCCAGCAGACCAGATACTCTGTTTGAGAAACTTAATAAAACAGAGATGCTCACTGATGTCTGTTGCTTCTCTACTAAACAGAAATATCCTGAGAACGTATTCAGAGAGGATAAATAAGTATGTGGCTTTGACAGAAGAGCTAGAATGCAAGCAGAACATGAGGACACTGGAAAAGCTAGCTAGTATTTCTGTATCATATATAGGTGTCCCAGCTTTAAAAATTGGACTTTCATTGTAAATAAGCCTCTAACAAAGACAGAGTCTTTGTCTATATAGGTACTTTTTCAATGTTAATCATGGGTAATCAAATGTGGTGAACTTCTTTCTGTTTATTTTTGAAGTATATAAAGAGCTACTAGTCCAAATGACAAAAATAAAATAATGTGAAACTTATCAGGCTGTATACTTAGGATATGTCTTTGTGTTTTCTGTATGTATTTTATACTTAAAGGAAAAGATTTTGAACAGTGCCAATGGTGAATGAAGATCACAACTCTCCTTTAGGCCTCAGTAAGCCAACAGTATTCATACAAATTTTTTCAAAACTCTCCTTTTAGGTCTACATCCTATAGCAGAGATCCTGATTATTTAATTCCTGCCCTAAATGGTTGTTTCAGAGCTGGCAGCCTGAATGTTCTGGTTGTATGTGCTTTCCCAACTCTAATGGGCATGAAGAAAAGTGACAGTAACATTAATGGCATCTGGAGGCTCTGTCCTTTAAAAAAAACAAATTCCAGAGGCCCATTGAAGCTCTGCTTGTCACCGAGTTACAAAGCTCTACCCCTGGCCTGCAGGAACGAGGCCAAATAAAGCCTCATTTGGATTTCAGAGTACCTGGGTTGTTTGAGTTCCTTTGGAAGGCTACTCATTAAGCCCTACCACTTTTTTCCTCTTCCATTTAGGTAAATGAAATAAAAACATGAGTCTTGGGAGTAATAATTCAAGTACTAAGATGGATTGGGTGAAAAGTCTGAAGATGAGTAATCCTTGAACATATTCCAGAATCTTCCATCCAAAGTGATTCCAGACTGGTCAGCAAGGTGATGATGACCCTGACATGTGGATGCTGCACAGCTCAGAATCAGAAGGGATGCTGGCTTCCCTGCATCTTTATCATCTGGAGCAGCAGGACGATTGCTCATTGCAGTGTGTACTCAGCCTGGCTGGTAATGGCGCCCTCAGCAAACTGGATGGCCTCATGCTTGTGCTCAGTCCTGTGACAGAGTAGATAGGACCCAGATCACAGCTCACTGTTCAGGCCTGGAATGCTTTTACACCAAAACTAAGATCAGATAATAAAATAAATAAGATACACACCAAATTCTAAAGAATGGGGTGGAAAATGAGCCTTTGGAATTGTGAGGGAGAGGGGAAGAATGGTCGAGGTGTCAATATACTTGATTTGATCAGAGGGCCCCTCCCACTTATTAGGGACCCCTGTGGGAGTCACCCACACCACATGGTTTTTAAATTGTTCTTTTAAATGGTATTCAACAGCTTTGGGATGGGAATACAAAGACCAATCAAGAGTGGGTGCAGAGACAGCCTTCCATGAAGACAGACTGGTCAGTGATGGATGAAGAGATACCTGAGCTCTGGAGAACATTTCCCAGCTCCCAGCCCCATCCTTTATTCAGAAAGCATGTTTGCTGTGCTGCTTGCCCATGCTGGGGGCTTGCCCATCACCCTGAGCAACACGGCCCCTTCTTCATGCAGTGACAGCGACCGAATACTCCACCCTGCACCCTGGAGGGGTTGGCTTCATGGCCGGCATGCCCTGCATGCTGTGGGCTCAAGGGGTTGAAGCTGAGGCCACGGCTGGAGAGGGGGGACAAAGGGCCTCATGAGCCTCCAGACTACAGCCTGTGGGCACTGTGCCCCCCAAGGCTGGGAATAGGGGTTTCTCAATCGCAGACACACATTCATTGACTGGTTTGGTTGCAGGGCGCACACTTTCTGAAAGTTGGCTCTTAAATTCTTAATATAGTAACATTATATAACAGCTTATACTTGTATATTAATTTAAACTAAGCCTTTTCTGATATGTTGATTAGTTTTTTTCTGACCGGCTCCCTCCTCTCCTTCCTTCACCAAAAGTAAAAGAGATCATATGTCCCAAATCTCTTAACTGAGCCCTTTGCTTCTTTGGGTCTCTCACAAGGTCAAGGTTCTGAGTTGGCTTTGCATGTACCTAAGCTTTATTTTTTTAACCTGACTTGAACCATTTGGGGATAAACTGGAGTTTCCAAGTCACCAAAGCTAAGCAGCTGCACACCTGCTGGGAACACTTTCTCTCACACTCTCGGTCCCTGTCCTCCCAACCTCCCGTCTGCCTGTATCCACTCTTCCCAGCATGGTTACTGAGCAGTGTGGGGGCACCTGTCCCCATCATGGGCTGTCACACATGGCAGTTCCCTTTCAAAGCATCTCTTGCAATGTTTTATGACTTCACAAGGGACACTCAGCAGGTTTTAAACATGCACAGTTGTAGTCTTTCTGAAAGTCACCCAGATCCCACTTTGCAGAGAACAGCTATTCACTAAACCCTGAATAACTTCAAAACCATCTTCTCTTTGGAAAATTATATACTCTCCTTCAGGTAAATAGTAATATTAGCTAACACTGTTGGCATACAGACTCTGTCTTTGGCAGTCTGCTAAGCACTTCCCTGCTGTAGTAGTTGATAATCTCTCATTTAATTCCCACACTTGTTTCATGAGGTAGGCACTATAATTTTAAAGTTAAGGGAATTAAGACACAGAAAGTTTAAATGACTTGCCCACACTGCATGGCCATAAATACAAAAGGGAGAATTCAAGCTGAGGGTTTGCTGAGGGGACGGGAGGGAATTCTGAAGATAGATTCTTTTCCTTCCCATTTTATTCCTACAGGAGACTGCATGTAGCTGTGTCACGCTCGTGAGCCTTACAGAAGTTGGAAGGAGATGGAACAATCGCTATTGCCCACTGTGGACCCTGACTTCACTCCCAAAGAAAGCAAAGCAGCTCAAGAAAGACAAAGCTTCATGTCTGTGAGGAGCCCCCCAGTCTCTCTATGGTAGCACATTTTTTGGCCTTTAATTCTATCATAATGATATTAGGATGTATTTTCCTCAGTTACTTTATTATTACCCAAACCACAGATTTTTGTAGACGACCCCACACAATAGCAAAAGTGAATGGTAAAAAATTCAGTCAAGTAGTTGGTTGGGCCCGTTTTCCTTGTTACATAAAGTCAAAGTCAAATCTAATTTTTACAGAGTGAGTTGGGCCCAAGTGCTTCTATAAAAATGGATTTTCAGGGAAAATGGGAAATTAACAATTTCCCTTAGAATCTTATATGGAGTACTCCTCTCTTCTGTTTGAATAATGACATGGGATTAAGCACTCCTGCATTCTTTCAGTTACCCCTTATTAATGAATTAGAATACACAATTGATTTAAAATTAAATAAAATTCTCATTAGCATCATTCATATCTTCATTATCAGTCACTTGAGCTTTGTAAAACTGGATTTCCATTTATATGGTTTCATGTCAGAATGGGAGTTGACCGTGGCTGCAGGGAGCCCAGCTAGCAAGCTAGCCCAGCCTGCGTCCAGGGCACCCAGCACAGGTAGTAGCAGCTGAAAGGCAAGTACAGATGCAGCAGGCCAAGGCCAGCTGGACCAGGGCAGGGTCAGCCACTCAGGGGACACCTAGGTCAAGGGGTCTTGAGAGATTTCAGCTCATGACACCTGGCATTGAACTGACTCACACAGCACTCAACGGGCCCTTCCTTTGTGTCCCAGGCTGGCTGGCATCTGTGGGTCATTTCCCACATGTCTTCTGCGTTTCTGTCCTGATTTCCAGGAGGATTCACAGTTCCTCCCTCATCAATCAGTCTGGGAGTTCTGGTCAGGGAGAAGGCAGAAGCCCAGGCTCAGACTAGGGTTCTGTGGTGGCCACTTAAGGGATTTTTGCCTTGAGATTCACTCATAGTGAAAATGTGAGAACACAATGTTTTAGAGTTAATTCTTTTTTTTCTAATTCTGATGCTGTTTTCAAAAAAGGACAGATTTCCAAATAACTAAATGATTGCTAGTGTCATTTTTCTCTCCCAATATTAGTATCACATGAGAAACCTGGTATTTTGAGACTTTCCATTACCTGTCTGACTCTCTAGTTATCTTTAAAAAGTGCAAGTACTTAATAAAGAAAGAGGAAGAAAGAAAAAAGAATGTTTTAAAGTATATACTTATATCCATTTTGTCAAACAAAGTATTTTCAAGTTTCATCAGCAGGCTGTAATGAACAAGCTTCATTATCTGGTCCTAATGTATGAAATGAGTTAAATATTTTAGCATAATTAAGGTCTCCACACAACATTTAGATTAGAGATTGATTCTTGCATTCTTGGCTGTACACCCCTGGAAATCTTTAGTGACACCACATGTAGACTGGATTTAAGTAAAGCTGAGTGGTTACAGTGCTGGGAGGCAGGGAAGTCCTCCTCACGCTCTCTCAGTTACAGTCAGTTTCAGCTTTGACTTTGCTCACGCACCTCCGTTAGCTCATAGATGACGTGATCACAGTGGACCCAGATCATCACTGGGGATAGCTGTGCCCTTGGGAGATTCCGTGACCGTCTCTTTCTTCTTAGACAGCATGGTCTTGTGCTCTTAAAAGGTCACTCCAGGCTCTCTTTCACAGTTCTGTACTTCTTACTGTGAAAGAAAGACTGTACCTTTTCATCTTGTGATCCAGAGTCATATTCTGAATGAACACACTAATTCTGCAGGTCAGTTTATCAGTTTAATTGAGCTTTGGGTATTTATACAAAATTATCAAAATTCTATCATATTATAAACCTGTATGATGATGTGAATTCTGAATCCTGCTTTCCTTCTCTATCTCAGCTTTGTATCATGACAGCCCCTGAAAGTGAACTGTATGTAAGTACCCACCTGTATGTATGGGTACTCATGCACATTGCTGCAAAGATCTTAAATAAAATATTAGCACACAGAAATGGTAGTGCATTTAAAGAATCAAGTGGAGCTCACTCCAGAATGTAACAGTGGTTCAATAGTAAAGAGTCTGTTACTATAATTCACAACTTTAAAAAATTAATCAACAATCATTTGTTGATGTGAGTAAATGCTGAAATGTGTCTTAGAATATTCAATTCTGATTTTTTAAAAAGGCTTCCTATAATGGGACTAGATCCATACTTCCTTACCATGATAAAGCCACACACACACACACACACACACTCACACACACACATTAAGTCTAGTATCAGTGTCAGAATATGGTGTTTTGTGGTAGAATCCTAAAAGAGAAGTGCTTCTATTAAAGTCAATAGCAGTTCAAAGGTCTCTGTTATCACCAATATTACTTAAAATTATTCCAGAAGTACTAGTCAAAGGGATTAAAATAAGAGGTGCAAGTAGTGCACCTAAAGAAGTAGGTGATATTTTTATTACTTGTAGATGAAAGCCTAGGGAAATTATATAAAATCTTATTTAAAGGCAGAAGAAATAGATGGCCTCTTACTAAAATAATACAATAACTTTTAACTTTACAAACATAAGAAAGAAGAAAAGTAGGGGAAGGGGAGACAATATTCTGTTTATTTATTCAACACGTTTTTCTTAAAAGTCTCCTTTGTGCCAAGCACTGGGGACACAGCTATAATAAGAGAAGAATCCTTGTTTGCCAGTAATTTGGCTTGTTATTACAGGAGATAAAGTCTGCATAAACAGGCAAATACAAAAATAGATAAATGAGACTTTTCAGACAGTGGTAAGTGCTGTGAAGGAATTCAGGAGGATAACTGCATTCTCCCAGAAGAGTGCCAGTGTGGGAAGGAAGGGGCTGGGAACAGGCCCATGGGATACCTCTGGGGGCTCGAGCTTATTTTGAGTGCAATAGAACATCACTGAAGGGCCTTATGGGGGGCAGAACTGATGTGATTAAATGTGCCCTTGGAAAAGCTAACTCTGGTTGATAGGCAGATAATGGATATTAAGAAGAATGAGTAGAAACAGTCATCTTCCACCTAGGTGAGAGGAGATGGCCTGGGGAGGCGACAAGAAAATGTGTGTAGGCTTGACATATATTTCAGATGCAAAAAGAATTTCCAGTACTTGTGAACAGATTGATGTGGAGAATGAGTAGGAGGAGAAATCAGGGTGTAATTCAAAGATTCCATTCATAGTAGAAAACAAACAAAACAGGAAATGTCTAAAAATAAATTACATAAGAAATGTCCAGAACCTGTGAGAAGAAAAGTATAAAAATCTGCCAAGGAACTACTGCAAAAAGGGAAAAAAGATTTGCCTAGTGGAGAAACAACTTTGTTCTTACAGAGAAAAACACTACAGTTTGAAGGAAACAATCTGCCCAGACAATCCCAATATAATTTTTTTTTAACATGACAGAATGATACCAAAGTTCATCTGGAGGAATAAACATTTATATGGGAATAGCCAGGACAATTATGGAAGAAAAAAAAGAGCAATGACAGAAAGCAGTCTCTACCAGCTACAAAATGTAAAATAACACCACAGTAATGAAAACAGGGAGATCCTACCCAGGTACAGAAATGGATAAGCAGATGAAAGGGCGGGAGGGCACTCAAGAAATAGACCAAACATATTTGCACACTTTCTATATTATAAAAGCGGCATGTCCCTACAGAAAAGTTGGATTATTAACATTAATTATTGGGCTAGTTAACTAGCTTTTTGAAAAAAAACCAAAACTGGATCGCTATTTTGCTCTTCACCAAAATAAATTCAAATGGATCAAAGATATAAAAGGAAATAAAGAATCTTGGAGTGAAGAAGACCTTTCTGTGCATAATACAGTATTTGAAGCTGTGTGAGAAATGATTGCCAATTCAAACTACATAAATATAAAAAATTGTTTGTATGCCAAAGAAGTAAGCAAGCAAACAAAACCCCAAAGTTAAAATATAATTGAGCTCATTCTGTTGTGTGGGTTTAAATCCCATGTATTTGTTCATGACTTCCAAAGCATATCTCCAATCAGTTATTTCTACACTGTGGTTGAATTCTTTACCTCCAAAATACATATTTGAGTCCTAATCCTAGGAATCTGTGAATGTGGCCATATTTGGAAATGGGGCTTTGTAGATAGAATAGTTTAGATGCAATCATACTGGATTAAGGTGGGCTTTAATTCAATGACTGGTGTCCTTGTATGAAGAGGAAAATTTAGACACAGGTACATTGCAAAAGGAAGACAGACATGTGAAGACAGGTAGAAATTGGAGTGATGAAGCTACAAACTAAAGAAGGCCACAGGTTGCTGGAAGCCAACAGAAGCGAGAACAAATTGGACATAGAACAAATTGTTCACTAGAGCCTCAGAGGTCATGTGGCCCTGAGGACACCTCGATTTTGAACTTCTGGCCTTCAGAACTGTGAGAGAATAAACTTCTATTGTGTTAAACCACCTAGTTTGTGGTAATTTGTTACAGCAGCCCTAGGAAATGAATATAGGCATTAATTTCTAATATTAAGGCATATTGAACTTAACTTGGCTAAACTGTTCTTCAGTTATATATTAACACATATATAAATAAAAAATCTGAAACAACATACATGAAACCATTGCAATAGCTGACTTTGGACAATGAGAATAAAGGGCACTTTCACTTTTCACGTATTTGTATGGTCTGACTATTTTATAAGCTGCATGTATTGCTTTTATGATAGAATGAGATTTCAAAGAGAAAATGTACAATAAAATCCTGCCATAATGCCATGAGTGGAATCCAAAAAATTCAGTTGTGTAAAAGGAAAGGTCATGTTATTGGAGGATTAATAGACCAGGATGAATACAGCAGCTAGCCAGCTGAGACTTGCAGGAGTCCGGCTGCCCATTTCCAAATGCATCCAGACCCTTGCTAGGTCTTGTTACCATGACAGTGGTTGTCTGAGTTGCTTGAACTTGCATGGAGTTGATTTGAGATCTTGGGGCTGGTTAGGATTCCTGGAATAATGGCTCCATTTCTAGAATCTCCCAGTTAGTTAGCAACTGTTTCACACACCCAGCTGGAGGGAATGGGCCTGAGGACTTTAGTGGACACAGAGACACAGGCTCGACGGCCCTCCCTCCCAAATTGCATTGCCTCCTGATGCCCATGCTTCCTCCATGCTCCTCTCTGGAACCACAGGTGTCACAGCTTTAAGCCCTTCAGCCAATCCCCTTTGGGAACTTGGAATACACAAAGTCAGGAACCGACAGCCAATCTCAGTGCACATCTGAGTTTCCCTAGGGTGTACTATGGAAGTGTGTGGACTATGTGATCTATTGTGCCATGACTTGGATAAGGAGTAATATAAAAGAATAATAAATTCTGATATCTTACATGACTCTAAGCCCTGGTCCCACAATCTTAATGTTTTAGTATTCTTGTTTTAGACTCACTTTTCATAAATTATTGGTTATTAAATGGAGTCCACTGTATTACCATTTACCTTATATGTTCATTAACATTTGCCATTTGATTTTTTGGTGAATTTTTGTGTATAAATACAAACTCATGTTCCAGAATTTTTTGCCTTATCAATTTCAGTTTTGTTTTATATATACTTATCTTGGGCATATCAGTGGCAACTGATACATTTAGTATACTCTAGTAGGTTCAGATTATTGTTCAAGCTGTGATACCTAGCCCTAGGTAACTGACCCCAAGGGTGTTCCTTTAATGTGCCACTTTGGGTCACCAAAACACAGAGAATTCTAATTGCTGATGACTCCCTCTTCTTCTGACAGACATACCCAGTTTATAAGCTTTGTAAATTTTTTACTGCCACAGTTTCCCACTACATCTAATTCCACACACCAGGCCCTCTGGAATCTTCCCCATCCTAAAAAGCTAAGGTCATCTGTGATGGTTAATTTTATGTGCCAGTTTGACTGGGCTAAGGGATGACAAGATACCTGGTAAAACATCACTTACGGGTGTGTCTGTGAGAGTATTTCTGGATGAGATTAGCATTTGAATCAGTACACTGAGTTAAGTACATGGCCCTCCCCAATGTGCCCGAGTTTCACTCAATCCAATGGGGCATGAATAGAAAAAGTGGTAGAGGAAGAGGGAAATGACGTTCTCCCTCTCACTCTGCTTGACAGCTTGAGCTGGGACCTCAGTCTTTATCCTGCCCTGTGCCTGGGGCTTACACTGTCGGCCTCCCTGGTCCTCAGGCCTTCAGACTTGAACTGGAATGACACTATCAACTCACCTGGGTCTCTAGCTTGCAGATGGCCGATCATGAGACTTTTCAACCTCCATAATTGTGTGAGCCAATTCTTTTTTTCTATATATACCTCCCATTGGTTCTGTTTCTCCGGAGAACCCTAACACACCATTCCATAGCTGGAAGACCAAATCCTCCTTAAGACCTGCAATCATTGCAATCCACCTTTCTACATAGTTCTTGGTCAGGAGGGACCCAAAAACACTGGTCCCACCACTCACCAGGCCAACTTGAATGTCAGAGCAAAAGCAAGCACCCCACATCACCCTAATGAAGCTGAGCTTGGTGCGAGCCAGAGAATGGAAAGCCTGTCCTGCCACAGGAACTTGCAGAAGCCCCAACAGATAACTGTTTTTCCAACAGAGAGGTTGTAGGAAGGAGAGACTGAATTTATTAACTGTCTCCTTGGCCTGCTGCTGCCTCACTTCCTTTGGGCTCACCAGACGTTGTTTAGGCGCCAGACACATACACATGCTGCCATTTGCGTGTCTGCCTTAAAGTTGACTTAATTAGGAGAGTTTACCTCGAATAAATGCTTAAATGAATTCTCTTAATGGCAAAACATTTTTGTCTGCCTACCGCTGTGCCTTGTGGCTGAAAAAGGACAGGACATATGAAGTGTGCAGCCTCTATGAAGTCATGTTTACACGCATTGATGCTCAGTCGGAAAAGGAAATGGGGCCGGGGTCGCGTGAACTCCTGTAGGATAAATAGAGATAAATAATTCAGATTCTCATTATAATAGAGGCATATAGCTCTTGTGCATGGGAGCACCCGGTCTTTGTGAGAATTGGTATGCAGCGGCTGTTCAGAACCCATAGCATGTAATCTAGCATTAATATTAACATAAATCAGAGGCAGGAATTAGCCATATTTCCAAAGTCTTATAGGATAACTGAATTCACACTATATTGTTTAGTCCTCCTGGGCATTTCAGTAATCGTGTAATAGAAATGTTGAGGTAGTGGAGATGTCCTTTATATTACTGCATTAAAAGATCTTTAACACAATGTCTTTAGTAGACAGTTTTGATAGAATGCATTGAACAAAAAAAAATATGCCTATTTTGGTAATATGGGTATGTTTCATTAGCCCAGCCTGAAGCAATATGACATTACATTCTAAAAGGAATACAATTAATAACAATGAGAGATTTTTAGCTTGTAGCTGGAGGAAGTAAGCACAGTGTCAGGGCAATTAAGCGGAGGCACTGTGTTACCTTTGTCTGCAAACCCTAACATCACTCTGTCTCAATGTGTTGAACAGTTACTTCTTTAGTATAGAATTTGTAATTTATTTTGATGTTGCCTGTAATTCAGACCACCATTAGAAAAAATGTATTTTTCTCTCCTTTTTATTCAGGTATGAAAAATATCTTTTAAAATAACTGGCTAGTAGAAATGAACACCTCTCTGGATTGACATAACATCCATTTTTCTACAAGGGAATAAATGAATGCAAGGGAGATGCACACAGTAAGTGTTGAGGACCAACCCACATGGAACTCTCCTACTGTTGGAATAGGAAGTATAAAAAAAACTTAGAAGCATGCACAGTCCATGCTTTATGTAACAGCAAACCAGGGGAAAAAGTTGTACTCTGAGACTATTAAAATAATCAGCCAGGATATTATTTTATTCAGTGTTAACCTTTATGTTTTATGCTAAATAACAGTAAAGGTTCTGGAACACAGTGATTCCCCAGAGTCTCAGCAGCTGAGATTTCTTTTATTTCTAGAGAGGTTTCATTTCACTGCAGAGCTGAAACTGCTCGTGCTCCCTTCACTGGTCAGTTCTAATAGAGCAAGAGATAAAATGGTTTCACACATGAAAACTGGTTTTTAAAACAGATGATGAGGAGGCTGGTTTACAATCCCCTCTCTGTGTGTCCAGACTGCTTCAAGCTTCCGGAGTCATGGTTCTGTTTTGGTGAGAGGCAGGTTGCACATAATAGGTGCTGAGACAGGAGGACCCCACCAGTCATTCCTGCTGTCCCAAATCTATCCTGACGTCTTGACGAACATCTACAGTCCTAAGCCAGCATCTAGGAATGCTGCTGCTCACTTTAAGCCTCAGGGGCATTAATACACAACTCCATTTCCACTCATGAGTAATGTATTAAAATTTTGTAGACAATAAATTCTTAATCTAAGAGGCTCCAGGTTATTTCTTACTTACACAGCAACTCGGTTAATGTAATACCAAGCTGGCCATCTCTCTGGCACCTGTTCTTTTCTGTGCCGTTTTCCCAAGGCTTCCGAACGCCATCGGCTGGACTGCTGCCTCCCCCTTCCTGGGACCACTGCTTAGTTCCTGCATATATGCAGAAGCACACACCTCTTCAGACAATTAAATCACACCACACCGCTTAGGGGCTGTAGACCTGTGAGGGCTATGTGCGCAGCCCCCTCCCCTGCTAAGCGTTATTGACAAATCCATCAAGGGCAGTGATGCATTGCTTTCCAGCTTACCTAGAAGGACACTGGGGCAACGGTGACATGCTGTCACCGTGGTAACTGCGGCTGAAGTGAACAGCCTGTTAGGATAGGTGACCTCTGTTGGCAGTACGCCTAGAGATGTAGCACTTGCCTGGCTGCCATGTCATAGGGACCCCAAGGAGCGGCCCGGTGCCCTCAGATTGATTCATTAGGCCCTAAACATATCGATCGCTCCAATTTGCAGGAATTTATTATATTGATATTGGACTGATTAACATTTTGTGCCAGACTGGTTCGATATGTGCTTGTAACAGCTTTTAATGATTAATTGACTTTTATGATTCCATCTCAGGGCTGTCAGCAAGCTGTGAACTGTGGGCAGGCTTGCTTCTGGGCTGTCTCTCAAGTGGCACAGGGCAGTGATTGAATACCTAGGAAATTAGTGTCCTTGCTGTCTCATTTTATGAAAGATAAATGCTATGACATTTAATGCAGACCTTAATTTAGAACAGAACTAAGCAGATCATTTTGCAATTTAATCATAAACAGGTAAATATCAAAACTTGTTTAGCATTTTACAAGTTAAGCACACAGAAAACAGAGGCAAAGTAGAGCAGGCAACAGGAGAGCTGGCTAAAGGTAAAATAAAATAATATGGGCTGGAACCACACAGCATTTTAATAATCACATAATTTATTAGGGCAGACATCCGAGCCCATTTTTCAGCCAGAATATACTGCTCTCATTCACTCAGTGGTGAGCCCAGGGCATGCCGTTTGGCACAAGCTGGAAAGTTAGCATTTACCTTCCCGGCCTCAGGCAGCCCTGTAATATTGCCTGGTGAGTTGAGGAAAATACATTGACTGATTTGCCACAAAGGTAAATAGCAGAATAAGGGACAGGCTCTAGTTTAATGTGTGCCCCTGACATGTAATAAGGGGAGTATCATATTCAGCAGGGTTTATGTGTTACCGAAAACAACCATAAACATTATGAAAAGGCAGCATGAGAAGATGAGGTTTTATTGTGCTCGCTAACAACAGAGAGAGGAGCAGGCAGGCTGGGGGCTGCCAACTCACACCTTCTCGCATTCATATTTAAAGCGTATTTCCTTCCTTTCATTTTAATTAAAAGACTTAAGTTGGGGAGAAACTGTCTAAACATCATGTCAAATTATTCATGTTTGTACATATAAGGAATAAAATGAAACGGTTCTCCGGTGCATGGTTCTTCTGCCTTTTTTATCCTATCTGCGTTTCTCTATCAAGTTGTGCGGAGGATAAGGACACCTTTATTTGAGGCGTGGTTGTCAGCCTCTAATGTGTGACCTAGTGCCTGTAGTGTGCATATTCTATAGTCCTAGTCTGAGATACACTCAGACCATAGCATTTTTATTTCATCTAGCCCTCCATTGGTGGAAAGTATGGGGTTACTGAGTCAGGCACCACAAAGACAGCGTGCTGCTCTGCTCATTTCTAACAAAGGCCTGGGTTGCCCCTCTTTCTCACCTTGCAGACAAACTGCCTAACAGCAATTCCACTTGTGCATGGACCTATGGTTTTGCGTGGGTTATTCTTTTACCTGATGGAAAATGGAGCTTAATTGCACTTGTTGATATGTATGTGTCTACAGGCGCACACATCCAAGCAAGCTTTGCATGCATGAGGTGTTTCACCTGTGTGGTCTAGAGTGCCCTCATCTCACTTCACTGTCCCAAATTCTGAGACTTGCTTGGCATCTGTTGCCCCTGGCTATGGGTGGCATTGTGATCTCCCGTTGATACAAAGTGTAGGGAGGGTGAGAGGATTGGGGACCCTCAAAGTGCCTCTCTCTTGTTTGGAAATCAAGAAAGCAGGAACATAATAGCTTTGTTGGATCACAATCCTGAATAGCAAAAGACTTTTTAAACATCTGCCCTTCCTTTGGTTGGCGTTACATCTTCTCTCTTTTTGGCTACTGTTCATTACTCTGCATTATTTTCATTACTGAGAAGTCTTTCCCAAGCCAACATTTTCATATGCTGAATGATGGCTTGGATTCAGGGTATTTAAGCTGATTTAGCCCCACATAAATACATAATAGACTATGACACACCACATATAGATAAATTCTATCGTGAGAGCTGTATCTCAGGCCTAAGGATCTGATTCTCTCCATTGTGCCAGAAATACCATGTTCCTAGGCACTGAGTGGGGAAATGGATCTCTATCCAGTTTCTCCCATTTATTGGAAAGGAGAAAGGGAAGAATCTGGCACCGTCCTTCAGCTCCACTCTGAATTCATAGTACTGTGCTGTAGCACTGGGGTCTCCTCCATCTGTGCACATGTGCACACCCAGGCACACACACCCAGCACACACACACACACACACACCACACGCACCCAGCACATGCACCCAGGCACACATACCCAGCATACACACCAATACCCTGTGCATCAATTGTGTGTTGGTTCTGCAAATTCTCCTCCATCAGGGAGGGGCTCAGACTTTTGGTGTCTTACCCACATCATATGCTCATGATGTTTCTCAAATTAGAACTCAGATTTCCGAACCTGGTCAAAATCCATGGGTTTCATCTCACCTGTGTTTGCTCTGGGAGGAGAATTGGCAGGAGGCACTGAATCCTCTCTTGCAGCTTTCCTTCAAATCACTAATTGAATAACTTTCTGTATCTATTTTATCTTCTGTTTCTGCTGTCAGATACCTGTCATACTATTAGCAGAAATTCCATGAAAAATTTAACAGGAAAAGAAAAATGTTGATTCCCGTAAGTGGACTACAGGAATACATTCTCTCCATATCCTGTGGTTATTAGCTTTCCAAATGCTTCCTTTTTAGTGAGCATTTTAACTCAAAGAAAGATACACAAAGTCTGGGAAATGATCTAATTCTAAATCTAATAGCTAAGAAAAATATTCAAAAGTTCAAGTAGAAAAAAATTCAGTTTCTTATTTTTTAAAAAATATTCTTCTCTGTACATTTTATTAGTAAAGTATACAAAAAAACCCCGACATTGTTAATGGTCATAAGATACACAAACAATCTGTGTTAGAGTACTTACATATAATCGAAATTCTAGTTGCAAATGTTTTACATTTTTGATACTAAAATTTCTACTATACATTGAAATTTTACTTAACATCTATCGCCCTTAACATTGATGACCTAATCCATTACAATGGCATGAAGATATGTTATTTTATTTTATAATCACATTTGTATGACTATAAACAACAATAGTCCCAGCAAAAGGTACATATACACCTTCATATTTACTCAGTGTCTTGGTCAGTTTGTGCTGCTAAAACGAAGTGCCATGGCTTCAGGGTCTCATAAAGTCTGGGAATCTATTCATTGTAGTCCTGAAGGCTGGAAATCTGCAGTCAGGGTGCCAGCATGGCCAGGGGCTGGTCAGGGCCCTCATCCTGGCTGTGCACTGCCAACTTCTTGTGTCCTCATGTGGTAGAAGAAACACATACACACTGGTTGAAATGCACACAGCACATTTGGTTTGAGGCGCCCTCTCACTTTTTGCCCAGGTATTTGGGTGGCATGCAGACATAAAGCCCAGCTTCTGGGCCATCACTGCCTGCCCCTCTGCTCCTTCCAGGCACCAGGGGTCTCCATGCCCGAGACTGCGGAGAGCCAGTGTTACCTCTGCTGGTGGCCGCCCTGCTCTGGGTCTCCTCTGCCTTCAGTGGGAGTTTGCATCGCTGCCCCAAGTGGGTCTGTGGGCTGACGGGCGGCAGTCTGGGGATCTGTTTTGTGGCTGTGGGGAGCTTGGTTTTCTCAGCTCTCCCCACCCTCTTCTACCCCTTTCAGGTGGCAAAGTAGAAATGGGTGAGCAAAGGGAGAGTGGAGAAGCACCTTTTACTTCCCTCCCCCAGGGATGGGTCCACCAAAATGAAAAATTCCCAAGCTTCCTTTTTTTCAGCCATAAAGCAAAGTCCTTTCAACTTTAAATGCTCCACAGCCTTGTTATCTCACACTTGCTCTGATAACTAAGCCTCTGTTGCCACCTCTTTCCAGGGTTGTCTGAAGTCTCTGACCCTGTATGCTGGGATTTTAATGGAAAGCTCATAAGAAGAGAGGAGGAAATAGGGAATTAGGGCAGGGAGTCAAAGTCCAGTGCAGATGCAGGGCTGGCTCTGAAAGAAAGGAGCAGCAGTCAGAGTCCAAGAAACCTGACAGTTTGGGCCCATTCCATCCTTGCACCTGGTGAGCCAGCCCAGGCCCTGGATCCCACAGGTGAAGGTAACACTTGTGGTCAGGTGTGAGGCCATTGTAATTCCACCCAAGTCCATCTGAGTTGCAACAAGGCTCCTTCTAGGAGAATCTCGGCACAGATCAGTGTACACAGGCTTCACCCAATTTCAAGGCAAGGGCCAGGTGAAGAGCAGGAAAGGGAGAGAGGTCAGGAGGAACTGGAGAGAGGGGCTGGGGAGGACCCTGACATTTGTCGGTCTCGACGACAGCCGAGGCCCTGTGCAGGTGACTTGCTGGTGTCATCTGTGTCTCCCAAGGTGTGCTTCCTGTGTCACTGATACATGAAATTGTAAGGTGACTCTTAAAACTGAGTAAAATACAGTTGATACAGAGATATGGGGAAAACCATGCAGGTGTTATGGAACTGACCGAACTTTGAGAGACACCGCATCGTCTCACATGTCTTCATCAAACCTACTGAGGCCGAGGGGTCCGATGCAGGATTGGGCAGTGTCCTTTAGCCCAGCTGGAATCTGACCCGGTCTGGGCTCATGCCCACATCCTTTGGACTGTTCTGTGTTGCCTGGGTAACACCCCAGACTGGGAAGCACACGTGAGCACAGTGGGCGTGCAGGCAACTGCATCCCCACTGGGTGCAGGGCTGAGGCTCCCTTCATCCTTACCCTCCCTGCCCCCACCAGCCAGATTTGGGTCTAACTGGCATGAGGATACGGGAGGGCTGAGCACCATACAGCCAGAAAGTCCTGAGTCCTGGGTCACAGTGTCCCCCCTGCCTCCCTCAGCACCTATCACTTGTTCTCACCTTACTCTTGGATGCTGGCCTCTGGCCTCTGCTTTCGAGTTCCTGCTCCCAGCTGCTCAGGCCTCCAAATGCTGACTATCCATCTGTCAGAAGCCAGCAACTTGATAATCTGCCCCAGGTCATACCTGACAGAGTACACTTAGCTGCCCCTCCGCAGGTCAGAGCTGGTCCCTCTGGAGTCTGTTCTGGAAGCTTCCTACAGAGGCATTCATACCTCCCAGGACTCCCTGGCCTTCAGCCCCATGCCCTGGATCAGAGGCTTCATTGCCTGCTGCTTCCCATTTCTGCCACAGCAAACCCTACATGCTTATGAAATGGCTCCAAACATCCAAATGGAGGCACTTTCTCCCCCATGTATTTATCCAATGGACCCAGCTACTACCTCTGAGGTTAAAAGGGAAACGGGGCAAAGTAAATGGGAATAACACACATAGTGGCAGGAAGAGAGTGACAGAATTTCTTGTTTGAGTTTGTCTCCTGTGGCTTTGCTGTTTTCCCCTATGTTTGGATGTCTGGGAACAAATTCTTTAAATTGCATGTTAATTACCATACTTGTGGCTTCCGTAGTATCAGACATTTTCAGGAAATATTAGTTATAATTTCCAGATTAATAAAACTGGAGACAATGTTGACCCAATGGAAATAATTGACTGTATTTTTCAGAAAGCTTCTGATAAAGTCCCTCATAAAAAGCTATTAAGGAAAATAAACAGCCATAAGGTAGAGAGTAAAGTCCTATAAATTACAGCATCCAAAGAGATTCATAGTGACCTGGTTGTATTGTGTTTACCTAAAATTTATGGGCAGTTGGTAGTGAAATTAAAAAAAAAACAACCCTTGAGTTTCCAACAAGACTGATTGGCTTTGAAGTTGTCAGTTCCTGTAGAGGAATAAACAAAGCCGGGGGCCCTGAGAATGGTTCATTGCAAAGAGGTGCAGCTGCATGGGAGTAAGAGAAATGCTCGAGGAATGGGGCTGATGAGAAAAGTCTTGGTGAAATAGCCCCAGCCAGGGCTGGAAGGTCTGTGAGCTGTCTGACCAGATAACTCACCAGAACTTGCCATCTTGCTTTTTCACCTCTAAGTGGAAATTCTTGGCCCATGTATCTCACAAGGATCATGGGAAAGGTAAATTGCTATCCTTTCATAGACAGATGAGGAAACAGTTTTAAGTTAAATCATTAGATAAAAACAATGTGAAAGCATGGTAAATATGGAGAAGGGTGAGTCTATGTAGAATGATTAATTTAATAATAATGCCTAACAGTCATCAAGTGCTCGCTGTGCGCCAGGTACTGCCTGTGTGCTGTATGTATCTGATGCCATGTAATACTTCAGGAAACTTTCACAAAACCCCATCAGACACACAAGGATAATGAGGCATGGAGAAGCTGAGGAGTGGGCCCACAACTATGCAGTTAATTGACAGAGCCAGAATCTCAACTTGACAGTCAAATTCTGGATCTCAGCTCGACAGTCCCTATCACCTTCCATGGCAAACGTTTAGCATAATCAGTATGCTGACAGGCTCTAACCATATAATTTCATGTCATTTATTGTATATATTGTATATGTAACCAAGCCATAGGAGCTAATGTTATCTGAAAATTTTTATTTTACCTAATGATGTAAACTTCTTTCCATGCACTACATTTGTCCATCTTCATCCAACTTAGTGAGGTTGGTACAATGATCACCTGCAACTGGAAGTTGTCAGACAGTCTGAATGGATAATTCTTGCCCAACACTCTCTTGTGCCTTTAGTAGAAGGGCAACCATTCCCTCTCCAAATTACCCAGAGACTGCTCAATTTCCCTCTGTTCTGGGCTCACTGTTTCCCTTGGAGTCCAAAGAGCTGAGCTGACCAGCTTTCTCTCCAGGGCGTTGGCCTCAGGTTTCCGGGATAAAATCCGGACCCAGAGTGAGTGCCAGGGCAAGCCATCCTCCTAATGATAGACCTGCCACTGGAGATCTTCATCATTTCAGGAGTGTTTCTAACACATCTTTGGCAACCTGTGTTTATTTCATTTTCAGAAAGCGAGTGCAAGTACAGGTCCCTGAGCACATTGTTGACGGATTCAGCAGGTCCTGAACCGCACGCTTTACCAGGTACCAAGGCAGGTGGCGTACACACCGCCCATTGTCTAAAAAACTGAATTCCTTGAGCCACTCTCTCCTTACATATTTGGGGTTTTCTATGAAGAAGCATACATACCATTTTAATTTACTGGTATCGCATTCACGCTGATGACCAATCGGGAATCTGATCACACAGTGAGGATTACCTATGCAGGTGAACTTTCAAGAAAGCTGTGGTCTGCCATCTGCATTACTCACCTCCTATCATGTCATTCTAAGCTAGAGTCTCTTCCATGGCCGCTGTCTTCATGAGTGGAATTGGGAAATGCTGAAATGACTCGAACTGCTCTGCAGATGCATCTGGCGCCTGATTCTGTCACTAAGTGAAGAAGCCCAAGGAAGCCAGCTTGGTGCAATGCAGTCAGTTCTTCTTGTTGTACATGGACTTGAACAGGCTCCCTGAGTGGGCCCATCTTCATCACAGACCTGGTGGCAAAATCAGAGAGCCAGAACATTTAAACGCATGGCTCACTCCTTCCAATCCTGCCATCTGACAGGTGAAGTGTCCAGGGCCCAGAAGCATCCAGTGGGACCTCGAGCCCAGGTCTCATTCTCGGGCTCTGAGTCCAGCTCACATCATCAGCAGGTTTAATCTCAGCACTGGTGTGTACTTCAGTCGCCTGATGGAGAAATTTTGCTGGTGGTGTGTCTCTCTTTATGACTCAGGAATGCTGTGTTCTTCAGTGTGCATAATGTACTTCGGGCTGTGTCTGAATGATGTAGTTATCCAACCAAAAAGCAAAAAATTCTAATTTTTGTATATTTAGAAACAGCTGGTTGATTGACTGAATTTTTAATTTCTCACAGAAATGTTTGATGTAAGACTGTGCCTTGAAAGTCCTCTGAGGAAAGAAAATCTTTATGTAAAAGTTTCTTTTCTCCATAAATATTTTATATTTCACTGAGTGACTATGAACAGAAATTCAGTGATGGACAAGACCCTTTTTTCCCCACACACCACCTAAAGGTTCATCTCCCAAAGCCATGGCCACCCACTGCCACTTTGGGAATTGGCCCCTAAACCCTTCTCCAGAATTCAGCTGCCATCAGGCCCTTCTATCACACTCTCGAGTTGGTAATCACATCAATGCTACCATGATTTTGAATAAACAAACCTGAATATGTGGTCAAAATGCTTAAGTCACCTGAGCTGTAAACAACAGGCCACTACTGGTCTTCGTGCCTTGTGCATAACAGACACCCAAAATATATTTATTACATATGTATTCGATCAATGTTAAATATGGATTAATATTTAATATACTAAAATATTAACATATAATTACTGCCATATAGTAATCTAATATTCATATAAATTAATATATAATTAACAATATAAAATGTATTAAGCTGAATTGAATGACTCCCTGGGGGTTAATATGTATGGATTAGTAATATGATACAAAAGCTACAAGATCCTGAATGGGAAGAGCTTACATTTACTGCCTATGTAGTGGATGCTAAGTGTGGTGCTAAATGTTTTATGAATGATCTCATTTAATCTTCACAAAAACCTTCAGCAGAGAGCCTACTTTCTACAGTTTCCAGGTAGGGAAACTTAAGTTTCAGAGAGGTAGAGGAAGGCCCTCAACCCTGCACAGCTAGTAGCTAAAGTAGCCTGAACTTTAACCTAGGCCAGTCTGGTTCCCATGGGGTAAAGTGCCTTTACCCACTTTCTGCTCTCACAAGTCTCCAGTATTAATTCCTGCCTTGCTGGGGAAATTCTACATTAGGCTCACTTGGCTGGGTCAAAAGCAGAGTTTGGACCTGTCTCCAGAAGGCCAAGGAACATGCTCCCATGGGGTCTGTGGGTGGACCAGGTAGGGGGGGCATCTCGGCCTCTTGTAGCCTGGGTGTGGAGGAAAGTGTCAGAGGCTAGCTGTCCCCTCACACACTTGCCAAGGCCCAGCAGGCTTCACTGAGGGGCACTAACTTCCCAGCACAATTGAAGCAGCCCCAAATCAGGGGTCAGGGACCCAGTCCACCCAGAGTGGGCAGGGCAGGGTGCAATGTCCCAGGGTCTTATAGCAACTGCTCACACACTGAAAAGACTTCAGTGGATGACTAACACTTTTTTTTCCACAGGGGTGTTTGATGTCATGTCCCCTCTCATCAGCTCAGGTTGCTCCTCAGACAGGAAATTGGTCTAATGATGTCCATGCCCTCTGACATTTTACTGAGCCATGGAAAGGAAAGAGAAGGAGAGAAGGATGAATCTCGGAATTGGAGAGTCTCACAAGAGCCAGCCACGAGAGTAACATGGGCTAGGGTAGCCCCTCAAAAACAGGGGAGAAATGTGTTGAGGTGACCTAACTCCCTATCACAAGCCACATGTTCCAATGGGTTACCTTCTCTTTGGATTCTGATAAGTCAGTGATTAAAAATCAAAACAGATAAGGGGATTTCATAATATATTTGCTATATATTGAAATTACCTATTAATTAGACAGTTCAAACTTCCTCCGTATACTAAGGATTTTGCAGTTTTTGTAAAGTTGTAAACTCGCTCAATTTAACAAGCATTTCCTTGGCACCTGCTATATATCCTCCTAAATATCCTGACAAAGGTCAGGAGGACCAGTTACGTGCTACAGTGCAACCCCTCTCAGTGGGCATCAGGTTGGAATTCTGCATGACCTTAAAGCGCAGGGGAAGAGCCTGAATGTGGAGAGGGTCTGGGTTTGGAGGCATAGGCCCCAGGGACTAGCTATGGGTTCTTGGCCCAGATACCCAGTTCCTGACGTTCGGTTTTCTCACTTTCTTTAAAGTGCATTATCAAAATTTAATTAATGATTATCAACTAGGACAATGGGGAACAAACATGTCAGGCCTTTGCTGTGTTGGTGTCAACCCAGCACCCTCCACGCACCCTTTCCAGTGGCATAATATGGGAAGTGCTGACTCAACATCTGTGAGGTGCAGGGCGGTGGTAAAGGAGAAAGAGGGAGGTCTCTTGGCCAAGATTTGCAGGTGTTAAATGTAAATCCCAAATTGGTTACTGTGACTCTCCTGCAATTGGGGAAGGAAGTGGTGGGTGGATGGGTGTGTGAAGAGTGGCAAAACCAGGCTGGAAACCAAGGACTCCATATGATGAATCTGAGCAGATAATTCTCTTCATGGTTCCTTCCTTCTCGTGGGGGTGGGATTTACATAAGTGTTTTCTTGAGTCCAGATAATAAACCATGCCTTGAAAGACATTTCACTTTTTCTGCCCATAATCAATCCTTGATCAACAAGAGCAAAACATGTCCTCACCATGTTGTGAAAGCCTTCCAAGTGACAGGACAGTGAAGGAGGAGAGGGTAACCCTGCTGCTGGCCTGGCATCCGAGCGGCTCTTTAAGCCAGGAATGTTTTTATCTCACTGTGGAGCACTTCACGCGTGTTCTATTTGAAATTGCACTAACTTCTTGATTCCTCGCACAGCAGAGACGAATGCGTTAGACCTTCCTAATAAACCTGAACCCTTTGAAAAGTATTTAAGGGTTGCCCCCCAAGAGTCTGTAAAAACATGCCCATTTCACACGCACAGTGAGGCTGCCCCCAGAAAGACTGAGGGGTGGGCTTTTCAGGCGAAAGGGGTCATTTCAAAGGCAGTGTTGTTCCTTAAGGGTACATTCCATCTGAAAGGGATGTCCTTTTGCTAGAAAATGAATGATGGCACCTCTTACTGTCGGTACCCACTCTTCTGCTCTTCTGAAAAGCAGGTGCTCTTAAAGCATTTGCAGCCATACGACAAAAGAAAAATTTTAGATGATTTAAATACCTAACTGCTCATTGTTATTCAGAATAAAAGACTGTACTTCTTCAGTGTTCCACCTTTTAACACTGTTTTTAGTCCCCCTTTAAAGCCTGAAAATAAAAGGGCTTTTGCATGTGAATGTAGAGCTGTTTGTTCCTGGGTGGCTTGTGGGGGACAAGCCTGCCTATGCAAGGGGAGCTTGAATCACCCTCTGCGAAGAAGTCCGGGCACTGCATGAGGCCTTAGTGGGTCAGACACTTCATCCCATGTTTCCACAGGTACTGGTCATCCGCCTGTGCTGGCATGCTTCCAGGCTCCGTATGGGATATGAATTTTATGAGATTTTCTGCCTAAATGGTAGAAATGTAAGACTTCATTGGCAAGATACGGTGGAACATTCCACCTGGTTGTTCTATCAAATCCAGGCTCCAGACACTGAGCAATTGCATATCTAAAATGGCCCAACCCCCATAGTTCCAGCTCTGGGATGGAAGTTTCTAGAGGCTTTTGCTCTTGTCACCTCGTGTATGCACCTCTACACTCATCTGCCAGAAGCAACCTCTGTAGTTGGATCAGCACTTGTTTCACAAAGTGGTTGGAACAACTGACAGTCGAGAGTTTCTAATATTCAGTGAGTTGACAGCCATTTTTCAGTGACACTGAGTTTAACCTAAACCCCTATGCTCAATGTGCAGGCCAGTTTACCCCATTTTCTGTCCTAATTAAGGATGGAAAGTCATAATTTAGGGGTAGCCGTCATCTGGCATAGGCATCGTTGCCTCCTCCCCGTGAACCATACCTGGCAGTTCTCTGTACACAGTATTTAACAAGCATTATGACAGGCCTTGAACTGCTCAGTTCTCAGTCATCCCTAGTTTTTTCCTTTTCCCAGACTGAACAACTTCCTTTCTGGTTTATTGGCCTTGGTGGCCCTTGAAACACCTTTAGGTCTTTCTGTCTTTCTGGTGTCGGTGGCTCCAGAAGAGAAGACCCACCGCAAGCCGGGCATGATGAAGATGTTCTACCTGTAGCCCTTTAAATGTGCCCTGAAATGAGGCTGGGTCCTTCTGTGCAGTACAAGACAGTATGGCCATCTCCTGTTGGCCCTTCTGAGTCAGAGAAGAGCCCTCTGTTAGATTCTGGCACCAAACCCTCGTGTACTTTTATGGGGATAGAGGGCTTGCCTAATTCCACTGAGACCTGCGGACCCCAAATCGCCCTCATTATCTAAGGTGTTGGATGTGAAGTGGGACGGTGTGCACTGACTTCCTCAGCAAACAAGTTTCCAAACTACTTCATGGGTTGCGTGTCGGATCTCAGAGAAGCTCTTGTTCAGCTGGTGTACACTCATCAGTGGGATGCTTAGAGAGCAACAGAGTGGTCAGTTCCCTTGGGTGGCTGCCAGAGATGAGCTCGCCTGCCACCTCAGAGATAGGAGCAGGGTGGGGAGAAGGGCTCCTCTGCTGCCACTCAGACCCCAGGGGGTCTCTGCAGGCAGTTTCAGGATTGAGGAGCACGGAATTCTGCAAGGTCTCTTGCTATGCCTGCCCAGGTATTTTCTACCTTTGGGTGTTTTCATCCTCTGATATTAGCCTGAATTGGTTCCCAGTGGATTTCTTTTGGAATTGCCCTCAAATAAATATGTTCGGGTTTTCACTGCTATTCCAACCTAATCTTGGATTTAATTGTACACTGTGTTTTTTTCACTCACAGCCTTCTCTGTCACCCCTTCCACAATCTTCTCTCTACCAATCGTACCTGCTGGGCGTCCTCACTAATGTAGTGAGTATCTCTGTATTGTAATCAGTGCCTACAGGTAGGAGCACTTCTACATCATCCCTAGCAATTTTAAATGGACCCCCCAGGCTTCACCTAGGGAAGTGAGAGCTGCAGCAAACATCCCTTCCACCTTCCTCCCATCCCCTGCCTTTTCCTTAGTTCTGTCCATAAGCTGCTGGCAAGCTGAGTGGTTCTGAGATCTCTCTAGGACCTGGGCTCCCCACTAGCCTAACATATGCTGACTTCCTATTAGTAAAGGGACAGACACCCTTCCACTCTTGTTTGATGGTCAGACCCTAAGGATATTCATTCCTAAATGTCTGCAAATTTACAACACAACAAGCTGATTTTCTGACATCAAACACATCCAAGTGGAATAGAAGGACCCTGGAAGGATGTTTCTCCCTCTGTATTGGAAATAGAGAATTGCATGTGTTAGGGTCTCCCAGATGCTAAGAGAAGGGAACTGGGCTGACGATGGAGAGCTGGACAGGAGCCAAAGCCGCCTGTAATCTTCTGACTCTTCGTTGCCAGATCTTCCGCAAGTGAGAGCACATTGCACAAAGCCCCCACTGAGGGAAGACCAGCCCTTTCCAGCCCTGCCTGCTGACAGACCAACATGAGTTCATGCCCAATTTGAAGGGAAAAAAACCCACACTGTCAGTGTGCAGCTTCTATGGCCTGAAGCTAATCCAGGTCTAAACTGTTTCGCAAAGCCCCAAGGACAGGGCTATGGCAGCCTGAGGTGAGGAGGGGTGCTGCTCATGCATGAGGCATGTTGCTGGTACATTACACACCAGGGAAGCCCCCCTCTAATGGCCCTGCACGCTTGGGGCATGACTCTCATCAAATGCAGGGCAGAAAATGCAGGCTCTTTTTCTCCACTGCTTCCTCTTCATCCACTTAAGGGGTAATCCCTGCAATTCTCCACAGGAAAAACTTGCTTTCCACCAAGAGGCCAAGCTGATCATTCCCAGCTCTCTGCGAGGGCCTTGCCTCTGAAGAGGACATGGGGATAAATTCCTCCAGTCCCATCTAGACACAAAATCGGATTTAGATGGCTATTGTTTTCTGGGTATTCATTATTCTTCTTGCTTCCTACTACCTGTCATTTCCACCTGTTGTTCTGGCTCAGTTCTCATCCTGGTACACTTTGCAAAGCTTTCACTTTATTCTGTGACATTTCTTGGTTCTTTCCTTGGGGGAGAATGTTAAATTAAAATCTAAAAAGAGGACAAAAGGATATGTGGGAAGGTGCACATGACTCTCAGAGCACTTAGAATGTGAATTTGTTTCTGAATTCTGAGTCAAGTGTTTTCGTCACACGATGTCACATGAAGATGAAGGTGAAACTCATGCATGGGATTACTCAGATCATCAGTAACAGGGATTCTAAAAGGACGAACCACATTTTAGTTCCAATATCCACTCTATGGGGAGACTAGGTGAGGCTGAGGGAAAAATAGGGTAAGTAAAAACATCCAGGTCTTCTTTCCAACCGGAAAGACTGTGCTTATTAAGTCAGGCCAATATCTGAAATTTTAAACTCAGATAAAGACTTGAAAAACATACAAATAAACAACCGTTCACTTTCAAACAGTGTATAGTTCTTTGAAACCCATTCTGTAACAGTAGACTTAATCTGCTCTAATAATCTTTCAGTGGGTCAGTGACTCTACCAACCAGGCAGTAGGCAAGACAGCAAGCAACTTGCTTCCCCATTTCACTTATGAGTATGGATTCTATTTCTCCTTCTCCTGTCTTCAAAATGGAACAAAAAGAAGAGCAACCCTGAGACACAGTGGAGTCGAAGGACCCATGACAACCTGGGGTCGGACGCCCCCTGGGGTGAGACTTGTCCCACTGGTCGGCAGGCTCGCGGCGGCCCCGGCCCGACGACTGCCCCAGCCCTCAGGACATGCCCATGCAGCACTGCTCAGAGGGGCGCACGATGCCCATGGGCCGCGTGGGGCTCCCCCCTTGAGCCCTCTCAGCAACTCACCACAGTCTAAAACACGAATCAAGATGATATTACTGGATGTAGGCCAATTTATTGGTTTTCATGAGCACACCTCAAGCTATGTCAGAAGAAAGTCAAGGCAACCTGTTGCAGAACCAGTTTGAAATATATATATATATATATATATATATATATAAAATATATAAAATATAAATGTTACATTTTGTACAGCTTATTAACTTTGTAACCACTGTGTATGAAAATGAAAAAGATTATATATGGATAAAAGAAGGTTATATGTGAAATAAACCAGGTGTCCTTCATCTTCTAAGAGTCTAAAACCTACAAGAAAAAATATTTTCACCCTATTAATGTCTTAATTTGTTTTTGGTGCACAGTCTGCTTCACAGAATTTTTAAAGCATTTAAGTGATAAACTGAGTCTAATTCTACAGTCTCTGCCCAGGGTAAGGGGCAACCGTGTATTGGTGTATCTAGGGCAATAACACACAAACTGCCCCAACCTGGACAGCCAAACCCAAGCCCTTGGCCGACGGAAGAGGCAGGGCCAAGCTCTGGAGCACAGTAACCACCAGAGAATTCTCAGTGGTCTGGGCCAGCCAACACGCCCCAAGCTTTAGAAGAAAAGAGGGAAGCAGAGAGGAAAGGTTTTCTTTTTCTTCTAGGATCTGACACCCATTCCTTGTATGAGGAGGTGGATTTGATGACACTGCCTTGAAGAAGTAAGAGCAGACATCTATGAACACTCACAGGGAAGAAATCAGAGGCACCAGCAATGAATACAAATGAGTGCTGTGTCTCAGGGAGGACCATGGTCAGGTAGAGGAGCATGCTGGAGTTGGGGGCCTTTGGCTCTTGCACTGAAATCACAGGTCTCTTACGCAGCCAGCCCCTCTGAGTTAACCGTTGTACAGGCTGCACTCCATCCAAGCACAGGCCTGGAAGCAGAGCCAGGGGAGGGCTTCCTCCTTCCTTACCATTGGAGAGCCCATTATTGTAGGCTCTGCAGGAGGAAGGAATCTGGCAGGAGGAATCTCTTCCGTCCTCCTGGCTGTGGAGTGAACAGGTGGCCCCAAATCTGTCTGTATGGTGGGGGCTGGAGGCGGGTGGGGAGAGGATGAATCTGAAAATATAATGTCCTGAAACTTAAATCCTAACCACATAAAAGAGGCGAAATATGTTATAAGGTAGTATTCTTAATTTTTTTTCCACCCAAGTATCATTTGTGTTAGAAGGAACTCATGTGCTTGAATGAAAAGAAGGGGGAGGTATTGATCTGAAGCCACTGTCTTCAGTCACCAAATGCATGTGAAGTCTTGGTTTTTGTTTTTAAATTGTATGATGATGTTTTATGCAATTGTATAATAGATCTGTGCTCGTTTTAATATAAATGTAGAGTTTGAGATGATCTATCAGTTATATTACTTAACTCGCCCCCAAAGAATCGTGTAATAAATTGATATCCGGGAAGATACATTCTGCTCACTGTGACTGGCTTTCTCTCACCTGAACACATTGCCCGCACCCCTCTGCAAATAATTTAACCTGCATGCCGTGGGACAGGATTTTGCTGTGGAAACAAAATGCAGAGGCCACAGTGTCAGGAGGAGGCTGTATAGCACAGACGGAGGCAGATGGAGGCCCGGTCACTGCTCCCTCACGGATTGTTACCTGGGTCATGATCACTGCCCTGTTTTGTTTGACAGAGGACTAAATAGCTATCTTTAAATGATCTGGCCCAAATGTGGGGAGAATGTGCTTCTGGGGATTTCTCTTAGCCTCGCTGAGAAGGGTAATTACTTTTCCAAAAGACTTGGCAAAAAAATGAGAGAACAAATAGGAAATTAGGTACCAAACAACCCCCACAAAAAGCCAGCTTTCTTGTCTCTCCCACATGTTCTTCCCTGAGATAACCATACTGCCTCTCAGGGGATGGCCAGGGCTTGGCAGTCATTTCACCCCCGTGCCAGCTCACACCCTGCTTCTAGGACCTGGTCTCTTGGACGCCCAGAGGATTAGGAACTGGGTTTGAGCCCAGATGGAATTTACAGCTATATGGGTGTGGTGTGATGTGTGTGTACCACATGTGTTATGTGTGTGCTGTGTTACATGTATTATATTTGTTATGCATGTTGTATGCGTATGTGTGGTGTATGTGATACAGACACATATTTGGGGCACAGCACAAACAGAGCTCAAGTCTGTCTTTGCCACCCACAAGAAGCCTGTGCTCAGCAATGCAATCTGAGAGATCTATTTTTCACCAGGAGATGGTAAGGATGGTGAATCCTTACCCTTAAAGAATCCCAACCCTTACACAACATACCAACTCCTATAGACAGGGTCTGCTTCAATCCTGTATTCTATCAAGTGCAAAATAATACTAGATTCACACAGTAAATACAACAGTCACTGATGAATTCTAACCCTTGAATAGTAAGAGTGCAGCCTTATCACAAAAGCATAATGCAGAATCAAAGCACCAAACTTCCATTGAGAACATGGAAGAGGCTGGAAATAATTTGAGTTAATTATTTCACTACAGTCTATACTATGCAGCTAGACTATATCTATGTAACACTATCGATGATATATCTAGGCTTTCCCTCTAACATAGCAAGAAAACTGGCAAAGAGGATAAAGAATCCACTTAGTCGGAAATAATTCACCCTCATTTCCAGACCAAATCCTACAATTGAATTCAGTCTCTGAAATTTGAGTAAATTACATGATTTTGTTCCCACTCTGACCTTTGGAATCTGACTGATTAAGCCTGGGTCTGCAAGCACAGCTGGTCTGTCCTTGTATTAAACTGACCTACTAGAAACCAGCCTTTTTAGCCAAGCACCCAGGTACTAATCTGCCAGTATCTGGTTAATCTTTACTGCTTATGAGTTCCCAGATTTCTCAACTGCCTGCATCCAGGTCTGTGAAGGAGCCTTTTCCTTTCATCCCTGTCCTGTCATGGGAGGACAATAAGGACAGTTCTGTGGGAAGCATTGTTGTACAACTTAGAAAAGATTCATTGACAACAATGGAGCCCTGGGGTTGTGGCCTCCCAGCCCAGCCACATGCAGAGGGCAGAATACTGGCGTGCCTCTGATACAGCTAGATTCTACTGCTCCCTCTCATCTGTGTGTGTCATGGAACCGTGGAAACGTGGGTGGCATCTGTGCACACTGCAACATCAGTGGAGCTCCTCGTTGCAGGCTGTAAAAAGAAGACACGAAAATGAACCACGAGGTCCTGTCTGTGGTCTCTGGGTTTATGGGAAGGCCATTTTGCAGGGTAACTGTGTGTTAAGGATATACTTTGGCTATCTCCCCTGGCAGGGTCAGTTGGAGGGAGAGCTAATCACTCAGTAAACAGAGAGAAGAGAGATGCTTATACTTAATAAGCCATTGCAAATGGAAAAAGCAAGCTCCTAACCAATGTGATTCTCTCCAGAAGCAAATGGCTTGGATCCAAACACTACAAAGCCCTTTCAGAATGCTGAGTGGTCTCCCGGTCCCAGCGCCCCCGGAACGTAACCCTTCTGTGTCTTCCCTGTCACATGGAAGTAGCTCTAACAAGGGAAGAGGAAATGATTGTGTGTGCATGCATGTGTCACAGTAGTGATTTTTTTCTTTTGTCCCACGTTATGGAGCTCCTGATGTGCCGTACATCCTCCTTTCAGGGGAGCAGATGCAGCAATTAGAGGGGAGGGCCAGACGAGCTTACTAGGAACTGCCTCCACAACCACTTCCCAAAGGAGGTCCCTGGCCCCTTCCTCCAACCCCAGAACCCCGATTCGCTAAAACACCAATGAGTGTTAGTGGTCCAGACAGTGGCAAAGTTGGCCTGGTGGCAGAAGGGAGGTCGAGGTGTCTGCCAAGGCTTGCTGCTCTGGTTTCTCCCATCTCTGCCCTGTGCCAACCTTTCTGTCAGATGAAAGGAACAGCGTGGTTCAGTGGGCCAGGGTGAGGAGGCTCTGCCACCACCCTGTCACCACAGTCCTTTCCATTTGTTATCTTGTGCCCACTCTGGATATTTTCACTCAAAATGTGGGCAATACAAACACAAGCCTGTTTCCCCAGGCTGTAATATTAAAAAAAAGAAAAAAGTAGAAAGGATAAAGAGCACTTTGTAAATGCACTACACATAACTTCTAAAGGAGGCTGGCATGAGGCTACCAGCAAAGGAGGCCATGTAAGGAAGTGGAGAGATGCCTTGTAGTGAGATAGCTCCCAAGCCAGGGAATTCTGGCTTGCACAGTTGTTATATTTTTTTCTAGGAAAAATGGACTTCAAAGATTTCTACCCATCCACATGGCCAGTGTCTGGGACACTAGCACCTCTTTCAGTTGGAATAAATCAAAGAATCCAGGAGGAAGACAGCACACTTCCCCCCCCCCCTTTCTACTTAAGAGAGGTTGAAGCTCTGGTCCTTCTGAAAGTGAAGGAAGAGGACTCACTAGTAATAGCCCCTTGATTTTTCCAGCTTGTGATTAGGAAGAGAGGCCAAACCGTGATCATCAAATAGTGTTAGTTCTGTGTGTACCTTTATCTTGGCCATTTCTACTTTTCCCCCTTTTCCAGAACTGGACTCAAAAATTAAAATCATAAATTGGAAATAATTATCAGGTTATTTCCACTCTGTTAAAACCTGTGGCTAATTTACCTTGTTGGTATTATCTCATAATGTTTGCATATTTGCACTTAAAAATATTTCAAAACCACAGTGAGATACCACTTCACTCATTAGGGTGGATTTTACCAAAAAAAAAAAAAAGGGAAAGAAAATAACAAGTGTTGGTGAAGATGTGAAGATGTGTAGAAACTGCATTGCTGGTGGGAATGGAAAAATAGTGCAGCCACAGTGGAGAAGAGTATGACAGTACCTCAAAAATCAAACATAGAATTACCATAGGGTCCAGCAATCCCACTTCTGGGTCCGTGATACTTTACAACAATGGGGATGAACTTCAGTGGCCTGGGGGAACGTGGAAGAGCGGTGAGGGCAGGGAAGCAGAGACTGGGGTTCTTGGCCCAGGGACGGTGGGCTTCGCGGCCCTCTGGAGTCCCCGGGGCATGGGTGTGTGTTGGGGATGGTGTCAGGCCCAGGAGTGTGAGCAGGAACGGGGAGGGCACACCCCATGTTCATTGCAGTGTCTTCACAATAGCGAAAAGGTGGACACAACCCAAGTGTCCATCAACACATGAATGGGTAAAGAAAATGTGGTCTATCCATACAATAGAATATTATTAAGCTTTTAAAAATGAAGGGAATTCTGACATCTGCTACAACAATGGACAAATCTTGATGACATCATGCTAAATGAAATAAGTCAGTTACGATAGTAAAAATACTATATGATTCCACTTATATGGGGGACCTAGAACAGTTAAATTCATAGATCTAGAAAGGAAAATGGTCCCCTAGGAGCTGGGGGCAGGGAAATGAAAAGTTACTGTTTGATGGGGACAGAATTTCAGCTTGAGAAGATGCAAATGTTCTGGAGATGGATGCTGGTGATGGTTTTACAACAATGGGGATGAACTTAATGTCACTGAACTGTACACTTAAAAATGGTTAAGATGGTAATTTTATGTAAATTTTACCATAATAAAAATAACTGTGCATCTGCCACCATGTTCTACCCTCATAACACAGTTGAGGGAGGAACAGGTATTCTATAAAGCTTCATTCTCTAAACCAGGAAGGTAGGGCTGGAGGCTGGAAACCCTTTAACAGCTCTGGGTCCAGATGAATGGCATGCACTGCTTCCCCTAGAATCTGGACTCCAGCCCTGCCACGTTGGTCACATCACCAGGGCCAGCCACCAGGTGCCTGAGGCTGTCCAGAAGCCTTCCCGGCTGGCTTCTGGGCCTTTGCTTGGAGGTGCTGGACATATGTCGCCCGCATGTTAATCTCAGGACAGATGGCGGCTGCGGGATCTGAGGAGAGAGTGGTTTGGACCTGACTGGCACCTCTCGTGCCTTCTTGTCCTTATTTCACAGCTGGTCAGGAATACCAGCCCTTCCGCTACCTTCCCAGACTCTGTGGGGATTCCCCCACCTGACAGGAGAGTACATCCTTCTTTTTTATCTCCCATGACCACTGGCCCTTAAAGGCTGAAACCTCCTCAAGATCCAGCCTGCCTCTGGATAGGTGGCTCCCTCCCTTCCATCCCTTACTGGGCCAGACTTCCTTTGTTCCTTTCAGAGTCCCCTCCTGGACTCGGAATAAAAGTTCCCACTTCCCAGCACGGCTCCTGGGAACCCAATCCCTCCTTCCCTCCCCGGAGACCCTCCCTCCCAGGAGACACTGAGGAGCTCCTGAGGCCACTGCAGAACCAAATATCCCCCAGTTGGGCACTGTTGTTTATTCATTTATTTTGGTTTCACTGCCATTATCCTCTTCCACTTCCTTTCCCCATCCCTCTGGAAGCTTCTTTGCCTGCAGACCTCTTCATCCTGTGGCTGGTCCTCTCGGCGGAAAGCAGGTGCGCCCGCCCAGGGTTTCACAGGAGTGTCCATCACAGGCCGGGAGGAAGAACTTGAATGACACCAGGGCCCTATTAAGACAGGTGCAAGACGATCCTTCCTCTTCGGTGGCCTGGGGGAACGCGGAAGAGCGGCGAGGGCGGGGAAGCAGAGACCGGGGTTCTCGGCCCAGGGAAGGTGAGCTTCGGAGCCCTCTGGAGTCCCCGGGCGTGCGTGTGTGCCGGGGATGGCGTCAGGCCCAGGAGTGCGATCGGGGACGGGAAGGGCACCCGCCACGCCCAGGCCGCGCGCCTAGTGGTCCTAACCTCTACCTCGCGTCAACTTTTTGCTGTTCCCGTTAGATGGCGCTCAAGACTTTCTAACCACTGGTGACAGTGCGCCTGGCCCGGAACAAAAAGAAGCGCGGCAGGGAGTGCGTGCGACTGAGGGCGCGCGGGCCTGACACAGGCGCGGATGTCGCCGGGAGTCCCGCGTGGCCCCGTCGCCGCTCAGCCGACCTCGGGAGGGGGCGCTCGCGCCGGAAGGCCTCCGCCCCTCATGCCGAGAACTTTCTCCGCTTCTCCCGGGTCTCTAGCTTCTGCAGGGTCCTGGGGACGGGGCCGCGGTCCGTGGGAGGAGCCCCGGGAGATCGGCGCCGGCTGCGCTCCAACGCGGGGCCCGGGGCGCCGGGGATGAAGCTGCGCCCAGGCGAGAACTGGGGCGCCGATACAAGTTGGAGAACGGGCGCTTACAGCCTTTTCTCCGCCCTGACCCGCCTCCCAGTCTCAACAAACAGGGCTCTTTTTAAGAGAAGGAGGCAGGTGCGGGCTTTGCTGTTTAACTGTTCAAGTGAAACTGTTCAGTGTAAGGTGTGAGAAACTTAGTGCGTGCGCGTGTTTGCAACAACACAGGGCAAACTTTCTTGCTGCGTCCGCAGCCGGGAGAACCCGGGTGAAGTCAGAGAGCCTCATCTTTCAAAAAGTCCCTGGGGATCCCGGGGCATAAGACGCTCATTTAAAAATAACTGTTGAGGGACCGGGAAGCGAGTTTCCTCTCCTCCCCAGTTTGGTGTCTCCTTCCACACCCCTCCAAGAAAAGTGACCTGCCGAAAAGGCGACACCGTCCGCTAGTCCCGTCCTTGATGTCAGCCTGCGCGGGCACCGCACTGCCGTGCAGCCGGAGATTTCTTCCCAGTCTGGGGAACCCGCGGGATTGGAGCCCTGCCTGGGTGTCTGGGTCGCTGAGAACTTGCGGCGCGGGCGGGTCTCCTTCAAGAAAGTAGCAATCTCGCTGAATACTTCACGCCGAAAGTCGGCCTGCTGGGCAGAGGGGCGCCCCGGGCCGGGTCCCCGCGCTCAGGGCCCAGGCGCAGAGGGGCTGCGGCGAGAACCGGGCCTGGGAGGCGGGGGCTCGCGGGAGGAAAGGCCTGGAGGAAGGGCTGGGACCCGGGGGAGCGGGCTGGCGCGTTCATTTCCATAAGAAAGCCTAGATCTCGGTTGGAGGGTACCTTTCTCGCCCTTCCGCCCTCCCTTCCTACCGGCTTTTCTGTAAGAAGCTAGTTCGAGAGCCCAGCCCAGAGAGCGCTCTGGTCTTCGATGGTATTGATAAAATGTGGTTTCAAATGTTGCTCCGACTGAGGCGGGTTTCTTGTCTGTGTGTGGAGTGGAAGGACCGCGCCGGGTGAGTCCGGGGCCGGAGGAGCGGGCAGGGCAGGGGGCGCGGGGCAGAGAGGAGAGGCGGGTGACCAGGGGATCCAGGGCATCCTGTAGAGGAAGTTCTCCGTAGTGTCCTGGAAAGGGAAGCCAAGTGGAAAGGAAGGTCCTGAGGACAGAAGAGAGAGAGTGTGTGTGTGTGTGGTTGCGGGACGGGTTTGGGGGGCCATGGTCAGAGAAGGGATGTCGCGAAACCCCCAGAGCCCAGGCGGCCGGCTCGTGGGAAGGTCTGGCCCGCCTCGCGGTGTCCCTCTTTTAATAAGACCCCGTGAAACTTTCTCTCGCTGCAGCTCACCCTCTTCCTGAGAAGGAATAAAGTGAACTTGCTCAGATACTCGATTGCACTAGCATTGCGGTTCCTTCTTTCTGCTTTCGAATTGAGTTTCTTTTTGGCTTTCAGTGTGAACAGCAGCCGTGTGTCCTGGATTCTATAGTATATATATATATATATATATATATATATATATATATGAAATTTCCTAGGTACTTTATGATCCCATCTGGAGAAATTAAAACCCAGATCTGTAATGTTTATTCTTAGATAGTTTACAAAAAGCAGGGAAAAAAATGTGTGAGACACATGTCTGCAAATATAACAAAAGTACTTTCCCTTCTGCTTGAAAAAGTTGCCTGCAAATGGCTTCCCTTCATGGATTGGGGTTGCCTTACTTCCTCAGGAAACTAAATCAGGTCACAGATAAAGCACCAATCAGATTGGGCAATTAAGTACCAATTATGACTATTAATGACTTTATTACCAATGATTGGATTTGAGGCCTCCAAACCTGCTCAAGGCAATCAAGCTGTTTCAAAATTCTACCAAAGATGTTTACAGCACCACCCGGATAAAGGTGGTAAGAAGGTAGAGATGATGTTTTCAAAGAGTTCTCTAGTGGGTATCCCATGGCCAATGCTGAATTTCTTTCTTTCAGTAAAGTTTATTGCTACTTCTGATAAATAAGGGCCTCTACATTGCAGGTGGAATCAAGTAATGCAAGGTGTAATTGATCATGATGGTTACAACTTATTGGTTTGGATATGAAATTGGGGTGAGGAGGATGCAGTTCTCTCTCCAATTACTCTGCTCATGTTGAAAACCCTGGAAGATTTGAAAGAACAAGTGTGTTAAATTTCAGACGGGGTAATTGGGTATTGGGATGGCAGAGAGGTGAGGAAATAAGGGGTGGTGAACTCAGGGAACAAAGGAGAAAAAAGGAACTTAGTTTAGATTTTAAAATAAAGCTTATAGGTTGAAATGCTTTTGGCCTGTCATAAACTGGGTGACTGTTGGAAAAGGAAAGGTTAGTGAGAATAATGTCTTGGTTGAAAGGCTACTGCAGCCTGTTTTATTTATGACTGAAGATGGTTCACCACCCACCCTTTTGCCTCTTTATTGAAACCCCTTCCTATCCCAAATGGAAATCTATGCTCAGTTCTGGGATGGGAAGAGGAGGGACGCTAGGAGTGGGGATTGCGGTAGGGAGTCCGCAGTGAGAAGAGAGGAGGGGGTCAGCCTGCAGAGGCTCTGGCAGCGCAGGCAGGCTAAGCAACTGGACACTTGGAGGAGCCAGCAGTTCATCTTGGTGCAGGGTGCAGGGTGACCTCTGCTCATTGCCTACAGCCCTTCACGGCAGCCGGTCAGGACACTGGGTGACTTGAGGCAATGAATTTCAAGTCTGCCTTGTTCCCTAGTACCTCCGCTCCTGGGCAGAAGCCTAGTGGCAGCACACATTTGGTTCGGATGCATTACCAGGCTGGTGTGGAAATGCCCAGGCTGCATGGCAGAAACCTGAGCTGCTTGAGACAAGCGAACTCCTCTGCTAAGCAGCGAAAAAGTTTTGATAGTTTCAGAGTGCTGGGCGGCTCCTTCTCTTGCTGCGAAGCACATGACTCCCCTCCCCCTTTCTGTTTTGTTTGAGTTAATTGTCCTGCAGTGAGGGCATCTCACACTTCAACCAAGGAATACAGCAGAGAAGGAATCCTCTACCAGTCAGAATGGCAGGGAGTAATCTTGGACACCTGAAGGGTCCAAAGTCCTCACCTGATGGAATGGGCCTGGGGCATTCCCCCTTCAGTGGCTCCCTGGGTGCAAGCCTCTTTTGCCTGGACCAAGCTGTTAGCAACCTGCAGAAGCCCCCAAGTCCTGATAGGAAAACTACTAAAGCTTCTTTGAGTAGGCAGCCCCATCCCAGAGGCAGATCTTAACAGGGCAGCTTCATGTCAACAACAAATTCTCTGCTGTCCCTAAAAACTCAGCGAACAAATCCCTGCTGACTCTGAAAACCCCATGAACGAGGGGACAGGGCTGGCACATGGTGCTTTGGGCCTCTTCCTAGTGCTTTGGGCCTGCCGTACCCTGAAACCCGGCATGGTTCGGGGGTGGGCAGGGTTGGGGAGCAGAGCTGAGAAAATCCATTGTCCCCTTCCTTGGGTCCCTGCAGACCAACCTGAGACAACAAATACATGTGTGGAGGGGCAGGGGTGGAGAGTGGAGCCAGCCCTTTCGTCTTCTCTGGCTGTCCTAACTGGGAATTCTAGGGCTTTGTGCTGAAGACAAGACCAGAGCTCTCCCAAACTGCCTATGTGAACCCTACAAGGCCGTGTGGGGCATTGTATTTACTCGGGTGCAGGGGACAAATACTAGAGGCCATTTTTCCCTCAGGCCCCCACCCCTTCACCTTGCAAGAGGCCCACATCACCCCAGTCTGAGATAACTTGCTTTCCCACAAAACCTGGTGGGGAATCTGGTGAGAGCTAGAGGCAAGTTTCCTCAACTTACAACTTGTTTGGAAATCGAGAGCTTTCTGTCCCCCGTGTGGGGCCTCCATGGTGTCAGAAAACTTGTCCTCTCCTGGTGAACTCCTGAGACCCCCCTGAGTGGCCCCTACACATCGTTGAAGATATTATACAAGTGAGAGGAGTTTGATCTGCCCCCTGCTCCAAGGTAAATTCACATGAATTTTGAAGAAGAAATGTTACAGCTTTAAACTTTTCCCAGCCATAATCCACCTAGTTTCATCAAAATTTGTCAGAAAGCATGACACTCCCCACCTCTTTTTCCTCCCTTTTTAGTAGTTTAAGGTTGCATTTTAGGAGGGTTATATAATGTTGCTCATGTCAGCAAGCTTCCCTGTCTCCACTCTAGCCCCATATATTGTATGGAATTGTAGTTAGAAATCACACACACATACACATACAAATTCTCTTTAAAATTTTCTGCTATTCTTCCCAACTAGAAGAGTTGACAAGACATAGACACATTAAGTTGCATAAAATACAGTGGACTGATCAGCCAAAATGCATCTCATTTGCACTTGTATGTAGCCAGGGGTAGGAGCTGGTGTCACTCATTGCCTCCAGTCTTGTCTGCCATGCTGGGCTGACTGGCTGGAATTTTTGAGCCGGCCCCATGGCCCCACTGCAGAGGCCGTTTGTGAGGTCCGAGCCCAGCCCAGCCCAGCCCAGGCTAGCAGGGGTGGAGACAACTGGGGAGGCAGAGGCTCTGGAGGCCCCAGCCTACGGGTTTGAGCCAGCTTTGGCCGACCTTCTGCTCTGATCAGCTCCAGGGGCTGGGAGGCCTGGTGAGGTGGGCCCAGGCAGTTGGTTGCCTGAGGTCTGCAGGGACTCAGAGGGGCTTCCTCTGGGTTGAATTAAAGAAAGAGGACGGTGTGAACTAGAGGGATAGCCGCTAAACACATCTGACACATTTGACCACTTCTATTCCTCTCCCCAAGCTTTGTCCTCATCACCACTTTATCACCAGTGGAGGGACACCTGTGCCTGATAGGCTCCTCCCCCTACTACTAGTCCTGAACTTGAACCCTGAGCTTCTCCCTTTGGGCTGGTGTCACTGAGCCCCACTCCTGGGCCCCAGAATTCCCAGACAGATAAGTCCCCCATCAACTGGGAGAGGCATGTGGGAGCTGCACTGGGAACCTTCCAGAACAAGACAAGTACGGGTTCTTGCTGTGTTTTCCCTCACCACATACCCAGACACTCGGGTGAGTAGTCTCAACTCTCCCCATCTGTCCTCTGGTGCTGGGGAGCTAATTTCTACCCATCGGCTGGAGGCCTGTTCTGTGTCAGTGCTGGGTCACCGCTGAGACAGGGCTGGGGCTAGAGGGGTCAGAGGACCTGGGGTCCTGGGGGAGCCTCGGCAGGGGTGAAGTGCCCAGGCTTAGGCACAAGGGAACACCCCTCCACCTCCCTGAGTGCCCAACGGCCTATCCTGGGGGTGTCCTTTCCACAGTGTCCTGTTTGCTTTCCTTGCTAAGGCCACAGTGATGCAGAGACCACCACCACAAGCTGCCCTTTCCCCCAGCACTCTGCCTCTGGTTCAGCAGGGAGGCGTGTGGAGTGCTTCTGGGCCTGCTTTACCAGGCTGGATTGCAGCCCACGCCCTTCCCAGGCTGACCAAGGGCAAGCTATGTTGCCCAACAAGACCACAGCCTCACTGGGTTGTGGGGGGGAACAGTCACCGACAAGGATCTGGGGTCCCAGGCACAGCCACTGACCCATACCCACAGTGGCCCACAGGAACACAGCGGTCAAGGCTGCCAAGCTGGATAGCCAGCCCCGGACCATTGGCAGACTGGGCACGTCTGCTGAGCCCAGGGGAAAATCAACAGATTCTGTGTCCCAGGAGCTGGGGACACGCCTGTAAGGTGTGTAATAATTTAAAGATCCGTGGTACTACTTTTGCACAAATCCTTTGTTACAGCTCTGTCAGTGTGCATGCCTTCACCAGCTCCCATGACAGGTCCAACTCCCAACCCCCATTTCTTCCTCTTCCTCCTCCCGCTGTGGAGAGGTCCTGCCGCAGGGATCTGTCAGGATTAACTGCCCTGCTCCAGATACCTTTCTGCAAAATGCTTGTCCCTTGGTTATGATCTCCCATTCATGCTTGGCACAAATGAACACGATCTGTGCTGCCTTCGCCTGGTGGGTGAGGCTCTCCTGGAAGAACAGGCTTTCTGAATGTGACTTTGGGCTGTCACACCAGGGACTCCTGTGACTGGTGAATGAGTGGCTCTCCTGCAAGGGCAAAGGGTGAAAGGGTGCATGGGTAAGGGGTAACCTACCCTCCCACAGTAAGGAGTTTAGGATCCTGACAGAAAGAACATGGTGAGGATAACACACCTCTGAACTAATTGGGCAACCGGATGTCAGTATTCTTGGGTAGGATTTTCCTCACCCCAACCCCCAAATTAGGTATGACTCCTCTTTAGCCAAGTACAGCTGTAGGCAGCATGTTTAAAGGATATTCAGGTTTGCAGTAAGCTTACATGCATCGTTATGTATGGCTACACATATCCCTATTTTTCCATAGCTGTTCTGTTTAATTTGTTTTCATTTCCACTTTCTAGGCCTTTCTGCCTGCACATACTTATTTGAAGAAAAATCAGGTGTGAGCCCTTCTCCCTGCAGAAGGTTCTGTATATTACACAACACTCACTCAGGGATTCCTCAAGTTACCATTTCGCTCTAAATTAGCCAGCACTGTGGTTTCTGGCTGGGGTGGGGGTGTCTGGAGAATGAATGGAGGTGAAGGCTCCATTCCCTGGGTACTTTCATTTCTCTCCTTGAAGCCTCAGGTCAAGGCCCAGGAAAAAGGGGGTATCATCTGTCTTCTGGTCTCTCCCTCCACTTCTACCCCCTCACCTGCAGTCCCTCCTCAATGACAAATAGAGGGAAACCCAGAGGGATGAGGGACATTTGTAAAGAGTGCTGACTGCGGCTGGCCCTTGCTCCATGAAAAGCAGAAAGCCCATTTCAGGTGTAGGCTCCTCAGTCATTTTACGGATCCACCACTTCCACTCCTCTAGACTTCTTTGGATTCAGGGCTGTTCGCTTTGCATCTCACTTGCTAAAAACACCCAGGACAACTATTAAATAGTTCATGGAAGAGTTAAAGGCATTTCTCAGGTTTGGAACATTTTTAAAGTCCTGTTCGGAAGTAATCTTTGAAGACTACAAAGTATGATCAGTAGGACTGACTGATCAAGTTTCAAAGATTTCTCTTCCCAAAATATTAATTAAAAATAGTTTGTTGATGTTATTTTGTTCAGGGATGGATTTTTTTCCCTATTGTAACTTACAGTCTCAAGACCAAGCTAGCAAGACATTTATTTTCACTTTGTTGGTTTCCTGGTGATACTATACTTTCTGAATTAGACCTATTTATTTTTTTAAAACTCTGCTGGAGAGTTTCCAACCTTGGAAATGTACATGAAAAATATACTCTCTCCCTCTGAGGTTCTTACCGGGACGGAGGGGAACAAACTTGCCTGGCCCCCACTCACACTTTGAAGTTACACTGACTGAACCTGGGTAGAGCCAAGGTGGCAGGTTTTGGCACCTTTTATTTCAGTGTTGGTGCAAGGCAAGCTCTTCGAAATGAGTATCTATTCTATTTCAGCGTGTCATGTTCCAGCTGACGAACTGGGCTTGCCTTCTGTGAAGAGGCAGTCCTGGAGGACTGAACTAATGTGCGAACTCCCAGGAAGCCCTTCATCACAACATCCCTTGCCCTTTTGTTTTTGTTTTTGTACTAAAATGATGTTTTTGCTTTCCTCTCAGCCTCTCTCCTGTGATTTTGTAGCTACAGCAATGAAACATGGACAACAGTTTATCTTTCTTTTCGTCTTTGGTAAACATGTCTCCTAGTGGGACCTCACAAAGCCCCAGACACACCTCAGGATGTCTCAGTCCTCCCGCGGTCACCCAGGGATTCATGCCTTACCCGCAACAGCTCTCTCTCAATAGATGGGCCTCTCCCAACTTGCAGGGGAAGGGGATCCACTTAGGGAAAGCTCCCCTAATCAAAAAGGACCAAACTCAGGTAAATGATACTGGATGATGCTGGTAGCTAGGAAGCCATGAGCTGCTAGCATCTCCCTGGGTTTAATTCCTCTTGAGAAGGAGGGAAGGCACACTTCACAGACATCTCTAAAACTATGGCAACTAAGAAAATTTTACTAATAACATGTTGGTGTATTCCCAGCCAGCTCAAATTATTTAAATTTTAGTCTTGTTCACATGTGCACATACACACACCAACTAGGATTACATCACTAGTGCATTTCCACTGGGCAACTCTGATGGCAGCAGCCACCACTAGCAAACTTATTTTCTGAAGAGTCAAAAAGAAAAAGAAAAACTTCTCCATCCCTTTTAATGGACATTTTATACTGTTTAACATCTCCAGAGACAGTTATTGGCCAGACACCCCTGCTCCTTTTTCTAGGAACAAGTAAACCCTCCTCCAAGACACAACTATTTTTAAAAGCTAAAATTTCTCTTTCCAAAGGGGGAAAAGGAATTAATTCCATTAATGAATTACGTACATGGAATGTGGCTTGTCTAGGGCAATTGTATTTGTAAATAAATGGCTTCCTGTTTATAATGCAGGTTTTAGTGAAAAGCAACCCTAATGCCCTGAGCACTTAAAACAGCAACTATTTCAACTCGGTTTGATATCCACTGCGTTTTTTTGTTTTGTTTTGTTTTGTATTCAGTAGAAAGAACTCGGGTTAAATCGAGTCGGTTGGGGGTTCATTATTCTTCCTAGTCCAAGTCGACCTGGGGAAGAATCAACTCTAAAGTTCTTAGATTTGCCAAAGTGTAAACTAAGGGGTTTGGTTCCCCGGGAATGTCCTGGGAACCGACTCGGGAGTTTCGCTTTTGCCCCTGGCTCTTTCTAAAGCTGACCACTGCCTCCGTTTGCAGCGTCAAAAGCGAGGCCTGCGCGCGATCTGGTTGGCGGGTGGACTGGGCACCGACCTGCTGCATGGCACCCGCGCCTTCCCCAAGGCCCGCGCTTGCCTAGCCGCGCTTGCAGCGTCGCGGCGCAGGCCTGGGGCGGGCCCGGGGTGCAGGAGGTGACCGTGACAGAGCCGGGCACACGCAGCCCACTCGCCCTGGCGTTAGGAACCGAGGCAGGGGCCAAGCGCCCAGGGTGACCCAAGGACTCCACCGGCTCGGTGCTGGCCTAGCGGCCCGAAACTTCACAAAGCCGCCGGCTTCGCCCTGCCCTGCTCCCACTCCGCTGCCCCAGCTTCCCAGGCCTCCGCGCACTGCGAACAATGCGACCTCCCGCGCACCAGGCAGGTCCTCTGTGACCCCACCTGCCCTCACATTCGGAATGTAGCAAAGGGCTAGGCTCTCATTCGGAGCCACCGCGTCCCCTGCCTGCGCCGCACCCTTGCGGAAGAGGCACGAGGTCGCCCTTTCTGTCCCCCCAGACTCGGGTCTCCGTGCTGGCCAAAGTCTTTGAAGACCCAGGGGGTCCAGCTCTGTCTCACCGTGTCCTGCGGGGCTCCCAGGCCGGCGGCGGGGAGGTGGACTTAGAGAGTTGGGGTCAGCAGACCCTGAACTCAGCCCCTCTGAACGCTCAGGTCCGCAGACGGGGCGCAGCATCTGGATTCCCCAGATAAGGAGGCTGGCCCTACCACGGAAGACCAGCCCCGTCGAGCACAGTCGACAAGCATTCCCACCGTCGCTTCCCCTACGTGTCCCCCAGAATCACCGCCAGGGCCTCTGGAGACTGAGCCTTTCGGGCGCAGCAGCTCCCTTGACCTCCCAAGGAAAATTTCTCAAGTTTTTATTTCTCCCTTGCTTGAGTTCTTACGCTTTGTCTAGCCACCGGCCTTGTCCACTGTTTTGTCAACTGTACGTTCGTCGCTAGGGCTCCAGAGTCCTGAGTTTCTCCAGAATCAGGACAATAATTGTTACTGCCAGGCTGGGGAACGAGCGCAGGATCAGAAGAGAGCGGTCTAAGGCGGAGAGTTGAAATGTTGATGAAAAGGGTATTTCAACCTGTGTTTCAGAAAGTTTCAGTTGACAATTATCAGTAACCCCGATAGACAACTCCATTTCAAAATAAGAAAAGAAAAGAATTTACTACTGCTCTTGAAAAGCTGTTATTTTTTACATCGCTTTTAGGAAGATAGATGAACAAAACATCGCGTTTCAAGCCATTTTGATCTGTAATTAAATGGCAGGATCGGTTTGTATTCTCCTACGGCTTTTACAGAAGTTGCAGCGATCCAAAGTCGGGTTGCTGTGTCAGAGTGGCATTTTATTAATGAGAATACAAAAAGCTTGCATATTCTTAGCCCTGCTTGAATTTAGTTGCTAAGCAACCGGTGTATGGTAATTCATCCGCGAAATTTAAATCTTTGAGAAAGGATCGTGCGTTTTGCTGAATGGTCGCCACGAGGAAAACAACTTGTGGGACTGGCAGCAGCTGTTCCGGCCGGGCCGGGCCAGGCCGGGCGGGCGGGGATCGGGCCACCTCCCCGCGACCGCCACCGCCCCACCCCAGCACCCGGCCTGCCCCGCGTCCCGGAGAGAAGCTGGGCTTCGGACGCCGGCTCCTTGGTCCGCAGCACCAGCCGGCTCCGCTCCTCGGCCTCCCATCCACTTGAGGCAGGCCCCGCATCTGAGCACGCCGCCTGCATCCCAAGGGCTGAGAGGCCAGGCCACCAGTTTCAGGAGGCCCCTGGCGTCCCCGCACCCATAGGCAGGCGGCACGCGCGCGCGCGCGCACACACACATACACACGCGCGCGCGCACACTCGGTCTCCGCGCGGACGCCAGTTGCCCTCTTCCCAGACCCCTCTGAGGTCACTTCCAGAGCCGACTCTTCCCTGAAGAAGACCCGACTCATCAAGAACGTAGCCCACAGCCCTCCAGAAGGCCAGGCGGCCGCCGCTGGCCGGCAGTGACATCATGGGCTCCTGCTTGCCACTCTCGAGCCCATATTTTAGGATACAGGAACAAACACGGATGTGAAATCAAGAATGAAAGAGAGAGTAATCTAATTAATAGGCCATGAGCCAGGCTAACAGAATCAAAGATTTGATTACCCAAGTACCCTTCTTGCTATCTCCGCTCTCCCCCACCCCCAACCTCTTCCAGCCTCCGCACGGTTTCCTTTCCTCGCCTGGAAAGTCCAGGAGGCAAACCCCGAGCCCTCTGATTTCCTTATTGAAATCAAGATCAAGCCCACGGTGGAGCTCCGCAGCCTGGAGGTCACGTGGCTGACCTTCAGGCCTTGGAACAGCGGCCCTGAGGAACTAGACCAAGTGACCTAGGGAACTTGCAGCTGGAGACACCACCGGCGTGAGTCACTCTCACCACCACCACCTGTACTGATTGCTTATTCTGTCAGTAACAGGGCTAGGAGAAAGGGCTCTTCACTCCCAGCGGTCTGACGAGGATCTAATTTAAAAAAAAATTCCACCATTTTTCTACATCACCTTGTTTCTGGGTCACTGATACAGTCTTAACTTCCCTTCAACACACTTTCCCCAGCATAGATGTGAACACAGCCAGGTAGTAGGTTTATCACTGATACTTAGCATCTGTTCTAATCGGTGCAAGTTAGCCACGTGGATTTCAGAGAAGAAGAGAATTCTTTAATTTCTTCTGCCTTGAAAAAAAACAGGGCACCTCCTGAATAATTAATTTCAAGTCTGAATCCAGTGTCAATACTTGTTGCATCTATTTTAGAGTTTGATTAATTACCCTGGAACTTGGGCAAACTAAACTCCATGTGGAGGGGCTGTTTCTGCCTTCAATTTAGTTCTGAAAGCTACAAGTTATTGATGGATCTTACTCTATTTACATACAAATTGGTGCAAATATGCCCATATCTTAAAGTGCATTTTGTATAAATATATAAAAGTGTCATTTTTGATTTAGCTTGAAGAGGTTGATCATTTATTACAAAAATAAACGAATAAATACAACAATATATTGTTGCTTCAACAGGATAAATACTTTACAAATATATAATTTAAAAAACAAATTTAATTGTTAAAATTATTTAAAATATTACACTTATCAATAAAACTATCAATAGTATATACTGCATTTAATATTAGAACCAATTCTCTGAATGTTGAAAACCATTCATACAAAACATTATGAGCATGGTAATGAGCAAATGCTAGAGGCTACAGGAAAGCAGAGGGAATCTCTGAGATCAATAATGAACAGTTCTATTTTGGAACAAAGAAGAAGTCCTTGGCTAAAAAAAAAAAGGCAGAGCAACAACAGCGAAGTGACTATTTTAAATACACCTTGAATGATTTATCGCCCAGACTTGCAGGGGGAGATGGGTGGGTGAATGAGATGGTGGGAGCAGACCACTGATGAAGAGCCACAGGAGACTGCAAATTATAAATGGGCCTAGTTTGGGATTAGCCAGATTGATGGAACAGAACTTTGTCACTTTCCTTTGGGTTGGAAAGGGAGGAGGGGGTGGGTCGAAATGGAGGAAACAAATGGGCACTTTACGAAACACAAGACACTTACACTGCAAAGGAACACAATGACCAAATTCATTAAAAAGATCTGGTGATATATAACAATATTTTCATTATTTACATGTGTAACAATATAAGCCTCAGCACAAAACCTCTCAGTTGTATCTGCCCTCTTGTTTTTCAACCATGAATTTCATTTTGTAAATACATTCAAGCGGTTGATTTTTTTTTATAATAGGGAGTGCAAGCATTAGCTCACTTAAAAAAATGCGAAATAGTGAAATATTGTGGGCTTGTTTTCCCAAGCTTCTCCACTGAAAAGTTACTCTGTTACCCCAAGTCAGGTCTTATTTCGAAGTAATCAGCAAAGATTGCTTTTTAATAGAAAACACTGTGAAATCTAATGTTAGCTCTTTGTTGTCAGCCAAATCAAGTAAGCAAAGACCTCCTAAAATTTTAAATAGACCCATTCTCTGTCGAATCAACCACTACCATTCCTATAGGGAAAAGAGGATTTCATCTCCTGAGCCAGTAGTAGCCACCTTATGAAAACCACCACAACCAATCCCCAGTTTTCCAGTAAGGCCTTCTTTGCCTGCCCCTGTAGATCCTCAAAAAATGATGAAGTTTGTCCCCACCCCCAACTCCAGACTGTAAATTTGCTGGGCACAGAGATTACAATAGCAAGAGGAATAGGAACAAGAAAGCAAAGAAAGGTGAAGTGTGGCTTCTTGTTTTCATTTTTCCCTTCTCTCTGTTTAATAAATATGGCCTTTTTCAGATTTCACAAATCAAAATGATTGTGATTTTTAGTACGATTTGGTATTTAAAATAATGCAACCCAATACATGGCCATCTGGCTGGGCTTGATTTATGAAAGTGACAAAGGGTCTGTCTGGAATAAATAACTGTTCCTTGTTGCTCTCACAGTTTTCCGGGATTTGTAACCCCTGCACCAATAGCACAGGGAGAGCGAGTGAAGATGAGAGAGGGTAAGAAAAGTGAGTGACAGCTAAATGAGATTAGGGGGAAGGTAACCTATAATGTCATTGCTTTATCACCCCTAAGTACTTTTTTTTTAAAAGTATAATACGAAGGGACTCAACTCAGTAGAGCCTTTTGCATTTTTAGTACTCACAGCCCGAGGTATTACACTTTCATTTTCCCACATTGTAAATATTGATACATTAACTTGATAAATGTGACCCACTCTGCAGGGTGTATCTAAAGAGTGATCAAAAAAGCTAAAACCCCCAGCCCCAGAAAAGCAGATACAGAATTATACTGGGGAAAGACGGAAACCCAGAAATATAGAATCTTTAAGTCTGAGCTGGTAATCACACTGAAGGTAATGCAGTGTGGACCAAAATCAGGATTTTAAAACTTCATTCTTTCACTACAGGAAAAACCAACAAACCAAAAACCAAAAACAGCTTAATGATTTTAACTTAATTACATATTGCTTTTCATGGGAAGTAATTGACATAAAACAGTTTGTGGACTTGTGAGCTATTCCTCACAACTATTAGTCTTCCAAAACAAACGGGGAAAGAGACACAGCAATATGGTGGCAAGGAGAGGAAACGGAGAGGCTAAACTTGGTGGGGTAGGGGTGCTCCTTATTAACTTGAAATAACTAGTAGGCACATTTTTACTGATGATGTAGTCCAGTCTTCTAGTAAAGATGGCAAAGACACAAGTATCTCCAAGAAAAGGAGTTGTACTCAGACAATCTCATCTAAAAACACTAAAGACACCCATCAAAGTGAAGGGGGAGAAAAATATGTGAAATTTATGGATTAACAAGGCGTGACTGCTATGTTAAAGTACTAGCCCGTCTCTGTCACTTCTGTACTTCACTCTAGATTTCCAAATATAGGTTAGGCGGAGCAGGCTCCATTTCCTCAGTGCTATATCACTTTAAGGATTTGCATTAGTAAAAAAATATTTTCTAAAGAACTCTTTTCTTCCCACACAGTGTTTATGCATCAGACACAGACTATTTCATTCTAACAAATTTATTTTCTCGATCAGCTCTTACGGAGTCACTACTCAAATTAAATTACAATCAAATGATCACATCAAAAGATACCCTTATTACCTAACAACTGTCCATATTTTCATTTCATTTTGATTTGTGCTCGTCTGAAAAAAACACGTAATACAAGATCTGGGGAAAAATAAATTACCGTTTTGCAGCAGTTCATAAGTATTCTGAATAAAATATTAAAAGAAGTCATTTAATGAAAATATAAAGCAAATATTTTTAGATCAACAACGGATCTAACAATTCTATATTGCCGTCTTTTGAAAAGTCTGTTTATTAAAACCTACCAAAAACACTGCTTGGAAATGGCAGTATTATATAATCACATCCACAGCACCCATTCAATCAAAGTTGGCAACGGATTGAGGAGAGAAGTCCAGAGAAATGCAGCGGCTGGTGCTCAGTCTTTCTAAATCCCTTTATCTGAGTCAGTCCAGAAATAAAAAATTAAAAATATTAATAAAAAAAATATTAGCGGTGGAATCTTTAGGCAGCATCCACCTGAGTGGCAGCCATTGAAGCCGGGGTTGGTGGCCAGGCCTTGCTCTGCGCCCAGTCTGCCTGCCCGCGCCCCAACTAGGCTGGGGCCTCTCCCACTCCTCACTGGACGTCCCCTTAACCCTCGGCCATTCCTCTGCTCTTTCGTGATCTTTCATTTCCAAGGTTACTTTGAGGATACTTCTTTTTCTTTTGGCTTTGCTATTCAGTCTGGTAATTTCAGAAGCTGTGAATTTTTTTCCAGGAGACTGTTCTTTTTTTTCTTTCCTTCCCAATTCATAGTCAATTTGTCCCCAAATGACTTTAATATGGCCAAGAAAAACAGGGTCCCCGAGCACAGAGCCATCCACTGATTAAACCTGGTGCCTCTGCTTTCTTTCGGGTCGCTCCCAGTAAAGAAAGTTCGGTGGATCGCTTTAGGCAGCCCTTTGGAGGGAAGGAGTGGAAAGGAGGGGATGCTGTTTTTTTTGTTTTGTTTTTGTATTTTTTTTTTTGGAGGAGAGGACGCGACAGGTGCCAGGTGCTGTCCACCGTTGCCATGTAGGATTTCTCAGGGTGGGGAAAACCTCATGAGTGCAGTTTTGGTGCGCTAGGCATCTTCACCATTCTTTAAAAAGAAAAACAGAAAAACGCAACACCACCACAGTAGAAACGATATCTCATGATCGCCCCCTTTTTCTCTTCCCGGTTTGTTTGTTATGTAAAATGTATATAAAACAGTGTGGGTATTTATTATGCTTCTCTTTGTTTTGTGTTGCCCCTCCTTCCTCGGACTTCCGAAAATGTCTCCTTGGTCCTTCTCTTTTTTTCCTCCAAGGGCGGGAATGCCTGTCTTTGGGCGAGGAGAGGCGCGGACCGGCCCGGGCCCAGTGCGGCCCCGATGCGGCCCCGGGGAGGGGTTGGCGCGGCAGCGGCGGCGGCGGTGGGGTTGGGGGTGGCGGTACTGACAGCGGCGGCGGCGGTGGCCCTTTTCGCGCGGCGTCCCTCGCCTTCACTGCACGCTCGTCTGCAGTCCGTGGTGCGGTGGCGGCGTGTCGGCACTCACGGTGCCCACCTGGGAGTAGACGTCGTCGGGCGTCTGCTGTTGGATCCCGGGCGGCGTCATGCGCTTCTCCTTCTGGCGCCGGTTGCAGAACCACACCCTCACCACCTCCTTCTCGAGCTGCAGGCTGTCGGCCAGGTTGGTGATCTCCTGCGCGGAGGGCTTGGGGCACTTGAGGAAGTGGCTCTCGAGCGCGCCTTTGACGCTCACCTCGATGGAGGTCCGCTTCTTGCGCTTGCGGCCCTGCGCCGCGATCTTGTCGATGCTCGTGGGGCTGCCGGTACTCGAGTCCGCCTCCTCCAGCCACTTGTTCAGCAGCGGTTTGAGCTTGCACATGTTCTTGAAGCTCAGCTGCAGGGCCTCGAAGCGGCAGATGGTGGTCTGCGAGAACACGTTGCCATACAGCGTGCCCAGCGCCAGCCCCACGTCGGCCTGCGTGAAGCCCAGCTTGATACGCCGCTGCTTGAACTGCTTGGCGAACTGCTCCAGGTCGTCCGACGTCGGCGTGTCCTCGTCCGAATGAGGGTCGTGGCTGTTGAGTCCGGGCCCCGCTCCACCGCCGCCGTGGTGCGGGGGGCCCTGCGCGTGGTGCGGGTGGGGCGGGTGCGGATGCGCGTGGTGGTGATGGTGGTGGTGATGTTCAGCCAGCTCGGGCGTGTCCCCGCGCACCAGCCCCGGGTGCACCAGGCTCTGGGCGCCGCCGCCCGCGCCGCCGCCGCCACCGCCCGGCCCCGGGGGCGCGCTCAACATGCCGTTCACCGTGAAGCCCCCGGGTTGAGAGTAGAGCAGACTCTGCGGCGGCGGCTGCTGGCCCCCCGCCATGGACGGGAGGTGCGCGGCAGCGGCGGCGGCGGCTGCTGCTGCTGCTGCTGCGGCGGCGGCACCCCAGCCCCCAGGGTGGCCCTGGTGCGGGGGCGGGGGCGGGGGCCCGAGGTGCGGCGGACCGCGGTGGTGGAGCGCTGTCCCCGCGTGCAGGTCGTCGCGTCCAGCGCCGCCCTTCACGTCGGGGCCCTGCGGCGGCGGCGGCGGCGGCGGCTGGGGCGGCTGCTGTGGGCTGCCGGCCATGCCCACAGCACTGCCTGACCACGGCGAGCTCGCCTCCACGGCGGCGGCGGCGGCGGCGGCGGCAGCGGCGGCGGCGTGGGGCAGGGCGGTGACCCACTGGTGCGCGTGGCTCAGCATATGGCCGCCGTTGCTGGCGGCCATGGCCCCCTGCATGAAGTCGCTCTGGACCATCTTGACGGAGGCCGGGTCCCCTCGGTAAGCGCCCGAGGTCACGGCAGCGCTGCCGGGTTGCATGCCGCCCCCGCCGCCCCCCGCGCCGCCGCCGCCCGCGCCGCCCCCACCGCCGCCCCCGCCGCCGCCGCCCGCCGCGTCCGAGTGGACAATGGAGCCGGCCGCCAGCAGGCTGTTCCCCGGCAGGTAGGGGTTAGAACCCCCCGTGGCCATCCCGCTCCGCTCCCGCCACCCCACCCCCCCCACCACCCCCCCCGCCGCAGCAGCAGCCCCGGCCGCCGCCGCCGCTGCCGCCGCCGCGCCCCCCCGCCTCCCGCCTCCTTCTCTGCCCCCTCCCCGGGCCCCTGTCGGCCCCGCCGCCGCCGCCTCCTCCGCCGCAGCCGCCTCCGCCCCCGCCGCCGCCGCCGCGGCCCGGGGCTGCAGCTGCAAGGCCGCTCGGCAGGGCGCGGGGGTCGCCGGCCGCCCTTGGTCAGCAGCCGCAGCAGCAAGAGCCGCGCTCTGGGGAGGGGGGCTCGCTTCTCGGGGCGCGCTCCGTGGCCGCCCCCTTCAGGGGGGGTCGTGGCCGCCCCCCAGCCCCGGCGCGCTCGGCTCGCTCCAGCGGGGCTCTCCGGGCGGGGCGCGGCCTGCGCTGGGCCCTCGGCCGGGGGCGCGGGCTCCCGCTCCTCCTCTGGTCCTCCGGCGAGCGCGGACTCTGCCCGGCGCGGGGCTCAGTCCACCTGCCCAGGGAAGGTTTCACGGGCGGTAACAAAGAAAGAAGCCGTTCCTTTCTTTCTTGACCAAACTGTGGGTGACCGGCGAATGGGGACCCACTTCTTCCCTTGCCCGCTGGCTTTGCTCCTCCTCAGGAACACGTTTCACGCGTTTTCCTTCAGAGTAGTAAAACTTTTTTTCGTTCTTGAAGGCGTGGTGATGCCGGCTGCTCGCGTGTGCGGAGAGGAGAGGCTGGCTCCTGCTCTCCCTCTCTGGTCTCTCCTTTCAAGTTTTGTTCTGTCCTAGGAAAACTTCTGGCGATGGTGCATATCTCTTAAGTTGCTATTGCCGGAGCTCTTGGTTGCCTCTGAAACAAGAGTCCTTTTTCATCCTCCTCTCAACAGTCACAGTCTGATGCGACATCTTTCCTTTTGGGCAGAAATTAGGAAACAAATATAACAAGGAAAAAAATGAACAGGAGAAAAAGGAGGTCGAATTGCTCTGTTACCTTGATGCTGACGGTTGGGGTTGGTGTTTTATTTTTTTCCCAGCTGTTGTCTGGAGGAGGAGGAGGAAGAAGAGTGCATTGGTGGAAGTGGAGGTGTGTGTGTGCATATAGGGGATCCTTGATACACAACCAACTCCAGTGGGCACGTTGCACGGCTCGTAGGGTGCACCGACGGCGCTGGCGCTGGCCGTGCCGGAGCAGAGTTGCAGCAGGAGCTTGTTCTGCGCCCTGGTTCGCGTGCTCTCTCTCCCTCTCTCACTTTCCCTCTCCCTCCCTCCCGCTCTCCTTCTCTCTCCTTTCGCCCGCCCGCTCGCGCTGGGTTCTGACAGTTCGCTCTCTGTCCCTCCCTCTCAGAGCAGGGACTATCGAATGTTTACCCTCCGCCGCGAGCGCGCACCCACCACCACACTTTCCCAAATACAAGGAAGTCGAGCACCAGGGCCCCCGCTGATTGGCTACCCGCTGTGTGATTGGCAGGCCCGGAATGACTGGCTCAGGACGCGCGGCCCCCTTCCGGCCGTTCCGATTGGTTGCTTTTTAATTTAGGCAGAGCGTCGTAGAAGCTGGAAATCTGTCGTCCCCCACCACCAGCCTGCCTCCCCCCACCTCCACTTTCTCCACCCGCCTCTCCCCCGCCACCCCCTCCGCCACATCTTAACTCTTAGCGTCCGGCCGAGGCGTTGACGTTCCCTCCGCGGCTCTAGGCGGCCCGGCCGCGATAGGTCTGGGAAGGGGGAAGAAAGGGGAGAGGGAAGGGGGCGGGAGGGGTGGGAGAGAAGGGTGGGGGGAGCCAGAAGGAAAACGAAGAGGGGGAAAAGACCACGAAAAACAGCAACCTACCCACTCCACCTAGTTCTGCGTTGTGTTGACGCCCTCCCCGCCCCACCCCCCTTCCCGCAGATTTGTAAAGTGCGCGGTGTGGATGCACCCTTCACGCCAATACCTATAGGCAGATGTGTCCCCAGTGGTTTCAAAGTTTCCTTTTTCCTTCACCAGCCGGCCCCCATCTCTGACTCGGCGGGGGTGGAAGAGAGAGCTCTCATGGCCAAGAGCTTGGGTCGCGGCAGTGCTCCTTGGAAATCCGCCACCGCAACTTTCCGCGGCCGCTTCGCGCCGGCGGCGGCCCCCTTTGTTTAAGTTCTCGGATGCCATCATCTGGGAAACCTGCAGCCCCGGACCAGTGCGGTGCTCGCGCGTGCAAGACGGCCGCAGGCAGCCGCGGCGCGCGTCCCCACCTTCCCTGCCTCGCTCTCCCCCCGCCCGCCCTCTCTCCCCTCCTCTGGGATTCACGCGAGCAGCGTGCGTGCCCTTGTGAGTTTGGAGGGTGCCGGTCAGCGGAGCCGAGCGATGTATTTGAAAAGGAATCAGTCCAACCTTTCCCTATAGACACCTCGTAAGTGTATTCCACCCCAAGGGCGTTAAGGAATCGCGATTGCAGCAGGAGCCAGCCTAGAGAACAGAGGTCCACTGGCTTCGCCCTCCGCCGCTTACACTGGGATGTGTGTGTTTCAGTGTGGTTATTAGTGTTTTCCTTCTCGCTATTCTTAGGCACGGTGGTGCTCTTTCTTTCTTTTCTGTCTCAGTTGGGTTTGCGTAGCGGATGGGGCGGGCGGCGACAAACGCCTTCTCAGCCCCAGCCTGGCTGAAAGAGTTAAGGGGGATGGGAGGGGGAGTGCGCGGGGTAGGCGGGAAAAGCGGGGGTGGAGGACTCGGCCAAGCGGAAACGCTGCACAGAGGAACCTCAGCGAACCAAGAAAAAAGAGAAAGTGGCAACGAAAACAAGGGCAAATTGAACCCTCCTTGGGGATTTCCAATGAACTAACCCAACTCGGACATTCTGTAAATAGCTCGTTCCTAATGAATGTACGTGTGCGTGCACGCCGCACGCCCCTGGCTGCGGGTGCCCCCTGTCCTGCGCCTGCCACGCTCTGCCTGCTCCCCGAGCTGGCAACCGAGAGCTCCAGCGGCGGCCCGGGACCGAGAAGCGGAGCCGCTGATATGCTCCGATCGCACTGTGAAAAGGGCTGCCCTCTCCCGATGAATAATTCCTCTGCTGAGCGCAGCTAAATGAACTCAGTTAAAGCCAGAGCTCTCTAGCCCAGCCGCAGCTACGCAACCTCTGCGTGATCTCAAGACGAACAGTAGACCGTAGAATTTATGTAGGATCTCGTCCAGCTCCTGCTTGCCGGGTGAGAGATACCATCGTAGGTAGGTTTCAGCAAAGCCGTTATTACTAAGGTATAGATCCGAAAGGCAGCGGTAACCAAAGCCCAAACAGAACGGATTTTTACCCTCTCCCTTCCCCTCAGGTTTTTTTTATATTTATGTATGTGTGTACGTATATATAAAAGATGGAACACAGATTTCATTGAATAAATCTGAGATCTCCAGGTGCAGGCGTTTGAATAGTCGGTGCCAGCGCCCCGTGTTTTCCTTTCCTGCCGATTTTGCTTGGATCCGGCTCAAAAACCGAGAGAGTCTCGTGGTTTTGTTTACACTGAATGGGGAGGATAGGAACAGAGCCATGGGGCCGCCTTTCATTAATATACAGTGAGGATTTTGTCTAAATTACGGCTATGAATTTCACAGTACACGCTTTCAAAAGCAGTCTCAGGTGGCCTGATGAAACGTGATAGCGCTTCTGAAACAGATCCACGTTCTTTCTTTCTTTTCAAGGAGGGTGTGTGTGCGTATGGGAAGCCCCCCAAAACGCTGTGCTCCTCGATAACAGAAATACACTTCTGTTCCGAGGTCTGTCCCCTTCGACCTCCCCCCTTTCCGCGGACTTAGTTCTCTAGTCGCTCCCCAGCCTCCCCCACGCCAGCCCCACCCCGCCCGCCTCCTCCCTTTGCCGAGTGTGATTGTTTTGTCTGGAAAAAAAATCCAAAGTATATAACAAGGGGAGAACAGTTAGTGCTGATTTTCATTTGCATACATTTTCATATATTTTGGTGAAAATAATAGACTAGTGGAGAGCTGGGCTTGGAGGAGTCAGTGTAAAGGGAAGAGTAAGGATACGTCGGTTCTGGGGAGTTGAGAATATGCCTTTCCCCCCTCAGTCACCTAATTTAAAAAAACCAAACCAAACATCTTTTATTTTAAAGTCTAACCCTGGAAGTTTGCTCGGTAAGTGTTTTTCATTTTCTTTCCCTGCTTTCTCTTTTTCTCCCCCCTCCTTTCTGGCTTATTTATGCTCTTGGAGGTTTGGCAGCTTATTTTCATTGCTTGGGACAAGAAAAGGTTCACAGAGCAACTGCTTTGAAGGAAGGGAAAGTGTATTGGGAGAGAGTTGAAAAGAAAAAAACACTACTAAAATATTACATTAAAAAAAATGGACTCAATCCAAAGCTCCCCACAGCAGGGCGGGGAGGAGAGTGCTATTAATTTTCATTGTTGATTGTGAAGGAAAAGAAAAAGCCCTAGAAAAGAAGCTATCAGAAAGCGCGCGATATTATAAATATGTCTTGTTTTTGGAATATTTTTTCTAGAGAATCGGGATGAGAGGGGAAGAAGTTCCCTTTCAGTAGCCAGAGCTGATGTGGTGAACTGACTGTGCTTGCCTGCGATTGGGGTGGGGGGGTGGGGGTTCCTGCTGGGAGCAGGCGGGGGACTTGGCAAAGGGAGGGCAGAGAGCTGCAGACGAAGGGGGCAGAGGAGGAAGAAGAGGCAGGAAGTCAGTGCACCCCTGGTGAAGGCCGTCTCTGGGGAGTAGGCGGTTGGTGGCAGCCTCCCAGCTCCCCAGCGAAAGTCCGTCAGAAAGGGGGTGATCAATCAAAACTAACCAGGACATCCTACATTTTATTGCCAAAGGAGGCCGGAGCTTTAGCAAAAAAACTAGATTTTACTTTGTTTTTCATTTTTGTCAGCCAGCCTTGCCCCCCTCATTGCCGCTGTCCCTGGGTTTTGTAAAAATTGAGGTGCAGTTACTTACTCGGCAGTTAATTAGATAAATATGGCTGGAGGAAATAGCCAGGCCAAATCCAGGCCCGCGTTGGGCACCTTACCTTAGTGGAATAGGATGGAAAGGATTCTAAACGCTTCTTGATTTTGCTCATTTTAAAGGAAGCCGCGTCTGGGGTGAGGGGGTAGGAGTAAATGGCTGGAATTTTATTGCACCTTCGCATCCAGAACACCTTGCAGTATAAAATCTGTAATTTCTTTGGAAACAGTGAATGCCAAATCAATGAAATGGTTCGTAAGGAGGGAGGAAGAGGTTTCAGTTGGGAGGGGGGTGGTAAGAATCGCCAGTTTTCTACTCCTTGTTTACGTGCTTGGCAGCGTCGCTTTTGACTAGGGTTAACTCTCTCTGCTCCATTGGACCAGATGCCATATAGAGCTGCTCCCTGAAGATCATTTGTTTCCTTGATGGGGAACATTTCTGAGCAGAGCATATTGGTTGCCATAGAGAAAGAAATAAAAGGAAGAACACTAGTCACATTAAGCTATATGTTTGTGCACTGGGCTTTAGATAAAAGGACCTTGGTTCAGCCAAAGAGAAGAAGCCAAACTAGAGATTTCTAGCGCCACTAAAACTAGCTTTATTTTGTTTTGGACTTTTACAGTTGAAACATATAAGCTAATTTTATTGGTTGTTGTTAATTTTATATGACACGGTTTACTGAACAAAATAAACTTTGGAAGCGTCGAGGAGTCGCACTACTGACTTGTCAGCAGGGGGCGCACTGACTCGGCTTAGCAGGTACCATTGGGTAAAATGTAGCTGTTTCGAAAGCAAATCTGCTCATCCGAACTTGTCAAAGGAACAAACACCACTACCTTTCTATGCATATTCACCACGAGGAGGGAATTCATTGCAAAACACAGCGTTTCAAATATGAGGACAATGACCTCCCTATCGCCCATCCACCCTTGTCTGTGGAATGGCCCTGAAAGAAATACAGTTCAAAAAATTATTTGTTCATTTCTTTCACCGAAGTGTTTATAGGGCTGGAAAATAGAATTGGGCTGCTTTAAAACCACTTTAAAATTATAAAGCATAAGGAATAAGTTACTGAAGAAGCAACCTTTCAGATTGTATTTTTTAGGAAGCAGTCAAGAAAAGAAAATACATTCTAAGGTATTACCTATTAAATAATGAAAGTTCTTCAATTTGATAGATACTTTGACTTCTAAATAGAACTCCAGCGTTTGCAGATTCAGTTAAGGCATCCAGAATCTTTTCCTCCATTTGCTATTTAATAGCTACTTTAATGCTTGAAGTTACCTCCTATGGTTGTAGAAAGACTTTGGACTTATCCTTGCAAGCCTTGAAAAAAAACTACAAAATAGCCATCGTTAGAGGTAACTGTGGATTTGAAACTTTTTATCATTATTATTTCACACAATCGAAGAAACATTTTAATAGAGCACAAGGTTTCTACCTCAGAGCCTTTTAGATACTGCCAATAAAGACTGAACTTTATTTTGGCAAGGGATGAAAACGATATGTGGAAAATTTCCTAAAATAGTGAAGGACAAATCCTGACTGGTTCCGCGGAATTAGTCGGTTTGTCACTAATAATTTTCCCAAGGAGATTTAGAGAGCATGACTAAGGAAGGGACGCCATGAGTGACTGGAAGGGAAAAACTGGCTTCCCCGGTTCAGCAGTTCAACGCACCTGTGAATGTGTCAAAGAGCCTGTTAGGAAGGGGCACATTACGAGAGTGCTCTCATGCTCCTCTGCAAAAGTGGGAAAAGACCCCGTATTCTTTCTAACTCAACTCCAAGTCAACCAGATCCCAGCCATAAGTTTTCCATGAAACTTAACTTTTCAAGAGTCGAGGCTTGGATTTAAATGGTATTGAATCTAGGAAGGCTGAGAGAGTATGGGAATAATGTAAGCAAAGGAGACACTCTGAAAAGCATTTTGATTCCATCATTTTTGTCAGCGAGCTCTCACATTTAGAGGCAGGAAATGTACTGTCAGGTTTGTACTAATAAAGCAAAGTGGAAAATAGAGGAAACTGTGCAATTTGAGCCCAAACGTTGATTTTTCTTCAGCTTTCTGGACATTTCAGACAAAAGACTTCGGGGAGGGGGGCACATGAACTAGACAAATGCCTCAAAGCTCTAGCTTACTTTGCATGTCCGGGGTGCTAAATGCATTTAAAAACTATTCAGGATAAAAAAGCTTTATTCTATCTAGCCATTTTGCAAAACACTAGTTAAGCAACAATTGTACATATTTACAGCATAATTTTTAGTATCCCTTTTCATGAGAACTATGATTGTTACTATCTTGGCTGCTACTTACTTTTCTTTTTGGAAAGATACTTTAAAAAGAGCCAAAAGAAAAAAAAATGCTTCTCCATGATATCTATAGTCTTAGGTTACCGAAATTTAAAAAAAGTAAAGGAAACAAAATAATAATTCTTGGCAAAGCAACAAGTTAATTTGAGAACTGACATTATTTTAGAAACTGTCAACATTCTATAAGGATTTGGAGGCGGAAATGATCAAGCTAGGTATGAATTAAGGTCCAAAGTGCTGGGGAAAGCTACAGACTTTTGATTGTTGCATATGGTGAAATTGCTTTTGCCAAATGAAACAATGAAGAGCATTACCTGGGTCAAATGCACAAGACACAAAGTGGGTATTTACTCATTTGTTTCCTTTTGAGAATAAGGTGCTCTGCTGCCGTATCAGTGCGGAAGCACATTTGCCATTCGCATTTACAAATTAAAATGTTAAGCATACGCACAAGCTTTTGGGAAGGAAAGAGTATTTGTCGTCTTGGCCGTGGATGAGTTGTTTCTTGGTCTTGCTATGTTTTTTGAAGCTAACTGATGGTCTGCCCCAAATTCTTTGTATCACTTTGATATATCTGATCTGTAGGGAAGGAGTAAGCCCTTCGTTTTCTTAGACGTGTTTGAAGGAGAAATTATAAATTCACACACTCTGATTTCTCACCATAAAGAAGCTTTACTTCTGATGCTTATAAGACAGCTTTAAACCACAGGCCAATTCATATTGTGGTATCTAACTTAAGAAGGCATGGTATGTGGGTGTTGGGAGTGCATGCTTTTAAAGCAACCCATTTCCAACAGTTTGCCCACTCTAGCTGCAAGCATGCCCCTGACAAGTCTGGTAATGAAAGATACCAATAGCTAGGGAAGCCAAAGCTGACACAAAGTGATGGACTATTGTCGCCTGCCCCCCTCACCTCCCCACCCCACCCCCAACACAATGATCTTTGAATTTAAATTCACTGGAGTAATATAGGGGACCTCTCATTGACCAGAGTGATGATGCTGACTTACTAACAAACACATGTTTGTGGGTATATCCTCTAGAAAAATATCCCAAGGCCAGCTTGGTGTATGTGTCTGTACTTGTGTCTGTTTTCAAAAACAAACTCCAGAAATGTTAACCCTGCCAGAGAGATGGTTGGATTTTGTGAGGTTGTGGTCCTAACAGAATTGAACTCTCTGTCCCTTGGGGACACTCCCTTCCCCAAACATTCACTATATATTGTACAGCATCACCTTTCTGGGCTGGAATCATGCAGTCATGTGATGGATAAGTCATTGTCACAATTCTTATACTTGGTGCCTCAGTTTTTTTTATTATTAGATTTTTTTGACATTTGAACTTAGCTATTGTTTGAGTTGCTGGGTGAAAATTGCAGCTTATCAGACAGAAGGCTGCTCTTTTGGGCATTTTCTCCAACTAGTGCTCATGCTTATGTGGTATCTTCTGTCCTGTGAATGCTGAAGCTCACATTTCACTGTCCTGCTCCCTACCTAGGCCCACCAGGACCTGTCAGCCTTAAGGGATCTTCAAGGAAATGTGGCTTTTTTATTTACTTTTAAAGTGAACTGCCAATATTCATTGATATTTCAAATTCTCCATGGCTTGCAGCACTATAATTTCAGTCCTAAAATACCTGGTAAGGAGACTTTGATGGTAGAACTAAGTGATCTTGCTCACGCTCAGTGTAGCTTCACGCAACTGGAGTTTGTTAGTCGCAAATAAAAGTTGTGTGTCCACTATTGTTTTGAGCGGCTCACCCCTCCTCCCCAAATTTCTGTAGGGAGCCTGGTTACTCAATAAAGCCTAAGGGGAGGGTCCCAGGCTTACATTGGTGCTTGACAGACGTCAAATCTTAATTTAGTGTTATACCAGGGTGCAAGTAACCTCCAGAAGTCAAGGCCTGTATTGTCCAAATAGCATAGGCTGCATTTCCTTTATTTTTAATTCACAGCACAAAAATAAGAACTTCTCTGGAAAAATACTGTTAAAGTACCCTAAGTTCGAAAACACTACGATTTCATTGTAGGGGGCTGGCAAACGATTCATTTCCGTGGTTGTTAAGTCATATCGGAACTAAAAGTTTGCCTTTAGAGACACCATTACTCGAGGTCTCCATTCCACAGCATCGGAGCCTTCCATCCCTCCTCCACCCCTTCCTGTGACTTGTGGCCATCAGAAGCGACTTCTTCTGAAAAAGTGGCGACTTGTGGCGGTCCCAGGACCAAGCTCCACTTCCTTAGACTTCATTTCTTATTTTGAGCACGGTTTGCATGATAAAATTAAGGAGATCCCATTATTATCCTTTTTTCCCTAAGCACTGCCCTGTATTGTTCTTCACACTGTTAAAAAACCCAGAGCGGCCTTCACAAGTCAAATTAGCATTGCTTTTCTATGGAAAAGAAAAATGGAGAGCTTTTTTTTTTTTTTAAGAAAAAGCGAGAAGGGGGTAAGGTAAAAGGAGTGAGCAAGGTGTGGAAAAAGGCAGGAAGAGATGAAGGAGATTCAGGACGTAAGCAGACAGGAGCAGAGGAGATAGAGATGCGGGAGAGCAGGAGGTAAAAGCTGAGTCACCCCGACAGGTCTCTGGGTACCCAGGAGCGAGATGCCGCAGCTCTGGAAAGACCGAGAGCGAATTGCCCCCCATCTTCTAGGCCTCCCTCCCGCCCCACTGCAGGAGCACAGACTGGGAGCGCGGCGCCGCTGCTCGCCTTTGTCACTGGCTCGGTGCGCGGCCGCGGGCTCCCGCGGTGGGCTTTGTTCTGGCAGAGCAGGGCAGGACCCCTCGCACCGCCGCGTCCCCGCCCTCCCCGAGCTGGGGACGGTGGTGGGGGTGGGGATAGGGCGACAGGGACGGGGACCAGAGGAGCATCCGCGGCTGGGATTTCGTTCCTTCGCTCCTTTTCGTAATTGAGCTGTACTCCCTTCGGGGAGGTGGCCCCCTGGCTTTGGGGGAGGAGGGAGAGCGGGAAAGGGGGCGCCGGCTCTCAGCCTGCAGAGACGGCGAGGTGCAGCTCTGAGTGCCTGCGTCCACGGATTTGCACTGTAGGCGAGTAGGCACGGATGGATGCATGGATGCCTGAGGAGAACCGTTGAATTTGGTTCCATGTTCTAGGTTTCTGGCTGATGTTCTGGCAGATGCAGGGCGCCTTAGGTTACGCCTGGTTATCTCCTAAGCCCTGCTCTCGAGGTGGTTGGGGCCGCGGGTGGGCGCTGTGGACGCGCCCTAAATTCAGTTGCCCACGGAGAGCGCGCAAGTCTCTCGTGGAGGCCTGTGGGGGCAAAGAGGAGGACACTCGGAGCAAGCAGAGGGCAGACGAGCACAGGCACCCTAGCGCATCCGCTGCCCCCTCCCCGTAAGCCCCCGCACCCCGGAGCCCAGGGCTCTGCATCTGGAAACTTCGCCCATTGCAGAAACCTGCTCACTGCATCCACCATTGCATTAGGCTAACGGCTTGTGAACGTGTGTCACCCTCTTCCCAGCTACCCCCAAAGGTGTGGGCAGATTGCAAGAGTTGCTGCTCTGTTATTGTTTGTCAAACAGGCCTTTTCTCTTGGGAGAGGGGCGAGGGGCATGTGGCGGATCCTGGGCCAGGATTACATTAATCAAAGCATTATTTCCCCAGAGAAGTTGAGCACAAATGAGAGTAAATCCTAATAAAATTGGATCGCGGAAAAATGGCACGCCTTATGTAATCTGTGCTGCCTGATAAAAATCTCACATTTATAAATTGTGGGTCTTTTAAAGAAAATCCGCACACCTCTGGCTTGACTGCTGGGTCCAGGTCAGGACAGGGGGCAGTCACCACACAAAGCTCAGTTGAATTGCTGGAGAAAGGGAAGTGGACACCCCGGTATTCGAGGTTTCACAAAATAAGGTCTATTCCAAAGGTATTTTTGGCCTCGGCATCCCCCTGGAGTATTCGCAGAGCCCCTGAGAACGATCGAGCCCACTTCGGTGCCCTGCGAGGACTCGAACTCTATTCCTCTGGGAACATGGCCCCCACTTTCCTCTTCCTGCGAAGGTGCAGGGTGGGCAAGTCTCCGGGGATGGGGGAGCAGGGCCCCGCCGAGCTGGAAGGCAGGCGCGGCCGGCGAGCTGGGTAGGGGCCGCGTGCCCGGCGCAGCGCTCGCAGCTGATTCCCTGGACTACCCCGGTCCCCAGGCCAGAGCCCGCTACATCCGCGGAGTCCCCTCGACCAGGGAAGGGGCGTGCGTGTGAGAGTGACAGCTGGGAAAGCCGAGGGCGCAGTTCGCAGGCGAGACTTCTGGTACTTTCAGGTGGTCCCAGCCAGGAAGCAGGGCTCGAACTCCATCCGCCTTCGTCTCCCAAGTGGTAGGCAACTTTCCGACGCCCTACGCGGCTCTGCGTGGAGAGAAAAGCAAAGCTTCCCCCTTCCAACCCCGCAGTAACGATTAAGTCAAGCGAAAGCACCCAGCCAGGAAGCACACTCCCCGGCCAGCTGGAGGCCTCCTCCAGCCGCGGAGATCGGACAGCGGACTGCGACACCTCGCGGCCCCTCGTTGACAAGCGTGAAAACACTGTCCCAGTCCTGAGGGTGAGCACCAGCCCGGGCCTCCGCCGGCCTCCCGCGTCCTACGCCGGCCCCTCCACAGCGCCCCGAAGCAGGCGGCGGCGTCCCCTCGGGGAGCGAGCGCGCCGTCGCCCCCTGCAGGCTCCGCCGTGAGGAGCACACGCGCCACCCTCCCGCTGCCATTACCGGACTGCGTGGGTTCGCCGCCAGTTCTCCGCACCACCCACGGCCCCGCCCACTCGCTCGGGCACGCGGAGCGGCGCCCAGTGCCTAGGAAGCGCGGGCTCCCGGCGGCGGGGCTGCTGGGAGAAAGCGCGGCGGAGCTCTCACCTCCCGCCCCGGGCCCGCCGCGCAGTTCCCGCCCCCTCGCCCTGCGCGCAGGACAGTCCCCACGGCCGCGCTCCTGTCGCGCGGTCGGGTCACATGGGTAGTGCCGAGCGACTGACGGGGCTGGGCCGCTTCACCTACGGGGAATGAGCCTCGGAGGGGTCGCTTCCCCTGAATCTGGCGGGCTAAGCGCCTTAGAGCAGTGTGCGTGTGCGAGGGAGGGCGTGCGTGCGTGTGAGTGCGGTGCGCGCGCAGGGCAGGGCAGGGCAGGAGGCGGTACAGCTACTCTGGTGCTAGAGTAACCTTTCCAGACGTGAGATCTAAATCTGCAACCCTAGAGCTCCCCCCACCCTCTTCTCTACACGTGCGTCCCCTTTTGCGTCCATCCCATTCTTGTAGTACGGGGATATTCAGGGACGTACTGGCTCCTGTGGGCGAGGGTGCGGCTGAATGGGATAATGTTCACTGAGAAATGCAACCGAGAACCATCCAGTCTGCTCTTTAGCCTGGATTCAACCCACCGGGAAGCCACGTTTCAAGGGCTTGTCTAGGTGCTTTCCCTCTGTCTTGGCCTTAACAGTTGCTTGTATGGAGGTTATTTTTATTTATGGAGGCATAGGAAGGAGGTAGGGATCAATTGAAAATCTGTTTGGGGTGTCTCTTCAGCTGACCGTTTGTGTCCTATTACATGCCACCGCCCTCAGCCCCTATTCAGTGATGGGAAATTTTTTTTTGCGGGGGGGTGGGAGGTAAGTGAAGACACCCACACCTGTTCAGTTTTGAAATCATGACTACCCTTTCCTCCAGTCTGTAATTTCAGTGATTTCATACAAAACAGGGCTGTCAGTTTTCTCTCCTTAGAAAAGAGAGAAGCAGACTAGCAAAAGAAAACTTGGGCCAAATGAAATCCCTCCTTCTGAAAACATTAATCAGCTCCATCCAGATTGTTCAACTCTCAAGCAGAAAACAGGACAGAGAGAATTAAGAAACAGGCTAAACATTTCTCTCCATCACTGAGCGTAAGAGCCAAATTGCCAAACTGTGTTTTTGATGATAAGAGATTCAGAAGATCCTAAAAAGAAACTTCATAAATACTTTTAGTTGTCTGCTTTTATCCTAATGTTTGCATCTGATGTTTTTCAATAATTTGGAAATACCAGTTGTATTTATTTCTTTTGTTTCTTGGATTTATTAACTTAGGTGGTTTTACTACTAAACATAATTCTTTAGAAGACCTCCTGTCCTGGAGAAAGGCTTTAAGTAAAATATACACACACTCACCTCACGAGGTCTTAACCAGTCAAGATCTTGGTATAATTTCGGTTACTTCTTTTCTAAAATAATTCGTAGACAGCTAAATTTTAATAAAGAATGTTAATGGTAAAATGTTAGTGCTTAAATAGATGAGTTTGTTTTGGAATCAAAGTTTAGTTTTTTTTGAATTATTTATCACACCTTTTGCCATAGGCTTTCTTTACAGAGGGAAAGGTGAAGGACAGTATCCCTAATTTATTTTAAGCTGTATGTTGGCATAAGATTATACAGCTATCCTTTGGAAAACAGTAAATAACTAGACCATGTCTATAAACACCCACCGTTAGGAATGTGGAAAAAAAAGAAAACCTAATTACTTTCATAGAAAACAGCCACTCAGATAACAGTTAACTAAAATATTGTTTGGCAATCCTTAGATGCTCCTCCTCCTCTAGTATAGAACCCTTTGGTAATATACACATATTTATACATGATGTAAATACACATATGCACAGGGTAGATGTTTATGTACATAACATAAAATATATACATACCCCAACTGAATCATTTGCATATAACATGCCCATGTGTAATAAACCAAACTTCTATGATTAACAATTCAGTCTATAAGTCTTAAAATAAGAAGAGTGAGTAAATCTCACCCCTATTGAAAATAATTTAAAAGTTTCTTTTGAAATCTGAATTGTGCCAACTGTAGATGACACCACAGAAATCAGTAAATAATACATGTGTAGTAATATTTTTAGCATATCCAGTTTAAAAGTGCTATGAACTGAAATAACTTGTTTTACATAAAATAAAAAGGGCATCATGCTTTCACTATGCACATTTGAAATATAAACATTCTATCTAAATTCAGGTATTCTTTGTCTTTTTTTCCCTTTGCAAATTAAATAATGTTATCTCAGAACCAAAATTAAATTCCAGACACACAAAAAATTAAATTCCTAGCATTGGTTTTATTTTCCACTCTACTGTAAAGAAAACATTTTTCAGTAGTTGAATTTTATGGGCCTTTATATCATTAAAAGACATTCAGTAGTCTAGTGATAATTCAAAATGTTGACACAAATTCAAATTTGAAGCATATATTTATACTTGAAATGATTTGTGTGATATGGGGTGACATTTTACTTATTTTCTGGTTCTTAGTATTTTGATTCTTTACATTTTCAAAGGCTTTTTATTTTTTTGGTTAAAATAAGGGCTACCATTAAGATGAATACATTGGCAAGAATCCAAATGCTCATTTGTGCTGAAAAAATGTAAGGAAATGTTATACCTAAATGTTATACTTTAAAAGCTATTTGTCCTAGATGAAAAAGGAATAAAAAAGATGTAGCTTTGAAATTTCCTTGAAGTCCATGATAGTAGGAGATCACTCAAGTAACGAGAGTAAGTTTTACTGATATTATAAAATATTTTGTTGACTTTTCTATGTTTGTGTATGTGTATATTTTTTTACTGAAAAACATATACGATGTTTATGATAGCATTTATTCCCACATGTAATTTATTGTTTATTTATTTCAGAGAGAGTATTTCAAAGACTGATGACTCAACAGTGGTGTCTAAATACTAGTGATGAGTTTTTGAAAATAAAAATCAGATTAGCCCAACTGCTTTTTGAAGTCTGTTTCATAATCTTTTAAAAAGTTTGAAGTTAAAATGATCAAAATACCAGAAGTGAAAAATTAAAAAAAAAAAAGAACATTACTTGGAAAGAGCTAAAAACTTTACTCTAGATGGGATTTAAAATCAACCACAAAAATAAGTTAGTCTTTTATTTTATAAAGTTTTCTATCTGACGATGTGGTATAATACAAGGAGGATAGGCCATATAATGATTTAAAAATGAACAACATTCATTCAAAAACTTGGGCTGAGAGTCATTCACTATAAAAACGTAAAATAATCTTTTCTGTTGATTTAATTAATGAAGTGGGTAAGGGACTATTATTTTAGTAGGCTCAAGTTGCACTTATAGGAAGATTTGTAAGGGTAAATACTTTGGCATGCTATGGCCTAAAAGCAGACAGAACTATAATATAGCAAATAAAACTCTGCAGAAGGTAGGCATCCAAAATTAAATTTCGTCAAAATATTTGGCAGTTAAAGAAAAGAAGGAAAAACGCTTATTAACTTAGGGCAACCATAAAATGTTGACAGATCTCAAGTTTCATATCCAAGTAGGCTCTATAGAAACTGATAGGGATGTTGGTGGAGTACAGGTTCTTATGTCAAACCATTTTTTCATAGTGAATTATCTTTTCAATACCCTCAAATTTAAACTCCAACTTCACAGATTAACTATTTTCTTCCTTCCTCCCTTTTTCTCTCTCACTTTCTCTCTCAAGTCCTCAAGCAGTTGAGTGAGGCTAATTTAGTGAGGTTCAGAGAGCCACCCGAGGGGGATTTCAGGGATCAGCCTCAATGTTTAGACATTATCAATGGCACACATCAAGGTGAGATACTTCTGTCTCTCTTAAAACATTTATTTTCTATCCTCACCCAGCCACCAGTGACTTTTAAGGAAAGAACAAAGCAATGTCTGCTGAAGGCAAAATAAATCAAAGACTTGAATTAATTCTGAGAACTCAGGCATTTCTGCTCTCCATACCATCTAGCTATTAAGAAAAAAACAAAGACTTAGAGAAATTTGAACTATCCAGATTGGCTATCTGTAGTGACTGCATTTGTAAGATAGCAAATAATTCTATAAAATACTGTTGATTCTTCTACCAATGTTATGAGAGATGGAATATACACCTGAATAGACCACCAGTTGAGATATTTACCAGGTTTAAATGAAAAAAGTTGAGGAGCCTGACTTGCCAGGTTTGGCTGAATATATTGATTGAAATTATTAGATAATTGTTCACCTTTCTACTTAGCCCCATGAGAGGAGACACGCACACAGATTTTACTTTAAATTAATGTTAAATAGTCCAACTGGATCGTTAAAGTTGTTTACATTTAGCAATGGATTCAAATGTTAACATTATACATCGAATGAATCTGAATCTTAGTCTCCTTGTAATGCTCTGACTTGGAAACATTTGCTGAGCACATTTAGGGAGGACAATTTTCTGACTGTAATTTGGTGAATGAAACGTTCGGTCCCTTTACTTTCTGTAGGGGACAAAAATCGAGGGAATGAGAGAAGACAACCTGGACGGTAGCTGATAATTATTATGCCCATAAAATATTTTAAAGTACTCTTTGGTAAAATAGGATAAGATTTGGGTTTCGCCTACAGAACATTAGTAAACATTAATTACAGGCCATTTAAAGAAACATGTCTAGTTGCAAATATTATTTTTAAAGCAGCACCTAGAATCTATATTAATAAGCTTTGCTTTCTCAAAAATTTCTGGAAAATCATATCACCACATTTGCATTCATCCAATTAAAGAAGACGAAGTATTGTTCTAATGCATAAAGCATGAAGACTCCAAGAACAAATAAAGATGTGTGCTAGATAAAAAGAAAATATTGCTAATTTCATATTTGGCATGATTTCAGGAGGGAATGGCCAGGTAAGAACTAAGGGCTAGTAATGCCTTATATTTATTTTTAAATTCATTTTATTAGACCAACAGAAATTGCTTTTTGTATTAATCTTAGAAAAAGTATAATAATCTTTTGAAATTTTTAATTATTCCTATCTAGATGAGCATAAAATAGAGAAATACTTGCTAGCATCAATGCTTGCTTGCACATAAATTAAACAAATAGAAATAATTAATGAATACATGAATGAAAGATGTTTAACAACTGGCCAGTTAGACCTGATATTGTTACAACTATTAGTTTTTTGCTATTTTGTTCTCTGGAGCCTCCAAGAACTTAGAAAATGTGCAGTTGTCACAGAATCACTAATTATTCCTCACCCCAGACCTTTTTCAATAAAGCCATGCCATCCACTGAAGATTTATGGCAAAACAAGATAGTAGACTTACGGCTTATTATTAGGAAATTCTGTCATAAAAATGTACAAGATTATTTTGGAAATGATACCTATAGGGATATTTATTTTGCTTCTTTCCTTTCTCATTTTAGAGTGAGGGCCTAATTCTCCATGTTGGCCATTGATCGTGGTGGAAGCTGTTGAGAGGTAGCCATGTAATTTCTTTATCTTTCACCTGCAAATTACACACATTATTTTGCAGCTCAAAATAAGCATTCCCAATGAGTTTTATTCAGTAAATGTCTTTCACAGCATTAGTACAGAACTGAGGTACAAAAGAATATTAATCTAATACATTCCAAAATTCAAATACTTGTGATTAATAAGCATTATTATCTATAAATAAGGCCCTAATGATACTTTGGCAGTGTTGTAAACACAAGAATCAGAGGCAATTATTGTCATTATTGTTCGGCAAGTACTTTCCATAAATACCAAATGGGTATTGCTGTCCAGCTACTTGGCAAGAAAGGTTCCTATAAAGAAACAGATGTTGGCCAATCAGGACTGGCTATGATTATCTGCCCTTCACCCAAAATGCAGAGCCCTTAAAGAAAGCAAAAAAGAAAAAAAAAAACTGCAAGACATCAAAACAGTTTTGACACGATTAAAAAATAAAGTCCTTATAATAAATATAAAAGCATCTTGAAAATAATGCTGTGTTCCAATACTGACTTTGGTGAATTGGATACATTAGCAGCCATTGTGTTGGCTGGAAGTAAAGGTCACCTGTGAGGCTCTGGACTCAGTGTGATGAGGTGCCCTGGGAGTAGAAATCTGTGGACAACAATAAATAAATTGTAGGAACACAAATAACCCTTCAAAGAGTACGGGCAGGACCATATCTTTATCCTTTTTCCCTTCCTCAGGCCACACAAAGCTCACTCCTGTCTTAAACAGTCCCAGCCCATCAGGCCCAGCGCCAACATTGTGTGTGTTTGTGTGTGTGTGTGTGTGTGTGTGTGTGTGTGTGTGTGTGTGTGTGTGTGCGCGTGCATGGGTGGTGGGCAGCTGACGCATACAAGTTAGAGCAGGTTGCTCAGCTCATAGAAAGTCCAGGCCCCAGCCGCTCATCCGCTCTGCACTCTGGGCCTTAGAAGTCACCGCAGGCCCAGCATTGGCTGCATCAGTGAGCTGACCCCGGCTTCCAGTCTTACTAAATCCAATGGCATTGGGTGACAGCTTAACTAGTTTTTGTGGAGAGGGAAAAATAGTTTTGTGTACATTTTCCTAAGGCATAGGTGCATTAAGTCTCTGGTACAGATTTGTTGTCTATTTTTCAATTTCCTTATACCAAGCAAGCCTCTGCTTTAAAGACATTATAGGTCTGGACAGCAGGACTGACAAAGTACTGACTTGGGCTCCAAGACATGGGAGAAAAAGTTAGAGGGGAGGAGTGGGGTAGCAGGGGGTAGGTGATGTTGGGAAGAAAAAACCCTTTTGCCCACCTTCGTTGGCAGTCAGTTCACTGTAGGCGTGTGCTTCACAGAGAATGCGTCCTGGGATCGGACAGGTCCACTTGAGGTGGGCGAGTTTGTTTAGTATGGACATCCCCCAGCCCCAAGCCCCCAGCAGACACAGCCTTATCAATGGCTTCAGGCTTGATGGGATTTCCCCTTCTTGCCTCAGGGAACTGAAGCAGAAAGGATTCCATCGCCCTCACAATAAACTAGGAGGGGAGCCAGGGAGAGGGTCCACCTATGCGATTTTCCACTGGCTCCTTCTGTAGATGTCCTTGCCAGTCTCAGCCTGGACTCTGCCCTGGAAGCAGGAGCTGCACTCAAAGACGCAGACGCTGGACTCTAGACCCGGGGCAGACAGGGGGCGGGGGGCCTATAGCCTGGGCACTGGGCACTCTGTCCTCTCTTTCCTTTTGAACTGTACCGATGTGCAGGGGAGAGAATGGTCCCTCAGAATTCAGCAGCCTGTGCTCAGTCTCCGAGTGTGCGAAGAAGAGAAAAGGTGAGCTCTGCTAAGCAAATCTTTTCTTATTTCCAAGCATAATGACTCAAAGAGAATTTCCATAGCAACAATGACAGCAAAGTAAAAATGACCAAATTTTATGAAGGACTTCCATACACCAGGTGTTGAAACAGGCACCTTGTGTGCATTGTCCTATTTAAGCCTCTAAATGCCCTTTGAAGTACAGTTTGTATCCAGTTTTGACAGATGAGCCTCCTAGACGTCTATGGGTTAAGTCATCTGCCCAGGGTACCTGGTTTTGAAATTCGGTCATGTCTCTTACAGACCGTGTTCTTTTAACAGCAATGCGTTACTCTTTACCCCCAAATTCTGGAGGTCCTCTGCTATTCTGAGATTTCCCAGATGTCTCCCTTTTAGGACACCCTTGTGTGAGCTTGCAGAGATCTGTGACATTTGTGAGTGCAGCGCCCCCACCAGGCTCACATCAAGACAAGGAAGGTAAAAAGCTCTAAGGCTCTTCCACCAGATATTTTTCTATATCACAGATGTTACAACTCTTTAAATATAACGAGAGATGATAACTGTTCCTGAATTCAAGCCCCCACAAAAACTATTTTTCAGAGAGGATGGCTTGAAAGGGTTCTATAGAGCTGAGATGTTTACAGTCATGAACTTCACATAATGTTTGACTTAACTTATACATTACAATATATCCAGATGGCACTAGCAAGTTTGACGTTGGGATTTATTTATTATTAATTCGTATTTCTAATGGCTGACAGAACTTTTCATGACCAATTGAAATGACAAAAAAAGGCATGATTAAGAATTGAAATATCACAGTCAGCCACATCTCCCAGCCCTACATGATAATAAGCACAGAATAAGGCTCAACATATTAACCTGAAATGATTCTTACAGTTTGGTTGGGATTGTGCATTTACACCAAAGTATGATATTACCTGCAAGTTACTATAAGGGTCTCAGAAGGTGCATGTATGTTTATCTATAAATTCTTGTGCTGAATATACAGATAGTAATTGTGTCGGTTTCTCTGTATATAAGCACCCTGGGGAAGAAAAGAGCCTCTTAATGGGAGTACCATCCCCTAAGCATGATGTTAACTATGGACTCCAGAGACTATCCTTGCTTCCAGGCTCATGGGAGAGCCTGTGTGGCTGCTTTGGTTGGTTCTCTCCTCCCTTTGCTCAGCCCGTGCACACCTTTGAAGGGACTGTGTGGACTTCTTGCAGGCACAGGCCACGGTCTTAAACCTCTTTACCTGGCCTCCTTCGGGAGACAGTGGAGCTGTTTCAGGGGAGCTCAGGATAAATCACTGAGGCTAGAGTCTGGGCACTCCGCTGGGGGCTGCTGTGAATCTGGGCACCGCTTTCCCATACACTGACCCTGGGCAAATGCTGGTTCCTGGCTAGTGGGAAAAGATGTGGTTTTGTTTGGTCTAAGAGGAAATATAGTCAGCCGTGGAACTTTGAGAAACACTGGTGCTCCACTCACAGCCACAGTGACATAAAGGGGGAACAAAACCTCAATAATGATTTCATTCTAAATGAAATCTTCATTGCCTCCAGTGGCCCCCAAAGGGAAAAAGAAATGTACTGTAAAGGTCAAAGTGAAAAGGTTACTTGGCTTTCACAAATGACTTTCACCAATTAATTAATTAGTTATTAATTAATTTTCTGCCTGATTTCAAGAAAGGATTTGAGGAAGGTTATAAAAATACATGACAGAAAGAAAGAAACTAAGGTGGGAAAATGTGCCAGGGTAAAGTCAGCATAAATTGATGTATCTCCTCAAATGCTACACTCTGCTTGAAGGTGGTACAAAGTTGTGTAAGATGACACGCGGTGGTACTTGCTTTCTCCATAGCAAAGAAATAAAAAACTTTAAAAAACAAGAGTTTCACAATAACTACCAAGCTATGTTAACTTTTATTTAAAAAGACTGTTTTCAAGATGAACTATTAATTACATGACTCAAATATATCCCCTAATATTTAACCTTAGGAAAAAATGTTCTGAGAGGAATTTACTGTGATATCGTTTGTGTTAAAAAATAAAAAAGCTAGTGTTGAATCTATTAGAATTTTCTATTGGAGAAATAGAATTGTGATATTCTCTGACAGTTTTTAATGCCAGCAATTGGCATTTTCTTCCTTTATTTACTTCCCATAAAATAATTTGACAGTTTATAAAATATAGATCACATCTGCTTCTTCCTCATAAGGCCCAGGAGGTCAATAAATGATGTATGTTCACTGTTTCTTCTATTTTTTTGTTTGGGTATTCAAGAGGCAGATGGTGTGAAGAGCCCAGTAAAGCGCCTTATATTGAGGGGTATATAAAGCCATGTGCACTAAGTCCCACTAGTTTAGTGGCTTGGTTGCTTCATGGAACCCTTTTGCTTTCAGTTTTCTCATCTGTTAAATTAGGGTATGGGACTGAGTTGATCTTTGAGTTGCCTTCTAGTCATAAAATTATGTGTTTTGAATTTTCTGTCATCTAGAAATCCATTAATGTAAGCATGATTTTTAAATACCTTGTTATATTTCAATTGATTCAAGACTTGGGTAAAGAAGAATAGAGGGCACTCTATTATGCAGTGTAAATCAATAAAATGAAAATGTATCCATTGACAACATTAGTATTTTTCACCTATTACAGAGCTGTGCCATCTCTTTGAATACAATACACTTTTATGCACCATTAAAGCATGCTTGACATAGCTTTCAACTACTTGGAAATGCTGGAAAGTTGAAAAACATAACATTTACAAAAGATACATCTGGTGCATATTTATCTGACTTGGAATAAGGAATCATTTAAGTACTGCTGAGCCATCTCCATATTAGGAGAAAAGATATGCTATGCCTAAATGTGCAATCGGTAGTAAAATACATGCAGGTTTTAATTTCTCTTATGCATATTTTTTTACTTGACACATGTTAAATATATGGAAATATTGATTAGGGCTTAATTCATTTATTTGAGTTGTTGGAATTGCTTTTCCCCTGAATTTTATAGGTTATGCCATTAAATCTAGTTTATGTTCTAGATGAGTTAAGTTTTGAAAGGGGTGCACAGTAGCACTTTCTACTTAGAAAAGCTACTTCTTTCAGTGCAGGAGTTCTTAACCTGAGGATGTGGACAAGTTAGACATCCTGAGATAAGCTTCAGGGGCTCTCTGAACCTCCGGAATTATATGCACACATTTGTGAGTGCATATATGCATATGATCTTTTCTTTGCTGGGAAAGGTCTAACTTACATCAATATATCAAAGAATCTTGTGACTCTGTGTAGTGTAGTGGAAAGATGGAATTGTAAATACTTGGGGTTATCCCCTACTAGTTGTTTAACCTACCTTCTGTAGCTGCCTACCTTCTGCAGGCCTTACCTGTAAAATAAAATGGTTGCACTAAACAATCTCAGATGCCCTTTCCAGCACCAGCACTCTGTAGCTCTGAGTCAGATTTGCACATACATCTACCTAAATATTGAAGCCACCAGTGCCCCCCAGCATTTGTTCTAGCCACAGCATTCATTTTTAAGTTGTTATTGTGGAGTTTCTGTGTGGCACATAGGGCTGCATGCATATCAAGCTGGGGAAAAAAGCACACCTAAAAATTGTATAGCTCTTCTAGAATGCCATGTGGCAGAGCATATGAAATATAACTTGCACCCTCCAGCTCACACACACTTTAATTAATGTTATGGGCTGTGCTTTAAACTGAGACAAGTGAGAAAATCAAGGTTAAGGACGCTCTGTTCTTTACTATGTAAAAGGAAAGAAGAGACAGCTATGTAAATTAAGGATTTCGTATCTCCTTGTCAATTTCTTATCCGTTGTCAGTTTGAATGATTTCTAAATCAGAAGAATGCTGGAGATCTGTTTTTCCATCAGTTTTGAGCCTAAGGAATTTGGAGCTGGAGTTCTGAGCCAGGAAACAGTCCTGTTTTGAATTCAAAGGCTCTACTGCTGAGCACAGATGCCAGGCTGATGATAAATTCTGAAAGGTTCAGCTTGATATTTCAACCCCAGAGGTCAGAGAGGATTCCTTGGAGTGGGCAAATGAGGAACAGCAAATGTGTCCAGGAAGCCTCTAGGTGTCACACAAGGAGAGTAGCCCCTTAACAGGATTTGGTAATGTGGTCAGCTTTTAAGAAAAATTTGTTATAGTGGGCACTGCTGGCCTCAGGCTATATGGTCTCTCTAAATTTCTATATACCTGAAATGATGTAACTCCATTATCTAGAAGGTTTTCTAAATTTTTCACTTTACACTTAGTTATGTTATCATATAGACCCAATCTTCAAAGCTGATATGATCTGCTGTGCAAAAATCCTCAATTTGAGAGATATTAATTGTACAGATTCTCCCAGAATTTTCTTTTTGAACCCTTAAGATCGATCGCGTCAGCATGGCAGCTGGGCATGCGGACTAACTTCACAGGCATGCTACAAACAAGATTTCAACTCAGAGCCAGACACATTCCCCCTCTTTTCTTCCACCAGATATTTTTCTGTATCACAGATCTGTTACAACTCTTTCAATATAATGAGAGATGATAACTGTTTCTGAATTCAAGCCCCCACAAAAGCTATTTTTCAGAGAGGATGGCTTGAAAGGGTTCTATAGAGCTGAGATGTTTACAGTCATGAACTTCACATAATGTTTGACTTAACTTATACATTATGATATATCCAGATGGCACTAGCAAGTTTGACGTTGGGATTTATTTATTATTAATTCATATTTCTAATGGCTGACAGAACTTTTCATGACCAATTGAAATGACAAAAAAAGGCATGATTAAGAATTGAAATATCACAGACCGAATTTCGATGAGGAAGGACAGAAAAGTATGTTTTTTTTTCTCAAGGACCATAGTTCTAATGCTCTAAAGCATTGCCAGAAACAGAAATACTTCCCACGCTATTTCCTTAAGCAATTAAGTTATTGATCTGCCTCTTACCATTACGTACGTTGATGGAAAGACACATCAACTCACCCTGAGAACCAGGCACCCCCAGGAGGTGGGAGGTCAGAGTAAATTGGCTGATGATGTGTTTTCATCTTGGAAGGAGAGGAAGTAAAAGACTAACGTTTGATGCCATTTTGTCCCACTGGAACTTACCTGAATGACCGAAGCTGTCCTGTGAGAGCTCTCTGTCTTGTTCTTTCTGCTTCTCCAGAGCACCACCCAGACAGAGAGGGGCAGCAGACACGTGTTTTGGTAAATGATACTTGAGCTTTCTACCTAGGAATATTCTTGTGGAAAACTTTGAGCATATTGATAAAGCAACCACAGTACAGTTAAATGGCATGCCATGGATAACATCAGCTGGTTTAACTATAACCCCTTTGGTCAACAATATGTCTGTTTATTCATATATGTATACTCAGGGTAAATACTATTTGACTTCAGTATCGTAAAGACTTTGGAAGAAGAAAGGAAATAAAATGCGTCAATAGCTCCTTAGAAAAAACTGCCTTGTAGGTTAAAAGTATCGTTACCTTTACAGTGACTCAGTGTTGCCATGCAGCAGGAGATCATAAGACATCCCATGAAACGGAAGGTGAAGAGAAACAAACAAAAAAACTGTCTCTTCACGCTTTGCCATGCAGCTTATTCAGAAATTTTCAAGCCCCTTCCCTAAGGCCCTGGTATTCCTGCTGTACTTAACATACATTATTTCGGTTTGGAAACACCATTGGTTTATCATGATAATTTCTTTGGTTGAGTAGAATTATTCAGAACTTGGTGATGGAATTCCACCCTGAACAAGTTATGCATAGGTGAGAACTGAGATCCTTCAACTTGGATTTCTAGCCTGGGCTCTCTCTGCCTAGAGATTTTCTTTTGTCTCTTGAACTTTTATATTTATTTCATTAATTACTTATTTATGTGAATTCCACGGCAGTGATTTTTCTTTTTGCTCAGTTTTATTGAGAAATGATTGAAATATATCAATGTATAAATTTAAGGTATACTGTATGATGGTTTGGTTTACATATATTGTGAAATGATTAGACAATAGGTTCCACTAATATTCATCATCTCAAATATATACAAAAACAAACACAAAATGTTTTTTCCTTATGATGAGAACTTTTAGGATTTATTCTCTTAGCAACTTCCCTGTATCAGGCAGCAGTGGGAGCTACAGTCATCATGTTTTACATTATATCCCTGGTACTTAGTACTAAATAAGCACTTAGTACTTATTTATCTTGTACTGCAAGTTTGTACCTTTTTATTGCCTTCATCCAATTCCCCCTCCCCTAACACCTCCACCTCTAGTAACCGCAAATCTCATCTTTTTTTCTGTGAGTTTCATGGGTTTTTGGTGGTTCTTTTTTTTTTAAGACTCCATGTGTAAGTGAAATCATATGGGCTTTGTCTTTCTCTGTCAATTTATTTCACTTAGTATAATGTCCTTAAGATCCATCCATGTTGTCACAAATGGTAGGATTTCCTCATTATTTATGGCTGAATACTATTCCATTGTGTTTATATGCCACAACTACTTTACCCATTCACCCAGCCATGGACACTTACGTTGTTTGCATATCTTGACCATTGTAAATAATGCTGCTATGAACTTGAGGATGAACATATTGTTTCAAGTCAGTGTTTTTGTTACATTTGGATATATTCCCTGAAGTGGAATATGATAGTTCTATTTTTAATTTTTTGAGTATCCTTTGTACTGTTTTTCACAGTGGCTATACCAATTTACATTCCCCAACAGTGCACAAGGTTTCCATTTTCTCTACATCCATGCTAGCACTTGTTATCTTCTGTTTTTTTTTTTTTTTTGATGATAGCCTTTATAACAGGCATGAGGAGATATCTCATCGTGGTTTTAATTAGTATTTCCCTGATGATTAGTGATGTTAAGCATCTTTTCATGTACTGGTCCTTTCATATATTTTCTTTGGAGAAATATCTATTCAGATCCTCTGCCCATTTTGTAATTGGGTCAACACATTTTCTTGCTATTGAGTTGTGTAAGTTCTTTTTATATTGTAGATATTAACTCCTTATTAGATATATGGTTTGCAAATATTTTTTCCTATTATGCAGTTTGTCTTTTCACTTTGTTGATGGTTTTTTTAGGTGTGCAGAAGGCTTTTTGTTTGATGTAGTACCACTGTTTTTTTTTAATTTTGTTGCTTGTGTTCTAGTTATCATATCCAAAAAATCATTACTAAGACCTATGTCAAGATTTATTCCTGTGTTTTCTTCTAACAGTTTCATGGTTTGAGGTCTTATATATGTCTTTAACCCTTTTTAAGTTAATATTTTTTGGTGTGTAAGGGTATGGGTCCAGTTTCATTCTTTGACATGCGAATATCTAAACATCTCAGGACCATTTATTGAAAAACTGTGTTTCATTGAGTATTCTTGGTTCCCTTGTCAAATATTACTTGACTCTATATACTTGGGTTTATTTCTGGTCTCTTGATTCTGTTCCATTGGTCTATTTGTCTGTTTTAATTCCAGTACCATACTGTTGATTACTATCATTTTATAGTATAGTTTGAAATCAGGAAATGTAATCTCTCTGATTTATTGTTTTGTCTCAGAATTTCTTTGTCTATTTGTGTCTTTTGTAGTTCCAGACACATTTTAAGAGTGTTGTTTCTACTCCTGTAAAAAAAATACCATCAGAATCTTGATAGGGATTGCATGGAATCTATAAATGACTTTTGGTGGTATTGACATTTAAACAATATTTATTCTTCCAATCATGAACATGGGATACCTTTTCACTTATTTGCATCTTTCTCTCTTTCATCAGTGTCTTATAGTTTCAGAGTAGGGATCTTTCACCTCCTTAGTTAAATTAATTCCTAAATATTTTATTGTTTTTGATGCTATTTTAAATAGGATCAATTTTTAAATCTCTTTTTTCAGAAAATTCAGTATTAGTGAATAGAAACAACATTCATTTTCGCATGTTAATTTTGTACACTGGAACTTTACTAACAGGTTTTTAATTGAGTCTTTAGGGTTTGCTCTGTAATAAAATCATGTCATCTGCAAATAGAGACAATTTTGCTTCTTTCCAGTTTTGATGCCTTTTATTTCTTTTTCTTGTTTGATTGCTTTAGCTAAGAGTTCTAGTGCTATGTTAAAAAGGAGTGGTAAGAGTGTTTATGCTTGTCTTGTTTCTTAAAGGACAAGCTTTAATGATCTTAAAGGAAACGCTTTCAACCTTTTACCATCAGGTATGATGTTATCTGTGGACTTGTCATATATGGCCTGTATTATGTTGAGATACAGTTGTCTCTGCTTATCTGCAGCTTTGGTTTCTGTAGTTTCAGTTACCTGTGATCAATTGTGGCCCAAAAGCAGATGATTCTCCTTCTGATGTGAGGTCAGTAGGTCAATAATTACCTAATGCTACATAACAATGCCCACATCATTCATCTCACTTCATTTCATCATGTAGGCATTTTATCATCTTACATCATCACTAGAGGAAGAAGGTTAAGTACAGTACAACAAAATAGTTTGAGAGACAGAGATCACATTCATATAACTTTTGTTATAATATATTGTTATAATTGTTCTGTTATTATTAGTTATTGTTAATCTTTTACTGTACCTATATTATGAATTAAACTTTATTGTAGGTATGTGTGTATAAGAAAAAATGTTATATAGGGGTTCAGTGCTATCCATGGTTTCAGGCATCCACTGTGGGTCTTGGAACGTATCTCCTGTGATAAGGGGGTACTACTGTATGTTCCTTTGTAACAATTTGTTAAGACTTTTTATCATGAACAGATGTTGAATTTTATCAAATGCTTTTATTGCCTCTGTTGAGAAGATCATATAATGGTTTTCTTTCATTTTATTGATGTGATATATTGCAGTGATTGATTTGTGTATATTGAACCAGCCTCACATCCAGAGATAAATTTCATTTGATTTTGGTAATGATCATTTTAGTGTGCTGCTGAATTTGGTTTGCTGATATTTTATTGAGAATTTTTGCATCTGTGTTTTTTAGTGATATTAGCCTGTAGCTTTCTTTTCTAACAGTGGCCTTTTCTGATTTTGGTATCAGGATAATGCTGGCCTTGTGAAATGATTTTGGGGGAGTCCCTTATTCACTGATTTTTTTGGAAGAGTTTGAGAAGGAGTTCAGAGTCTTTTGTGAGTGTTTGGTAAGATTCACCCACTGGTCATCTGGTCCTGGGTCTTTCTTTGTTGAGGTATTTTTGATTACTGTTTCTATTTATCTATTCAATTAATCTATCCATATTTTCTATTTCTTCCTGATTCAATGTTGGTTAAGGTGTATGTTTCCAAGAATTTTTCCATTTCTTCTGGGTTGTATGGGTTTTTGGTGTACAGTTGTTCATAGTAGCCTCCTATGTTCCTTTCTATTTTTAATTTGGTTAAGTCTAACAAAGGGTGTGTCCATTTTGTTTATCTTTTCAAAGAACTGACTCTTAATCTGGTTATCTATTCTGTTGTTTTTCATTTGTTTCCTTTCTTCTGCTGTGGGCACAGTTTGTACTTTCTTTTCTAGTTTCTTAAGTCATAGAATTAAATTGTTTATTTAGGATCTTTTTTGTTGACATTTATTGTTATGAAATCCCCTCTTAGAACTGATTTTGCTGTATCCCACAAGTTAGGGTATGTTGTGTTTCCATTTTGGTTTGTCTCAAGAAAGTTTTTAATTTTCCCTTTAATTTCTTTGAGTCACTGGCTTTTCTCAGGAAAGTGTTGTTTAATTTCCAGTTTTCCTCTTGTTATTGATTTCTAGTTTCATGCCTTTGTGCCAGAGAAGATACTTGATATGATTTCAGTCTCCCTGAATTTGCTAAGACTTGCTTTGTGGCCTAACATATGGTCCAACCTAGAAAATGTCCCATGTGTGCTTGAGAAGAATGTGTGCTCCGCTATGTTGTATGAAATGTCTGTATATATCTATTAGGCCCATTTGGTCTATAGTGTTGTTCAAGTTTCCTGTTTCCTTACTGATTCTCTGGGTGATCTATCCATTGTTAAGAATGGAGCATTAAAGTACCCAACTATTACTGTATTCCTGTTTATTTCTCCTTTTAGGTCTGTTAGTTTTTGTTGTATATATTTAGGTGCTCCAATGTTGGATACATAAATATTTACAATTTTTATATCTTCTTGATGTATTGCCCCTTTTATCATTATATAATGATATATACTTTTACTATTTTTACTTAAAGTCTATTGTCTGCTGTAAGTATAGCTATACCTGTTTTTTTTGGTTACTATTTGCTTGAAATGTCTTTTTCTATCCCTTCACTCAATGTCTAAAAGTGTCATTAAGGCTAAAGTGAGTCTCCTGGAGTGGCTTTTTAAAAAAAATCCATTCAGCTATTCTATGTCTTTTAAGTGGAGAGTTTAATCCACTTATGTTTAAATTAATTATTGATAGGTAAGGAGTTACTATTGCCATTTTAAATATTTTATGGATGTTTTGTAGCTCCATTGTTTCTACTGCCTTTTCCTGATGTCTTTTTGTGTGTTTTAATGTCTTTTGTTATCAGTATACATCAACTTTTTTATTATCTTCTTTTGTGTGATTACTATAGAATTCTCCCTTGTGATTACTAAAAGACTTATGTAAAATGTTTTAGACTTTATAACACCCTGCTTTAAAATGATAACAGCTTAAATTCAATAGAATTTTTAAACTTTACACTTTTATTTTTCCTCTCCCTTACATTTTAGGTTATTGTGGTTACAACTTACATGCTTTAAAAAATATTGTGTGGCTAATACATTATTAACATTATTTAGTTATTGTTCTTTTTACTACAGTATTAAAAAAAACTTCTAGACTAGACCTATATAATAGATTATGCACCACTATTACCATATTGTAAAATCTAACTCTGACTGAATATTTGCTATAACCAGTGAGATTTAATACCTTTTTATATTTTTATTTTGCTAATTAGTGTTCTTTTACTTCCACTTAAAGAACTTCCTTTTACATTTCTTGTAAGGCAGAACTGGTGGTAATGAATTCCCTCAGCTTTTGTTTGTTTGGGAAATTCTTTATCCCTCCTTTGTTTCTGAAGGACAGCTTCACCAGTATAGAATTCTCGGTTGACAATTATTTTCTTTCAATGTTTTCAGTATGTTATACCATTGTCTTTTGGCCTGAAAGTTTCTGTGAGAAATCTACTCATAGTCTTATGGGGGTCCCTTGCATATAACTTCTCTCTTTTCTCTTGCTGTTCTTAAAATTCTTTGTCTTTGATTTTGACAATTTAATTATAATGCATCTCAGTGTAACCCTATTTGGGATCCTTTGGGTTTCATGGATCTGGATACCTACTTTTCTCACCAGGTTCAGAATGCTTTAAATATACTTTCTGTCCCCCCTTTTTTTCTGTTCTTCTGGCATCCCCATAATATGAATAGTTTCTTTTCATTGTGTCCCAAACTTCCCAAAGGCTTTCTTCATGCTTTTTCACCCTCTTCCCTTTTTGATCCTCTGATGGGGTAATTTCCATACTCCTATCCTCCATGTCACCAATTCTTTCCCCTGTATGTCTGTTTTTGAAACTCTATTGAATTCTTCAGTTCTGTTATTGTATTTTTGAACTCTAGGATTTCTGTTTGGCCTTTTTCATGATTGTTAATTCATTTTCAGACTTTTCGTTTTGTCCATGCATTGTTTTCATAATTTTGTTTAGTTGTCTGTTTGTGTTTCCTTGTAGTACATTAAACTTCCTTACAAGGATTATCCTGAATTTGTCTGACAGTTCACACCTCTCCATTTCTTTAGGATCAGTTTTTGGAGCTTTATTAGTTTCCTTTGGTGGTGTCATATTCACCTGATTTTTCGTGATCCTGGCTTCCCTACATTGGTATCTGTACTTTGAGAACTGGGCTCCTTCTCCAGACTTTGTAGGTCTGCTTTACCAGAGACAGTTCTTCACCAAACAGCTCAGTCTGTGTTTCTGGGTGTGTCTGCTCATAATGTCTCTGGGCCTTCTCTTATGGTCAAGGCAGCTGTTTGAGCTGTGAGGACAGGGATGGGGGTGTGTGTCACTGGCTGAAAAAACAGGTGACCAGAACTGCTGGCTTGATTCCCCAACCAAATGAGGCTGTAGGATGGGTTCCACCATTGCTTGGAGTCTCTGGTCAGGTTTACTAGATGTTTGGGACTGGGTACTATATTCAGGATAGATGGAGCTCTGAGTCTGCTCCCTGCCTTGGCAGGGCAACAGGCCAGCCCCCTGGGCCTGTTCAGTTCATTGTTCAAGGACCCAAATCAAGCCTGAGTGTACACTGAGTACCCTGGTCAGGTGAGGCCACTGTTTTTCTCTACATATGGGAGATGTCATGGGCTATGCTCTCTGTTCAAGTGCCCTGGTATAGGGCTGTTGAATGGGCTATGTGGCTTCCTGCCCAGGCATAGTAGAAGCAGCTGTCTGGTGGGTAATGCTCTTTGTTTGTTGTCTTAACTCAAGCTGACCCATACCCCAAGTTTTCTGACTTAGCAGGGCTGCTGGCTTTGCTCTGCAAGCCACCAGCTCTGTGAGGGAAGTTTTGCTAAGTAAATATGAAACAGACATATAGATTAAAAAAAATAAAAGAAAGGTTCTGTCACTTTGTCTCTCTTTAGTGAAGGTGCTGAGATCAGAAATCTAAATGATTCTTCTATGGGTGTCATTTAGAAAATGTGGTCATAACATTATACGGTTGGTTCTGTAAACTACTTTTTTATGTTATGGGTTGTAAAGCATTATCATTTTAAATATAGAAGCATTTCCTTTTTTATACTAGCTGTCCTAAGAATACTATACAATGTTTTAAATTACCTCTTTTCTTCATATAATCAACCAAGAATATTTTTTCTGATGGAAAATCTTACTACAAAAGACAAGGAGATGTGCTTTTTAAAGATATAATTCTCCATCAGAAAAGGGATAGGCTACTAAGTTATCCAAATAAAGTGGAATGTGCTATTAAATTATCCCTTCAATTTTGGGAATTTATGAGTGAATATTCACAATGCAACATTGTGTGTTCATATTGTACATCCAGAATTTAAGAAAAATCAGTAATCTTTTTTGAGAAAGCACTGGAAGTTAATTTTTAGAAAAGCATATCATGTGTCTATACACTTAAATGGCTGGGCTCTTTGAACTGAAATGATTGAAATTACACTGTAAATTTGAGTTAAGTTGGTGAATCAGTTTAACTCAATGAATTGGATGGTTCAAGTAGATAGAACAAAATCAAAGAAGCTATAAAGGGGACACACCCCTCCAAATGAGGCATTTCTTATGGCATTTGCAAAGAAGTGAAGAAAGATCACAGACTTTTTTTATAGTTATTTGAGGTGAATGTATAACTTTATGGGTACGTAAAGTAGGAAAATAAGTGGGCAAAAACAAGTAAAAATTGGAGTGTTACAACAAAATATTTTTTAGGAACCTGCATATGTTTTGCATTTCAAAGGCTTTCCTTTCTCTCATTTTTGGTTATGCCTTTTTGAGTAGCTAATGTATTTATCAGAACTGATAACCTGAGTGAGATGATTTGGCCCTTGGTTATGTTTCTAGTGCCTCTGATGCCTATTTCAATTTTTTTTCTAAGGAGACAGTGTGTATTTACTTTTTGTAGAAATAATTTTTCATTTCAAACTGCTCCATTTTAGGTTTTATTTTTTTCATTTTGCTCTTTGGATTTTCTTCTGTTACATTTTTTTCCTATTGGTATTTAATTTATCATTTCCATATTTATTTTTGCTTTGCTCTGGTTTCCATTTTTTCCCAGTGATATTGTGGGAATTTCTCTGCCCTGCCATTGAGTTTCCTTTTCAATATTCCTTGTGCACCTATCAACTATCTTGATGAATAGCTTCCTTATGTCTCTTCATTCTCTTTGGTTTTATGGATGTAGTGTGTTGTCATCTTCCTATGGAGATTTCCCAAGCTATTGGAAATTTCAACCCAATATATGTTGATGGACAACACATTTACAGTTTTCATTGAATTTCTAATTGGCTTTGCTCCCTAATTTCTTTTCCACATTGCTCAGTCTTCCTCATGGACATAGAGTCTGTCTTTTTCACTTACCTGTCTGGGTCCTTCTGTCTGGTAGACTTTGGTTATGTCTAAGAAACTCTAGGTTGAGATTTCTGCCTAGCCAGCTTAACATGGGCAGTTAAGTACATTCTTCTTATCAGCTTACTAGATAGCAACTACAACCCATTTTTTTTTTTGAACAGACTTGACTTGTAGTAGGAAGACCCCTTAATGGAGGTGGCATTTGTGCATATATTTGGTAAATAGATAGCCAGATGGGGTTCTAATAGGGACTGTGAACTTACCATTGCTTGTTTCACCCTGAGTAAACCACTGAATTCTCTGCAACTCTATGCATTCTTGGAGATAATAACACCCTACTCATCACCCTTTTTGTGTGAATTTTGTTCTTGGAGCACTTATAGTAAGTGCTAATAATTTCCTCTGTACTTACCTATATAGAGACCTCAGAAAACTTAAAGTTGTACAAACGAGACACAATAAACATGGTAGACATGGTAGAAGTTGGCATGATAAAAATAATGCTATTAATAGAGCACTTAAGTGTTTCAAAGTTCATTCATATTGCCCATTTTATTTTATATTTACAATGACCTTGAGATCTGGTGAGGATCCCAGACCCCTCACAGGAGAATTGGGGCATCTCTTTGGGACACTGCTGCCATGTGATTTATTTGGGAGGAAAGAAATGCCCACTAAAAAGCCACATGGATATTCTGGAGGTAAAAGTTAGCAAGAGATTATCCTGAGTGTGGAAAATTGGATCCATTCAGCCTCATGGGGAAGAGGAGTTTTATGTTTCATTTCCAAGTTCAGAGAAAAGAAAACCTTTCTTTTCTTTCCTTTGTGTTGCTGTTGGCAGGACTTTGTAAGATTGCAACTCACATATAAGATGTTCTGGTCCAAATTTTCAAAGAGCCTCTGTACTTTGCATGTGTTAGATTTTTCATGCATAGCTACAGTGCTGGGTGGTGGTAGAATCTGTGGGGTGGAGCGGAGGGTGGGCACAGATGGGCTTTTTACATTTGCCACCTCGGTTTGAATGTGGAAATGTACTAGTTTTATGAGATTTGGTTTTCTTAAAAGTAGACTTCCTTAAGGAGGCTTATATCTTGAGCAATCCAGTCTTTAAATGAACAGTTCTGAGAATGATGAGGAATCTGTGCCTGTCTGCCTGGATCGTGGTGAGAAACTGGTTTCTTGTTTGATAACAGAACTCAGCAAATAGAGAGCTCTGCGCTGTCTCGCATTTTGTGTGGGCTAGAATGACTCAGTTGCTTACTGGTCATGTCATATGTTTTTCCCAGGTACTTTTTGCCTAGAATGGACTCTAACTAGGGAATGAATAAATGTCTCAGGGCTAGTGATTTGATAACAGAATAACTTGAGAGTTTGGTTTATTTTCAGAAAGATACAGATTCCTTCTCTCTGATGTGACTACCAGTCACTTTAAATGTCCTGTTTTGGCTATTTGCCATCTGTGTCTGTTAGGATAGAGAAGGTTATCCCGTGGTAGAAAATAACATGATAATCTTAGTGGCTTAAAATAATGAGTTTATTTCTTGATCCCATTGCTTGCCCATTGGGGGCGAGAAGGGGTGTCTTCCAGTGTAGACATCTGGACTCAGGATGATGCAGGCACCTGATTACACCTCCTTCCATATGCACCATAACAGGGAGAACCTCTTAAAGCTTCTGCCCACATTTGACACCTGTCACTTCTCATATTTCATTGGTCAAAAAGGTCACATGACCATGCCTAACTTCCAAGTAGCTGGGGACATTCAACTCTACTCTGAGCATAGCAAGAAGAGAATAGAAAAATTAAAACTGCTTATTACTCTTCATCATCCACTAAACATAACCACACAGGGAAGGAATTCCTCGATGATTATGGTAACTAGCCCTGCCAGTGTGAATTTCTCTGCCCCAGAGATTTTTGAGCATTGGTAAAAAGTGTTGTCATATATCTCCACCATAGTCCCCATGAACTGAATGCTCTGCATCCTTGGAATCTTATGATGCAGCAGCTGCAAGGACTACTGATGCTTTGAAGTGCTTCCAGTCACAATGGTTATGATGAAAATAATGGTGAAGAATAAAACCCACCCACAGAGAGGAACATATCCCTCAAGCACTTGCTTAGCTTCTACATTTTTTCCACTTTCTTCTAAAAAAGTCTTAATCAAGCCTTTCAAGTCTTAATTAAAGGACATCTTTGTGATCAGATTAATCAACATTTGATGGTCAAGGAAGTTAAGATTCTAAGAATGTAGAGAGAGTAAAATTTCTCAAGTCTCTAACATTTAAGTTGAAGTGTTTAGTTCATTTTGGGGGATTTGTCTTGTAATTACCACCCTTACCACCTCCACCCCCACCCTCACCACCTCCACCACCACTGCCCTCATCACCATCACCATCACCACCACCTCCGTCACCCTCACCACCATCAGTGCTACCACCACCTGTCATTATAAAGCACACTTGTGTGACCCATATGTTTCTCTTCAGACCATCATGGGAACCATAGAATTAGGTAAGATGTTTAGTAATTAAACTTGTTTCTTTTTCCCCTCCACACTGCATGGTCTAGAAATTTAAAAAGTCATGGAAGGCTATTGCTCCGCTGAGTTAGTTGCCTCACGGCGCTCTCTGCGGGCATCCCAAGAGCCCGTCGTTCCAGCGAGGTGCTGGGCGCTCCTCAGGCCGGCGGCGTGGGTGAGCAGGCACCATGCTGGTCTTCATTTCCACCAGTCAGATCCTCCTAACCAATGTGGCGGTGGTTCGGATGAAGCGCGCCGGGAAGCGCTTTGAAATCACCTGCTTCGAAAATAAGGTCGTTGGCCGGCAGAGCGGCGTGGAAGAAGGTCTTGACGAAGTTCTACAGACCTACTCAGTGTAAATGTTTCTAAAGGTCAGGTTGCCAAGAAGGAATGTCTGATCAGTGCATTTGGAACAGATGATCAGATTGAAATCTGTAAACAGATTTTGACTAAAGGAGAGGTTCAAGTATCAGATAAAGAATGGCACATGCAGTTGGAACAAATGTTCACGGACATCAGAACTATTGTAGCTGACAAATGTGTGAACCCTGAAACAAAGAGACCATACACTGTTATCCTTATCGAGAGAGCCGTGAAGGACATCCACTATTCAGTCAAAACCCACAAGAGTACAAAACAGCAGACTTTGGAAGTGATAAAACAGTTAAAGGAGAAAATGAAGACGGAACGTGCTCACTTGAGACTTCGGTTCATTCTTCCAGGGAATGAAGGGAAGAAGCTGAAAGAAAAGCTCGAGTCACTGATCAAGTTTATAGAAAGTGAAGACTACGCAACAGTTAGAAATTGTGTGTCTGATTGACCCAGGCTGCTTCAGAGAAATTGATGAGCTAATAAAAAAGGAGACAAAAGGCAAAGGTTCTTTGCAAGTACTCAATTTGAAAGATGTGGCAGAAGGAGATGAGAAATTTGAATGACGTTCATCAGTCTCTTCAGCTGTAAAACACTAAAGCATTTTCATTTCCCACAGTCCTGTTCTTTCTTTGATCTGCCAAGTACTTGCTCAAACTATGTGACCTCCCCATTTTATGTTAAATGTATACACAAAAAGACTTTCCTAAACAAGTATTATAATGTGGGAGATTAATTTCAGTTTAATTTTAAAGTGGGGTTTTAGGCAAAAATGAAAAATCCAAAATATAAAGTCCAGAGTTGCATTTTGTTACTGTCTCATGCCTTTGTGACCTTCCAAAATAAAAATTATTTGAGGCAATTCTTGTGGATAAAACTGTAAGTTTTGTGCATTATAATAAGATAAATTAGGGAGGATATGTCTGTATGACAAAAAGGGAGTTTGCACTGAAAAATGAAACAATGTCTTATTTCTACTTAATGAAATGTAACTTTAGGAGTAACTATATTGTGATCTAATATAAAGCTTCAATGATGACTTCCTGATTACGTTCAAAATAGATACATGATGACTGTGCAAGACTTAAGTAATACTCATCCAACATGCTGCCATAACCTAGATTATTCATGGTAAATAAAAGTCATTTCTAGTTCTTAAAGTTTATATTAATGTGGCTAAAATATGCAATAAAACCACTGTTTATTTTTATTAAACTACAAAAAAGTCATGGAAGAAAAGTGGCAACTCAGAACTATGTTGGGGACTGGGTTTGGGCTAAACCTATCTTCCTTCCTCTTGGCTTTTCTCCTTTCAGTTCTCTTCCCATGGTACTTGGTCTCTTCCTTTAGACTTGGGAGAGAACCAGAGCTAATAGATGCGCTGTCTGCAGCCTTCAGGAAGGGCCGTGCGCCCCTAAGGCTCTCCCCTTGGCTCCCCCACCACGCACTTGGGAGCCAGAGCTAATGGATGCCCGTCTGTGACCTGCAGAGGGCCGTGTGCCCCCACAGCTCTTCCCTTAGCTCCCCCACCACACACTCAGGTGCACCCCTTTGAAGGGCACAGGGGGGTCAAGGTTTCCTAGGTTGGGGATATTTTTCCTGCAAAACTCTGCTCACCAGCCAAAAGGGGGAAACTGGAAGGACCCGTCTAAAGTAAAGAGGCGTAATTATCCAGCAAATCAGAATGATTTGGCAGAATCACTGCAGTTGGCAGGTCACACCCAGAGGTGATGCCCCAGGCCTCTGGGAATAGTGTTCAGAGTGGGCTTTCTTTGGGGGTGACTCCTGCCGTCCACTAAGCTGTGGAGATTAAGGTTCTGTCATAGCTTCTGGCTTATGTGGTAAGGATGGCACCTTGGAGCCTTGCCCATGTCGATGTAGTTTTAACAACCCTTTGCAAGACCTCCAGGCATCCATGTCTTTAAACATCCTTGCTGGCTGAGGTCATGGTGAAGAGTACAGAGATCCTGGCCCAAAGCTAAATCCCTAGAGCTTTATTTAACCTCCCCCCTCTCCTCCTGCCAAATATTAACAAAACAAGGATGTTATTAAATTACCAATCCTGGCTCCAACGGAATATTTGCCAAGAATTCCATTCTTCCACATCACATAATACATTTTATTTTCCTTTTGGGGATTTGTTTTCTGAATCGGTTTACTTCTTTGTGGTCTAATAATCAGCAAATGGAATTCTCTCCATTTTTCATCCTTCATCATTAGGGGAAAAATACAGTATCACTTTCTGGCAAGAAATAAATATCTCAAAATGAGAGACAATATTTAGTGACCAAAAAAACAAAAATCCCTCGAGAGTACTACTTTTCTGATGAATCAGAACTGGAAGTGATTAAGGGCTCAGTGCATTAAAACAATGAGCACTCAAGTCTGTTCCCCCATTTTCATAAGGAAATCAAACATCCTTTTTTTAAGTAAGTGGGGGCTGCTTAACAAATCTTTAAAGTGAGCCACGGATAAGTGCACTGGCATGGTTTGAGGAAATTAAAAATATTTATTTTACTGAACTAATATTCCCTGCTGGAGATTAAAGCAGTGAAGGGATCCCACAACTGTTAGATACTGTTCAGCAATTTAGTTTCTGTCAGCTTGAACTTGAGTACAAGTTTTCAGTTGTAACTAACTAAATTCATATAAAATGTTCCTTGAATATGAAATGGGATTGTCTCAGATTGTATATTCAAATAAAAATATACTTAGTCTAATTTTATTTGAATTGGTGGATTTAAAAAAATACATTCAGAATTTGAAATTCCTGAGAATCTTTAGGTTGATTAAAATGTTGGTATGCTGTAGAAATTAGGATTTCAAGATCTTATATTTTGATCATGCTAGTTTGGAAAGTTCTTTTTGCCACATTGTAATGTATTTCATAAGAAAACAGTTTTAAAGGCATTATGTAGAAATCAGGACTAGCTATTTTCATGTTAGGCTACTACCTCATAGCTATTTGAATCAGTGCATACTATTTGCAGTTGGTTGTGATCTGTTTAATCAATTCGTGGGTGTACGATGCAGCACTTATTTAATTTTTATTTTATATTTATAAAGGAAGGGATATCCGGGACATAGATATATTACACTGAGATAGTCATGTGTTGCTCAGGAGGCAGATAGTAGCTACAATAGTTGTATCAATGAGTGGTTACTATGTTCCAGGTAATAGACTAAAGGATTTTATGTCCATTATTGCACATGATGACTTTTACCATTTTGCAGTAACTATAATTATCATCCATTTACAGGTGAGGAAACTGACAACTTGAAGAAGATACCTAGCTTTCCCATGAGCCTTTAGCTGGCAAGTGGAAGAACTGGAGTGCTCCTGAGATGTCAGGTCGGTTTTCTCTGCCAGGTGTTGTGGGGTTTCCTTATCATAGGCAGAGACGTGGGTATTTAAAGATGGTGGTAAAGCTCCTGGGGTAAAAGGTGGTAAGTGCAATTCCCATCCTCTTTCTCTTCACAGAGGACCACCTTGCACTTTCAAGCAGGCTTTTCCATGAAAAAGCTAACATGGGCAAGTACCCAATACAGTCCCCAGTGTGCTTTCTTCCAGAAGATTACAAAGACTGGGAACCTAGCCTATTATTATTAATATTTTAAAAAAGTTATTCTGGCTTCTTTCAGGGCCATATCAGTTTCAAACATCACTGTCACGGTGGGAGCAACCGAAGTTGAAACCGCCTGAATGCTAAATGTAGCCCCAGAGCGGAAACTTTGCTTTAGAGTTGCAAAGTCGCTGGAATATTCATAGAAATGTAATATGAGCAAAGGATACCAAGTCAGTGTCAAAACTTTGTTCCAAACCATATTTGCTATTTGTGAGACTGGCTCCTCAGGGCTCGGCTGGAGATAAGGTAAGAGGCAGAGCAGGGTGGGTACAGCATGTACCCAGGGGCTCCCCTGCCCCCTGGATGCAGGGGCTTCTCTCTACAGGAATTAGTGTTTGGAATGGGGTGCCACTCTAGGAGGACCATCTCTGCCTCAGAAATGGAAATCTTTCCTCTGTGTTGCCACCCCAGTTTTGTGCCTGAGTTTGAAACTGAAACAATGTAGGAGCCTGTAGGAAAATCATTGTATGGTGGGAGTGTGGAAGTGACACCACTTGCTTTTCCCTTGAAAGTCTCCTGATCAGGTTACTGATTAAAAAAAAAAATCATAGCAGCATAGGCCCTGATGAGTATCATCTTCAGATGCTGGAATCATATCTTTAAACAAACCAAAGGGATTATCTACTGATGACCCAAATTTCCTTTCAAGAATTAACAAATCTCTCATTTTTCCCCCCCTAGGAACTCTACTCATCTTTAGTTAATCTAAGAATTAACATTTAGCAAATTACTGCCTCAGTGCCTTAAATGAGGTATGTGCCTAGTGGCTCCATTGATTAGAACTCTGTGCTAATGAGGTCACGAGTTTAGTCCCCGGGAGGGCTGCCTCACTTCACATGGTCCCACTCTGAACCACAACCAGGCCTCCAAATGCACACTGGTCACAAGTGGCTTTCTGAGGGAATAAGCCACACAGATTCTTCACCATTTGTGGGAAAGAACAATGCAAAGCAGGTGCTTTGGGTTCACTTAGAATATGACAGGGATCCCATGGGGTGACAAAATGGTACCCCAGAGGCTGCAACAACTTCCAGCATACTGTTCAAGTGCCATGCTTCCTGGGGGTGGCTTCTGTGCTGGGAAATCCAGTTTTGACATGTGTAGGAGGTTTCAGTCATGAGCCTTGAAGGGGGTGTCACCTGGGAACAGAGGAGGCTGGCTGCTGTTTGGAGAGGCAGACTCAGAGGGATGCTTTATGGGAATTTTGTTGAATTTTCACTGATCACTTATTTAAAAGATGGGTCATTTGGGGCCTTCCAGTTATTGTCTGTAGTCATGCAACCCATGGGACCATTTCTGCCACAGCTGGGCCACTCCAGCCATTTGCCTCAGGCTGGTGGGAGATGCAGTAGCTAGGAGTTTTAGGAGTGTGGGTGATTGCCCAATTCTCACTCTCATGCTTTCTTTCATTTCCCAGTTTCAGAAACCACTTTACTAGACTGAGGTCCAGTTCTGAAGTTTCATCTCACCCAAGCATGACCAGGTGCTCGATGCCTCTGAGGTCATTTCTTGGGCTTAGAGCAGAATAATGCCTAGTAAGCTCCAGGTGTTAAACCTAGCATCCTCCCCATCTTTCTCCCATTTACTAGAAATACCTTCTCCAGGACAGAAGCCATTTCTTTAAAAGAAAAAAAAATTTTTTAAACATTAATCACTGTACTCTTATCACCCAGTGGAATGCTTTGGATACAGTAAGAGTTCAATAAATATTTGTTGAGTGAATAAGTGGATGAAAGAATCAAATGTAGAATTGGTTCCATTTTGACAAAGGCAATTTAAAAAACGTTACCCTATCATTATCTTGTTCTTTTTGTCACAAAATTATACATAGTTATTGAAAATAACTCAGAAAATAGATATGAGCAAAAATTAAGAAAGTAAAAAGTACCCATAATGTCATTCCTCAGAGATAACCTTTCTTGACATTTTGGGGTACATGATATTCATATCTATATGTATTTCCACCATATATATGTAACTCAGACAATATGTATTATTGAGTAATTTTTTGACTTATGTCAAAAAACTTTTTATGAAATTATATATTCTTCCACATCATTAAAAAAAATTTTTCCTGAGTGTTTATTGCATGACTTGAGTTCACCTTAATCAGTCACATATTATAATATCCTTGTGGCTTAAACTTTCTACATAACTTTGTTTATTTCCTTGGGATAAATTCCTACAAGAGGAATTGCATGGTTCCATGGTTTTCTAATTTGCTATTTGCTAGTTCACAGGCAGAAAGTATATTGATGTTCTTAAGCTTTGGATTTCCCTTATTAGTAGTGAAACTGAGGGTTTTCATGTGTCCATTTAAATGTCTTCTTTGCAAATAGCCTGTTAATGTCTTTTAAGACCCATATATTTTGAGGGCCAATATACTTAGCCCTCTATATTTCACAGAACTATTGTAAGAATTAGTTGAAGTAACCTATTTGAATATGTTCAAAACCTACAAAGCAATACCCAGATGTGTTGACCATACTGTGACCTGGTAGGGTGAGGGTCAGAAAGAAAGGTCACTTGCAGGCAAATGGACTGAAGGAAGGCTTGGCTAGGCTTTGCCAGAGGAAGGTTGGGGAGGGACACCTGTGGAGAAAAGGAAAGAGGCCTTGGCCTAGAGATTTGTTACTTTGAGAAGGTCACTGGAAACAGACAAGGTCAGAGACAACACAGGGGCTGGCAGCCTGCAATGGGAGTCAATTAGAAACAGAAGGGAGCAAGCCGGGCCAGGGAGCTACAGAAGCCAGAGGGATGGTGTCCACGGGCGGTCCTCCTGGGGAGCAGGGGGCAGGCATCTCCTCAGATGTTCCAGGATTGGCCACCGAGAAGAGAAAATTCCAGCAGAGCCCCTTCTCTGCAGACTCACCCGAATTCCTGTCTGATCAAGGTAGGTGTGTCTAATGACACACAGGAAACCATGGACACTGCACACAGGTGTGGTCCTCTGGCCAGAGCACACTGGAGCTTCCAGTATTATCCCTGGAGTCCACACCTGGGAAAAGCAAGTCAAATATATAGACAAGTGATAATTACATAAAGATAAGATACTGCACTGAAATTCCCCCAGCACGTGTGTGACCCCACTTACGCAAAAGAGAATTATCTTTGCTTCTATTCACATATTTAAGTGTTGTTTTCACTTGTTACAACTAGTATATATTTCTTCTCTAATTTAAAAAGGATCCAATAAAGAAAAAGAAATTTAAGACTAAAGAGACATACATGCTGTGAGCCCAGCCTGCTGCTCCCCACTCTGCAGCAGGGGTCGGAAATTCATTATGCCCACAGGAGCTGAAGTTCTGGGCTGTCATGGGAGCCCCCGCTCAGACAGAGGAGCCCCAGGAAGCACCTGAGAGTCACACCTAAGCCCCACAGACACTGAGCTCCTTGCCATCTCACTCTTAGATGACAAGGGCAGCCATGCCTCCTTGGCAGGCAGGAACCTGGCTAACAGACGAGGTGTTTCCCAGGCTGGGAGTCAACACCTTCCTTCCAGATCAGGTGTGCATTGCTGCCTTGCAGAGGTGAGGCATGGGTTCATGTGTAGGGGAAAGAACTTGAGCTTAGTGGAGGAGGAAAAATGAGAACTTTCCTTCTTCAGTTCAAGAGCTGCCACTGCAGAAACAAAGTCTCTGACTGGGGTTTTATGTTATTTTCCATTAGGTAAAGCTGCTTGAAGGCCATGCTATTTGCTGTGTCCTTCATGTGTTGGGCACTGTTCAGGGCTTGGAAATAAAGTAGGGTACAAGACTGAGATCATTTATGACTTTATGGAGGCTATGGTTGAGCTGGGGAGATGGGTGGTCAGAAAGGGACCAAACAAGCTGAGTAGTACACATGGCGATGACGGCTGACAGAAACAGAAGGGGCGGAATGGTCAGCGTGGGCTGTTTTGGATCTGGAGGCAATGGAAGGTCTTTCTGAGGAGATGCCATGTAAGCAGAATCTGGAGGGAAGAGGAGGGAGACTAGCCAGCAGGTGGAAGGAAGAGCCAGGAGGTGGGACTCCAGGTCAGTCTCTTCTGGTGTGTCTGGGTAACGGGGAGCCTGGCGTGCTGGTCCAGATGAGGCTGGAGAGGCCAGCAAGGGTCAGATCATGCCTGGCCTCATGGGTGGCTCATGTTTAGAAGTTTGATCTTCTCCTAAGTGCAAAGGCAAGGTAAGAGGTGCTTACCAATCTGACGTGATGCAGCACCTTGCCTGAAGCCAGTGTGGTAAGAATTTATGAACAAATGCAAAATAAATAAATGGATTGATGCTCCAGATGAATGTCAAATTTTGTCAGTTTCAGAGAGGTGGAAAAAACTTGGTGAGGCCACATCCCTTTGAGCCTCTGGGAACCAGTGCCTCTGTCCTCGTGAGCTTGCTGTGACCAGGGCAAACTGTGGCCAGGGGCCACATGGAGTTGCTTGGGCTCCTTCCAGGGGCCTCTGGGGCTTTTGCTGTAGGAGTTTGTGGGAACAGGAAGGAGCACCCTGTGGTCTTGGCTGGCCCCTGTTACTCCTGTGGGGCAGCTGGGGCCCCCGACCAGTGTCTGCTCACCAGGCAGGAGTCCCTGCCTGTCCTCCACCTCCTCCTTGAGCCTGTCTCCAGGGGTGTGAGCTGTGACTTAGGATCACCTCCATGGCCTGAGTTTCACTGAGGCGTGTCAGCATTTTGGGACACATGAGTGGCACTCAGACTAGCTAGTGTAGGTCTCTGGTCAGCTTGGATTCTGAGTTTCCACAGGTTTCCACTGGGAACTCTTTGGGGCAGAATGATTTTTTGTATCTTAATCATTGATGTGTGGAATACAGTATTCTCTGCCTGTGCTTGAATCATAGGAACCCCTATTCTTTGAGTTCTAACTCTTCATAAAAATGGCAGCTGCCTCAAATGTGAACTTGACATTTCAAAGAAGCAGAGTGATGTGAGCTAGCTTGAGGTAGAGAAGCAAACACGGGCTTCGGGGTAGAGCTGAGTTCCAGACCCGCCCTGTACTTATCTTACTGCTGTGGGACTTTGGAGTGGACAATTTGCATGATCTCTGAGGCCCATCTTTTCGTCTTTAAAATGGGGGTAACACAATCTACCTCATAAAATGCTGGTGAGGGTTTAAAGAGGAGAATTAAAATACGTCGCACCCAAGAGATACTCAGCAAATACTAGTTTCCATGTTCTTTTACTGTTAATAATTTAATGAATCCTTCCAAAAACAGAACATGCTTCAGAGTAGAATCTGACCTGATTTTTTTGATGGGACATCCCAAAGGATGTTAGGTTCCTTTGTTTGGTTTGTGGTAAGTTGAGTCTGCATTTAAAAGGGAAGAAAAGGAAACCTGTAGTACCTCAAACAATGAGCCTTTTTAAAGCTTGCACTGGACTCCAATTTCAAAGCATATTCTTATTAACATACTTTCTTATAAATAGAGTACCACTCATCAAATATTTATAAAGTAGTAGCCTGAGAAGCCAGCACAATGCTTGGCAAGCCTGGGGACATTTCCCACGTGCACTGTGGGATGGCATAGGCAGGGGAGACCCATTTAATTCTGTGACATGGTCTGGGGGCTCCAGCATGAGCTAGTCTTGGCGTGGTTTCTCGCAGCTCTGGGCCTGTTCTGGAGCCGTTCAGGACTCCCACGTAGCCCGTCCTTGCAGGCAACTCCCTTTGAAGTCCACAGGAGCTCTTTGAATGGAAAACATACACAACGGGATGTTGATGCAAATAAGAATCAGGCCTGATGTACGCGGGAAATAAAGGTGCTTCTCACCCCAAATATTAGCTCTTTAGCCAAGAAACTATGATTTGATCATTAAAGAAAAGAGTCACTCCCCCTCAACCCCCCTGATCTATCATGGAAGCTCCAACATCCTTTCACTCAGGAAATGATAAACTTGCTAATTACCTGCAAGTTTTAATTAAGCAACAAATGTAGACAGTGCAGGGCTCTGCTTTTACTTTAAACATATCAATAAAATAAACATTCTCAATTTCAGGGCAACTTGCTAAACGAAAAAAATAAACATTACTGTCTTTTGAAATATCACTCATAGAGTGATAATTTAGAAAAATATCTCTATTAGAGATTGTTAGAGATATTTTTTGGTTGAAAATGCAATCGCCTATGGAGTGCAAAGCCTCAATTTGTAGACAGGTTAAGTAAATTAAATCACTCACTGTCTTTTTTTTCAATGGCTTTAAAAGTTAAAGGTAATTTGCAAAGAAAATGCTCAGTTTGAATTGGTTTGTAATATCTGTTAATGATCTTTAAAAAAATCCACTTATTCACAATCCTGTCCCTGAGGGAATTCCAGTGTGCTATCAGAAAAATTTCTGAAGTCTGAAATGTCATTAGCTAGTGATTTCTTTGAAGTAAAAAGCCCTGAAAAAATAAATTATATGAGGTATACAAGTGCACAGGACAATCACTTTGATGAATAATATCTGTGTTTTTCATACCTAACATGCAACAATTGAAATCCAAGCTGCTAAATTATAGAGCTGTCTTCTGAATTACCATAGTGTAGGCATACCTGTTCTGTTTATTTCACACATGTATGGAGTTCTTCCATATATTTATAGATTGTTGATGTAAAAACAGGAGTGTTAGGAACAATTTTGATTATATTTAGTGCGTTTACCTTTTGGAAACACAAGGTGTTGCCTAAATACAGGCCTACAGGTGTTGCCATCCAGGATTAAAACAATAGCCTGCTTAGCACAGCAGCCTAGGTCTCAGAGCCAGGTGCCCTAAATGGGGCTGCAGGTACTACACAGCCCCCCGAATTGTCCAATATTAAATAACAGAGCTGTGAAATACTACACCAAAGGGAACATTTTCTTCCTGACCCCAGCTGGCTATGAGTTTTTGCCTGGAAGCAGGGGAGTCTTTGTAATACAATACTGGTCAGTTTAACTACAGATGCTGCTCTGGCCCCTAGAAATAGCTAATATTTTTTTCTTTGAGGGAGGAGTTGAATTTTACTAAACCATTTGTTACAGGTTCATTATACATTTCTTAAGAAAGTATTTCCTTGTAGCCAGCCTAAATTTGTTACCTTTTAATCCTGCTTTATGTGATAAGACTAAAAATACATGAGCCTCTAGCAAGGCCTTTCCTTATCATCATTATTTTGTATGTTGGGCCTTTAACATTTCTTCCTTCTCAAGTATTACTCACCTCTTAGCTAAATTGCAAAGGTTCCTAGTTTTATTCATTTTTCCTCAAGCGGAAAGCATTCTCTTTTTCCTAGTCCAGTGGCCCTGCAATCATATGGGTGATTCTTCCTATTTCCTGTCCTGTAACTGACATGAGGAGAGCAGACTGAACACAGATAAGGGCGCACCACTGACTGATTTTGATAAAGATATTCAGCAACAATTTCTGTGTTAATTCCTCCATTTAGTTCACCTTGAGAAATGCAAATCAACATTTGAAAAGTTTCTTTTAGAAGAGTTTTCTTCTCTAAAACTTTTCTTGTATTGGGGCTCCCCATAAGGAAGATTGCAAAGAGCAGAATCATTTAACTTGGTGCATTATCCTGGACTGAACACATTCTATAACTACCCCCAGGACACAAAAGAGAATACAGCCAGTGTTCTTGATTGCCCCTGTGTTGGGAGCCCCCTTTCTCCTCAAAGATGGCCACTATCTTGATTTATTTTTCTTTTTAATGGAATAATATCTTTTTGTGAGGGAATATATTTTATATGCAATATTATAGTGGCTTCAGGTCCACTACCCTGATTTCTGATACCGTAGATTTTTTTTTTAACTTTATATAAATGGAATCACATTGTGTCTGGTTTCATCCTCTCAACAGTACACTTGTGAGCTGTATTCCTGTCTTTGGGTGAAATGATGGTATATTTTCCTTGTTGTATTTCCTTCGTTGTATCAATAATATACCACAGTTGACCCAGCATACCCTTGCTGAACAGATGGGTTGTTTAAGTTTTAGGCTATTTCAGAGAGTGCTGTTGTAAACTTTCTTGTGCACATCTTAGGTGGGTGTGGGCATGCATTTCCTGTGGGTATGTAGCTAAAGGGGAGCTTACTAAGCTCTAGGGAGTGACTGTGCTCACATTTAATAACATTAAGCAGTTTTCCAAAGAGGTTGTATCATTTTCCACATCACCAGTATTGAGTGACAAGTCCTTGCTAATTGTTGCTCATATATATATATATATATATATATATATCATTCTGAGCTTGACTTTACACTCTCTTTATGGTGTCTTTGAATGAACACAAGATTTTAATTTTAATGTAGTTTAATTCACCAAAATTTTCCTTCATGTCTAGTGATTTCCATGTCCTGTTTAAGAGAGTTTTGCTCACTCCAAGGCCGTGAAAATATCCTTTTATATTATCTTCTGGAACTTCTATTGTTTCACCTTTCACATTTAGGTCTGTAATCCATATAGCACTGAGCTTTGTATATGGCGTGAGATTGGGATCAAGCTTGTTTTCTCTCTGACATCCACTTACCCTATATCATTAATGGAAAATACATCCTTTCCCTGATGCTCTGAAGTGATACTTTTGTCATAAATTAACTTCTCACTTATTTATACAATGATCATATGACTTTTTCCTATTTTTTGTAGTGTGATCAATTATTTGATAGGTTTTGAATGTTAAACCAATCTTGCATTTCTGGATTAAAACCAAGTTGGTTATAATGTATTATTTATTTTACATATTGCAGCATGTTTTGATGAATTTTACAACAGTGTGCATGAATGAATTTTATCTGTAATTTTTTAAATGTGATGTCCTTGTCAGGTGTGTTATCAAGGTTTAGTTGGTTCCTAAAGTGAAGTTGAGAAGTGCCCTCTTCATAGGACACACACACACACATGCTTATTTATGTATTTATTATTGGAATTAGCTAGAACAATTATGGAAGCCAAGAAGGCCCATGATTTGCTGTCTGCAAGTCTTGGCTGATTCTGAAGGCCCAACAATCAGGGGCTCTGATGTCCAAGGGCGGGAGAACATGGTCATTCAGATCAAGCAAACAGAGGAAACCCACCCTCCCTGCACCTTTCTGCCCTATTCAGGTCTTCAGGGGACTGGATGATGCTCACTCACCTTGGTGAGGGTGTCTTCTTTGCTCAGCCTGCCAATCCAGATGCTAATCTCTCCAGAGGCCCTCTCACAGACACACCCAGAACCAGTGTTTAACCAGTTGTCTGGGCATTCCTTGGCTTAGTCGAGTTGACACGCAAGATTAAGCACCACAGTAAGTATTCGCCACAGTGTTTTTCATTCCAAGCTTCTATATGTTTTAAACTTAGACCTATGGCAGGAAATAGCTTTTGTGTGAATTTTGCATGAGAAAGTAAATATAAGTTAGACTATCTTCTAGGACTTTTCATTTGGCACTCAGCAGTGTACTCACGTGCTCAAGGCTGAAATTTGTTATTGCATCTCAATCCCGGACCCCATCATCATGGCCCACCCTGGGTTTAAAGGGAAACTATAAGATGAGAAGCTGTTTGGACATATGACAAGCATTCAGGTAAAACACCTGCTTCCCACAGTGAAACTATAAAGTCAATTTCATCTCCTACTGTTGACACCTTCAGTAACTGTCCCACATGGGTCTTCTTTTCATCCCCTTTAATATTGCATAACTAATATCTCACCCCATCTCTGCATTCCTGCTTGCTATTGTCCTAGTTCAAGGACTCATCACCTCTTGCCTGGGCAATGGCATTTGTGGAACACCTGGTCTCTATTCCAAACTCTTCTCAGCATCCAGGAGCTCGGTTTAAAAAGGAAAGCTGGCCATATTAGTCCCCAGTTGAAAACTGGTGACTGTCTATTGCTTTACAGAATGAAGTCCAGGCTCCTTGACACAGCACAGGAATCTGCTCACAACCTGGCACCTGCTCACCTCTGCAGCTCTGTCTTGCCCTGCTCCAGCCTTTGGCTTAACGCTCCAGCAGCTCTATCTGCTTGAGGTTCCTAGTAGATACCGGGGGGTTCTTTGTGTCCCAGTTTTTGTGTATGCTGATCTTTCTCCCTGAATAGACTTGTCTATGTCTTTCTCAAAGGTAACACATTCTTTAACAATCAGCTCAGGTCAGCTACTCTTGACTCACCCAGCTGGGGCTGGTGGCCTCCTTTCTGCCCATGCCTGTATCTCTATGGTTAGTCTGTGAACTCTCTGCGGGCAGGGTCCATGTCTTAATAAACTATGTACATCCATAACTTACTGTCAGTAACAAGCGCTGGTAGATAACAGGTGCTCAACAAACATTTATAGGTTCAAACAGAAGGCCTAATACTGGTTAGTTTACCAGTTTGAGCCTCATTTCATCTCATTTTGGAAGCCTGAGATGCAATAACATAGCCCAGACTTCATGACTGGGAGGGAAGAAGGAAGGCAAAGGCTGTGGACAATCAGCAGATGCAATCTCTTCCTATGTAACTGAATTCAGTTCGGATGATTGAAATGCTCATGACGGAGTCGCTTTTTGTAGAATGAATTAGTAACAAGGATTTTCTATAAAGATAGATTTTTTCCAGAGAAACACATTTGAACAATTTACTCTAAGAATTTAAATGAAAAAACAATCCTACTTAAAAGGCAAATTGACCAATATCCTTCCCCTTTTCTCTTATTAATAAAAGAATTTACACAGAAACTCTACAAGAAATTGTGTAAAGAGATTCACAAGGATCATTAAAGTCTCTCCTAGACGTTCACCCTCACGTTGTAAAATTGGCTATACCCTCAAAATGGCATCACATAAAATGGGCTTTCTGGGGCTCTTGTCTGTGAATGGGTTTTAGTTGCACAGTGGTGCCATTCATTTTATTTCGCCCATTTATTGCAAGTACATTCTAAATTTGGCCTTAATTATTTTTCCTTTCACAAAAATATTTTGTGGGATCTTTTTGAACCCTGACTACTTCCTTCTTGCCCCTTAAAGCAGAATCCAGGAGTGTTATTTTTGTTCTCTCCTAATTAAAATAATTGCTCGGTTCCTTTTAACTAGATTCATGCAGTTATTAGCCTAATACGTGGATGGGTGCCATGGGGTGCTTGAGAAACAAAATGAAAAGTGATCATGTAGCTTCACATGAAAAAGGTTCTGTGGTGCCAAGGAGCATTATTTCCTTTCAGCTGGCAATTTATAAGGGCCTTTAGTAAACCTGGCCCCCCATTCCCTCACTAAAAGACTATTAAGAGAAAGAATAGTCCTATTTCCTTTATTAGGTATACAGCTAACTCAGTACAATTTGAAGAGGGCACTTGATATGTCGGCTATGGTACAAAGACCTGGGGTCTGGTTTTAATCTCTGCCCCTGCTTTGTCTTTTAGAATAACTGCAATTGAAGGATAAATGCTGTGTGTGCCCTCTACCAGTTGGTGTTGGTCAGAGGACAGTAGAGGAGGAGGGAGGGTTTGAGGAAGGTTCTGCCATTATTGTCTGAATGACAAGTCCCTGATTATAGCTAGGCTCTGCCTTTGTCTGCTACCTGGAGCAGCGGGTGTTGTCATGGCTGGGACTTCTGGCTTGTCGTGCACCTTTATTTACTAAGTCAGCATTGTAGACTTCTGCGTCCAGACCAAAAGATGGATACCCTTTGCCACCTGTTGGTGATTGGGGAGGGTCAAGTGAGAATGTGAGTCCAAGTGTTTTCTAAACCATAAGATGCTGTGTTTGGGGGTATAGACATGATCTATAATGACATTAAAATAAGTGTTGTCTCTATTTGGCATGTGAGGAAATGAGATGTGGAAGGATATTGGTCAAAGAGTAAACCAGCAGAAGAGCTGGAAGCCAGTCACTCTTTTTACAATCTACCACATGCCTCTACATTGTGTGTCTTTCCATGGTTTCAGAAATGCTCAGTTCTTTAATTTATTTGTTCATTCAGTATTCAACATTATTTAAGAGGCTACTATGAACTGGAGAAAGAGCTGAGATTTTCAGGGAAAGTGATGACTGTATAAAGAAGAGCTAGAAGATTCTTCAAATAATTTTGTTCTTGGATCCTAATGGCTGGAATCCTCCAGAAGCATGGAGATTCTCCTCTTGATTTTCCTTGTGCTGCCCAAGGAGTTGGCCCTTATTTGTGCTTTGGAAAAAGAGGGCAGCTGGGACGGGAAAGGGAGAGCAGTCCTGTCATTCAGCAGAATGCTGCCTGATGCTGCTTTATGCAGTGTGTGTGTGTGTGTGTGTGTGTGTGTGTGTTCATCTGTGTGCGGGCACACCGTGAAAGGGGAGAGAGAGATACGGACATGATAATAGCAGATCCTACCAGCAACTAAAGGATAGAGACCATCTAGGTCTGGGAGATTTGAAAGTTAAGATTTTGGACATAAAGTTCAAGGGAATCAAGGTCAGAGAAGTTTTCAAGTCTGAATTTCCCAATTAAATGACTTATATTGAATATACCAGGTGTGGGCTTATTTTATCATATTATTAAATACAGTCTCCATTCAGGTTGTATTCAGTCAATGATGTACCTTGTAATTTTTGAAATGATGACTCCCACATGAGCCTGGAGGAAGCAGTTTCCACCAAAATATTGAATTTGCCTTGTCATGGTGAGAGAAGTGAAATTCTTGAGAGCTTCTAACAGTTTTTGATACTTGCCCTTTTAACAGGGAAGTTTGTCAGTATTTTCCTCATAGTCAATGTTGTTGGCTACTTGTTCTCTTCAGGTTTATCTGTGAACCACATCATAGTCATATGATTATCTGAAACAGAGGTGTTGATGAAGGTGCCTCATAAAAAAATAAAAATCTTACAGAATCCTTCACTGCACAGTTGTCACCTGCAAAGACCTCGGAGAGGTACAATAGAATATTCTGCCTTATTCTCCTCTTTCTCCCCACAAAGTCAGCCCCAGCCCTGCTGACTGAATTTGGAGGTGGTGTTATCTGATTCTGTAATTCATGAAGTTGTGTTACTTCTAAAATATTCCCAGGACTCAGGACACTGCTGTTTTAAGAAGTATAGTTTGTCTCAGCACACTAAAAGCATATTCATAGCAGGACTTAGCACTGATACAGGTAACACTTTGCATCTGTAAGAAATTTGTAAGCATTAACTAATTTATTTTAACTTTCCTGCAATGGAGTGAATTTTCTTCCATTTGCTATGGGAAAACCCTTCTTTTTCTAATTCTAATCTTTTAGCAGGTATTCTACTGAAAAATTGTCACCATGCTGGAAATGTTTTATAGAGGGGAAATAAATCTTTCAACACAGTGTAAATTTCCATTGAAACAGATGACCTCTACTTCAGAGTATAAGCCTATTTTTAAGTGATTAAGCAATGCTCTGGAAAAAAACCTCTATGAGAACTATAGTTATTGTATTACTACTGTTACCATTAGTACCATTACTGTGTGCAGTGTTCTTGATCGTTCACATTTATTACACCTCCCGAAAGGAGAGCTTGTGGAAAATCTTGTGCTGCCTTTTTAGTGGAGAGTTTGATCCAAGGGTGGGAGGAGTTTGGGGGGATGGTCAAGGGGCTGAGATAGAAAGTGCAAATACAGGGTTATGTTAGTGATGTGGTCCCAACATGGCACGAAGCGAGGCGGATTGCTTAATCCTCTAGACTAGGGAGGCAAAATATTGGCCCCTAAGGAAATGTCTGCATCCTAATTCCTAGAACCTGTGAATGTTCCCTTATATGCCAAAGGCTTTGCAGATGTGATTAAGGATCTTGAGAAGGAGAGATTACCTTGGGTTATTTAGGTAGGTCCTAATTCCAACTGTAAGTGTCTTGAAAGATGGAGGCAGAGGCAGATATGACACAAAAGAGGAGAGGACAGTGTGGCCGCAGGCACAGAGGTTGGGGTGATGTGGTCACAGGCTAGTGAAGGTCTGTCATCAGCAACTGAAGGAGGCAAGGAGAGGCCCTTTCCCAGAGCCTCCAGAGGGAGCACAGCCCCCACTGACCCCTGGCTGTGGGCCCAGGAATACTGGTTGCAGGCTTCTGGGATCCAGAACAGGAGGTAATACATTTCTCTTGTTTTAAGCCACCAGGTTTGTGGTGATATTTTATAGCAGCCACAGGAAACTAATACAGGGACCATCCTCCTGGAGAATGAACTATTAGGTCTCAGGATAGACTGATCGGGTGGGGGGAGAGGAAGGAAAGGAACGGAGTTCACTGGCCAGCTGCAACTTCTGTCTGGTCAATGGTTTTCCTTGTGGGGCATTCATATGCCCCTTTATCTCCCCCTCTTGCCTCCAGGTTGAGCACGGTTGGGCGCTGAGTTTTGTTGGAGTGTCCCATTCTTCACAGGTAACAGGGAAGCTCCAGATGGGAAGACAGAAGCCAGTCAAGGGGACACAAGAAGAGGCTCCACTGGGTTGCCCCTTAGGAAGCCTGCTGCATGGGAGCAAGTGGCTGGCAGCTCAGAGCAGCGTAGTGAAGTCACCACCCAAGAGGCGCATACAGGGAGGTCCTGAACAATCATCTCCTTGGCCCTCATCACAACCCCAGGAGACAGGTATATGATACTCTCCTCATTCAATGAGCCCATTCTCTGATCTTGAACACCATTACCTTTAGGAGCTCGCTGTCGCTCAGGTCTATACGTCTCAATCTTCAAATGCAGTAACTGAAATCTCTTCAGCTGAGTCAACATCCCCCACCCTCATGTAGCACTCCATGACTGACTCTAGTTTTACTTCATGATGCACATAAAATAGGCTCATTCTTACACTGAAAGCTCTCTTCTAATTTTGCATAGTTTGTATTCTTTTCACTCTGCCAGGCAAAGCACTCCCCATTTCTTTGGCATGTTGGAGGACCTTTCTTTCCATGCTGGTAGCCACATTGATCCTCTGGACATGTAGCCATTTGTTTCTCTCCTGCCTCACAGGGAAGCTCACAAAATGAACCAGGACTTCAGGTATGGTCTGATCAAGCACACAGGCATCTTTCTTCTTTAATTTTTACATCACTGATGTAGCCAGGAATTATTTTTATTTTATTTTATTATTTGGCAAGCACACGCTTTTTATTTGTACAGCAAGTTTGATTAAGATGCCTTTTTCTTATACTTGAATGCAGACAGCTATATGGAAGAATGTTAGTACTAAAGGTGCCCTAAAAACCCTAAAGAATTAATCGCTTTCAAGTGGTATTGCTGTGTGGTTGAAATCAAAATGCCACCCCATGTCATGGCACAAAGATATCCACCATTTTTATGCAGAATTGAGGTCAGTCAGTGATTTCTACAGGTCAGTACCAACCAGCCATGCAGGACTGGGGAGTTGTCAGCCAACTGTCCCCCCAACATCCTCACTCCTCACAAGAACCAAACACTCAAACCCAGTTCTGGAGCACCGTCTGGCCTGGAGGAAATCTACCTGGTGGAAATGTTCCCTTTTCTTGTCTCTTAGCAGGCAGCACTCATTTGGGTTTGTTCCTGGTCTGATCCATGTCCCAGGATCACTGCATGAAGAGCCATTACCATGGACTGAAAAGGCCAGTGTGGAAGGCACCTTATATCCACTACCTCTCATCTTCACTGTGACCCTGCAAGGTACATACTAGTTTTCATTTTACAGGTAAATAAATTAAGGCTGAAATTAAGTTTTAAGATTGTAGAGTAGCAGACCTGGAGTTCAGACTCAGGTGGGTCAGACTTTCTGATAAAACATGTGGTAGCCAAAATGATTTTCTAGCTGTAGGAAGGGGAGGGGTGCCCTTAGACCTCTGCAGGGGGGCTGAGCCTGAGGCTGACCTGTCTGGCTTCCTGAAGGAGCTGGGTGGCATATAGTTGGCATTAAATGGCTCAGCCTTTGTAGGCTCTCCCTCAGTGACTAGGTCTTCTAGTGTCACATGTGTTAGGAAACCAGGTCCTGCACATTCTGACCCAGTCTTCACTGTTCACAAATGTGGGAGTTTCTTTGGCTCAACATCAGTTCATGAAGTGCCTTCTAGATCTCTTGGACCAAGCCAGGGTAGGGATGGAAGAACAGATGCCCTGGGTATAGGTCATGTAGCCTGGGGATGGTAAGGGTTTGAATTGAAGGTCCCAAGTGTTGAGTTGGGTGAAGCAGATCCTGCGAGGGAGCCAATGGCATTTGAACTTTTCCTGGGCTGTCTACCCAGAATAAGATGTTTTTAGATTCATGAGAATTTTATGAAGCATTCTCCAACTTTTTACCTCTCGTCTGTCTTTTTACCTTTACCTCATTCAAGCAACTAGGCCAGTGCCTACTTGTTCTGAGGGAGGGAAGTGATGGTGAAAAATGAGTCTTCTGGTTGTGGCAGATTCTTTAGGTTGATGCCGTCAATCCTCTCCCAACTGGCAATTACCTGCTGTGGAGGCTAGGAAACTACCAGGCCACCTTCCCAGATACCTTGCAAATGGGGGAGGGCAGGCGGCTCCAGCACTGACCCATGGAACAGGCCGTGGCCTACTGTGGCCTCTTCTTTTACTTAGGGCTTTTTTCCCTGCTTGGAAAGCATGTGATGCCCAGGGGACAGGGCCATTGCTGAATAGTGGCCTGGGTCCTGGAGTGCATCTTTGAACATTGCGCCAGATTTTTTTGTTGGGTCCCATAATAAATTCCTATTTGGTCAAGCTTCTGTTGTTGGTTTTTTGTGATATTTGTCCAAATGTAAGCCTTACCCAGTGTTTTGTTTTGTTTTGTTTTGCTACATTTCTGTTCCTTAGGGAGACAGAAAGACCTCAGGGTCTCGCTAAGACTTGAGAGAACAAATGGGGACATTGGACAGTCATGACGGTGGGGGCTGCAGAGAGGAGGAGATCTGTCCCTGCTCTGTTGACAACCAGCAGGGGGTCAAAGGGTGGAACCAGACCGTGTCCAGGGTGACTTGGCAAACTGCTGTCTGAGGACCAGGCAGGGGGATTGAGTGTGTTGTCTCAGAGGTTGCCTGAATAGACACATGGCCTCAAACGTCGACAGCCTCTCCCCTACCAAATCCCAGCACTTGGCCATGACTTAGATGAAGGTCATGCCCCAAGACTGTTTCTGCCATCCTCGACAAATGAGTCTTCAAAATTTAAATATTATGTTTTATGCATTTATATAATTTAAATATATTTATATAATTTAAATATGTATATAATTCAAATATGTTTAAATATATAACATTATAATATATATCATAAAATATAATATGTGTGATAAAATATTATAACATTATATCATATATTATGAAATGTTATATTATAAAAATGGTGTATTTTTAATTCCAGTTGTGAACTGAGATTGCCACCAGTGATGGTAGCATAGGTACACACATGGATGCACGCTGAAAGGCAAACGCAGTAAGTCACGCTGGGGTGGCCTCTGGGTGTGCTTGCTCTCTGCTCCTGCCTGGGGGCCCTGTGCAGCACAGAAGCACAGGGCTAGGGGGTGCTGCTGGGGTTCCTGTTTCTGGGATCTTGGATCTGACCTCTGTGGCCAAACCCCTGCTCTCTGCTGAAATCTGTGAAGTGCTTCTCATCCCCACACTGTTTCCACTGCGCAGGTGGATTTGAAGTGGAGTTTTGGGCAGGGTGGGCAGACAGGAATGTCTCTGCATGCATGGAGATGTTGCTGAGCACTGCTGGGATGCAGGGGGAGACTGAGCAAACCATTTTTATTTTGGCAATGATTATAATGAAGTTAAACCATTCCCTGCCTTCTGTTAAGCCCATCCAATCTTCTTGCTTTGGATTCAATCAAATTCAGTCCATCTGAGCAGCAGCGTTGTGGTTACTTGGTTCTCTCAGAGTTGGCTTTCTGCCTTGAGTGCCTTTCTAGCCCCAAATGACCATGTGACCTTGGGCAAGTCACTTCATGTGTCTTATCATTGTCTGTAAAATGGGTCAAATGATAGGACCACCCCCACTGGGGTATGTGAGGGGCAGAGCCCAGGAAAAGGTCCTGGGCATGGCACACAGCATGCATGAGTGTCAGCTTGCCAGTGCCACTGGGTGTGACGGGTCCCCTCACCCACCCATTGTTCCCTAAGAGATGCAGGCACTCAGCGTCATTATGAAGGAGCTTCATCGCCAGACACAAATCTAATGCTATTCTTCCCACGAGAGCATCAAGCCACAGTCCAGTTTCATGCTTTTCTAGGTGGCTATTGAACAGCCTTACCTTTTGCATTTTGTTTGAGAGGAGAGCCTTTGCTTCAATTCACTGCCCTTGTACTTCCTTGAGAGGTGGCTTCTCATCCCTGACTCCCACTGAAGGAACCTGCTGCTCCACTCTACTAGGGGCTTCTAAAAATTGTGGGGTGTGTCTCAGGGCTGATGTCCCCATCAGAAGTCAAGTATAATTGAATATATCTTTTAAAGTGAGATTGCTAATGGCATCATTTCTAGTCCCACCGTACAGCCTTTGGTCACTTCCCGTTTACCTATGGATGATGAGCATGGCCATAGTCCTTCTTGATGTCGTATGGGCAGTGGCCCCCCTCCCCCCACAACCAGGAGACGTTCTCCATCACAGCTCACAGCTGGCTTCACTCAGGTGCTCCGAAGACATGTATTCTGAGGAGCTCCTTCTCTTCATTCATTAAGCTGAAAGAAATCACATTTCCAGGGGACAGAGATAAATGCTGTGTACTTCTCTGATTAAACTGCCTGCTGTTTTAAATCTATTTTCAGAGACTTTTTTCCTTCAATAGACATTCAATGACACAACACAGTTATATCTGTATTGGCAGTTTCTTCTGCCCTGTTTATGTAGCGTGTGTGTGTGTGTGCACAAAAGTGAACATGTGCCAATCCAGTGGTCCCGTGTTATGATTGATACATATTCAACAATTAGGAAACTGCGCTTAAAAAAAAGCAGGGTTGGATATACATCTCATTGACCAGTAAAAAAAAATTGCATAGTTGGGTAAAACTATGTTTAATATTTTATGTGTTTAAAATACTTTATGTATTTAAAACCACTAAATACATAAAGTACATTAAAATGAAAAAGTGCAGGGAAACAGTTGTCTCACCAAAGGTTTTCCATCTGAATGATGGACTTGCCATGGTCCCAGGGCAACTCTGCAGGTCTCTCCTGCAGGCTACTTTCCTAACATCTCTGTGTTTCTGCAAGGTGTGGGGAACAGGACTAAAAATGTCTCAGCCCTGGCCCACGGCTGTCCTTACAGCCTTCCTTAATCGTTGAAATCTCTGCTGCCACTTTGCCAAAAGAATAACACCTTCCCCAGAATTACAGCAAAATCAATGGCAAAGATAATTGCAATCCAGATCACTTAATGTTTTTCTTAAGTGACTGCTTAGTTTCTGAAAAGTGAGGTTTAACTCAAAGGATGGCTTTAGTTGAGGGTCATGAATTGGTAAGAGAAAGAAAGTCAAGGCAGATAATTTTCCAAGTGACCGTGAGGTAGCATGGGGACCTGGGACAAGCATAGTGATTACCTTTTCCTGCCTATGATGAAAAATGTTGAGATATAAACAGCATAGTAAGAACAGGAGAGACTCCATCTTAAGGCTAGTATCCCATTTTAAAAAGAACAGAGTTGAGAAGATTCCTAACATATTCTCTGGTAATCAGACAATAACCTAATAGCCTATCTTAAGGCAGGGAAGGAAGTCTTAACTGATGTCCCAACTGCTTGAGGGTAACCACTATCTTGGAGAAAAACAGATATAAGTCCCTTGTGTTGGGTTTATTTAGCAGAATTAGCTGGAAGACTGATAACAGAGGAGTGGAGAAATAGTGTCTCTCACCAGAGATAAGTACCTTGAGGCCACAAGTCAAGCCTATGCCCAACAAACCGCCCTCTGCCCTTTGCCCCATCCTTGAAAGTCTTAAAAGACAGAATTCCCAAACTTTCAAGGCCCCTCCTCTCTAAGGACGCCCTCACTTTCCTTTCTTTAAGTGCGTACTTCCAAATAAAGCTTTCTCACTGCTCAGATTATTGTGGTTTGTCTCTTTGCTCTTTCATTTTATTTCCAAGTCTTCACGTTGCCTTCACTTTACTCCTAATAAGTAGGAAGGGGCTGCTAAGAGCTCAGATTTGGGCCTGCATGTTTCTGTTGCCTGGGTGACCTGGACTGAATTGTCACTGTGTGATCTGCTCTTAGTAGCCTGCCTGAAGATCTCCTTTCTTTGGGAAGCTCTCAGAACATAGTCTCACTCCATCCTGTGCTCTGTGGCTCCCCCAAATCCTGGGGTGGTAGGGGCTCATCCCCATGCCATGCAGATCCAAGCAGACACAGGATGCCAGGTGACCCTGGCTTCAGGAGCTGGCAAGGGAATCTGCCCTAGGCCGAGAACTTTCCCTCTGCACTTATCTGTTCTCTGCTGCTTGCAAGGCTGCTGCCATTCCCTGCTGCTCTTGCTCTAATGAATTCCTTCCTTACCTACACTTGTCTGACCTGTTCAAGAATTCTTTCTCACCCAGAGTCAAGAACCCTCCCCCGTCCACGCTGAGGTTTCTCCTAGTGCTTCACCTTGTGCGCAGGGAGAGAGCTCCCCAGACGCGGCTGCCCGACAACTGGAAGATGGTGTTTACATTCAGGATTTCATTTCCTTTCAAGTTTTGCTCTGGGGCTTCAGGAACTTTACTAGATGAGAAGAATGACTGGGGCATTTCCACGGCCCAGCTCACTGCTCTCTTGTCTCCTTAAAGGGCTGGAAATGCTTTGAAGGAGGTTCGCCTCTTTCCTTTCCTCCCAGGGGCCCAGAAAGAGTGAGAAGGAGGAGAGGAAGTGGGGAAGGAGGTCCTGACTGCGGGGTGGTGGCCGGCTTCTTCCTTTGAGTGATTCTCCACCTGTCTGATGATTGGGGTCTCCTATCACAGGTACTTTGGGGATAATATTAGCCATCTTTTTAATACTTATAACAGTTTATAACACGTCAAGTGAACTCTGCTTCCCTGGGTTCTCATGTCAATTTGCTGAGGTGAAGGGGACTGATATTTTTATCTTTACTTTGTAGAGGAAGAAACTGAGGCTCTGATGGATTGGAATTTGTCCAAGATGACCCAACCAGCAGTGGGGTCCAGGGCAGGTGTGCGCTCCGGCCTTCAGGTCTTCGGGGAAGACAAAGGGGCTTGAGCACCAGGCACTTACCTTGAGGAGCTCCAGGTGATGGGCGGGCCTGGCAAGTCCCGTTCAGCCATCCAGACCCACATGGCTTCCCCATGGTGCCAAGCCAGCCACTGGGCTCTGTGACTCAGAACAATGGTTCTGGCTTTCACTGGAATCTGTGGCTTCCAAAATACCCAGACAAAGGCCTCTGAAAGGCATCTGGTCAAGCTTTGCATGGGAAGAAAACTTATCCTCTGATTCCCCAAGCCCTGAAGTCAGGGATTTGATTATGCTTATCATGATCTCAGCTTCCACTGCTCCAAATGTGATTAGTTTTGTAATTAGTTAATGTCATTACCTGTCATCAAATCCAGACAATGTTGGTCTCTAAAACCTCCCATGGCAGAGAAACCCACAACCTGACATCTTTCCACTGTTTAACACAGGGTTTCTTTAATAATCCTGGCAACTGTCCCCTGATTTCTAGACCACAGGTCTGAAAGTTAGGAGAAAGATGTATTTTTTGAATGCAATTTAAAATTCTTCGGTCTGCTTTCCAAAACTTTTCTTCACTCCAAGCAAAGCATAAATATAATCTTTTCAGCAAATCTTATACCCCACTATATTTTCCTTCTTATATATGTTGGCTATATTTTGCTTTGGGCAGAATGGCCAAAATAAGAACCAGTTTACTGTAAGGAAACACCCTGTTAAGGACTGTTTTTACTTTCTGTAAAATGCTGTTTGTCTTACTATGTACTTGCTGTTAAATATTGGGCAAATGGTTTTCTTCTTTGCTCCTATTCTGCCATCCAACAAATATTCTTTGAGTGCCCATCATATGCATGTACTCGAGACACATCAGGGCACAGACGAGCTACAATCCCTGCCTCCTGGGAGCTCATGCTCTAGTGGGGAAGGTGGCATTGGAAATGAAGGTTTAAAAGTCAAGTAGATGGTATGTCGCTGGACATTTTCCATGTGCCCCCAGGCCCCTCTACCCATTGCTCCAACCTGGTATGTCGAGGGCCCTGGGGAGGTAGGTCATTAAAGGCTCCATCAATGGCTGCTTTGGCCTTCAGGGTCAGGAGCCAAACACTGAGGATCAGGACAGTGAGGTCAGCGTAATGATGCCCCAGTCCTCCCTGACTCCTGAGGGTGACACAGTTGCTTTTCCATCCTGGGGTCCCATGCCTCCTCAGTGCCCCTTCAAGCCTAGGGGTGACAAACACTCACCACTCTCGGTTTTCTTAAACCTGATGACGCCTCTTACACAGACCTTTCCCTGGCCTCTCCCTGTCACCCATCTGAATGAGCCGTCTATTCTCCATGAGACCCTGGCTGGAGCCATAGGTTAGAAACCAGTGCCACAGGGAAGATGCCATTTTTTCATGCCCCTACTCATTAGCAGTACTGCTTGCTGTCATGTGCACATTTTTGGACTAAATGTTTCAGGCTTTAGGCTCTGCTGGGGTTCAGTTACTGACTCGTGACCATCATACACTGTCTCACGCCCTCTGAAGTCAGCCGTCACGTTCCTCAGGGCTCGGCCTGCCTCAGCACCTTGTGTGGGTGAGGGGACGAGACCTGCCTGTCCCCACTCCCCAGCAGCCTGCAGGCAGCTAGCCCTGCCCCTGCCCAGGGCCCCTGAGGCCCTCCCTGCCCAGCCCCGCCCCGCCTCCCATCTGTCAGCACTCCCCTGCTGCATGCTCCTGGGGCCACTTGGACGTTCCCAGCCCACCACACTTTGTGCTCCTCCACAATAAAGACCCAGTTCAAGAGACCTCTCAGAGGCCTTCATGAGTTGATCATTTGAGGAAAAAAATTTATCTTTTTTTTAAGGGTTGTAATTTTAATTTTTTCCTCTTCCTAATTATGAAAACAAGCAGGGTGACCACAGAGGAGTTAAAAAATTCCTCTTGCTCTCCTCTACAAGCCCCATGAGCATTTCAGGGAGGCACTCGGGGAAGCTTTGGGGAAGTATATTTATACATCGCCAGGCCACCTCTGTTGACCAGTGCCTTTTTGTTTTCTAAAGAACTTTTATAGATTCTTGGACTTTTTTGCCTGCCCATTTCACAGTGGTCTGTCCACTCAAGCCAAACCAAGTATTTTCCTTGTCTGCATTTAAACTTATTGCTTAGGTTTGGGGAGTGAATCTGGGCTCTGTGCTCTGAAGTACATGGCATCTCCTCTGCTTGAAAACAGAGTTCAAGAATTCAGATGCCCTGGCGTGTGCCCCACATTCATGGGTGCTTTATGTACCTATCGCTCTCCTTCTGGAAGCCCCTGATGGTTGCCGTTCAGTCAAGGAGTTCTGCTCCTCTGTTCACCTTTTTCGGTTTACCCCATGACATCCCCCCTAGAGAATTCAGGGCGTGTTAAGGACACAGTAGCACTTCCCATGCAAAAAGCCCTTAGAATATGAAGTCTCCCATTTCTCTTGATGATAAAAGTGATACAGAAAGAAAAAAACCCATAACAGCTTTTTTACCTGATGGTACTTATTAGCTTGCTTCCCTCAGAAATAGTACTGAGAGATCTTATGTGCATTTGAGTTATCTTCTGGGGGCATTTGTGGATAAAAGCCACTGAGTGGATGCATTCATGTTTATATTTTTTCCATCTTTAATGATTGAAATAAGGGTAATATTTTTTATTTGATAATGCACTCAAGAATCATTTCAATATAAGCTTAAGTTTAAAACTCTTAGCTTCCAGTAGTCTATTTAGAAAAACAACAACATACTAGCCTGGCTAAAAACTATCCTCAGGAAGCCAGCCTGGAAGAACGGAGGGCAAAGCATGAATGAGCTATTCAGCTTTCCTTGGGAAATGGCACGATTTTCGGAGGAATTCAAGGCCAAGCATTCCTCAGATTTTTGTCAGGCACACATGCCAGTCCACAGAGTGCTGGAACCCCAAACACAGAGTCTGGATTGATTTCAATTTCGGTAATTCAGGTGTTTGTGGCATGGAATAAATACTGCTCAGAAGTAGGCATAGTGAGTTACCAGAAGTTGCCCTGCGCAATGTAATTGAAGGCAACATTTGCAGCACCTATTGCATGTGGATAGTAAACTGTTCAGGATATTTTACTATTTAAAAGAGAAATCCTGGATGAACTGACATTTGGGGCTAATTTGCTGAACTAATTTATTTTGCTAGGGTCATGTAGACTTAGCCTCAATCTGCTGTATCTTTATTTTGATGACTCTGTGGAGTGTTTGTTGAGTGGATATTATGTAGTCCTGTGCTGTTAGATGTTAGGACCTATGGGAACCCAGCACGGTACCTAGTACTTTCAGGGGGCTTGCAGTTTAGCCCATGAGACTGGACAAACACTCATGAAACAGAGGATAGCACAAGGCATCACATAAAAGTGTGAACGAGTAAGGGACAGGAGTTGAGAGACAGTGAGACCAAGGCTCTTGGACTATTTCAGAGAAGGCTTTAGGCAACAGTATGTAGTTGGGAGGAATGCGAACAGGTCAAGGAAAAGAGATGGTCTTAGCAAAAGAAGATTTAGCAAAAGAAAATCCACTGGTTGAAAAAAATAAATGGAATATCTATGTGCCAGGCATTTCTTAAAAAACTAAGATCTTTACATGCCTGAGCTAATTTTATTCTAATGACTGTATGACAAGGTATTTTAGCTCCCATGTCAGTGGTGAGCAAAATGAATCACAAGGATGTGAGATAATTTGCTCGGGACCACATGGAAGGAAGCTGCTGAACTGGGATTGTCCTGGAGACACTGAAGAGGTCTCCTATCTATCTCTGACTTCTGATTAGAGCAGTGACCACTCTGGGCAACTGCTGTTTGCATGTTCTTCTTGCATGGCGAGTGAAGAACTGAATGGGAAAATCAAGGTGCAGAAACAAAAGCACAACCACTGTCTCTGAGCTTCAGAGTCAAAGGGTAAGGGGAGGATCCAGCATGTCGGCATCTCAGTGTTCAGTGCAAGGGGGCTGCAGTGACGGCCACTTCTGGGGACATGTTGCCTCTCCAGCTCCCATGAGCCACTCAATGTGGTAGGGGATCCTGGGTGGGAGGTCTTCTTCCTCCAGTCAAGGACAGGGTCTGCATGAAGGCTCTGCTCCCTCGGGAGAGGTCCCAGAAAGTTTTCTACTCAGACAGGATGTGGGGAACATGCAGCGGATGGCTAGTTTTCCCTGAAGCCATCTTTCTTTTCTCTATGGATCTGAAACCATTCACCTAGAGACTCTGCTTTCCAACCTCCCTTTCAAGACAGAAGACTAAATTATTGCCTATGAAACGTGAGCTGAAGTGATAAGTGCAACTTCTGTTTCAAGTCTTAACTGGAAACTGCTCTTAGACTTCTTTCTCTTCCTTTCATTGGGCTGGAACCTGGATGTGCTAGCAGTCCCACTGAGCCAGGCAGATGCACAGTGCCCTGTAGGATGGAGGGAAAACAACAGGGAAAGAACGTGGATCTCTTCATCACTGTGTGAGACAGAGCAGCCTGCCAGCCTGGACCATCCAGCTCAAGAATGTTATGCATAAAAGAATGCCATTCAATCTTAGAAGCCACTGCTTTTCAGGGTCTCTTTGATAGAAGAGCTGAGGTTTTTACCCTGAATAATGTGAAACATTTCTGGGCTGGGAAGTTGAGCACTGATGTCGAGTCAATGCCTTATATCCCTTCATTCTTTCCTTCTTTCCTTCCTCCCACAGATACTTACTGAGCACCAACTCTGTACCAGCAATGTGCGAGTTGCTGGTGATAGTAAACAAAAGAGTCACATCCCCATCCTCCTGGGGCCACATTATATGGTGGAGAGAGACAAAAACAAATGGACAGACATAAAATCAAAACACTGGCAGACTGGAGTATGTGTTGTAAAGATCATAAGCTTGTGTCTGGGATGGAGATGGGAGGGTAGAGAAAGCTGCATTTGATAGCATGGTCAGGTAAGCCTCCATGGGGATGGAGGTGGTGCCTGGACTCAGCCGTGAAGGAGGACAAGCAGCCAGGCATGCAAGGAAAGGGGACACACCACTCCAAGCAGAGGGGCACATGTGCCAAGGCCCTGGGACAAGGAAGACCCTTTGAGCTCCAGTAACTGAAGGCAAGAGAGGAAGGAGGAGCGATAGGAAGCTGGCAACGTGGGTGGGGCCTGATCCTGGATTTCCTCTGAGCGCAGGGCGAGGCTGTTGCAGAGTTTCAACCAGGAGCATGGGCATGGTGGGGGAAAGGCAATACATTTGCTTAAAATTTAAGATCACTTTTACCATTTTATGGAGAAGGTTAAGACTTTGTACAGCTCTCACAGCCTGTCATGGTCCTGGAAGTAAAGGTTGGGGACAGTTGTTAACACACACACACGCACACACCAGAATTTCTCTAACCACATAATATTTGACTTCAGTTTAAAAAATTAGTACAGGCCAGTAGCTTTAGGAGTTAGGTTGAGAGAGGATTTCTTTAGCAATATGCAGTCCAATTCCAAACAGGTTGGGAAGTGCTAGTTTAGAGTTCAGTGGTGGGATTGTTTGGTCAACATTTGTAGTTTTGGGTTGTGGGGAAGGCTGTTGTGAAGAGGGCCTCCCCAGAGATGCTGAGCATGGCCGTTTTGGGAGGTTGTAGGAGTTGTTCGAAGGGCCCTGGCCTTTGGAATTTCTAGCTCTGGTTAAGAGTAGTGAAGAAAGAAATGAAAATACTTTAATTTATAAACACTTCCCAGACCATTAAAGCTACCTATTTTTCTCAAGCAAGTGAGGTCCATATTTAAGAACCACCATTTCCTTCACTTATTAATTTTCCTTTGTGAGATTTTGTCTCTTAAAGCACAATATCATGACTCCCTTTAATAACTACTAACAAGCAGGTTATTTCAGGAAGGGAATGACATGGTTCCCAGACTTGCAGATGTCAATGCAGTCATTACTGGGTCTCTTGCTAAGTTCTCAGTGCCCCCAGCTTTACTGAGATGTAACTGAAACATAACACTGTATCAGTTTAGGTGTGCAGCCTATGGCTTCAATACACATGCATATTGCAAATATTTAAGGTTCTTAACAACTGTACTCAGAAATAAGACATGATTTATTTCTCTCTTTTTTTTTGACAGAGACACAATATCAGGGTCTGAACCAGTCCCCATCAAGTAGATTGTGAGGCTCCCTTTTGTTGCGTTAGTTTTTTGCATATCCAAGAAATCTAACAAGAACAGAGCTTTTGCACATCAGAAAATGGTTACTGTGACCCAGTCTCGCCTTACAGACCTGCTGACGGGGAAAACCTCCCTTTCTCTTCCCGTCCCCTGCCCTCCTTTCTCTCTCTCTCCCCAAAGGGTTCTCTGGAATCGGGGTATGCTTGACTGCCCTTGAAGAATGGCTACTGTGGCAACAGCTGCTCCCCCAGCCGGGCTCTCCTGAGGGCAGCAGGAGGGGAGGGGGAAGCGGGGTCAGATGTGGCTGGACTTCCTTCGGCCAGGTTTCCTTGTGCCGCTTCCTCTGCTCCAAGAACAGCCCCGGGAAGAGGCCTGGGGCGGCCGCTCAGATGTGCTGGCTCGGAGCCCATGCTTGACTTTTCCCAGCCCGAGTCTCAGGCCAGCAACTCCACGGTCTCAAGTCTTCATTTCTGTCCTGTTGAAACTCGTGGGGAAGGTTAATGAGATTAACACGGCCAAACACCGCGGCTTCGGAGCAGGAAGGAACCTGATGCGTGCCCTCCGCGGCTGAAATGCCGGCCAGGCCGTGCCAGCTGGGGACATTTCGCAGAGTGCCCCTATGGTAAAACTTGATTGTTTTTACTAGGTGATCCGAAAGTAGGATATACTGAGGGTTGGTCAGACCAGTGGCTACTCACTAAGTGCCTGTCATGTCAGGGAATGAATGAATGATCCACTTTATTCATTTAGCTTGGCCCAAACTCGTGCACCTTTCCAAGTGTACAGTGATTAATAATTTCTAGGATAGATCTTTTTCATTCAGAAAAGAAGTTATATCTGTGATAAAGGAAATAAAGTGGAGAAATAGGGATGAAAACCAAACACTACATCAAGCAGGAAGATGAATTCTCTCTTCGGCTGGAGTTTTTTAAACAAAACATTCCTTAGGAAAGTGGGGAAGATGGGAATGTATGTGTGTGTGTGTTTATGAGTATTTTAAAAAATGAGATAAACATGGAAAGAGAAAAAGGAGGAAGAAATTTGGTAAATCCATAAAATAGCCACAATTTACAAAAGTTTTAAAGGCAATTTCTTTTCAAGGGGCAAATTCCTAATTTCCCACATAAAAGTATGGGAATTGAATGGTGAATCCTTCTCTGCCGACAAGACCCCTGAAAGGAGGTTTGAGAAAGAGTTACTGTTCCGTTTCCATTCATGTCTCCTGAAAGCCCGTGGGTGTGCAAGTGCCCGGAGCTCACGGGCCGGGGGTTCCAGGGCGGCCCGATGGCTTTTCAGAAATGATCTATTGTGGGGCTTTGTTTTGTCCGGGCCGCTCTCTTTCTGCTCTGCTCGGGCTGCATCGCCCTCTGCCACTGCCATTAATCCGCCCTGTCCGCCGCTTGCCCCTCGCAGGGAGCCCTGGGATGAAGCGGCTGAAAGGCTCCCCGTGCTGTCCGGAGGCACCCAGGAGGAGGGGGAGCCGCAGGGGCGGGCGGGGCGCCCCGCTCACCTGGGGTGTGTGGTGTGGGTGTTTAGGAAGAAAGGGACGGGCGGTAGGCAGGGCGCGAGCGCGCAGTGTGAATAGGCTTTATCCCCCATCTGCCGGGGCCTGAACGGGCTGGGAAAAACCCTTTGCTTCACGTCGGCTGGTGGCTGAGCTGCTCCGGGAGACACTGGGAACGCGGGCTTGTGTGGCTGCAAATGAGACCGCCCTCATTTCCCAGTTTTGATTTGATTTCCTCAATCTGTAGTTAAGTAAGTAAGCTCCCTGTAGTTCAAGGGTTGTCAGACTGGGATAAAACAGCAGAGGATACGATTCGTAAGAAAGAAAATGACATCTGAAATCTGTTGTTTGGTTAGTAGCTCAAATTTGCTTCTCATCCTTACATACTCTGGGAAATCTCACTATATTTAATTACATTCTGAGTAAGGAAGATGCTTCTTTTTTTACCACCTCTCTGACCAATGCATCACTTACTTTTAGGTGCAGGGGGATTGTGGAGAAGTCCCAGAGACCTGCGAAGTGCTGCTGCGTTACAAAGGAGTAACAAACATTCCCCCAGTACCAGTGGCTTAACGTTCACATCCGCTCTTCTCGCTGCGCATCCAGTGGGGGGCAGCAGGGAGCTCTGCTTATCAGGGTCGTTCAGGGTACTGGGCAGTGGCGGGTTGTTCTCTCTGCGTGCATTGTTGGGTGTGCGTCCAGGTCTCCACGGACAGAAGGCACCTCTTAGGGCTCTGACACAGGCCCTTCAATCTCTGGTTTGGGAGCTGCTGTCCCTGACAGCTAGGCCGATGGCTGTACCCGGCTGCTGGCGCCAGAAGGCCGCCTCTCTCGGGTGTGCAGGAGGAAGATGATCACCGGTCGTCTGCCAGGACGTACCCTGCACATGTTCTCAGGGTTGAGCCCAGAGCTACACAAAAACGAAAAACAGGACAGCAACACATTTTTAAAACTTTAACTGAATGATAAAAGTCAGGAATTAAATGTTCTGAGCATGTATGATTAGCTCCAGCCTCCACTGTCATTTGAGCTGTGTGACTTTAGACAGATTACCTAACCTACTGGGCCTCCATTTCATCTGTCGAATGTGAGTGGACTTCGGATCACTGGGAGGACTTACTGAAGCCCACAGGGCAGGACCTCAGCCCTGATTCAGCAGGCCTGGGTGGGCCCGAGGCTTTGCATCCTTGGGGGAGGCTCATGCTGCTAGTCCAAGGAATACATGTCGGGATGGGCTCTAGATGGACTCTTGAGTCCGATGCAGCCGGAAAACTCAATATTTCCGAGAGGGGATGAAGTAGAATTAGTTGATGAATTGACTAATAGCTACAGTAAAATTTTCGTGTTGGAATTTGACTGGAAAATGATTCACCAGAACGTCACTAACCCCTAACCTTTTTTGAGAGCTCATTTGCATTTTGGGTTGACACGTAGAGTTTGAAGACACATCTCAATTACAAGATGTGGTCCAGACAGCTGCCCTTGTGGGGACAGAGGCGGCCGCTAAACTCTGAGCAATTACTTAAAATTAGACTTGTCAAATTTGTTTAGGGTGACCAGGCAAATACATACATTGACCCAATGTCACTCTTCCAGGAGAGACGTTGTAATGATTTTGTATATCAGTCAACTATTCAAAGACTAATGCTGCCTTCATGCCTTAATCACCATTCTAGTCAGATGTCATCTTTAGAAGCCCTTGGGGATTTGCATCCCTTAATTATTCTTCAATACCCAAACCAAGCTTTCTTTAATTGGTGTAAATTGAACAGTGTTTCAGAGCAAACAAGGAGAGGGCACACTGATCAATGATTCTGTGCGTGTCTATTGGAAAGCCATTGCCATTAGATCAAGTAACAAATCTTTAACTATTTGCTTCAGCGGAAACACCAGCTTGTGGAGCTGACAAATACTCTTTCTACTTAACTCATCATGATCGGGAAACACAGAGTAAGTTGTGATTCCAAAATTTCATCTTTTAGGGAAAGGGTGAAACAAATCCAGCATAAGAATGCTCTCTGTTCCAATGTCAGAAACTGCATGGAGGAGCCTTTTATGAGAATTCAACTAAAACAAAGTGTTTCTATTCTCCTGTGATTTGGTGTTTCTCTCTCTTTTGATTTCTAAATTGGAAACAATATAAAATTTTTGTTAAATTGTGAAGCCATTCTTCTCCATGATTTTTGTTTGTTTGTTTGTTCCTGATAGCATGTGATCCATCTCATCATATATCTGAGCTGTGGCTGGGTAACATGAAACAGGTGTTTCCTGCTACTTTTAATGTGATTAGAAAAACTCAAGGCACTATACTTAGGAAGCCCAGGGAAAATCTTTCTCATAAATGTGTCATGCTCACTTTTCACTCTTGTCTCTTTCTATCAACTCTCTCAAATTGATTACTTATTACTGGGGTGGGAAGAAAAGGCAGCAAAGGCCCCATCACCCACCTCTGGCCTAGATCTGCCAGTCTCCTGCTCCCACTGCTCAGAAAACTGCACTCTGCTCCTATGAGGGGGTAGTGGCTGTGTGTGTTCATTTCTAATCTATCTGACTTTTGACAAAATGTGCTAGTTCTTGGGGAAAATCTTTCAAGTTGATTTAAGTATGAGTTTTAGAGTCGTGCAGTGCAAGACACTTAAATTGAGCAGCGAGGGTGAGTAAGAGCTGTCAGCATTCTTGACAATCTTGGTCCAGTAGCTTAGATTTAAGGGGGAGCTTTTGGTGGGTAAGCTGGTTTGGGTAGCATGTCTCCACACAGCATGCAGTAATTTATACACACCCTAGCAGAGAGTGTATTGCTTTGTTTTCAACGATCTAGTCAAAGGTTTTGAGGACCTTGGTTAAAGCTCATGAGGGTGTCCTAGACTCCTGGAGTTCACTTACGGCTCAGCCAGAAGCATGCAATGGAGTGACACCATGTTGCTGGAGGTCTCATGGACCAGAATGTCACCCTTAAAGCATGTTCATGCTGGGAAGTCAAAGGAGATCAGTAGTTCTTTACCTGGATCAACTTTGGGAGTCTAGAAGAGCAGACTTGACCCAGGCTGCAGAAATGATCTGACCTCCCGTAGTTTTGAGGCACCCTTCAGAATCTGCAGTGGTGTGGCCCCCATCTTTTCTGTTCCGTTTCTGTCACTCTTTTCATTACAGACACTTGTACCTGGCTTTATTCAGACCTGCGCTGGGCACACTGAACTTGAAAATAAAGCCCTTGGTTCTGATCCTGGCTTTTTCTCTTGGAAATCACGTTACCTCTCTGGGTTTCAGTTTTGCCATTTGTAAAATGTGGGAGTCGGAATGAACTCTAAAGTCCCACTGAGGTAGAATAGCTGCAGAGTTATTTCCCCTAATACCAATTCTCATGAACGTCAAAGGAAAGGAACTCAGGTTGCATTTCTTTGGAGTCTAGGGTCTCACTCTTGTTTATGGAAATGGGCATCTAATCAGTGCTCCCCAAACTTGAATGCACATTTAAACTGCCTGGGATCATGTTACAGTGATGATTCAGGTTCAGAAGGCCTGGGGTTACTGAATTCTGGGGGTGCTGAGATTCTGCGTTTTGGAGAGCTCTCAGGTGCCATAGCAAGACTTTGAACAAGAAGGCCTTAGACGGTGAGCTGAGTGAGGCTGCGGGTGGATCTGTTTTGCTCAGCACTGGATTCCTAGCCCGCCTGGCTCAGGTGCACAGTTACTCTCTGGTGGAATGAATGAATGCTGGAGGGTATTCAGAGAGAAGGATAAGCCTTTGGTCAGATCTCATCCTTACAGCCTCCCATTTCACTTCTGCCAGGACGGGAAGGCTCTGGCTGCAGAATGGGTCCCTTGCCTCCTCAGGATTTACGCGGCCGCGGGAGCAGGAGGAAGTCAGAGACACTCAGGAAGGTGCTGGTGGGGAAGCACAGGAGCCTCTGCCCTCTAAGCCCTGGCCCTTGACTCTCGCCCTCTTGCCCATATACCCTTACATGCTTGCTTTCTCCCGCATTTGTTTCTGGTTCAAGTTGTCCTGGTTTCAACTCTTACAAGTTATTTAGAGGGAGTGGAGGGTTCCACACCATCAGGTGGCCCCAAACATCACCGTCCTATGGAGGGACAGCTGGTATGGGAGACAAAATACATGGTATGTGTCTGGCTGGGCCACTGATAGGGCAGTGAGTGACAGTCTGAGCTCTAAAGTAGGAAAAGCTTTTCCAACCTTACTGTTTGCAGCATGTACTCTTTGCAAAGGTCCAGAGGAAGTGAAGCATATAGAACAAATGGGAGCTTGCATTTGTCCTTTGCTGTGCCAGGGCAGCCCCCTCTGAGGCTGGGCGTCATGCCTCACGCTTCTGTTGCTGCCCCAGGCCCTCTGAGGGGTGAATGTAGGGGAGGAAGTTTTCTTTCTCTTCCTCTCCTCTCCGGTCTCCTGCTTTTCTCTTTCTTTGTCAAACACACACACACACACACGAGAAATGTTTGCTTTCTGCATTTAATCTATCTTTAGTGCAGAGTTTCCCAAACGTTACTGATAAGAATAAATTTGGGCCCTTGTAACGGTCCCTGAGTCAGTGGGTCTGGGTTGGGCACTGGGAACCAAACCTCCTGCCCTGTCTTTTGCTCTGTCTTTTAAAAGAGCTCCAGCTGATTCTTATGTTCAGAATGCTAAGGAAACAGTTTAGTGAAGGGTTCCTGGGTTGGCTGCCCTTTGGATCACCTGAGAAGTTTTCAAAAGCCCCCATGTCCTGGCTGCACCTCAGATCAGAAAGTCTGGGGGCAGAACCAGGTATTAGCAACATTTAATGTTTCCTGGGTGATTTTCATGTGCAGTTGGGATTAAGAACCCTGGCATGCTATTTGACTGATTCGTATAGCCCAGGAAGAAGCCAGGGGACCCATCATCTTGTCTGCAGGCCAGTGACTCCTAGAAATGGCCATACATTAGGGCCATTCAGTCACCTTTAAAAAATCTTGTTGCTCAGGTCACACAGGTCACACTTCATACCAATTAAGTCAGAATGTCTGGGGGTGGAAGCCTGGCATTAGGAGTTTTTAAAGATCACAGTGGTCCCAACAGATAAACAGATCCTGTCTGAGTGTAAGTGTCCATGCAGAACTACAGAGCCCATGCCTTCATCTTTGCTGCTACTGAAACCATGCCGCCTTTCACCTTTGTTTCTTCAGTCACCCCAAGGGTTGCTGGGGGAGACCCCCAGCTTCACAGAGACCTCCACAGTGAGCCACAGTTAGTGCTCCTGAGTACCAAGCATGAGGAGCTTCTGCAGAAGCCTCTAGCTCTCTTCTCCTCCCATACGCACCTGTTCACTTGGTGTTTTTATTTCAATTGTGAAATTCGCATAACCTAAAATTAAGCATTTTAAAGTGTACAATTCAGTGACATTTAGGACACTCACAAAGGTGGGCAACCACCACCCATCTGTAGTTCCAAAACTTTTTCATTACCCCAGAAGAGCATACCACACTTATCAATTATTTGCCTTCTTCCCTTCCTCAGGGACCCTGGAAACAACAAATCTAATTTGTGTCTGTATAGATACCTATTCTGGATTTCATATTAATGGGGTCACACAATATGTGACCTTATGTGTCTGACTTCTTTCACTTTGCATAATGTTTTCAAGGTTCATCTATGCTGTAGTGTGTTTCAGTACTCCATTCCTTTCCATGAGTGAATAATATTCTATTGCACCTCTGCTCATTTTCATGTACAACTTTTCTGTGGACCCAACCACACCCATTAGTTTACCTACTATCTATGGCTGTTTTTGTATTTCAGTGCCAGAGTTGAATAGTTGTGGTGGAGAGCAAATAGCCTGTAAAGACCAAAACATTCACTGTTTGGCCCTTTACAGAAAAAAAATGTGTCAATTCCATTTCTAAATAATATCTCTGGGAAACTTTATTATGATACTGTGTGTAGAAATTCTAAAGTTTCAACATAGTTTATTTTTTGTCACAACATAATTTTAAAGTTCACCTGGGTGAATAAATATGATAGAAAGGCTATGGAAATCTTAAAAAAGAAGAGACCCTAGGGAAGACATGCCTTGCAAGAGAGTAAATACATCACAGAGCTGACATGCAGACATAGGCAGGTCATGGAAAAGAGAAGGGAAGAAAAATAGGATGGCGGTTGTGTTTCAGGCTATTTAGGAAGAATACTGGACAACTCTCACTGAGACCAGCCGTATGGAAATCATGAAGCTGAATCTCTCCTCCACACCTTTAAAGTAAATTCCAGAGGGCTAAAACATTTAAATGTGTAAAAAGAAACTAAAAATATCAGAAGAAAATAGTGATGACTATCTTAATAATTTTATAGTAGATTCTTTTAAGCTCAATAGAAAAAGACATTACAAAGCAAAACATTAATCTGGCTAACATTTGAAATAATTGGCTAAAATGTAAAACTTTTGTATGGCAAAAATAAGGTTAAAAGATAGAAAAGAATTAACTGGGGAAAAGGTTTTCCTCATCACAGACAAGTACCTTACGTCTCTAATAGTAAAATATTTCTGGTAAATGAGCGAAAATCTGAACAGTACAAAATAAGTGATAAAATAGTAGCAATAATGCAATGAATGCAAAAAGCATGATACTATGGGTGCTCAGCTTCAGAAATAATTCATGTAAATGTAATGAAAATTTAAAGATGATGTCATTTCTGTTGTTTATTTCACTGACAAAGATGAAAGAAATTGAGAATCCCCAGGGACACTAGCAGTATAGAGAAAGGGCTGTCTAAGACATTAGTGGATTCAATATTTTTGGAGGGAAATCTGGTGGTACAGATCACATTTTTAAATATAAATACCTTTTGACCCAGCAACCCAACATCCTGGACAGTTACCATATTAACATAAAGATGTCCCTTGTGGATTCCATGAGTGAAAACTAACTCCATAAACAACAGAAACAGCCCAAAATGAAAGACGTTTCTTACTGCAGGGAAAAGGTAGAAACCATCTCAATTCTGATAGCAAGTTATTTTAAAAACCACTTTATTGAGGTATGATTTACATGTAAAATTTGCACATATTTAATATATACAACTTAGTGAGTTTGGGAAAAAGTATACAGCCATGAAACTGTCACCAACATCAAGGCCTAGACATATCCATCACCTCCCCAAATTTCCTCCCACCATCCTTTGTCATAATAACAATAATAATATATTATATATTATTATTATTATTTCTTTTTTGTAGTAAGAACACTTAACATGAAATCTACCAACTTTTTTTAGATTGAGCAAATTTTAAGTATACAATACGGAATTGTTAGCTGTAGGCAGTGTGCTGTGCAGCAGGTCTCTGGAACCTGTTTAGCCTGCTGAACTGGAGCATCATGTCCTTTGATCACTAGCTCTCCACCTACCCCTCCAATAGGATTTGATAAATTAAGTTGTGATATTCCTTGTGATAGATTTCCTAGAAGCCATTGCAAGTGAGGTAGAATTTTCAACATTGATTGAGATTCTAAGTACTCTCCCTGTTTTTTGTCAAGCTTCTAATCATGTTTGTCTTCCTAGTTTATTAAAAAACACTTTTCCTGGATCCATTAAGGTGAAAAATAATGTACCTAGCTGCCAACCTCATGAAAATGATGGCTACTGCATGTCTTTTAAATTTTTATTCATTTATTTTTGCTAGTTGGAGACATTACATTTAACATTATAGCTGTTAGAACTTGAAACATATAAATTCATGTTTTAGGAACATGGACTCAAGTTTGTGTGTGTGTGTGTGTGTGCATCTAAGTGTGCTTGTGAGTGTACGGCAGTGGAGAGCCTACCACCCAGCTCTGGGTGGTGCCATGCCCCAGCTACCCCAGCTACCTAGAGAAGTTGCTGATCCCTTTAAGGGAGATTCAGGGAATTAATAAACCAAGTAAGGACATAAGCTGTGTCCTTGACGATAAAACATTTCTACCTGTAGGGCTCTTTTATCTTCTGAATGTGGATGCCCAGGAAACCAAAGTTAAGTCTGATAAAATTTGTGTTTTGGCAACAAATTCCAAAATTCATAATTCAACCCATTGGAGGGTCTTGCTTTCCTTTTTTTTTTGAGAGGGCATCTCTCATATTTATTGATCAAAATGGTTGTTAACAACAATAAAATTCTGCATTGGGGACTCAATTAATCAACCCCAAGCCTATATCTCAACAGTCTCCAATCTTCTGAAGCATAACAAACAAGTTCTTACATGGTGAACAAAGTCTTACATAGTGAATAAGTTCTTACATGGTGAACAGTGCAAGGGCAGTCATATCACAGAAACTTTCGGTTTTGATCACGCATCATGAACTATAAACAATCAAGTCAGATATGATTATTTGTTTGATTTTTATACTTGTTTTATATGTGAATCCCACATTTCTCCTTTATTATTATTATTATTATTATTATTATTTTTTAATAAAATGCTGAAGTGGTAGGTAGATGCAAGATAAAGGTAGAAAACATAATTTAGTGCTGTAAGAGGGCAAATGTAGATGATCAGGTGTGTGCCTGTAGACTAAGCATTAATCCAAGCTAGACAAGGGCAACAAAACATCTACGGATGCAGAAGATTTCTCTCAAAACAGGGGGGAGTGAGGTTCTAAGCTTCCCCTCTGTTGGTCCCCAATTTCTCTCCTGATGGCCCCCCTGCAACTGTGCCTGTCTTAGGTTGTTCCTCCCTTGAGGAATCTTACCCGTCTCTGGCTAACCAGTCATCTTCCCGGGCCATACAGGGAAATGTAAAGTTGATAAGTGAGAGAGAAGCAATGTTCTTTGAAAAGGTTAGCTTTTTACTTCTTTGCAGATTTATGCCCTGTGGCTTCTATGCCCAGCATTTGTCTTGAGGTATCTTTACCACTTGGAAGAATTATGATACTCGGCAATTTTCGATGTGAGGCACTAATTCTACTAAAGGGTTGTAATTAAGAAGGTCTTGCTTTCCTTTTTTCCTTTCCTTCTGGGGCCTTGTCTACCTCTTCTGCTTTTTAATTAGTTTCACTTTGCAACTATGCCCCTGCCAGCCCGCTTCACTCTCCATTTTATTTCCCCCCTTCCATCCTGTCGGTCTGGTACAAATGGCAGTGGGTATCCCCAAATACATGGTGTTCTTGGTCCTACTCAAAGATAGAGGAGTTTATTAAGGAGTGGGTGGCCTAAGAGTGGTGATCACTAAGTTTTTTTGATTGTTCACCCTTATCACTAAAATATTTTTAGCATAACCCCCCAGTATACGCTTGTTTATTTATTTATTATTGGGTGCACCTGTTATTCTAATAATAGATTATATACATTATAAAATACACACAAAGGTAGAAATTCAAAAAATGATGACATTGAAAAATATAGAATTTATAATATTTTATCCCCATGTCCTGTGGGGGGTCCTTTCGTGACCAGCAGACCAGAGGTGGAAAAGGCTAACTTTAGGGGTCTCAAGGGCACTGGAAACTCTTTGCCCCTTGTGAAGGTGAGCCTTCCTTCCCCAGTGATGTGTAGGGTACCAGCTGCCCACAGGGCTTCTGTGAACCGCAGCATAGAGGTACTTCTGCAAATACTCTGAATGACTTTGTCTCTTGCAGTTTCTTTTGCACCCTTCCTCACTTGCAGGCCTCACTGCTGCTCTTTCAGCTGCACCTGTGCTGTTTCTGGCATACTCTCTGCTTCTTGGTTAGGTCCCGTACTCCGCAAGCAGCATCCTCCTCGGTGCAGGCAGTTGCAGGCCGTCCCTTCTGCCCTGCGGGAGGAGCCCCTGTTTGGAACTGCTCTACTGCCTCTGCCATCTTGGACTTGAGCTTCTCTGCCTACACCTGGGCAAGCACTGGCTGGCACTGCAGCGGGTGGATGGCCTTAAAGGACTGGTCCAAGGTCTCAAGGAGTTTACCAACCCTTAAAAGCAAGGATGCAGAGATACACAGCAGAGACTGCATCTGTGTGACGGAACGGAGCACAGATGGTGGGTGAGCCTCGAGGGTGCAAGTTCATGGGAGCAGACTCTTCCTGGCTCTCCTGCCCTTGGTGCCTAGAACCATGCCTGCCACACAGAGGGAAGACTTGATTGAATGAATGATATGCATTTTATCTTGTGGCCATACCAGTCAGCAGACCTCTTCTTGCTTCGACTTGGGGTCTGAAAAAGCACTTGAATTCATTCACATTGTTTCTCTTCCAAACTGGGAGAAGTGACGCAGGGAAGCTGTGGATTCAAGATCTCATAGTTCTCTATTCCCCTACCCCCATCTCATCCCACCAATGAGCCTTAACTTGCTCTGGGCTTCCTTTACATTGCATGACCCCCTTTCCATTGCATTCCTTTAAAAATTTCTTTTTAAAGGAATTTAAAATTAAAGTCTTTCTTATTGTAGTTAGAACCATAACATAAAAATTTATCATCTTAACCATTGTTATTCTTCAAGTTCACTAGACTGTATTTATGTTGCTATGAGATCTCTAGAACCTGCAAATCTGAAACTCTATACCAATTAAATGACAACTCCAGTTTTCCCCCTTTCCTGAGCCTCTAATAACCACCATTCTACTTTTTGTTTCTATGGATTTGAATTCTTTAGATACCTCATATAAATGGAATCATACAGAATCCATAAGGGTTGCAGTATTTTACAATCCCACCAACAATGTATAAAAGTCCAGTTTCTCCACATCCATACCAACATTTGTTTATTTTTTGGTAGTACCCATCCTAAGGTGCATGAGGTGATATTTCACAGTGGCTTTGATTCACATTTCTCTGAAAATTAGTGATGTTGAAGATCTTTTCATGTGCTTATTGGCCATGTGCATATCTTCTTTGGAGAAATGTCTATTCACATCCTTTGCCCATTTTTATTTGGGTTGTCTTTTTGTTGTTAGGTGTAAAAGTTCTTTGTGTATTCTGACTATTAACCCCTTATAAGATACATGATTTATAAATACTTTTCCCATTCTGTAAATTTTCTTTTTAGACTGTTCTTTGTTAGTCTATAGAAATACAACTGATTTTTGTGTGTTGATTTTGTATCCTGCAGCTTTGCTGTATTTGTTGATTAGTTCTAGCAGTTCTTTGAGTGTGTGTAGAGTTTTCTACATGTAAGATCATGTAATCTATGAGCAGAGATAATTTTACTTCTTCCTTTCTCATTTATATGCTTTTAATTTCTTTTTTGTGCCTGATTGCTCTGGCTAGCACTTCCAGTGCTATGCTGAATAGAAGTGGTAAGACAGGGTGTCCCTCTCTTGGTCCTGATCTTAGAGTAAACCCTTTCTGTGTTTAACCATTGACTGTGATGTTAGCTGTGGGCTGTTCATTTATGGCCTTCATTATGCTGAGGTAGTTTCCTTCTAAGTTTGTTGACTTTTTTTTTTAACCATGAAAGAATGTTGAATCTTTCAAATGCATTTATCTTATATTTTGTTAATGTGATGTATCTCTGTGTTTCCTTGTATGGGTCTTAGAGCCTGTTAAATATTTCTTCCCAACCTTCAGCTCTGTGACAGTACCATCAGTCTTCAGTAAAACTGTTCGTAGGGATTTTGTTGGTATGTTATATGTTGTGATATATTAATTTTTAAATTACATTTGATTCTTCCAGCACTCATCATTCTGATCTTTGTTTAAGAGAACTTGACTCTGATCTTTTATGATGACCCAGCTATTTACAAAACTTTTTTCTTTGAACTATACCTTATTTTTAATCTCTTCTCAAATCCTTATTTAATCTCCTATGTATCCCTCAGGAAATTCATTCTGAAGTCTTTTCTTCTTTTTCTGTGAAACTGCTCAATATAGTGACTCTCCAGTGGGACAATATTAAAATAATAGTAACTGGAAGTTGACATTCCCATGAATGCCAGTACAACCTTCTCATCTTTGGTATTTTCTGAGTTTGTGCAACTTAGATGCAGGTTTTTAGTACAACTCTGGTTGCTGGTGCAAAAAAAAAAAAATCAAACAATAAAACAAACAGAATGATACTGGACCCCATTTGGTAGGATAGGAGTTTATTTTTAAAGTCAAACATTACTTTTAAACTTAAGGCCATTTTGTCAATGCTTTATTTATACATATAATCAATTCCATTAAGCAAGAAATGCCTAAAGAATAAGATCATAAATGAAGGAAAACCAACAGGGGACAAAATAAAAGAACATAAAGCATGAAAAATGTCCTTTCTAATATTAGTGATGCCCAAGCTCTGTTTTCGGAGAGGCTATGAGTAGGCAGATAGATGGGTAAAACTCAGGGGTGGGTAGCATGAAGCTGGTAATGAAATGTTGTCTTACCACAGTCTTTTCTAAATACTGCCATAATAACACTTAACTATGATCAGTCCTGTATCACAGTAATGTTAATGAAAATGACATGTCTAGAAAGAAAATTTTACATGGAGCCTTCTATTGGAGGTCCATGAAAGCTAGCTGAAAAAAATAAATCAAAACTTCAGTTTGGACATTTTCTAATTAGGTAAATGGCAACTGGATCTTATTTGACTTTTTTATTTTGAGGTATAATTTTTTTTGTTTTTTAGAATCAAAAGCCTTTCCCCCTCATTAATATCAAATAATAAATAAATGAGGGCGTAAAGCTATTATTTTATTGCTAAAACAGTTTAGTCTTTATACCAGTAGTGAAAAGTTCCAGTTTTAATAATACAAAGTTATAAGGCCTACATAGAATTTATTATGAGAAACATATACAAAAATTCAGTATCTTACTAATTGATTTCTATTTAATTTATGTTTTAATTTTATTTTTAGTAAAAGTTGATCATTAATAGATAAATATGGTACCATGAAGGCTTGGTCAGTCATCACCTATACCACTGGAAACTCCTATCCCTTGAAGACTGGGTTAGAAAAATAAAATATGCAGGCAAGGCAGCCCAAAACTCTTTTCTTTTCTAAATTGCTAAGCAAATAAGAATTCTCTGCATCCTCTGAGGTATAATGTTTAATCCATTCTAATCTGTGTGGTCTCAGGTTTTCCGTCCCCAGACTCTGGTGATGGCCTTCTGAGACCTCTTCGGAGATGCCAGCATGACAGTCTTAGTCAAGAGTTTACTGTACTCCTTATTTTTTGCAGCAAAGCTATAAGAGTATCAAATTTGCCTTCAAAATCTTGGCTTTGTGGTTAAAAAAAAAACCCAAATAAGAATTCTTCTGGAAAAGCTCTTTCAAGAGTCTTTGCTTGGCGAGTCTGACTGCCAGGGGCTGGTTGTGGCAGGATCATGTCTAGTAAAGGTGTGAGGTTCTGTCTTATTTGACATTAGGTCCAAGCTTCTTTCTGGCAGCAGATTATGTGTGGTACAGCCAGTGTGATCACCTCCAGGGAATTGATATAGCTTGAGAGTGGTAGAAGGACAAACTAGGCGTGATCCAAAGGAGAAGAACAAGTGTCAGAATCTGAAGACTTATAACAAATAATATGAGTTTAAAAAGTGCACAAAAACAAAGAACACAAAGAACACAAGTATAGGGAACCCCATCATTGCTGAAAACCATGGGTTATGTTGCCTGGAAAGAGCAGTGGGCATGTGTGGGCCCACACAAAGAATCCCCAAAACTCACGTCATGGTCCTGCCCAATATTTGTTCAATCACCATCATCTTTTCAGGATTTCTGTTGCTACAGGGAAGGAGTGTGGTTAGCGCCAGGCTGCTTCAGGAACTCTCAGTCCCTGTGTTCCTTGACCTTCACAGTTTGGAACAGAGTATAAACCTGGGAAGGATAAGGTGCAGTCAATCACTGGTTAATCAGTGCAGTTCAGGAACTGGGAAAGTGGCCTGGCAAGGGTGGCAGGGGGCATCCAGGCCTCTCCCCTGGTAGGTGTGACCTTCTCTCTCCTCTCTCATCACAGACAGCTGGGATTCCAGGATACAGATGCCGGGCCACTTCCCTGACATGTAGTGGTAAGTTTGGCATGAAGGGGAACATCTGGGGAGGCTTCCTGTACAGTTCCTGGAGGCTGAGAGAAATAATCAGGCTTAGCAAATTTGGTTGACTAGACAATGAAATATTTATTGAAATTCTTCCTCTTTTATTTTTTTCCCTGAAGTTCAAAAATCCTTGTCATCCCAGGCTGAAGTCTGTGTACAAGAGAGGAATTCACAATTAGATCTGAAGTGGCCTGCTACCTACCACTTGCTGATGACCCCAACCTGCAGCAGGCAAGTGATTGTATCTGCATACATGCTCCATTTAATTTTTTTTCTCCAATAAAATGGAAAAGCCCACAAAGCAAAAGAATGAAATCCAAACATGTAGGCTGTGTGATGTTCTTTCATTAGTTCTTGGCATATGAAATACTTTTCTCACATGTGTGAAAACAGGCAAATAACTTGGATATTGTTTTAACATAGACTTTATATGAATGATGTTTAGTCTTAAAGATAGTTCTTTTTTATTTATTTTGAGTGTCTACTAAAAGTAAATGGAGACTTGTGGGATTATTTAGATAAATCAGACCAAAATGATGATTTTCCTTTCAATATTTGTATAATGGAAGAAAGATTTAGCTACATCTGATGTGTGTGGCTAGTATTCTTTCTGAGTTAGTTGGTAAGGTCTTGGATGTATCCTTAAAGCAAGGCACATATCAGTGGAAAAATGTTACAGGTTTGTTATAAAAGAGAGCTTTAACTTTCTGCCAAAAGTGGACAACTGATTTCTTCAGTGCTCATGCCAATTAGTAATTTGATACTTGAATATTTCAGTCTATCAGTAATTAGGTTCATTATAATCTTTTACATTGCATTTTTACAGTGACTTTTTTACATGACATTTTTACATAATTTACAGTAATTTATCAGTAATTTCTCTGATTGCAAAAAAGATGAAGGCTCCTCACCTGGGCATAAGATGACTTCTCTTTTAGGCCTCCCTCCCTGTCTAGTTCCAGCTCCTGTCATTCCTCAAGGGATCCCAGGTGCCAGTGAAATCTTGGTATTCCCAATTCTGTCCATTTCGCTTCCACCTCTGAGACTTTACACCCACTCTGTGCTCTCAGTTGCTTGTTCGGGCAGCCTCCTGCCTCTCTCCTCATGTGAGCCCCTTGCTGCCACCCTCACCTGCGACTCGATACCTTTATGACCAATTAACCTCCCTTCACATCTTGTACTGAGAAAGGCATCTCTCCTTTGGGCTCCCATTTCATCAGCTTCATGTCTTCAAAATATCACTTTTCTCCTTTCAACAGTCTCACATATGAGGGTCTCTCTTGCGGTAGGTCCTGCTTGGATGGTGAGAATATAAACCCAGTCTCTGCCTTCGTGGGCCTCACAGTGTAGTGAAGGGAAAAGATAATAAACATGCGTGTAAAATGACACCAGGTAGCATGATGACAACAATATATAGAGGCTGTTCTGTTGGTTTTCTCAGCACACTGTGAACTCTCAGGGTGGAGCATTTGCATATACTAGGTGTCAGTAGATACTGAATGAATGAACAAATGCAAAGAGTGTGAATGGACCTTAACTATGTCCTCAATCTTCCCACGGATGGAGGATATAAAAGAAATAAAAGCTAATTTTACTTGTCTTTGCAGTTGGAAAGCTTCCTTTTCTCAAAGTATATCTCTGTGACATTTTCAGAGATGATAAGGAGTTTTCCCTCTGAGTAGGAAACAACAGGTTCATGTACACAGGCACACTGCTATGAACAGCTGTCTGTCAGTTTTTCATCATTCAGATGGATTACCCACAAGACACATAAAAAATGATGGTTCTCTAGTACAGGTTTTTATTTCTATTAAATTCTATGGCATATGATCTTGAACAAATATTTGTGGTCAATATTTGATAAAAAGTCTGATTCAGTCAAGTAAATAGAGCATTAGGAAAAATAATTTCATTCCTTTGTTAAACTAAATCCGTTAAGACTCTAACACAAGTAGAACAGAGGACAAAGAGTATTTAAAACAAAACAAAACAGTGAGACCCATTGAGCATTTGCATTTTAAAATTAATTGCTGCCCTAATTATTCGTCAGTAGAAGCATAAATTAAGCAAATATAACTTAGAGTAAGCTCTTAGACACCCACAGGATTCTCCCCTCAAAAGTAAATTGTCATAATGGTTCAGTGTGATGGCTTATTTTTGCTGACTTTCCATGAGTGAGGCAAGAGGGAAGACTGGAAATCCAGCTCTATGGAGACGACACAGAGACTCCAGAGAAGGAGGCAGACACAGGAAGGTACCTCTAGTTTTCCATGTAAGGCAGAGAAGCTAACAAACAGCAAAGGACGTTAGAACCAATGAGCTGCTTTGGAAACCTGACTGAAGTTGTGCCTTCATGAACAGTAAGTGCAGCTCCATGACCCCAACATGGAACTGAAGGGTGAGAAGTGCAAATCTTTCTCAAGAGTTTATGCAACAACACAATAATGCTAAATAACAAACAGCCCCAAATCTCAATGGCTGAAACTAACTGACATTTATGTTCATGCATCCTGGGTGGCAAGCTAGCTGTGGCTCGACTGATAAGGCTGGGTCCATTGGGCAGCTCTCCTCCAGGCACGTGGCTCAGCTGGGACATCTCTGCTTCATGCTGCAGGTGCAGTTTGTCTCTTGTTCTGCAAGGATCATCTAAGATCTGCCTCATGTTCTTTTCAAGATGGATGTGGAAGTTCTCAGAGGAGTGAGTGTAAACATGCAAGTGCCCTAAGCTGTAGGCTCCAAATTGGCATATAGTCATGTCTGCCCACCTTTCATTGGCAGAAGGAAATCCCATAGTCAAGCTCAACGTCAGTGTGATAAGACAGTAAATCCTTCCCATGGAGATCAGTGTGTGTATTGTGTTGGAGGGGAGTGAATATTTGCTGAACAATAATTTAATCAACTGTGACCATCAAAATTTGAAGGAAGACCTCCATTTTCTGATTTGGGCCTCCACACGAGGATTAAAGTTTGCCTTTCTCATGAGTTTATTAATTACAAGTATGTTAGATTAGCCAGAAAGATCTTCTCTCTTTAAGACAGATACATGGAAGACTTAGAAAGGTACTTGGATGAACCCCCAGTAACAATAGCCAGGGGCAGTGCAGTTGTTTGAAGAAGGTGTTCATGGGATGTGGGGTCTGCGGGTCTTGTCGGGCTTCGAGGCCATGCAGTGAGCTGCCCGGCATAGACCTGCTGGGCAGGAATTCTGCCTCAGCAGATGTGTGCATGACTTCACTGCTCTCATTACAGCATCACCTCTCCCCTGTCACCAACTGGCAACCCACAGCAAAGGATGTTTTTCTGATTATTTTACACTCATTAAATGCAGCTGTCACAACAGTGGCTGGGAGGATGCATGCAAAACTTTTCTGCCACGTCAAAATAAAGCTGAAAAGCTTTTTAAAGAAGAGCTGAAGCCTTTGAAGCTTGTTCTTAAGGAATATTGGAAATATCACCTTTTGTTGTTGACAATTGAAAATGTTCCCTTGCAACACAAATTAAATCTTGGCCCAGGCTGAAGAAGCATTATCCATCACCATTTTGTGACATAAAGTATTTGGGCCAACCAGTGGGAATTCAATTGCATTATTCCTGGGTCTGAATGAACTAGAAGCCCCAAACTCAGTGGAGTGCCTGATCCCTGCTAGTGGGTCATTAATGGGGCAGAGTAGTTCCTGACGCTTGAGGAAATGTTATAAGAATGAAATAATCAGACACCTAATACATAATCCATTAGAAAAGTAAAACAAAGAAATGGATTCTGGAGCCATTTCTCCACAGGCTTACTGGATTAGGCTGTGGGTGGAGGTGAGGGCTTTCCATGATTTTGGCACAGTCCACCTGAATCCACTTCGCCAACTCACTGACCTCAGTGGGAACCAGCGTAAAGGACGATCCATTCAATGATGTGCTTCCTGGAGTAGTGCCTCCTAAATGTTCCTGTTGTTGCTAAGTGTCAGTCTTACCTCTTGAACAGCTCAAAAGCTGACCCTGGCCTTCGCTCTTCCATCAGCTCCCCCGGCCTGCGTGGTGGAGCCATCCACGGTGTTCCCTTGACGCCCGCTGCCCACCGCAGTCACCCTCACCATAGTGATCACCCTGCCCTGCTGCATTATCATCAGCTCACGCATCCCCACTAGGTGGGATTTGGAGAGTAAGGCCTGGGTTTCTTATTATATGTGTGGCTGTAATGTAATTCAGGACTGCGTTCCCAAAATGGGGAAGGACAGAGGGGAAGAAAGAGGGGCAGAAGTTGATCCATGGCCTCCGATGATTTCACCGGGTGGGCAAGTCCACCTTGCAACCAGATGATGTTTGCACACCAGGTAACTCAGATACGGATGTCTCAGCCTCCCCTCCTCCACCTCTTCCACCTCTAGGCACAGGTTACGGGCTCCTGGGCACACGAACAGGAATGACTGATTAAGTGATAAGAAAGCACTTGTATCTCCTGAGTGTATCAGTTAGGGGCCAGTCAGGAAAATCTAGCTCGCTAGGTATTTGCCACCTTTCAGCCTACATCTAAGTTCTCCCTTGGACAGAGGCAAAAGGGAGGGAGAATGTGTTTCCCACAGCCACAGAACAGACAGGGTAGAGCAGGGGCAATGGCTTGGTGCTGGCCCGTGAGAGCCAGCAGCCGAGCAGCCTGTAGTCATTTGGATCCCTCCTCCATCACAAGATGTGACCCACATTTAAATGACCCAAAACTGCTGCACAAGCTGTGGGGTCTGATTTTGTGCCACCTTGCTGTGCATTTCCACCATGTGGGGGGATGCCTTGAACAACTTCAAGGAAAGAACTGTAAGAAGCTGAGAGGCCGTCTTCACCAGGGTGCCATACTGGTTAGAAAATCCAAAGACCAGAGAGAAATGATGGCTGCAAAGGAACTGTTCATGAAACCCTAGACTTCTCTAGCGCTTTGGCCACTGTGCTAGGTACTGACCCGAGCTCTGAAATGAGTAGTGAGGGGAAAAGCTGAGGGTAAGGGAGCAGAGGCCTGCGGGGTGCTCACTGTTTCAGTGGGGCCTGGGACAGGAACCCACTATCTACACCAGGCTCCCCTCCTTCTGGAAAGGGAGGAACTCATGTGCTTTTGTCTATGCATGAGTTTATTTTGACTAGATTTTCCTGCTAATTTGAATTTATTAGATCTACACTATAAATGCTTATCAACAAATCAGGAAGCATTGGTTGAGTGTCTGCTTTGCACAAGAAGCCTCTTCCAGAACTGTATTTCTACCGCCTGCTGCACTGCTTGCCCCTTCTCTTCCTTCTACGGCTCACTTTGAACATCCCCTCCAGAGAAGCTGCCCTTGAAGATTCGATGTGAAGTTGGTCTCTTTTTTTCTCCATCATTTCTCATCTTGTTATTTTCCCTGCCTAGCCACAAATTGTAATGCATAATTGGTTCATTTACCAACTGAGTTGTTTGCCTCCTCCAGAAGGGCAAGCTAGTGTCTATATCCTGATGCTAGCAGTGTCCAGCACATGACAGAAATCACAGGCTAGCGTGACTAAACAAACATGCGATAATGTGGAGTACAAAATTAAATAGGACCACTCCCTTTCCTTAAAGACTTCATAGTATTGTAAAGAGGCATATACACAGATAACTAACAAAACAAGGCATTACCAGACCTTTCTTTCAGAGTGATACCCCAATAGCTCTAATAGAAAGGGACACAGGGGTGTAGGGAGGTCCCATGGTTCTTCAGATGGGGAGGAGGGTAAACTGGGAGGCAGGGGCTCTATGGTGTAGACAGCGCCAGCACCCACCGGCTCCTGAACAATGTTCTCCTGGCTCACTGTGCTTTTTCACCTGCAGTCAGGATGGGTGAGTGTGAGGGTGTGTGTGTGTGAGTGTAACTGTGTGGCCCCATTCTGCATTAGCAGGCAATTTGGGTGTCATGTGGGCCCATCCTGTTGGAGGTCCGGAGCACTGGCGAGCTTCTGGTCTGTCTCCTTTTTGTTTCCATCCCCATCCATTGCTCCCTGAAGTGTCTTATGTCCTCCTCAGTGGCATCCACCTGCCTCTGTCACCCTCATGGAGTGACAACAACTCACACCCATTCCGTGGGTGGCACAGATGATACTGAATGATGTTATTCATGCCCCTCTTAACAAAGCTGTGTATATACCTTTTATTTTAATAAGAAAGCATTCACAATTCCCTGTGATTGGAAACATTTTTGAATATTTCCGAAAGACTCTTGAGGATGATTCAGATGGCTCCAGGGGTGGTAAAATGGAGACTGGCTTTGAGAGGAGTCATAATGCTTGCCTGCAAGCAGACCCTGAATCTTGCAGCTGATGCAGAGAGCTAGCCCAACCCCAAGAGTCAGGGCATGTAACCAGCGAGTATGGGGAAGACCACCTGGAACTTGGAGGCTTTAGAATTTACTTTTTCATTAATGAATGCTTCGGAGAGTGCAGTCTCCCTAATTCCCTTCTTTGAAAGATGGAAACTTTAATGTGCAGTTAATTAAATGTTATGTTGATTTGCAAGGCCCTGAGCTCTCAGAGGCCTGGGGGACGTGGGGGCAAGTTTAGAAACCAAACAATGGGAGGACCGGCTGTCCCTGATCTGACCACAGAGCAAGGGGTACTGTTTGCTCCAGACGCCTGTGGGGCATTCGCAGCACCCCTGTGGCCAGGACCCACGTCTTGGGCCTTCGATGGCTGCACAGCCTGTTTACCATGCAAAGGAGGAGGCGTTCCAATCCTACTGCTCTCTCCAGGCTGGCTAAGGTTTGCAGAGGCATTCCTTATTTTTCCTTAGTGCTTCGGCACTGCTTTGTACTGAGAAGAGCTGTGTAGTGCTGGAATTCTTTTCACAACCAACTAAAGAACCCAGCTGTGGCTGGATGCAGCCACGGAAGCTGCAGGCTCCTTGAGTGTGGTCATTGGCAGGGTGGCAAGCCACTTAGCTGCTCAGGTGGCCTCAAGTCCCATGTGAAGTGCATGCCAGCTGGGCTGGGGGCCGTGGGCACCCACTCATGGGTGGGCCCGTGGAGGAAACTGAGGGAGAATAGGGCTTGATGGAAATCCAAGTTTCAGGATCAGAGGCTGAGTGGGGAGGGCCTCCAGTCTTCCCGTCCCACACTCCTATCTTGCAGATGAGGAGACGCAGTCAAGAAATTTAGGAGCTTGATTTCACAAGAGAAAGTATGGTTTGCTCCAAATAACTAGCACCTGTTACAGTGACAAACTTATCATCCACTTGGCCCTGGCTAAAGGCACAATTTAGTCACCAAATGACAACTTCAGGGTTATCTGTCACCAGAGCACGCTTGCCTCAGCCCCACGCCTGGCAAGAGCAAAGCTCCAATACCTGATTCAAATATGCTTGCTTATCATTTTGGCATCCAGATTCCTCCCTTTAATTCTTCTGGGTGGTCAGCTTGTTTAGATGCCCTGAAGAGCCGGTGAAGCTTCTGGGACTGACTTTGGAAACTGCTGGCAGTGCTACTATATTCTTATTATGAATAAAAATTTTAAGCCCAAGCTGATAAACATTTTTTTTTCACACTGAATTCATCAGGAATACATTAACATTTTCTAAAAGGTAAAGACAGAAAAAATGAAAGGATTTAAAGAAGAACATTAGGATGTATTTGGCCATTAGGATCTCTGCTTCCATCAGCTCCTGTTCCAGAGCCAGAACTTCACCCTCTATAACTGAGGCTCAGGGAATTAGCCTGTGGAATAATTATCACTCCTGATGAACAGAATAAGAGCTTGTTCCTGTGTGTGTGCAGAGCCACTCAGACTAAGAGGGAAATCTGGAGTGAGAGCTCACAGCATATTTTGCATAGGTCCTGTAAAAGGATCCAGGCAACACAGGCTTTGCAGCATTAGCTATGATCATATATGGAAAAAGCAGTTACTTTCTGCAGTGACATATGGCTGAATTGGTGCAGTGCCCAGGAATCTCAGTGTCCTCCTCCCCCAAAGGGTGAGCCCTGGCTGCATCCTTCACTCCATCCTCACTGGGACCCACAACTCAGGCAGCCTGTGGAGAGATTGCCGGTGAAGTAGAATCCCATCCAAGTGTGCTAAGACCAGAGCTGTGGCTGGGCCCTGGGAGTTAGCAGCTGCTACCATCCCTGTCTGTGATAATGATTTTTCCTAAGTCAGCGCAACTGTGAATGGAGCCTAAACCCATTGGCTTAAACTTTAAGCATGAGGACATTCCATAGTGAACAAAAACAGCGACATCCATGATGACAACAAGGGACAATTCTGTTGGAAGGGGATTCCATCCCTCAGTGATGGACATTTCACATGTTCTGATAATGTTCTATAACCAGTAATTGCATTCTCCAAATTTCAAACATGGCCAAGCACATACACTGAGTTTTGTTATGGAAGAGACAGAGGAATGTGACTACGTGATTGCATGATGTTCATTCATCCACTGGTTCATTTATCTGACCATTACTTGGTTTGGTTAAGCCTCCTGGACTGCTAGCTCTGTCCTCAGTGTTGGGGACATGAAATGATCTTTATGTTCAAGGAATCTAGTCTTGTGGGGAGGACAGAAGCTTACAACTAAGCTGCCCAATCTTCACGTATGGGGTCACCACAAAGGGAGTGAGGAGCCCTGGAACTGGCTCTGGGGGGAGGACTCAGACCTTCTCAGGGACACTGGGAGCTGAACTGAGGTGGGCGAGGGCCGTGTCTTTGGGACTGGGCTGTCTGGCTGAGACTCCTGGCTCGGCTACCTCCTAGCTTTCTACAGATGGTGGGTCCCTCGAAGTCTCAGCTTCGTCACTGTGAAATGGAGATGGCAATGCCTCTTCCCCATGCCGTTGGGAGGCTTCAGGGGGAAATGTTACGGAAAGTGCTCAGCAGGGCCTCTGGTGGTGGTGAGCGCTCATATGGTGTGGCTGGGCATCCCTGGGGGGGTGGGAGCTGGGCTCAGCAAGGCAGCCCACAGGGTCTGTGGGAAGTCATGCCTGGTCCTCAGAGGGAGAAGACACCCCTAGATTTGTGGATGAGGGAGAGGTGGAGAGCTGTGAGCTCTGGGCTGCAAGACCAGGAAGCAGGTATGAAGATCCATCCTGAGCCAGGGAGAGGGTGAGGGAGGGATGGATTGGAGACACATTAGGTAAGTAAAATAAGACTAAGAAGAGAAAGAGACACAGAGACAGAGAGAGGAAGGTCTTGATGATGAGGCTGACGGTGATGACCCTGATTCAGAATAAAACAAGGTACAGATGGGGCGGATGGGCTGTGAGGAGGAGAGCCCCTGCCTCCCCCAGAAGTGAGGGCACTTGCCTAACCGTGAGCAGATGTGTTTACAACCTGTTTGTCCCAGTCCAGAAGGTCGCTGCTGAGACGATCCCAGCATTTGCCCGGGCCGAGCATTTCCAGTTGTCCGATGCTGGCAAGCTCAGCATTCACTCAGTGGCACCTGCTCCAGAGCTGTGTGTCCAGATTGGGTGGAGCTGGGGTTGGTGCAGATGGACTGTGAGCCCTGTCTCAGAGCAGAAGAGTAAAAATGGCATGGTTTGGGGCTGAGCTGTGTCGGGGAATGAGAACAGTAGGTACCATCCCTGGGCAGTGACTGCGTGTCTCATCTGTGACAGTCACATTGTCAGGCCCCACGGGGCTCTCCCACTGCACCTCTTCCTCCGTAGTGCCCTGGAGCTTGCAGCTGTGACAAAGCTCATTCATCTGGGCCTTCACGCATTCACAGATACTCAAGAGAGCCTTGTCCAGCCAAGCTCTGTCTCAGCATGGGAAGGCAGGCATGACCCAAACAGACGGGCCGGGGCCAGGGGGGACGTGCTCCTCTCACCCTCTCTGCCTCCGTGGCTCGGGGGGCATCTCTTGCCGAGGCCCTCCCGGCAGGCGCTCTCAGGTGGTTATCTGAGAACAAGGGGCTCAGCCCCCCACGAAGCCACGGCTGCTCTGCTTCCTGGTAGTGCTTCCTCTGGCTTGGCGGCAAAGGCCCCTAGGAGCATTTTTCAGGAAACTAGCTCCAGATTCTCCCCGAAAAAACCCCTTCCTGAGAAATGCAAAGACTGAGACCTCCAGGAGAGACTAGGATACTGCCGTCTCTTTTACAGGCTGGTGCAGACCCTGTGGCCAAATGAATCCCTGACAACTGACCTTGCAGATGCTCTGCAGTACTTTGTGGGGGAGCAGGGTTAGGCCTGGGGGTGGTCAAGTGCTTTACCTCACCTGAGCCCCACCATGAGGTCATAGGAGGTCAGGCGATCTTGGAGAATCTCTGGGCTATAGGTGGGTGCAATAGGGGATCAGAGAGATTAAATAACTGGTTCTGGGTCACACAGCTTGTCATGGCTGGAGATGGATTTTGAACCCTGATCTTTGGATTCTGAAAGCAGAGGTATAACTTATTTCCTGATTTCAATGATTTTATTTTCCACTTTTGAAGTATCGGGTGCTTCAACAAAAGCATAGGAGTTTTGGGGAAGTTCAGGAGAGGTATTAGGTGGAGAGAGAGAGGCTAGTGCTAAATTCATGGTCTATTTGCAAATCAAATGAATCCTCTTGTCACCTTGAAGTGGCACACACTCCATGCACCTGGAACAGCTTTGCTCTAAAACAGTGATGAGCAACATGCAGCCCTCAAGCTTTGGGAATGCAACTCTGATGGAGCAATTTCAGGAGCAAAAAGCTTCAGTCTGTTGAACCCTTTGAATGTACACTCACTCATTTAAATTGGAGCAGTCGCTGGCCTTCCATCTGTGACCAGATGGGTGCCCAGGGCCCCACTTCCAGCCCAGTATGAGCTCTAGACGGGAGCTAACCCCAGACACATGATATTGGAGGCCATGTGCATGCGGCTTGTGGCCCATTTTTGGGTAAAGAGTCGAAGAGACACAGACCTGCTTCCCACACATCCTCAAGGAAAGGTCCGGCAGGATGCTCCCTTTCCACTATTTTATAAGTAGTTAGTGGAGAAGGAAATCCCATCTAGAAAGCATTTTGCAGCTCTTCCTGCCTGTGCTGTCACACCTCTCAGGGTGTCCTAAATCCTCTCCCTGACTCTTGCTAAATGGTCAGTCCCCTTTCTTCCCTCCACTTCCTAGCAATTACAAATCAACATGGGTTATCTTTTTTAGCCTTGCTCAGGGGTTGGACTCTGGCACTTATTTATCTCAAATTAATTTCATCTTTAATATTTATTGAGTGAGAGGCCATTAAAACCATTCTGTCCACCCTCCCTCTTCACCAGTTTTTATGGTACAAAAGAATTCTTCAGATTCTTCATTTTTGCTACTTCATTTAGCCATGTTTCTCATACCTCACCTGTCATCCCCACCCCCCAACAGCAGTCAACAAGTCCTTCATGAATGGGGCAATAGTAGGAGTGTTAGAGGCTTGAGGGTATATGCAGATACTGAAAAATATTCTATGTGTGTATTATATGTGTAACTCCTGAAAATATACAGACCCAAACATTTTTATTTTTCCTGAATTGTATTTCATGCAAAAAACACATTAAACTTTAAATAAAATGTGCTGTATTTGGTGGAAAGAGTAGAAGGGGCTACTGGTGAAAAAGGTCTCTTCAAACAGCCACCAGCACTGGCAGGAAGGGGTAGGTTGCAGTTGAATTCTCAAAGCTGAGGCCTGCCTGTGTCTGGGGCTTGGGAGGTGGTAGAAGGGTCCCCTTCCTCCACCCAGCATTGGAGGTGTGTCTCCAGCCACCAAATGGGAGAAGGTCCCTTGCCATCTCAGGGTCCTGGGCTTCATGTGACTGGAAGATACCAGTGATGGGGACGTGATCATCCACAGAGGCCCCTTGGACCAGCCTCCTCCTGGATGCCACCCTCAAGACATGGCTGCAGGTTCTTCTCCCTGCCTGGCTTGTGTTCTTTGAGTTCTCATCCAGATACAATGCTAGCTCTAAGATTATGCTCCCCCAAAATATTCTTATAGAATGAATTCCTGCCACCTTTTAATATTCCCAACAACTTCAGGTTAATTATCTGAGCTCAATATTATTAAGTCAAATTCAAAGGAAAGTCAAAGACGATGAAAACACCCCTTTTGTACAAGTTAACACATTTCTTACATGTGGGAAGAGCTGTGATTTAGAGTTGAAGACCTGGAAACATTATTAGCACCTCAGCAGGTCTTTAATGCCCGTGGGGGGTGGGTAGTAGGACCTCCAATCTCTGTGTGTCATGTGCATCTAATATGGACCAACACTAGTCAAAGACTCAACCCTAACAGGTACCTTCACATCTGCTCTTACCCTCCCCACAGCCCAGGGGGGATGGATGGCTGTTATCATGAAATTGAGACAGTGTGGTTGGGTGACACTTCCAAGACCCCACGATGGCAAGTGGCCGAGCTGCCTTCGGTCTTTGGGGGCAGGTTCTCCATTCTGCACATGAGGATGCTGAGGTGACCATGGGGAAGACGTGTGGGATGGGGGAACTGCTGTCCTCTTAAGCTGATTCCTTTGAGAGGATGGCACCTCAGCTCACCCAGAGAGCTGCGACTCTGCAGGAACAGCAAAGCCCCGGGCAAGTGTGCCAGCCCTCTTTGGCAACCTCTTCTAGTGTCCTAACAATCGTCATTGTCACGGCCTCCCTTTTCCTATTGGACACAAATCCTTTTCACTCAAGTTTAAGCCAGTAGCTTCTCACTTTCTACTAGATGGGGATGAAGAACATCTGGTCACAATATTCTGTGTATAAACCCACAGTTTTCTGTGAAGTGCAAATGCACACATCCCCTAAGCACTCCATCTCCTCCACACGCCTTTGCTGCAGTAGCAAAAAGCTCAAAATTCTGCCTTTAGGATTTCTTTTTTCCTTTATTCCCCAGATTCAATATAAATGAATTTTTGGTTTTTCAAAAATAATCTTTCCTAGATGATACAATTTCCATATGTATATTTCACAGAGAAAAAATAGCGGATCCTTAAATTATGGAGTTTTAGAAGTCTTGCCCATAACTTTTGGAATTGTGAACTAGAGAAATATATGCCACAGGTAATAAATTCTTGGAAAGAAAGTGTCCCTAACTTAAAAGTCATGTAATATTCTCTCCCTGAATGTGAGGGCATTAAGAACTAGGTTTTTAAATTTGGAAAAATGCTGGTATTGCATTGGAGGATAAATTGCCATGTTGGCCCCGTGCTATTTTTATTTCTGTTATAGGTTGTTTTTGTGTATTTTTATGAGAGTCTATTCAGAAAGGAGCCATGGTTCTCTGAGCAAACAGCTGATTCCCAGTTGGCTGGCATGCACTGCAGAGGGTAGCAAGGGCATCAGGGAGGCGGGAGGCAGTACTGGGAACAAAACCGAGCCCCGCGCCGCCCCTCAGCCGCCTCCCTCCCTTTCTGCTGACCTTTCCCATCACCACGGCCAGCAAAACACAGAGATGTCCAGACAGGCCACAAGGTGGGTGCAGATTTCTGGGGGAGGAAACCACTTCTGATTTTGCTCCAAAGGACAGAAGGTAAGAATGACAAGGAGAGCGAGAAAGGAAGGGGAAGAGAGAGGAGCAGAGTGAAGGGGAAGGTGCGAGAAGAAGGGAAAGTGTGGGCAGGACAACAGCTGTCAGCTTTTGGGAAGAGCAGCAGGAAAGAGCACTGACATCTCCAGCCTCAGGGTCCTTAATCTGTCTCTGTGCCATCCTGACTGCCCTGGACCAGGGCTCTCGGCTTCCTCTCCCTCCTGCTCCGCTCTGCTCTGCCCCACACTCTAGGCTCCAGGGACCCCCAGCGGGGCCCTGAGCCTAGCACGCTCCAGCTTCCAGCCTGGGCTCATGTTGCCAGCTGCTCTCCACCACCCTGACCTTGCACCCCATGAATTTGGCACCCAGAAGTTTGATGGTTTCCCTGAGAGACCAAGTGTCCTCACGGAGGCACACGTTGCTGCTCCCTCCATCTGAAGTAATGGAAAGAACCGCCACCGTGGAGTCTCCAAAAGGCAGGGGCTGGCCTTTAACTTTCTGAAGTGGGTGCTGTGATGATCCTCATTTTCCAGAGAAGGAAACTGAAGCCTGGGGGTCTCCAGGGAGCCTTGCCTCTGTGGGAAAATGGATTAGGTAGGGAAAGCAAACTAAGAACTGACATACACTTAGTACCTACTATGGACCAGGCTATGCTGGCGTGGATGTGTGTTCTGGATGTAAGATGCTGTAATGTGAATGCCAAGCTGCCATATTTCTCTAGAGTAGAGACTGTTGATCAATGTTGAGTTAGGAGAGAGACATCCTGCCTTCCGCAGACGTGTTTGTCTTGGAGCCCCAGCATTTCCCAGTGTGACAAGGGGAAGGCGTTTCTGTCACCTCCTCTGTCCCCAGTGTCAGGCTTCCTTTCTGCTCCTTTGCGTGAAGCTGTTGTCTGTCCCTGAGTCCCAGGGAACCACTTGCAGGAAGATCTCTAGAGAATTTGGGAAGAAAGAGGAGGGAGGGGAGACAAAAGGGGCATGGTTTTCCAAGAGGCAGGAAAACATAAGGAGAATAAAGGTGTTCTCAAGGCTGTCTCCTGCAGCCTTGTCAGGTAGCATCTCTGTAGATGTCTTCCCTTCCCTTCCTTCATGCCTAGCTGGTTTGTCATCATTTTTAGACATCTTTTTGGGGCCAGGGACACGAAAGGGAACTGAAGGTCAAAGCGAGGACTTGGGGTTCTGGGGTCTTTCACCTGAGAGCCCCCTTCCTTTGTGTCTGAGCCTTTCCTGGGGGCAGCTGAGGTCTTCGCCCTCCGCTGAATGACAGCATCACGCCTTCACCCACCCATTTACACTTCAAAGTGCCACCTGTCTGCTCTGCATTAATTATTTAGTGATACTGGCCACTTGTGAGTGTTTCTGAGCTCATATTTCACGTAAAAGTTCCAATCCTTTTTTATCCAAATCTCCTTTCCCAGAGTCCTTGTGTAGTTTTCTAAATGAAATGCTGTGTATTCTTTTTGAGCCCTGGGCATCCGAGGTACTGGCCCCCTTCTTTGCAGCAGAACGCCTGGGCATTGAGTTGGCAGGCGTGGATCCACCTGCCTGGCTCCTTCCCACTTACCTCTGACCTTGGCCAACTCTCCATCGGGGAGGGGTGGGGAGGGCTCTGTGTTTTGATAAGTAAATACAAGGGTTTGGAATGCACAGCCTTGACATCTTCTCTATCTTGAGTTACTGATGGAATCCATGAGAAGTTGTAACAGGACATGGGCTTTAGAATTCAAGAGAATTTGGGGTCTTTCCCCTGGCTCGGTCCCTAATTTACTTACCTGTGCAAGACACTGTGTGAGTCAGGCAATCTGTGTAAGCCCTACTTTCCTCGCCTGCACAGTGGGTGTGGCAGGCGTGTTCGGAAGCGCCATCATGGCCAACACAAGGTGTGGACCATGAGGAGACGGCATACTGAAGATTGAATCTTCAACCTCTTGAACAATGCCACTAAAACAGTTGGCACAGGAGTGGCCCTCAGGGACAATTAGGCAGTCGATTATGGTGTTAGCTTCCACCTGCCGTGTAGGAGTCTTACCAATACCGATGGGGGGTGGTGTGAGAACTCCACAGGAAAGCACCCTCAGTTCTCTGGGGAGGCAATCTGGAGTTTGTCCTTCAAGCTTTTGAATTCCAGTTCTAACATGGATTAGCTGTGTGATTTTGGGAAACTTACTTAAATTTTCTCAGGTCTCAGCTTCATCACCTGCAGAGTGATCCCAATTCATCCTACCTGTGGGAATATCATGAAAATATTAAATGCTAAATTTGTAAGCACCTGGCGCTCAGTAGGCATCCCACAATGATGTTGCTTTCTTAACATTGTGATCAATTAATATCTGCTCATTAACAAGCTCTCATAAATTTCCAAAAAAGAAAGGTTGGGATATTTCTATTTTGTTACCAAAAGTATTATTAAACTTTAAAGAAAACAGAGCCCATCCTTCACCACATACGAAAATGGAATCTACTGTTTTTCGGCAAGAACAGAAAGCATAAACACAACTGACATCAATTCTCTGTCCATATTGCATCTTGTCTCCCTATTTTACAGTTTTTGAAAACCAAAAGTCCATCTGTCTCTAAAGACCTTTCTAGTTTCTAGAAAAGAAAACACCGTCTAGATACAGTCATGCTGTTTAGTTTGGCTGACTTCGAGCCCCCTTTTGTGCACCCCTTCTGCTGGCATGTGCACAATGCCGGGTGCCGATTTATGGCTGCCTCTGCCCTGGCAGGTTAACCCCCATCACAGGTCACCCCGCTCTGTTAATTTCGTCACAACATTCCCTGGCTCCTCAGTGGTAAGATCACAGCAAAGGAGAATGTGTGGCTTGATGCACCATTGCTCATTTATGCTCGAGTGAAAAGAACAGCCAGGATGTGCTGGACACCAGAGCTCTGCCCTCTGCAGTGCTAACACAATGCCCGGTCAGTGTGCGAGCTGCCGATCTCCATTAGCTGCATTAACTACATAGTGCACTATATCACTCCATGGAGAGGTATGTGCTTGAGAACATTAAAATCAAGACTTACTTTTCCAGTCCAGGCTTTTTTGTTCCCCTTTGCTTATGAGTTCTAAGTGATACTCTTCCAATTTCAGTTCAAATGTCTCCTTCCTCTGTAAGAGTAGGGAGAGCAGCCTCCTGTGCTTTGTGTCAACATTTGGCATCTCCTACTTGGATGGTAGTAAAAAGAAAGAAGGAATTGCATCTATTTCCTGTCTTTAATGAAAAAGTGATCAAATTGGCAAAGTAAGACTCAGCTAATTCGATTCTCAAGTAGTTTCTGGGCTCACTTGGGAAGGTGGTGGGGCAGGCCCTGGTCTCTGTCTCATGTGTGGTTGCAGGGTGTCTGTTGGGAACTCAGCCTGCTGCCCTGCTTGGCTGAGACTCCAGGCCTCAGCAGGGAGGTGAGCAGGGGCTGAGGCAGGAGGAACACAGAGTGGGGGATGGAACCTGGGGAAGCCTTCTTCCTGTGTCCTGCCTGCAGCTCCCCAGGCCCACCCTCCTCGGGCCGGGTCTCAGGAGCAGTCCAGTCTCCTTCCCCTGCAGATGTGCCTAGCAACTCCCAAGGCCTCGATCTCCTCAGCTTGAATTATCAGGAGCAATATTGTCCATGCCTACTTTCTCAAAGTTGTTGTGAGGACTCAGTGGAGTAATACCTATTAATAGGCTGACTTAAGAATGAAATAGCACACACACACAGGTGTTAAAAAAAAACAACCCTGCCAGCTTGATAACAGATGAGCAGGAATCTCAGCATGCCCGGCAGCAGCAGTCACAGGAGGAGGGGTGGGGGTGCCTGGCCCATGTCAGGTGACCTCTGATCAGTCATGGAGGATAATGGCAGGTGGACCGGCCGGGATGCCGAGAGCCACCTGGCTCCAGCTGCTTCCCTGCGCCTCCCATTCTCCTTCCAGGGCTCGGTGGGCTGCATGCCACTCTGTGCCAGCAGTCCCTCTCTCCAAGACCCTGCGTCTGGGGTGAAGGAACCACCTGAATGTGCAGGGCGGGTGCTGCCAACCTGGCCCTTGGTAAGGAGCTGGTCTGCATGCAGTGTCAGCCAGAAGGAACGCTGATGTATGCTGGGTGAGGCAGAGAATGCAGTCAGGTTTGGGATGACTCTTTTGGATAGGGGAGGTCAGAAGCCTCTTCCAAATACTCACAGTTTTGTATGGATCCCCATGGCTGCATGCGGTGCTCCCTGGGCCAGCTCTGGGCAAAACTGCAAAGCTCTGTCTTGGCTCCCCACCCTCCTCCCCACTTTTTCTTTTATTACATCTGTGAAAACTGTGGATATCTGGGCAAGGTGGACAATAGTAGGACTGACATTCAATCTTCATTTTGAAGAGCATTTAAATGGGAGTGAGATTATAATACTGTTACAATGAGATTAATGGTATAATAAATGCTGGCACCCAGAGCAACTGAAGGGAAAGTAGTGAACAGCCAAGGCTGGTAAGGGAGTGTCACCAAAGCCCCCGCAGACGCAGGGGTCACCACCGCTGAGGACCATGCTGGACTGTGCGTGACGTAAGGGGCAGCCCAACTGTGACTTCAACCACAGGGACGGTTATTTCCCTTGTACAAACTAGTCCATCTAGGTCTCTGTGCAGATGGCTGAGGGTTCTGCTGTCCTGCCCCCTCTCCTGTCTCTCTCCCCTGGAGTAAGGATGACTCCCCTAGCCCAGGACACCTGCATCTGGGGGCATCTGTCCTCCACGCCCTGCTGCTTTTCCTTTCATGTAGTTCCATGTGGGCTTCTGCTCCCAAGGACATTTCTCAGTCCACGATGACCTACCCATCACACCTGCATTCCTGACAGCAAGAAAGAGGGATGGGGGAGATGTGACGGAGGGAGCCTTCTGTTTCTTAAGGAAAGTTCCTGGAAACTCCCACACAGCACCTTCACTTACCTCCTACTGCCAGGGCCATAGTCACATGGCCACCTCTAGCTGTGTCTGTGTGGTGATCAGCAGCCTGCAAAACCCAAGTGCTGTGGATGAAGTGGAGACACACAGGGGGGCCCCTCTTGGTCTCCGCCATTCATGTGATTTCAGGGCTCCTGGGAAGTGCCTTTTGCCTTCCCTTCCCTTTTTACATTCCCAGTCCACTTAGCTGAGGCCTAAAATTCTCAGCAGCATGGAGACACCATAGAGACAAAGTGGACTTTCTTATGCTATGACCTTCTCCAGGTCACCTGTAGGGTTCCTGGTACAAGTTCTTTCCCTCTGGTAACCCCTCCACCCAGCTGAGCTGCTATCACAATGATTCAGCTCCAAGATACCATTTCTTTCTCTGTCCATACTCATAGAGGGCAGTGGCTATTATAGCAGCTAGCATTTACTAAAGCTTGCTACATGCCAGCTCTTACTCTCAGTTATGTAGTTTTTACTCTTATCCAGTCACCAGCAAAGCCTTGGAGATAAGTGCTCTTCAAAGACATGAGGACCTGAAGTCAGGATGTAGCTAGCATGGTTGTACAGTTCAGCCCCAGCCCGAACCATTATACACACTGCCTCTCCTTTATCCCATGGGATCTCTAGGTGGGCCAGACACTGTGCCGATTCCTGCGGAGGAGACGCATTTCTCTGGATCCTGGTTCTCAGAGTATGTGTGTATGAGGAGTGGTGGTGAGGCGGAAGGAGCTGAATTTCCAGATGGGTATCAGGCAATTTAGTAAGTTCCACAGAGATGACCCGAGGTGCCCTTTGGCCACAGGTGTTCAGCAGAAGTAATGTTAAGGCACTGTAAAAGGCACTGTAAAATGAGCTACTTGCTGTTTACCAACTGCCTCTGCACTCCTGCAGTGTGACTGGAGGCCTTCCCCAGTCTGCTTCCCAGTACGAATGAAGTCGCCTTGCTGCAGGAGCTGTGTGTCAATGGGACTCCTGCCTTTGAGGATCTGGTCTAGAATCCTCATTCCATGGCCTTGGGACCCAGGGTCCTTCCTGCCACCCCTTTTTTTTAGTGTTTGCTTCCTTAAGCATCTAAGCATCTTTTTTGCTTCAGTGTCTGGATGTTACTTTCCTACACCACTGTTTTTCATCAAAGGTCCCTGTTACACATTCTGTTTGAGTTTAGTACCTGTGCCAATGACTAGAGGGATCCCTAGGTCGGTCCTACCTCAAGGAATGAGGCCTTCTCCTGGCCCCACTCTCCTTGCCTTTTTCTCCTTCCTCTGGAGTGACTTCATTCCCTAACACATGATTCCTTGGCATTTATGAATTCATAGCCAACCACTGACTGAAGCGTTTTCCTCACCCAGAACTGATCCCCCATGCTACCAGAGGCTCTGGAGAATCAGTTTCCTTCTCTTGTTACTTTTGGTTTTGATGGCTAGATTGATGCAGCAGAAATCACTATCTTCATGTGAGAAAGCGATGGCATGACGATCCTGAAAGCTGGTGACAAAAATCCTTGGCCTCTCATGTGGGTCTGGAAGGCAGGGTCTTGGCATCATGGTGAGTTCATTGTCCTAGAAGCAGCGGGCCTTGCTGTCATCTTCAGATGTGGAAGTTGCTACCAATTTTGGAGATGGTTGTAATGAAAATGTGCACATGAATTTGGCCATTGGAGGCAGTAAATTCCTATTGCTTTCCATATGGGGACTCCCTCCATTTCTGAGCACATGGGGAGACTCACGCTGCCCTGAAAGTAGTTAGAGGCTGGGTAACTAGTACTGCCCAATGGGCTCTGAGTGAAGAGACATGTCATTTTTGATCTGAGGCCATTGTTTTCCATGTTTTCTTTTCCCTGTGAGCCATGTGTTGAAATGATGACATTGCAAGATAGAAGGGGCCTGGATCCCTGAGAAACTAGATGGAAGGGAGCCCGGCTGACCTGCATCAGCCTTTGCATGCACAAGATATAATCTTCAGTTAGGTGATGGGCTCTGAATAGAAACATCATTAGACAGGACAGCCCCGGCTATTTTGTTACCATAGCATAGCATAATATGTTCCACAAATACAAATAATATGGAATTAATGTAAAATTTTCTTAGTTCTACCACTGAGATACTCCAGGATGTCTAATAGATTCCAAAGGTTTGATGGTCAGGGGATGTTTTGGAATTAGAAAAAAGGAAGGATGTTCTGTATCCTTTACTTATTTCTGTTTTTTTTTTTCAAGTGGCCATTTTTTCAAAGAGATGAGGTGATAAGGTGACAGCTACCGAAAAGAAATACCAGTAGACAGAATTGGAGAGCAGCATTTGACAGGATGGTTCCTGAAACCTCTCAGGCCTCTGCTCGCCTGATGGATACGCTGTTCTGGAACAGTTCTGCCTTACATGGGTGTTCCTGCAGGTCAGTGAGGATGACAGCGCGGTGCTGAGTCTGTGTGCCACCACTCCACCCTCCACAGCAGCTGTAGATCCAGGCTCAGCTTCCATCAGTAGTCACCAAACATAGCAAGTAACACATATCACAGCAGACCAGAAAACCCCTACAGAAAGCTCTGTGTCCATTCTGTTCAAGTGTGAAATCTCTTCTGAATATTGGTAAAGTGGGGCTGCTGGTCAGAGAAGTAGGACCGGGGAAGGCAGCCCCAGTGGCGATGAGGGCAGCAGGGAGTTCACATTTCCTGCTCTTGGAAGCTGGAAGAGTGCCAAGTACAGTGCCTAATGCAGCACTAAATGAGTATTAGGGATTAAATTGTGACTGCAAGTTAAGAATGAACATGCCAATTAGAAGAGATTGTTTAAAAACTCATTCTGGATATGGAAAGAAGTATGTGAATCCTGGTCATACTGTCTTCTCCAGCACAATCCGCCTACCAGTACAGAGAAGGGCAAGGTTTTGGGTGACTCAGACTGCACTCGGTGTACGTGAGCCCCCATGATGGTCCGATTCTCTGTCCTGTGTTCTCTGGTGCTATTCCTGTGGACAGGGACACTCCAGCGCAGAACAGCAGCGGGCAGCATCTGCATTCCTTCCTTCCAGTGATGCGTCCACACTGCCTGTGAAAGTGCACATGAGCCATCCTACTCAGGTGTATTATCTGTACTGCTTCTAGGAAACTCCTTTATGTAGAAGGAAACCCAAAACTAACACAGGGATTCAAAAAGATGTACGTTGCTACAAAGGAAGCCTAACTCCTGGACAAAGAGCCAGAGTCTCTGTGTAATTACATGCTTCCTTGCTCACCTGACTTTCAGAGTGAAAACCCTGGCAGGTAGGTGAAGTGGGCCCTGTTGAGTCTGACACCTCTGAGAGAGGGAAGGGTTTGCTTTGACACCCTCAACAAGGAACTGTCCACGTGGTCAGTGACCCTGGCTCTGGCAGGTGGGTGCTTATGTGTTCTGGGGCAACTGGATCAATTCTCCAGAAAGTGAAGCCTTTCTACACTTTTCTTTCCAGGATGCTCTCCGGAAGATCCCTGCAGCCTAACTCAGAAGAGCAGCAGCCTGTGTACGAGCCCATTACCTTAGAGAATGTCCTTGTCCTTCCTTCACCTCCTGGGATGGCTCTCTGTGTCTTCCTGCCCACTTTTCAAATGGTTGACTGGAAACTAAAGTTATTCTAGCATTGACTATGTGGTTTCAGAATTTCCACAGCTGGTTTTCCTCATGATGCATCTTGGGAAGAGTTTGGCTGCATGGTATGTGAGGAGGTAGGGGCACTGGGAGGGGAGTCCCAAGGTGGTGTGATCGGGGTGAGTCACTTCACCTCTGAAACCTGTTCTCATCGACTCTAGATCAGAGGTGGACAAATGCTTCAAACTGTTGAATCCTGTAAGTCCTAAGAAACTGTGCTATAGAGGAGAAAATGCATATTGGTGGGTGTGTATTTATACACTCTTCACCATGCTTTCATGCAGCCATTTGAGAGAGTTCTGAATTCACCTTGTAATTACACTGTTCTTAATATTATGTTGAGACCCACTTTCAATAATTTAGCCATAAGATTTGCACACTGGCTGATCTCTAGCCTTCTTCTAACAAAGTAGATCAATTAACCCAGAGAACGACTGCCAAGCACAGGAGGGAGGCCGGGAATCCTCTGAGGAATCTGGTTTTTATCCAGTTGATATGGTTCCTTTGAGAGACCTCAAGTGGAATATTTTCATTGATATTTTCATAAGTATTATATTTAGATACTGCTGGTTATGTAGAAATTATTAAAATTATAAAGTTTTGGTCAATTTGTCAATAGGAAGGACATGCCTCATTGTAGCTTTTTTTTTTCTTTCTGGAACCATAGCAATTAGAAGAATTATATCATGAGATTGGGCAAATAAATAGCCAACATTGGCACAAAAGTAGTTGAAAAGCAACCCATTAAAACCCTTTCTCAATCAAATGAGATTTATTGGGAAAAAGGTGTTGATACAGCAAGGTTTACAAAATGAAACAGACAGGCTATAAAATTTCCATTTACAAAAATCTCTCACAAGAACTTTGCATTTGTATGTTTCTACTACAATGAAAAAATTAAGAGTTGACCAGTGGCTCTATAAATCTACAGCAAATAGGAATAATTAGACCCTTAGGATACATCTTCATATTTTCTTTACTCACTTCATATTCATAATTTTAGATTTTCCTTTTATATTTTTATTTTTATAGTTCTTGGAGGAGGCTGAGAATTGCATTTTGAGAGTGAAACCTGAATGACCTACAATTCTAGGTTCTGTAAATTCTTCTCCGTCATAGAAATGTCTTAGATTTAACTTGGACCATTGTCTCATTGGTCAAGCTCTTCTGATGGGATATGCATTTTATTGAAAAGTCAACCTATGAAATTCATGTTATTGAAGTACTTTTCACATGTTCATATTATGGATGGCTGTTTATATATTTTCCCCCAAAATTAAAATTCAGGCATTCTCATCAGTCTTCCCACAGAGCAAACCTCTAAAGCTTCACCCAACACTCGTGGAAACCAAACTTTATGAGGATCCAAGACCAGCCAGGAAATTTTAACAAAGACTAGATTATAGAACAGCAAATCTAGTTGTGCAAAGGACATTGCTAAACTTCTTGGTTGGAAGGTATCCTGATCTACCTAATTCTATTTATGAAACTGCATATGTGCTTTGAAACTCCATTTAGATCCAGCTCTTTCAGCTAGAGATGGAAACCATATGTGTGTCTATGGCCCATATGTTTGGGCCTGGAGAGTCTTAGATTTTGTTTTGATTTCCAACTCAGGATCATTTTCAGATTTAGAGGCATCCTGGGTATGTTCTTGACTCTCTGTGTCAAGTGGCAATATTTTTATTATCCTTTATTCTTCTTCTGAGGTGAACCCCATTTCCATATGCTTAGAAAGGTGCTGTGGTCTTTCATTCTCAAAAGGTTGTTCTAAGTAAAACAGAGTTTTGAAGTACATATCTTATGATATTCATCATGAATTTGAAGGAAAATTCAGGCTCACTATCTTACGCTTGGGTAAATAGTTATTTTATTCATTGTTTATTCAAGTTCATTAGGTCTTCTCTTTCCCTGGCTTCACCGTGTCTTTCGTGTATTGTGCACTTCAGCCTTTCTGCTCCACAGGCACCCGAGACCTGCAGGCCTGCCCAGCACGAGAATGGTGCCTGCCCACCAAGTCTGTTTTCCCATTCTTTCAAGGCTATAATCTACTTAAAGCTGGGCATGTAGCCTCTTAGTAGGGATTATATTTCAAGCCTTACTTGCAGGTCGTCAATGGAATATAAACAGTAGGGATAGGAGACATTTCAAGGCCTGTGTCCTAACACTTGGCCTTTCCCTTTGGTTGGTACTAAAATACAGGACAGACTACTCTAATCTTTGAACATGCAGATCATGGCAATATCCTGGGGGATGCTGGGGAAACCGGAGGGAAGGAGCTGAACTCCTATAATGTCTGCAAGAAATATAATTACCTGTCAACCCACTCTGGGTGACTGGATTACAGAGGAAAACAGCTTTTTTGTCCTTAAAAGTAGCTTTTTACACTAAAACCATGTGTACATCTCAGGGTTCATGCATTGTAAATAAAGAAAAAGAAATCCTTTCCACATAGAACTAAGATTCTTGGGCTGTGCTGACATGGATTTAACAGGAAATCAGTTTTCTGAACAAAATAAAATATATATCCATTCAGGAAAAAATGGCCAGTCTAGTTATTCAGCCTCATGGTATTTAGTAAGAAGGAATGTTCATTCAGCATAGGAACTCTTTTCTTCTGCTTTGTTCATAGATAGTTATTAAAAACTCTCCTCATGAAATTTCTAAAAGTCAAGTTGATGATGGAGATGTTCACTGTTTAAGAGGGTCTGTTTTAGTGAAAGTGAACAGATAAGAATGATGAGGAAAAAGCATAAGGTTTCCTTGAGGGATGATGCTCAGGGAGCAACTTTACAGGGACTGGGCTTTGGTGGCATCCCCTGAGCTTTGGCAGGAGAAATCCCATGGGGACGGAGTCTGTGATTTTTACCTGACTTGGCCTCAATTCCCTAGTCTTTAAAGCGGCAATGAGGATACCCACCTCATTCATTTTTATATTTGGTAGAACATACAAAATAATGTCTACATGCCATCTGACACATAGCACATGTACAATAAACAGTGGCCATATTTTGAGGTTGATGGCAACTTCTCAGAGGTTCCACTGCCTATAGGGTTCACCTGCTGTGGGCTGTGGAGGCAAAGACAAAGAGTCCCCTGATCTATGAGAAGGAATGAGGAGTGGGTGGACTTTCAGACTGGCTTCCCTCTGATTTATCCAAGTTTGGAAGGACCAGGATGTGCAAAGGCTTTTAAAGATCTCGAAAAGTTAAGATGTTTTGAAAGAAGCAAGATGCTATGTATTTTTGCATTTTTCACGGATTTGTATTTGAGTGTATTTGACAGTGTATTTGACAGAGTGTAGTCTAAGGAAATTTGAATAACTGAGTACATTGTTCAGTGGGTCTGTCAGTGGTGCTTTTATGGTATTTATAATAATACTGAATATTGGAAAAAAAAGCCCTGTTTGGGTGTTGTCTCGTAGATTCCACATGCCTTCTTTCACACTGTGTGGTTTAGTAAGATGGTGCAGTGGAGGGCTTTATGCAAAGCCTGGTAAATAGTAAGTTACAAGAATGTAAGCTATGATGATAAAGACAGTGGTGGCTGTGATAGAATTTCTCTTTAGTCTTCCATGTACAGCTGACCCCTGAACAATGCAGCGGACTGGGGTGCTGACCCTTTGTGCAAGTCAGAAATCTGTGTATGACTTTTGAGTCCCCCAAAACTTAATTACTAACAGCTTACATATATTGTATGATACATGTATTATATTCTGTATTTTTGTAATAAAGTAAGCTAGAGAAAAGCAAATGTTTCTTTAAATTGTTGCAACTCTCCCAAAATTTTTCAGTACACATTTTGAAAAAAGTCTGTGTATAAGTGGACCTGGGTAATTCAAAGCCTTGTGGTTCAAGAGTCAATTCTGTACTTTGATTCTGAAGACCAACCATAATGACCAGGCTTGAGTCTATCTAAAAGCTGCTTTAGTAGTGGTTTTCATTTACCATCTCTAGAATATCTGAGAACCTGAGAATCACATGTTTGACCTGGTGTGATGTCAGGTGTGGTTTTAGGAAATCAGTTGATTGAGAAAATTTGGCAGTAGTTGAAATTACTTTCTTTAGCAATAATGAATTCAGTGATTGAGTTTGGCTGTTAGATGAAGGTAGAAAGATTCATGATTGATTTACTACATTGATGAGTCAATTTAAAAGTTGAACAAATTGAGTAGATGGCAGGGCCTAGTATCTTGGTAGTATATAGATGTTTTCATGAATTCATAAGTGTAATAGCTGTGTTTGTATACAAAAGTAGATAGTCAAAAAAGCAGTTATTCATAGAATCTAAACTCCCTGAGTAATTTGTATTAAATATTCAGAATATTAAATAAAAATTGAATGATGAAAGGTCTGAATACAGAAATGACTATATATGGATTTACAAATCTGTAAGTATGCGCAGGATAGTCAGTGACTGATTTATTCATTTGATAAGGACAAAGTAAACTTTGTAGGTTTGTCATCCAAGGAGCAATTGAATTCTTTGTCGCTGTGGCCACCAACTATATCCAAAGCCTGATATAGTATAACCATCTTGTACAGGTCATTCGCTGCCATTGGGCTGCAAGGAAGAACAGGAGTTAGAGAGAGGTGGGTAGGTGTATCTCTATTGTCATTCCAGGTAAGGCAGCTCAATACAGCCCTTATGTATACATCAAGAACGCCACGATCCTATTTGTGGGAAACATCTCTCAGTTTTCCTCCTCTGTGTCAGGCTGCCCCTTCTGAGGCTCTTAGTATATTAAAAGCAGGGATTCTTCATGAAAGCTTATGGGACACCACAGCTTTCCCACTAGATACCCCTGTCCTAGGACATCTCACCCATTCCTCTGAGATCTGTTTCATTTATTCTCCTTATCTGCACTCTCCAATGCGTTCCCCTAAACTTACGGTGCATCTTCAGATTCACTTACGTATTGACATTTCCATCTGAATGTCTCACGGCCCCTCAAATTCAACGTCTGGGTTGGCCTTTCCACTTCATCTTCCTCTCTCTTTTCTAAGTTCATGCCTCTGCTGGTGTTTCCTTGCTCTGGCTGCCCAAGGTTCCCCTTCTCGCAGCTCCTCCCCACAGTCAATCACCATCAGTCTCATTTCCCTCTGCCCTGGCATCATTTCATTTCGGGCCACCATCATCTCCCATCTGGCCTTTCCTTCACACTCCCCGTGGTTCCTCCTGCCTATGCTTGTCCATTGTGGCCTGTTTCTGGGTGTGTGACTGCATGACGCTCGTCTCATTCTGTGACTGGGAGTTCCGTGAAAGTGCGGGCTGTGCCCCTGCTTGTTTTCATTGTCTGATTATCTAGCATTTAGTGGATATTAAGTTCGTATTTGTTGAATAAATGATTGAATCAGTCCGACTTCTTACTAAAGCCTAGTCACCCACCTCTTGGGTCTTGCTCTTCCCCACTCTGTTTGCCATCTTGCAGGGCAGAGTGAACACTTTAAAGCACACCTAAGCACGCCATGTCCCTACACACCGTTCTTTAATGAGGGATAAAGCCTGAACCTCTCCATACACCCTAGCTTTTGTGATTTGGTCCCTGCCAATGTCTGCACTCTCATTTCTTTTATTTTTGTTGCTTGCCTCCTGCCTGTCTCCCTTCCCCATCTTCTCTCTACTCCCAAACCCTCCTGGCCTTGCCAGTTCCTTCTTATCCTCCAGGTCTTAGATGTCACCTGTCAGGAATCTTTTTGTGACAAGATCTTTGTGACCCTGCATTGTGTCTCTACAGTAATTTGCATGTGTCATAGCACTCTGAATTTTAACACTGATCTGTTATCTGTTATATGTACTCTTGAGGGTAGATTCTGGTGCCTGGGGAAAAAATAGGTGATCAACACCTGCTACTAAGTGAATGATGGATGGATGCTCAGCTCCTAGCAACAGGATGTGTGGTGCTTCATGGCCCAGGGCTTTATCTCAGTGTGATGGGGAGTTAGGACTAGCATAGACTTTATGGACCCTGGAAAAGTCCCTCTCAACTAAACTGGATTCTCCTGATCCTGCCAGGACCCCAATTTAATAATTAATAAGACAGAGGTGAGAAGTGAGGGGACAGTGATTGTGCCCCAGGAATCAGATGGAAGAGTGAGGGTGGAGACCACTTATATAACACACCCCAACAGCATAGAGATGGTGATGAGAAGCTGGCAGTGTCAGCGCTCCTCATAGTCTGAATGGTTTGTGATCTCGTTTGTTCCACAGTGACAACAGTGCTGTGTGACAGGGCTCCCTGACTTTGTTCTATGGGGATGTGATTGCTACACGGAAATGGCAAAATTCTTTGTTATGTTTGGGAACATGGATCTTAGTTCTAATTCTGACAAGTCACAGATTGCTTGTGGTCTCCGTTCCTTCTCTCTTTCTCACACAGCTTCATTAGAGTTGGGTTTTCACTGATAACCTCCCCTTTCAGTATTCAGGTTAATATTTAGAGAAGGTCAAGCTTGGTTAATATTTAAAAATTTAAAGTAAGATGCAGCCAAACTCCTGTTTTCACTCACTTGTAACTTTTAGAAAACTGGGCCACTTAACTGGAATTCCCATGCTTAGTCACAGCCCAAACTAAAGCAGTTTCAGGAAATCAACAGTGAACTCATTTCAGATACTTAGCAGTTAAGTTGAAGATGGATAGTATTTGTGATTTATGAGTAGCCTTTTAGTTTTTCTAGTAATTAGAGAATCAAAACACTTAAATCTAAATAACCAGAAATATGTGGATGTAAAATTCAGAAAATTTAAAAACAAAGACTTAAATAAAAAAAGAAAATATTGTTTCTATAATCTACCATCCCATGATTGCTGAATAGATTTTAGTTATGATTTCCTTTGTAGTGAAGATCCATCTTTAATCCCTGTATAAGGCTGCATCAGTGCTTAATAGTGAGGCTTGCAGTGGCACTAATACATTAGTTTAGCAGACATTTATTTTTAAAAAATGTATGTGTATTTGTTTTTCAAAATAAAGATTGTGTATATATAAAAGGTATGTACCATGATGATTTGATGTATACATATACATAGTGAAATGATTATTACAGTCAAGCTAATTAACCTATCACCTCCTTACATAGTTGTCATTTTGTGTTTGTGTGTGATGAGAGCACCTGGAATCTACTCTTTTAACAAACAATACTATTAACTACAGTCATCATGCTGTACGTTAGGTCTCTAGACTTACCATCTTACATACCTGAAACTTTGTTCTCTTTGCTCCCCACCTCCCTGACCCTGGTGACTAGTGCTCTACTTGCTGCTTCTGTGTATTTGACTTTTTTAGATTCCACATGTCAATGAGATCATGCAGTTGGTTAATCACAACTTTATGCATTCATCTGTTGATAGACACTTATGTTGCTTCCATCTCTTGGCTATTGTGAATAATGCTGCAGTGAGCAGATTCCTCTTTGAGGTGCTGGTTTCATTGCCTTTGGATATATATCCCCAAAGTGAAACTGCTGGATCTTATGCAAGCTCTATTTTTAATTTTTTGAGGAATCTCCATATTGTTTTTCACAGTGGCTGCACCAATTTACATTCCCACCAACATTATATGAGGGCTGCCTTTTCTCCATTCCTTGCCAATACTTATCTTTTATTTTTTTGATAATAGTCACCCTAACTGGTATGGGGTGATATCTCATATAGGTTTTGATTTAATTCAGCAAACATTTCTGGAGTTCCTACTCTCTGCTAGATACTGAGATAGTCACTCAGAGCCAAAACTTGTCTTTGCTTTTGAGAAAGTCAGTCTCTTGTGTAAGAGACATGTGTCTTAGTTTCTACAGCTGCTGTTAACAAACTACCACAAACTTAGTGTTTACTTAAAACAACACACATTTGTTACCTTGCAGTTTTGACAGTCAGATGTCTCAATGGGTGGCATCAGGAGGGCCATGCTCATTCTGGAGGCCCTAGGGGAGACCTGGTTCCTGCTTCCAGAGGCTTCCCATATTCCCTACTCAGGGTTGCATCACTCTGACCTGCTTCCTTTGTCTCATCTCCTCTTCAAATTCTGAGCCTCCTGCCTCCCTTTGTAAAGATCCTTACCCACCTGGATGATCCAGAATATTCTTCTCATCCCCATTTTGTCAACTTGGTCATAATAGCAATGTCCCTTTTGTCATGTAAAGGAACATATTCATAGGTTCCAGGGATTAAGATGTGGACCTCTTTGGGGCATTAGTCAGCCTATCATAGCATGTAGGCCACTGAATTATCATATGTCCATTTATATTTATATTTATTATATTTTATTCCCCTTTGCTAACTGTGGTGGACAGTTATATAGTTCTACCAACCATGCCCAGACTACACAAACTAAATCACAATATAAGCATTTAAGACAGAGCCCAGCAAAGCATCACTATGGGGAAAACAGTGGAGGTAAAGTCTTTGGACTGTAGGTGATGTTGAATCTTGGCCTTGAAATGTAAGTTCATGTAGTAGAGTACTGGCTGTGCAAATTCACTGAGACACAAATGTATTTGGTATGTCTGGGGGACAGTTAGTAGTTGGGCTTGGTGGAGATGAGTGTGTGTGCATGCGTGTGTGTGTATATGGGCTGGGGGTCAGAACTGGGGGTCACGGATGGCAAGGCCTCATATTAAGCAAGAAGAGGACACATGGGCTGGATTCTCAGGACAGACTCATTTACTAAGGTGGCCAGAGAAAGCGGGGGGAGTGAAAGAGACCAAGAAAATAACGGGGTGGGGGGTGAGGGTAGGAGCCGAGCCTGGTCTCATGCACCCAAGGAAGATATTTGCTACTGCATTTTCTCTTCTGCAATGGGGATAATGCTTTATTTTCTTCTCAAGAATTTCCCTTATAAAATTAGAGATTTTCAAAGGGAATTCAAAGGCAAAAATCAGCTCACTGATTATTTGATCAGAAAAGTTGCTTTAGACCCAACAATAGCCATCTCAGGACCTGCTACTACCCACAAAGGCCCACTTACCCCAAGTACTTGGCCTACCTCTGCTGATGGTGCTTCCTCCCGGCTGCTTTGAGCCTTTAACCTGCTGACATAATTTTGATGGCTATATCACAGTTAAAGATACGGTGATAAAATATTAGAGATGAGAGAGATGGTTTCTCTGGAGTCAAAGAAAAGAGAAGCATTGAGGCAATTGTTTGGATGTTTTAAGCAACAGTCCTAATTATTGTTAATTACATGAAGATTTTTAGAGGAGTGGAACACTTAGACTGGGATTTATTCAGAAAATTGATTCAGGACTTGAGAGTTTATGGTTAGGGTTTCCAGAAGGGAAGTCTACGTTTCTCCAAATTGTCCTGTCTTGTATGATTAACTAGTCATAGTGGTGAAAGGCAGGGATTTGAAAGTCAGCCTGCCTGTGTTCATAGTCCTGCTCAGCCCCACTCACCAGCTATGTGGCTTTGGTCAAATCTCTGGGCTGCTTTGGGCACAGTTCCTTCTTCTGCAGAGTGGGGATAAGGATAGACTGATGTAGCCTGGATGTTCTGAGTTCAAGTGTGAGCCCAGAGGTCTGTTTGAGTTGCTTATAAGAGGAAGGGATCCCAGATGGCAGGACAGGGACAGGAGGGCCAGTCTAAGGAAGGCTTGTCAGGACAGCCACTGCTGTGGGTGGTAGATGGCTCCAATGTTGGGGATTTGGTCTGTCTAGTGAAGACACCATGTGTAGCATGGCAACTGTGACTGCTTAAGACTGCAGCAGTCCCCAGACACCTGTCCCGCCCATCTGGTTTTGCAGGGCCCGCACTGGTGATCTGCGTGAGGATGTGATGGGAACCCCACCCTGTGCCCTTAATTGTGGACAGCGGCATTGATTTCCGTAGCCCCTCCTTGGAGGGAGTGTTGCTTCTGTTACTAGTCTCAGGTGTGTGTGTGTGTATGTGTGTTGCGGGTAGTTTCAGGGGCATGTACTTGCTCATTCAACCTCAGGGCCCTTACTCCACAGTAAACCACCAAGGTCTGCCAGTTGTTAGGTTGATGTTCCAGAGGCCAGGGAGAAACAGCAGGAGGGCTGTTTCTCATTGTCCTGTGGACTGGGGCCAGTGTCACGCCCTAGGTGACATCCTGCAGGTCTCCAGGAAGGGGCAGGTGCTCTCCTCCATGGATGAGGAGGGCATTGCTTCTGCCTGTGCAGAGGGTTCAAGGAAAGCTGTGACTCAAGATGCTCAGCTCAAGGCCAAAACCCACCCCCACCAGCCCTCATCTTGGACCTGGGCCCTGTCCACCTGCCTCCTCTGCTTCTTGCAACCTTAATACGGCTGCGAGTGTGGCTCTCAGTATTCTGTGCCCCCTTTCTCCTTACCTGCTGCTTTTGAGCCTGACCTAAGGTGAAGACTGACTTTTCTGAGCCTACTGTTTGCCATTTTTCTAAACTGTCTCATATTTATTTATTTTTAAATTAATAGACTTTGTGTTTTAGGGCAGTTTCAGGATTGCAGAGATGTTCCCATGTAGCCCCTCTGCCCACCCCAGCCCCCGACACGGTTTCCTCGGCCAGGTTAGTAACACCCTGCATTATGCGCCGCATTTGTTACCGCAAATGAGCCAGTGATGATTGGCTCAATGTTGTTGATATGCTCAGTGATACTGTAATGTTACCAATGGGTGCCTGTGATTTTCATCAGCATTCACTCTCTGGGTTGTGCATTGCATGGGTTTTGACAAATGCATAATGACTTGCATTGTTTTCCTTCATCAAGATTTCCAAAGCAATGAGCAAAACTCCCTCCATAAGACTTAACGGTGACCAGTACACTGTACCATTTCAATGCCATGGCTGTTGCTAACCTATGCCTCTGCCTGTCCTTCATCCCAATTGCAAGCAAGCATCCCAGGGATGTGGATCAGACCTTCCCCCTTACCCAATGAATGCAGCCTTATGTCTCCTGATGGCTGGGGATCCGGATCCAACATCTTATCCAAGGATCTGCTTTCTAGGGCTGCCTGTTACCAAACACCTGAAGTTGGAGCCCCTGAAAGCACAGGCCAGGGAGAAGGCTGATGTGTGAGTGGCTTGTGGGAGCAGGTGGCGGAGCTGGGGAGCAGGCCTGGAAAGAGGGAGAGCCCACATGTGGGCTTCCCGAGGAAGCCACAGTTCGTGGCCGCTCAGTCCCCGGACCTCCTCAGTCGTGTCTCCGAACTGCACACCTTGGATCCTGGAGTGGTCAGGACACTTGCACGTCTCAGGTGCAACCTGGGAATGCCGAGCAGGTTCGCGCTCCCACCTGCTACATCACAGGAGCGTGGTGGGAGCGGTAGCTGCATAAGACAGTGCAATTCCTGACTCCAGCCATTCAAAGTCACTTATTTTAAAAGTCTGAATGTGGGGGAGGCCAGATTCAGACCGATGCTGCCTCAAATTGGCTGACATCAGGAAACAATGCTGCTTGGGGGTATAAAACCCCCCTAAGTACCTGACAGCGTCCCAGGAGAGGGACAAGCATGCTCAGTGTGTACATTGCTGCTTGGTTCCCTTTTCTCCTTGTGATAATGACATCGTCATCACAGCCAGTACTTCTTCAAGCTCACCATGCAGCAGCTTAGTTTGGACTGCACGCCAGTCCTGTGTGCACTGTTCCTGAGATCCTGCCCCGACCTGCGAACACCAGATCAAGCGTTCTGCCCAGACGCAGTGTGACGGGGCTTCACTTCACATCTGTTCCTCTCCCCACTCGGGTATTTAAAATACATGACTTTGACTGGCCTGAGTCCAGGAAGGTGCTGCTCTGCTCCGCTGTCTGGCCCACCCCCACGCCACCAGCCGGCCCTGGCAGGTAAGATCGCGGGTCGGCCCGTTGTCTGGCGTGCCTGCAGCAGCTGCTGGCGGGAAGAGGCATTCAAAGCTTCTGTCGTCTGAGTGTTAACACCATTGTATTATGAGTATGGCCAGGGTGAGGTGGGAATGGTCAAAATAACGCTTTTCTCTTGGCCTGTGTTTAGACCGGAGTCCTGTGGAACCGAATTCCAGGGGAGGGGAAAGTGGTGAGGGCCGCGAATCGCCTTCAGGGGCACCAGGCCCCTGTGTGAGAAGCTGTCCCTGACCTGTGCTCTAGGGGGCACCACACATGTGGACTCCATTGGAGTGTGTCCCCTAGGTGTGTGGAGCTGCCTGGGGCTGTCGCCAGTGGCTCTGTCCTTTGGCCAGGTCCTGGGGTGGTTTGAGCTCCCCCAGGCACCTGTGGTCCATCTCAGCAGCTTGCCTTTGTTTCATTCTTTCAAGCGGTTCACTTTGATGGTCTTCTGACACCCAGTTAGAGACAGTATTTTGTTCCTTCTGGGTGTAAATCCTGGGTGTACACTCTGCCGCAGCATGCTTGCTTCTGCCATATTTAAACCAAATTTGGAAAGTTACATTGTAACAAAGAAGGAACGAAATTTTCATTGGGTCTTTTTATCTTGCTTTAAAGACATCTAAAAGTTAATGTACTCATTAAAGGAATATTTTAAAGGTTATTTCCAACATTTTCTTATATTCTTATTATTAATAGTCAATGGCTACTACACTAATCAGTAGCTTTTTTGTTAGGTTTACAGAGAAATAAAAACTCATCATGGTTAACCACCAATAAATTATGAGTAGTTTGACTACAAATTACAGGAGTTTAAAGATTAAACAGACAAATTACAAGGATTAAAGATGTATGTGCTCACAATATGTTTTTAAATATAAGATAATTTGATTCTAGATCATATTAAGCCTAGATCAGTTTGACAGAAATCCTCTTTGCAATAAGTGAGTGTTATAATAGTTTCCAGGATAATAGATTTCTTCTGCCTATTTCACCAAAATACTGGTTTTTTAGTTGAAGAAAAGAAAAATACATTTGTCAGCCATAATGAGTTTAAAGAGGTTCTATAAATGTGGGTGTGCCTCGAATTAAGAAAGCCAGACATTTAAACAGTTGACCTTACAAAGCACATAAATTAGAGGGTAATTACTTAAATGTTCTTCAGTTTGTGAAAGGATTTACAACTGAGTTCCTCTAAATAGCTAACTCTCTACTGAATTTAAATTACTGGTGTGTGTGTTTTAAATTTCTTTTTTTTTTAAAGAAACACACCTGTTGCATGAAACAAGGTGTGTCAGAATTCAGGAAAGCTGAAGGCTTTCCCCCTCTGGTGGGCACAGGTTTTCGGTCGCAGTATAACTTGTAGACCCCACTGTGGAAAGAGGGACCAGCGAGCAGCAAACCACAAAGGCGATGCTGAGCTCACCTCGGCTTTGGCTCCCTGTCTGGGCACTGCGGGGTCTCCAGGTATGTCCTGGTGATGGAATTGTCCCTGGAATTCTACTGGGGATTAGGGCTAAGGGGAAGGTGAATCTTTTGTGAAGCCCAGGGTGCCCTGGGCTGAGTCTTTCTGTCTTTGGTGGGAGAGGGGGTGGGAGTCACCCCAGATGGTGAAGACCAGGGAAGAACAGGTGTTGGAGAAACCACTGACCTTCCCTGGAACCGGGCTCTGTGACCCTGAGTCAAGGTTTAAATCCCACCTAGCCTTCATTGCACCCCCCCTCAAAGGACATGGAAGATCAGTCAGTGATGAGAAACTCTTCCCTTCAAGACTGCCAGTCTCAACAGCTACACCCCTACTAGTTCCTTTAAGGACCAAATCTCACCAACATTATCCCACAGGAGGCTGGCCTTTTGAAACTGTAGACAAATTCCTGCCTCTTGATGTCTTGATGGCTTGTCGTTCTGTGTGTGCTGCAGCTTGTCTCTACTTCAAGGCTCTGTGAGGTCACTGATTTGGCTCAGAGTATGTGTACCTGACTGGACCAGTTCCATAGCTTTGGGCAGAAAGAATGACTTCAGGACTGAGGCCCAGTATCACTGTTCCCAAGCTTTGGTCTCCTGCTAGTTACCAGTCCAAGGTAAAGGGTCCATCATTCACTTATCTGAGGAATGTTTCTATGTCTCCTACTTTATGCTATTGACTGCTGTCACCTCTTGGTATATAGAAGTCAATGAGATGAAAAATACCTGCTCTAGTTGGGGGAGATAGGCAATGGTAAGTGCAACTAACAGACATAGAATTGTCTTGGCAAAATTAGAAAACTAAAGAGAATATAGTATATTTTTTTGCAATCATATGAATTTAAGGTAAGATATTGCTTATATAACAGTGATGTATTTCTCTCAGTATTTTAGAATTAAAATTTCATTTAAATTTATGAAATAATTGTGATATCATCCTGTGATTTAAAAAAATTGGCAAAATGGTAAGTTGGTGAGCTAGCCAGGCTCCAGGACTGTCCCCGGTGATGCCCGCCCTGTGGTATTCACTCGCTGGGGTGGACTGGTGTCAGGGTTGGTCTGTGTGAACAGTAGAGTATAGCAGAAGTGATGATAGTCAATTCTGAGATGGTTTCTAAAAGATACTGTGGCTTCCAGCATGGCCACTATGTCTTTCCTGCCTCATTGGATCTAGGAGGACTCAGCTGTCATGCTGTGAACAGTACAAGAGAGAAGGCCAGAGGCCCTTGCAAATAGCCATGGAAGAATTAAGGCCTGCTGCCAATGGCCATGCGAGTGAGTGTGGACACAGGTCCTTCAGCCCCAGTCAAGCCTTCAGGTGATGGCAGCCCTACCTGGTGCAGCATTTACAGCCTCGTGGGAGGTCCTGAGCCAGAACCACCAAGCGGAGTCACTCCTGGGCTCTTCAGAACTGTGAGATAAATGTTTGTGTTCTAAACCACTAAGTTTTGGGGCAGTTTCTTATGTAGGAATAGCTGACTGATACAGTGGGACCCCTGCTGCTGACTTATTTTCAAATAATGAAAATGCAAAATAGCAGTGTAGCAACTGCTATTCCATGTGAACACAGCTTCTCTTTGAAAAGGAATATGGGCAAAATTATACTTTTTGTATACTAGTAACCATTCTGTGTTTATAAGTGTCCCTAGCACTTGTTAAGGTTACTGCTCTTTTAATTTATCAGACATATTTATGTATTGATTATAACTTCAGGATGCTTGCATATCTTGGCTGGAATATCAACTTATTTCCCTTTCCTTTATCCAAATCCCACCTTCTTTTGGGACACAAATAATACATTTAATAGAAGTTACTAGATGGACACGTTTTATACTCCTTAAATCTAGTTTGCCCAGAGAATCTGAGAATAGAAGGAAGATTATTTTTATTTTTTATTTTTTATTTTTTTTTCAGTTTATGTAAATTTATCTTGGATTCCATGTATGTTTTCAAAAGATGATTAAAACTTGTTTTTGTCAAATTGTATTATGAAATAGCTGTTTCTATTACAATCAAACTTTACGTATATTTTCCTAGAAAATATTCACTATAATCTTCCTCCTGATAACAGAAATAAAAACATAAGCCTGTTGCAGATGAATTAGTTCTTAACAATGTATATCTTTTTATTTCATAAAATATGTAGAATATGTTTGATCATGATGGTTATCAAGATTCATGATATTCATCCATTATAAATAATTTTTTATTATTTACGTCTGGAAACCAAGCACAAGAGTTCAATACACTCACTTATATAGGAAAACAATGCATTTAATAGTACTAATGACTTTATAGATAATTTACAATTTACAAAATGCATTACAATGCATAATGAAAAGCTAAACCATGACAAAGTGTGTATTGATACATCATGTTTTAGAACATAGAGGTATTTATTATACTACATCTACATCATTTCAATCTTGAATACTTTCAATAACCTACTGCATGACTAGTCTTTAGTTTATTGCTGAGTGGATTTTTTTTTTTTTTTGAGAGGGCATCTCTCATATTTATTGATCAAATGGTTGTTAACAACAATAAAATTCAGTATAGGGGGGTCAATGCTCAATGTACAATCATTAATCCATCTCAAGCCTAATTCTCGTCAGTGTCCAATAGAAGGAAGATTATTTTACAACTACTATTGCAATATATTTATTCATGACAACCCCTTTCACTCTTAGACATATCCAGGTTTGGATAAGTCATATGGTCACCCTAGCTAAAAGCAAAAAGCTCACCAGCTTCTCTTAAGTTTTCTCATTTTGACGATTTTTGGAGTGGAGACTAGAGCTCACTTTTGAGGGTGAATGATAGGCTGACTAAATGTACCAATATATCCTCCATGTGATACGGTTTTCCTCCTGATGACTATGTGGAGACAGACAAGTTTCCTTCAATTCTTGGAGTTCCTAAGCAAAAGTTTGCATTAGTTTTCAAAGTGGCAGCCAAGTGTCTAGCACTGCCATAATGTTATTAGCCACAGTAATGATAATTAACGAGTGTCTTTGCTTCTGTTAGTTCCCAGGGAGATGCAGTGAGAGTAATTCTTCACTTGCAGCATGGAGGGCTGAAAGGAGAAGTCTCTGAGGGCTGGCACAGGGTTACTACAGTGCCAGCTTCCCCAGCAAGCCCGAGGGGACAGGCCTAGAAACTAACCAGTCTCACTACCAGGGGTGTTTCCTGCAAGGACAATGTGGGCAGTGAGCAGGGTCCCATCATGTGGGCAGATCTGGATCATTCTGGAAATTAGGGTGGATCTGATTTCAGCTGTAACAGTCCAGAAGGATTCCTCTGCTCTTGAATTTTATGGCACAGGAAGTTAGGCTGCCACTGGAGAAGCGGTGAGGAGAGGGGGAAAGAGTAGGGGATTTGGAGGCAGACTCATCTGGGATTTGCCTCTGACTTTAGCACTTACTGGTTATTGACTTTGGTCAGCCTGCTTAACATCTCTGAGCCTCAGTTTCTTCCTCTTGTAATAATGCCAACTTCCAAGTGTTGTGCTGAGCATACATTAATTAGGACAAGTGTAAAACACAGAGCACACTGTGCTGTATATAATTATAGCATGCTGGCTGCTTTTGTAATGAGTTTGGAAGTTAAACATCTTAAAGAGTCTTTTCATGATGTTGCCCGTTGCCTGGGTGGCTCAGAGGTTACTGCCCTCTTCTGCCTAGAGTATCCTTCATCTTCTCTCTGCCCATCTGCATCTCATCTATCCTTCAGGCCCCTTTCCCTCCAGTCCCTATTGATTTCTCAATCTCTCTCCCCATCTCTATCTTTGCACCTCATTTAGATTGGGCTCCTCTAGCCTAGGATTTAATAATTACATATAATGTTTGAATTCATGTCTCCCTCCTCTCCACGCTGCTAGAGAGGCTTTAAGCATTGGTATCGTGTCTGGGATGCAGCAGGGCTCAGCTTGGGAAAAACAAATACCAATTGGCTGACTTTTTAAAAAATGGTGCTGTGAATGTAGAGGAAATACTTTAGTTTCCTGCAGCACCTCATTTCTTTTGGGGACTGTGTGGAGGGTTGCACTAGCGACTTCCCTGATACATCAACAATTGAGTGTTAAAATTTAAAAATCCAAATACACAGCTGATGACATTGTTGTTTTCTTCATATAATAAAAGTTTGGTTGTAAAGAATATAATTTGAATGAGGAAATCTACCCAGGACGTTTTTATGACTGAACCTGGTTATTGGGCAAAGAAAGACTTATTTATGAGGTCCTCAGCTCCATCGAACGCACAGGTGGATTTCAATGTCCCTTGGCTCAGCTTCAGGCATGGCAGAAAATCAAGAATGTGTGCCATGGAATATCGCAGTGGAGAAGCCGATCAGCTGAAACAAACTTGCCCTGCCCTGGGCATGACAAATGGGGACATACAGCAGATTGCACCAGCTATTTCTCTGTGCCAAGGAAGCCAACTTTTGAAGTTAGATAAGGTGGAGGTGGGGAGGGGGTAGAACCATGTTAATAAAACCCTGAGCTATAAAAAGAAGGAATAAAGGTCAGGAGGATATTTTAGATTTCTTATATAACCACGCTCCTGGCTCTTAAATGTAGTACAAGGCAAGTCATTCAAGACGCTTGTCATACATTGCAGCTGAGCTGTGACCAGCTCTGGATATCACTGGCGGCTCCCTGGTGACATGCCTAAGGAGCAAGGAAGGGTGAGAGTCAGGAGGGAGCACCAGTGTCACGGGGACCGGTGTTTGCAGGTCCCCCGCTGAGTTCAGTCCCACCTACTCCACCCAGAGCTTCCTTAGGGCCTGTGGTCTTTGCAGCATCTGTGCCACACGGTGGGCACTCAGTAGAAGGTTATGAAATAAATGATGACAGAGGTGTGCACTGAGACATTGGTTCCCATAATTCAAATTGTAAAAAAAAAATGCATATTTTAATTTTTATTAGAAGTCTGGCAAATTATATATAAAGCATTTTAGGGTCTTGCCTGTTATTCATTATTCCTTCTCCTCTTCTCCAAGACAAGACAGAAGAAGAACCATCTATGGAAAGTTAAATACTAAGCTGCATATATTCGTGGATTACTTTTTCTTTGAGTAACACATAGTCATTCTAAATTTATGATATTTGTCTTCTCTGTGGAAAGGTAGACTATTGTTCTGAAATTTCTGGGGTGATTTTGATTATGTAGGTTGCTCTTGTTCATGTATCAATTATCACTTGTTAGAGACTGAAGTTAACTTTGCTTTTTCTGAATTAGAAAAGGACATACTTCCACATATGCATTTTTGTGCACTTGTCCTTTTATTTTCTTCATATAATTTCCTAGAAGAGAGTTCTGTGTTAATGAACAGACATATTTTAAAGGGTTTTTGACACATTACCAAAATGCACTTCCACCACTTGATCATATGCAAACAATCAAAACCTATCTAGCAAGTTTAAGCTGAAAGAAATATTACCCATTATTTTATGTTTACAATTGTAGGAGGGCTGGAGGATCTGTCTCTAGGCTGAGCCTGTAGGGAAATTATTTGGCCCCAGAATTTTGCTACCTGTGCTATAATTAAGAAAGCAGCCAGCTCAGTGGCAGGAAGTTGCTGAATCAAGAGGTGGCTGGTAACTGCCTTCATAAAATCTCCACCCCAAAAAGGATACCTCATCAGGGTCAACTGGCAGTGACCACCAGGTGCCCCAGAGTGGTGGAAAAGCAGCGGTTTCTGATTGCACAGCATTGTACCATTGCTGAATTCTCCTCTGGAAGTATTCTGTCCTGGGTACCAGGGTCTCTGAGAAAATAAAGCTCAAGTCTGCAGGTACAGGAAGCAGACAGATTTTATGGGTGCATTATCAAGTGTAATAGTGAAAAATTGCAGCCTTACTTCCTGCCTTTGCATGCTGGGCCAACATTTTCCAGTGAGAAAGCAGCAGTGTCATATATTGGCTGCTGGCTCAGAGTGTGTGCGGCAACCGTAGGACAGCATCTGAACTTTGTGAGATTGTATTTCAGTTGATACCACACTGATAAGCCACTTTTGTGTTCTGCAAGGCCAACTGCTTCTGGGGATGTAGGACATGGTAAACTTGGGGAATCCTTTGAGTGGCATCTCATTGTCTCACTTCCTTTGATATAAAGTTAACTCCTTAATCAGAAGCAATATTTTGGATACTGCATTCAACAAGTCTTAGGGGTTGTGGCAGAAGAAAGGTGTGCAGCAAAGGAAAGGTTCATACCCACAGGTCTCAATCCAGAGAAGACATTGAGGCCCCTGCCATGCTGGGATTTAATAATCTGCTCCTGGTGGCTGGCTGGACTTTAAGTTATGAGGCCAGCTAGACCAGTCTTGGAGAAGAAGAGTCCATGTATTGCCTCCATTTGTGCCACCCTGGCTACTTAATTCATGAGCCCAGTGAGGAGGCTTTGGGGTGGCTGGGGAAAGACCTTCCTCCACAGGGAGCCCTCGGTGGGCCTTCACCTCCCACTCTGAGGCTGTTCTGTCCCGTGCATCCATACACCCATCCTCCAGGCCTTCTTGTCACTACTCCTTCACTCTTGGCTTTTTCAGCATTTTTACCATATGGCTAAACTATCAACTGTCTCCCATAAATTCGTGTAGATCTGTAACTCTGGTTGTCTTTTCTTCTAGACAAAGTAAAAAGAGAAAACAATATGGAAACAAAAATGCCAGATCACTGCTTGACATGTGGCCAAACAGGAGGATTTCCTTTTCCTGTTGTCTCTCTGAGATGCTGCTGTACTGGTGAAAAGTTCATCCTTGATTCCTGCCAGTTTTCTCCTGCAGAGCAGTCTATAAACCTGGCTTCATTTTTTTTTTTTGTAAGCCAACTGTTCATAGAGAACTTCCTATAAGGCCTGAACCTGACATGGTTGAGTGCTAGGCGCATCCAACTTTAGGGCTTCATGACTCAGATATCGCCCGGTGGTAGATGGTCAACTCAGGACATGAGGTAACTCGTCGTCCTATAGTCAGGTATTCAGTCTACCAGAATCTAGAAGTCACCCAAGATCTGTGTCTCAATAGGAGAATGATTATATTCCTGGGAACATAACTTTGCTTCAAAGCTCTATGACCCTGGACTGTTATTTTCCTGCTAAGGTTTGCCACAGGCTCTGTATGGTGTCCAACATACTCTGTCTCAGACACTGAGCACAACCTAGTCCTCTGTGTCATGGTCCAGATATTTGCAGCTCCCTGGACCCTCTGGAGAGCCTTCCCTGCCCTGGGCCTCCCTAAAAGGGGGTGCCCTTATGGTATGTTTGGTAAATGGATAGAAGTCGCACAAATGAATGCAGTGTATGTTGCCTCCAAGGTTCAAAGAGGCCATTCTCTTAGTTGTAGTGTGTTCATGATGCAACCTATTTTCCTGCACCATGAAGCCTTTCCTAATATATCCCAGACAATTGGAACTACTGAGTTTTCAGTGCGGGGGAAAGACTTTGAATTTCTATGTCCTACTCCGGCACTCCTGTGTCTCACCAACAGATCTAGGATGCTTGTTTTCAACATTCTGCCTTCTGCAACGTGAGGTGATTAAGTTCTCTGTGTAATCAACTATGGCAGAGTGAGAGAAATGCCGAAATAGGATGTGGTGTGCTTCCTCCAGGTGAAAGAAAATTGTTCCTAGCAACTTTTGGCTACTGGGAAAGAACAACATTTGTTAGATTCATAGGTGTATGCCAGGTACCAGGATCTGCTGATTTTGCTCAATAGTGAGATTACTTTAGGAACAGGTGGGGCATTTAATATTATGATCTGAATAAGTTTTCAAAATTCCAGCATTTTTTAAGACCCATTTTTCTGTTGCATGGACTATCAGGCTGAGTTCTATGGGGTGGGAAGAAGAATCAGTCTTAATGAATTTCCCAGGTCTTTGACGGTGGTCCTTATCTCCATGAATCCATGTGATGTGGGTATTGCTTTTGGTTGACTATTTTGTATGAAAATAAGATATGGGAACACAATTCCAAAGGTTGCCCTTGGCCTTTTCTTATGCTAAGTCTTACTTTCCAAGTATGTCCTTTCCAGATGTACACTCAGGAAGGCAGTGCTAACCGCAGGATGGGCTCCTGGATCTCAGACCTCGTCTCTGTAACTCTTCCCTCGGCTGGTGGACCACAGTGGTATTCAGAATCTCCAGGAACGGACATGAGCTCGGAGCCAGGATCTAATAATCCTTGAAATATATGGGTGTTTTCTTTCCTCTCTGATTCTCAGTTTCTTTATAACATGGAGAAAAATATTGCAACTGCTGAAAGGTTTGTGGTGAGGATTGGTGAGGGAGACAAGCAGGACTCTCATCGGCACAAAGTTTGGCTGAAAATACTCATGTTACTCGGATTCTTGGTGATGGCGACAGCCCTTTTTAAGCCCTGCAGTGGACTAGTGCATCTTTCTTCATTTAGGTGATGAACAATTCTCCATTACATTTATTTTTTGTGTTTTTGTTGTTGTTGTTGTGGCTATTGTGTCTCAAGTGTCAAAGAAAATTCCATACCTTGAAGGATATATAACAGTTAAAAGTGGACAAATTGGATTATACCCATTTGTTTTGGTTTGGAAAATTTGAGGTTTGATTTTTCTTGCACTATGAAGCCTTAAAGTAACAGGTGTGACAATGAACTCAACACTCGTCAGTGGGTGATGGTCTCTTTGAAGTCTGGTGCTCCACTCAGCTGCAAATCCCCTGAGGGTGGGTGTTAAGTCCACTCGATCGCTGCTATAATTCTACCACATGCCTGTCTCCAGTATGTGCTCAATAAATAGTGGTTGCTTAAACAGGTAAGTGGTTTTGTACTTCTATCTCTTCAAAAACATCTGATTTGTTTCTTACTTCCCACCCTTATAAGCTTTCAATGACATCAGGCTTCTAGCTCCTCACTGAGCACTCCAGGATACTTATGCCTCCATGCCGTTTTGCATGCTATTTTTTTCTTGGTGTCATTTACTTTCCACCTCTTTATCAAGTGGGAACTGCCATGCAGAAGACTTCTTGCAAGAAACCTTTCCAGAGAATTCATTAGCAGGGTGAGTCACTCTCTCACACATGCTCCAATAACATGTTGCATTTACTCTTACTATACCCTGTTTTATTTTGAACCTTATTTATGCATGCATATGTCTGCCTTCTCATGTAGACATAGACTCTTCCCAGCAGGGTTCCTGGCATACAGATGTGCAGAAAACATAGAATGAATGCATGAAGCTTAGTTCTGCCCTTCAGTTGAGGGAGAACAGGGATGATGCAGTTTCCTGGATCAGAGAGAAGCACACATTGCCCATACCACTCTTTTATGCTCTCTTCTAGCTGGTAGACAATCAGGACAGGAATCCTAAGTTGCACACAGAATGCTTTTAGACACGACTTAAATCTGAAGGGAGCAATTTCTATTTTGGAAGCATGTGTACTAACAATACAAAGGATGACATTCTTTAAGAAGAGAGGGGATGGACTGGAGGAACAAAAAAATTGTCTGCAGCACTGAGGAGTTTATTTGGTAATCTGCTTTGTCACTTTCGCATAAAGGAACCAGAGGATAAGCATCTTGGTGCATCATTCAGAGCCTGAAGTTATGAAAATGATGATAGCCTTTCATTTCCTGAAATGCTTCAATGAAGGTTAGATAACCATTAAATAGAGCTTCAATTTTCAAGAGCCAGGTTTTAGAGAGCAGGACAATCCAACATATAATTTTATTAATTGTAAAGCTCCCCCCTCCCAAAAGAAGTGAATAGGAAAAAAATCTCAACTGCAAATAATAGAGAGGTTATGTTAGAGACACGGGAGAAAGAGTCCTAGCAGTGTTCCTCCAAAAAGAAGCTGTTAATGTAGGGGTGAGTCAGAAAGGAGAAAGTGCTTTGGGGCAGATACTCGGAGGTTGAGGGCAGCATTGGAAGAGAAGATTGCTGAAAAGGGCTCAGGTTGGCTAAATAATCAAAGTAACAAAAGCAAAGGGACAGGGATTTAGGTGAGGCAGATGAGGGATATGAGCAGGTTAGTGTTTTCAACTTCTACTGTTGAGATTGGACTATTAAGCCTGCAAAACACACACAGGTGTGGTCTACACATATATAGTCTCATACAGTGAAGACAGGAAAAGAAGCACAAAAATTTATCACCGTTCCTATTATTTGGCTGCAAGGCCCCATAGTGTATTACACAGATCATGAAGCCTGCCTGACTGCTGGGTTTCAAAGTCTGGCCCCACTCCCTCCCTGGATGATTTGCCAAATCTTTCTGTCTCTCAGTTTTCTCATGGATGCAATAAGACTGTGACATCAGGGCTGTAGCATGGATTGAATGACTTAATATTTGTAAAGCACTGAGATCATAAACCTGTTTGTTCTTCTTATTATGGAATGTGTAGAGCTAAATAAATGATGCCTCATATTTGTGCTCTATCCCAGTGCACAGCCATGTTCACATAGGGCCTTTTATATACCCAAATGAATTGACACCTGGCTCTTACTTTTCAACTTTTCTGTGAAATTTGGTGACTTCAACATCTAAGTTTAGCTGATTAGATGTTGAAATAAGAATTTCATAATGAAGTAATGGATGATTTTATTCACTTAATTTTAAAGTGTTATTATAGATATCTTTTCATCTTCATCTAGTTTTCATCCAACACATGTTTATTGAATGCCTATTATGTATCAGGCACTATTCTGGAACAAATACATTTAATTATCATTTAAATTATTTTAGTTCAGTTCCTTTAAATTAAATGCAGAGAATACTTATTAGGCTGACCATATATAAAGAAACTGTAGTTTTAGAAATGACCATGCCCTGGAAAAGTAGTATGTGTACACATGACATGGGGCCACGTAGGACATAAGGATGCATGCAGACTTGGCATTTTGGGAAGGACAAAACCAGCTGAGCCTGACACAATATTTTAGGACAACTCACCTGTGGAATTTGTCTAAGGAGTTGCTAGCAAGAACAGAAGTTCTACCAGAGCTTACCAAAGGCGATATGCTCAGGTTGAGGGGCCAATGGAGCCATTTCCAATTAGGACAGAAGCACATGGTGTTTGACTCAACCCAGAATTGTTAGCATATGACTCAATACCAAAGTACCTGGCCACCAATTTACAGTATAGGTATGCTTAGTTTTCTGTTCCTTTTTTTTTTTTTTTTTTTTTAAGCATATGCTGCTCCAACAGTAAGGCTTATCTAAAGGCATTAAATGATATGGAAACTATGTAGTTATGATATGTAGTTATGAATTGGTATATCTTTACTTAATCAGAAGACAAGAAATAGCCAGAACTATTAAATTAGATAATTGCATTCACAGAGTTAAGTGTAGCTACTATGAGATTATTGGTCTAAGATTGTTTCTTTTTCTGGAAGATGAGTCCTTGGCATCTAATGTGCAGTTTTTTATTTTAATTTCATTTTTAATTGTGTTAATCTGTATTAGAGGCTTACCCTGTATTAAGATTATGCATAGAATTCCAAGTCACATGTCATCACATGCTAATCACAATAAAAATTATAGGTTTTCTATGGAAAATAGATTCATAGATGTCCATGTGTTCATAAATAAAGCTGTATGCTATGAGCACTCTCTATTGGGTGCAAAGACTTTATTAAGAGAAAATTTTGAAGGACAAAGAACTCAGTTCCATCTTCATTTCTGAGATTTTAAATCTGATTTAAGTCAAATTTGATGTAGTTCATTCAGATCAGTCCGTCCAGTTAAGGGGTGTCCCTCATTAGTTGCCCTGTGTACAGCATGCCAAATCCAAATCTGGGGATGGAAAATAATTAGGCATTAAGCAGTGATAAGAATGTCACAAAGAATCAATTTCTATGGCCTTACCGGCTACCCAGGTAAGGACAAGTCCACAAGTGCAAGAGCTCGTTGCAGAGCATCAGCCGGCCCGATGGGCGTGGACTGCTCAGCGTGCATAGATTCCTGGGTTTAAAGGGAAATCTGTAATGATGCTCACCTTTAATTTTTCCCTTCAAATAAAAAGCAGGCAAGTCGCCCATAAAGGCTTAAGTATAAGCAAATGAATGTCTTTATGATTGTAAAGATGTATTGTGAGACTTTTCACAAAACTAGGACACCAGCAAACTGCTTGGAAGTGATTAGGTATAAACTGAGGAATGCCTCCTCATAAAGGAGGAAGAGCTGGTTACAATCACCATGCACCACACTTAGAGACATATTTACTGTGTTTATTTTAAAGATGTTTATTTCACCTGCAAGAAAAGGAGTACCAGTACCTTTCTGTGTAATCAAAACAGAGAACGTCTTCCTTTACCCACCATATTTATTTCCATTTTTCAAGTTCATTGCAGATAGCATTTCAATCCACTTTAACCTTTGGACTCCTCATGTGTGTCAAACTAACATCGATTAAGATAAACCACACAGATCCCCTTCCAGCTCCCCATCCCCACACCAGAGATAGAATGAAATTCAATAATTTGCACAATAATTTAACCATGGTTGCTTTGAGAAAAGAATTCAACACATATATTCATTAAAAGATGAAACAGGCAGTTTATCCTCAAAATTGAAATAAACCGCAAAGATGCAAGAGAACTTTCCCAGCATACTTCGTAGCACTGCCCTCATAATGAAACAAGGAATATTCATTACTGTAATTAAAATAACACCAGTTGGAACCAAAGTGTAAGTTGTGACTTAAAGTAGCAAAATGGAGATGGATTAATAATATTCCCATTATTCAGGTTGACTTTGAATTATTAAGATGCAATATAAGACAAAAAACTTCCACCCTATGCCCCAAGTTAATTTCTTTTAATTTTACTCAGAACGTGACTTGTGTTATATAGAAGATACCTGAAATTAAAGTTTAAGTAGAAGAAGAAGGAAATTAAAGGAGTTAAGGGGATAATTGTGACTTTAGAGGTATGCGGTGGTGATGTATTTCTTTCCTTGCAGGGCATAGCTTGCCAAGGCCAGAAGTGCAGCAGGAGCTGAGGTGGTTACCTCCTGTGCAGGAAGGGAGGGCATGCACACGCAGGCAGGCACTTGGTGCAGGCCCTGTCCCCGGTGGTCCCTGCTGGTCCCTGGTGCTCTGACCACCGGGTTTGTGGAGCTCTTTGTACAGTTAGGAGGAGAGCTCTGCAGCAAAATACCACGGGACGTATGTCTGACTCTACACAGCCCTCTCTGTGATGCAGTCTTTGTACCATCCATGGCCTGAATTAGAATCTGTTCCCTGGAGAGGGCAAATCATTGAACATATGTTTAGTCCAAAAATGTAGCTTTCAAAAAAAGTAGTTTTGGAATATCCTAAGATAGTCCCTTACTCTAGGGCCTTCCCTTTTGCCCCACAGATTTGTCAAATGGAATTGAACACATCAATGTGCACATTGTTGCCACGGTGGGATCGTTTCAATGTGTCCTTGTGTGTTTTGGAGAAAATGCTGTCACTGTTGAGACCTGATGACAGCTAAAGCTGTGAGCACATCAACCCTCCAAGTATCTTTCCATGGAGATTTTTTGATCTCACCAAATCAATGTTTTATTTGCAGGCATGGGAAAGATAAACAGAGCATCTCATCAGTAGTTGTGATACCAGTGGGTAATATTTCTCAAGTTTGATCAACTACTGAACAAAAGGATGCATACCATCTCTCCAAGTTTAAATAAAGATTGGAGTCCACATGGCTTCATCACAAAGGGTTACAATAAAGCTTCAGTTGAGTTTGCGATGCCAAGATACACAGCAAAGACCCTTTTTGAAATACCATGAGCCTTAGTAAACTATGAGCTAATTTTTTTTTTTTACATGGTTCTTTGGTTTTCTTCAACAGCTGTATTCTCAAAATGTGAAAATTGTGGAGGCTGCTGACAGGATCACTAACTACAGAGAAAAATGGAGTTTCCTATCAGACACCTAAATCTGCCTTCGGTAAAAACTGAAAGCTGTGCCATCAGTTGGGATTTGGCTGTCCAGGCCAGCCTGCTGAAGGGGCAGGCTTAGAGGGAAGGCACGCTCCCTCCCCGGCAAGTCTACAGCGAACGCATCCAATGGAGACCCAGATGCCAGCACTGATAGTGGAGGCTAGTTTTCTCACCAAAAGCTGCATAAATGGGAGGTACTGTAATGACACACACATGCTTCCTTCCCCTCTCTCTGCATGTCCTCACGGTGAAAATAGCACACGTGCGACAGGACAGCCCTGAGAAAGCACACGCTGCTGGGCAGCAGAGCCTTCTGTGCGCCGAGGAGTCATGAGTTTTCACCAGCTGCCGGAATCTGTCCGGACATGTTTCAGCGCTCATCCTGTTAAGACTGGCAATTAAACAGAATGTTATAGCTAGGAGACCCCAAATTTGATTCCATCCTCTTCTCTTTGCAGAACCCAATTTGATTTTTTTCTCACTAAAAAAAAATGCATAATACAGATAGCTGTATATGTCTGTGTGTATTCTTGATACACCTAAATGAAAGTGACAACCCTGTAATAATAAAATATGGATTCCCCACCATGAAAGAAAATGCATTTTACAAAGTACAACTTCTCCATGGTTCTTTCAAACAACCGTGTGTTTAAGAGTAGGCCTATTTCTATATTGTCTTTTAATTCTCCCTTGTCTTGTCTACATATGTTGGCACAGAAGTTCCTAGTTGGTTAACCATTGAATGTGTGGATAAATGGAATGCGAGCTTTGAAAGACTCTGAGTGGTAATCTGGAAAGAGGATAAATACAAATCAGTAAATAGGAAAGTCTTGCAAGTCTACGACATGCTACAAAGAGGAAATGCAAGAAAAATCTGTGAAGTGTTATCAAAATATGAAAAGGACCTTGAGAAGGAGCACATGGTGTGTTTATTTAAGACAACTCTGTGTTTGCTGAAATGAGAAATGCATTTTAGTCAGGGACTGGTGGGATACACAGATTGTCAGGGGGGCTGAAAATGGAGCAAGAACAACCAAAGTTGAGAGACCTAATGACTCGTGACATCTTGCCTTAAAAATAAACCCCCAAATGGCACAGGAGTCATGCATTTTAAAATCATTTGCTGATTGGCAAGTCAGATTTTGTTTTATTAGTGTGGACAAGTAAATTTTAGGTGATAGTTTGTTGTATTTAAAGAGAGTGTAAAACTCTCATTGCAAACAGTTGTTTACAGTGCGTTTTTCAGCACCGAGCTGTTTTAAAGCTCAATTGTGCATTTTGCAGATAAAGTGGGAAAACTAACTGAAGGCTGTATTGTAAGCAGTGGTTGCCGTGGAAACCCCAGTTTCAAGAGCTGGTTCTCCATTACCACTTAATTTAGGCTTCCTAATTGCATTCCACTAAATCGGTAACGACAATATCTGCAGAGCAAAACTGCATGCCCAGTCTAGCGCAAACCTCTTTGAAACAGGCTTTTTGAAAGCCAGGAGCTATAAAAACTCAGCATGACGTGGAGCATATGAGAAACCTGTAGTTCAAATGTAGTACTGCCTGCTTTCTCATCCTTGGTAACTTCAGTGCGCTCCACACCAATCTATTAGTTCAGTCTACCTTAAAGATCATAAAGCTCTGCCATGTGGAAACTCATCTGTCCAGCAACACATTGGTGCAAAATAGATTTAATTGTACTCCCAACCCGGTATCATGTCCATCTTATTTTACTGCACAGCAGCAGGTAGCCAGGCACGGTCTCACTTTCCTTGAACTGCCCTTGCTGCACAATACGAGCAGAACAATACTTTCTCAGTTTAAATTATTTGCCACTGTTGGGCTGAGCAGAGAGCTAGACCGCCCATATGTGACTTGAAGAGAGGCTTGTCAGAACCACTAGACATAAAAGCATTCCAATTATCGACCACACTGCTTTAATAGAGGAGGCAACTAATATGATAGTGTAAGTGACTGTGCCAGTGAGGAGCTCTTCGTCACTGTCAGATTAACACTTGAGTTAAACTCTTGTAAATCAGTCACATTATGCTGCTGGTGGAGAAATAAACACAGACCTATTATGCTTAGGATTCCAGAGGGCTCTTGCAGCAAAAGGAGTTACACAGGATGCTCTATTAATCTGAATTTTGTCATGTTTATTATTTTACAATTACTAATGTGGGTGACGTTGGGAAGATTTAAGTTGCTTGTGATTAGATTCTGACATGGAAGTGTATGCCTTTGGTGGCAAAGGAGAAGGCCAGCCTGGCTCCGTGGCTGGGCATGGGATGTCCAGTGGGAGAAGAAGCCAGTGCACCCCTGATGGACAACAAAATCCCACAATTCGAGTTTTCTTTTCAAACAACAAATGCTTTCAAGCAAAACGCCTTGCTGGTTTGGAGTATATGACTTCATGCCAATCCACGGCCACACTTGTCATTCCCTTGCTCAGGTCCTAAGGATTTGGCATCTATATTACAGGCAAAAAGACTCTTCTGCTCCAGAGAGACAAGTAAACAACTGCAGCATTTTATCCTCTCCCCTGGCATCAGTGCATGTTGCTAAAGCAGCCTGGAAGCTGCTGCCAAGCACTCCACTATTGTCTTCTGTCTCCCAAGGCTTTGAATGCCCTTGCTCTCCCAACTGTGGGTCTTCTGCAGGAATGAATGAGGCATTTTCCAGGACAAGACTTTATGAATGAGACAGACTGTGTATTACAAGGCAAGAGGCTCCATGAATTTCCTAGATTAAGAAAGCAAATGTTAAGGGAGCCTTGCACCTCTGTTCTAGTAGTAACATGGAGGGGAAGGGAAATAAGATCACCGAGACTTTGCCAGAAAGTGTCTCTGCAGAGTCACAGTATAAAGAGGCCAGCATATCAGAGGTTTGGCCAAAGGAGATTCTGATAGATGAATGGGTGATGTTCAAAGGCAGGGAGAGGTGACTGCTGTGGGGTCATTTCAGTCTCAGGAAGTAAGGCCACTGCTCCAGGTGGCAGAGTCACGTGTCACCTTTGCATCAAATACACTGACTCACAATTCTGTGACTGAGAATGTGTCCTCTTGGAGACTATCTTCCAGCAAAATGATGAGTTAAAATTCTGGGATTTTAGTTATCTTTCATGGTGTAGACCTAATTCGGTGTTGACTTTCCAGTTCCCCAGGGCTTCCTTAAGGCTGCCCAGGCATCCACTTTGAGTTGCAAGCACACCTCTCTAATTCTTTAGCACCTGAGTGCTGGATGCTCCACTATATTCACCCACGTCCGTTTATGTTTGGTTTTTCCTCATTGTGGACTGAGAAAGGTAAATGAGCATGTTTTGAATCATCATCTCAAGGTTGCCATCCTTCAGTTAAACAAGGAAAAGCCCACTGCCTCCGCTCCCATCTTGCTCCTGTTACCAAGTTCTGGACTGTGAAGCATTCACTCAGAGGCCGTGCCCAGAGGACCCAGCAAGGGAACAAGATCAAGGGAAAGTCAGGCAACTTTTGTTCAAGCCTTGGGGTCCTGCTAATTTCCTTTCATGCTACCCTGACGGAAACACCTCTGATTGTATCTGAGGCTCTCCCACCTTGCCACCGCTTATCTCTGATCCACCTCATGAAACGAATAAAATAGGAAACTAATGGTTCCTTCTCATCCTGAACAATTAATTCCAGTTCTAAAACTTCTCTGATTTCCTCTCCGTTATTTTAAAACTAAACCCCAAATCTTTGGATTTAAAATCAAGCTTGTGTCAGTACACCGCCAAGGTATCCCTTGGAAAGAAAATTGCAGCCGCCACAGAAAATGATTACTGCTGACTTTCAAATCACTGAGTGCTGCATAAATAGTTATGAGGGAAAATTGCAGGATAATGCTGCTGATGGAATCAATAGCATCCTTGGTAGTAATATGCCCAGGGGTTCTATATATTATCTATCCACCAAAATGTCAATATAATAAAACCTACAGAGGAATTTATATCAAGATCCATTCTCTGTTAATTCCCAAGTGAATAATGAATCAAATTGGATATCTCAAAGATCTTCTCTAATCGACTTGTTTAAGAAACTGGTTAAACTGGCCAGTGTACTAGTCTGACTAATGGATGTTAGTTTACACATCATTTTAGAATATTGCCCATGATAGTAAAGAAAAAAATGTGTATTTTAATATTCTGTAAGTAATTGGGATCCATGTAATTACATTTCAAGAAGATGTTTTATATTTACATTATTTTTCTTTCAAACCTGCTACTTAGTAAGGGGGCTCAGAAACTAGGGGGTTCCCCATAAAATGCTTCTCTAATAACCAAATATACATTGATCAGGCTTTCTTTATCTTGAGCTATCATTGTTCATTTTGTCTTTGTCCCCTACATCCTTTAAATTAATTATGCTGTGAATTTTCAAATGTTAGCAACTTATGTGCATTTTTTTTGTATAAAAATTAGATACACATTTTAAGCAGAAGACTTTTGTGACCCTAGAATGACACCCCAAATGGGACTTCTATAGGTCTTACTGTAACATCAGGTGTTTTTGAATGTGGCAAGAAAGCTCCTGGCTCACTGGGGGATTGCTGATTAAATCTTATTAACACAAACTGGGCTTTCATATATATTTCTTTACAAAAAAAGAGAGAAAGGCTTTAGAGCTCCACATGTTGGTCTCCATACTGAATCAATATTTAGTGTAATAAGATTCCAGGAAAACAAACATTTTTCTTTCTCTCTCTCTTTTTTCTTCTTTTAACAAATCTTTGTTACTGTGTTTGTTTGTTTTAAAAGATATTGGGCCTAGTTCAAATAACAAAACAGCTATTTCCTACGTGTTTTAGGCACCAAGGGATGTTATCAAAAGTGGTCACTGGGTGCCTGTCTGCTTGTCCCAGTGCTGGGGGCTAAATCTGGTAAAGCAGCCAGAGCTTTATCTGGCAGGTGTTAAGATCTTCAATAATCTGCTATTGTCCTGAAACAAAACCTAAATTATCAGTTCTATTTGAAACCAAAGATGTTTAAGAAATCTTGTTTCAGTAAGTTTGATTTAATACTTTAATTCTTAGGAGAAAAAACATGGGTCTGGGCAGGCCCAGCCATACACTTCAGGGGGCTCTGTTGGAAATGAAAGGAAGGGCCCTCTACAGGATTTAAGAATCGTAAAATGTCAACAGCAGAGTTTTGAGCAGTGGTCTCTGCTTGGAGAGGGCCTGGTGCACTGCCCGAGCGTGGCCCTCCCCCACGGCTGGCTTTGGTCTGGGCTCGAGCCATGGCTCCTGGTCAGCTGTGTGCTCTTGAGCAAGTTACTCTGCTCAGCTTCGGTTTTCTGGTCTTTCCCATCAGGTCTTCAAACATGCTTTCCCTTGTGAAAATATGCTTGCTTTGAGCATAAAATGTGAAAGTGCTCTGAAAATTTTGAAGCATGGTAAAATGATATACATGATATAAAACTATATCTTGTAATATAATCATCTTGCTATTGTTTTTCAGTTGTAGGATTGTGGTTAGGCTGGAAATGGACAAGATTGTGACCCAATCAAATGTCCCCTTCCCTTTCCGAGAAGGATGGTCCAGTGAAATGCTTGATATTCCTCTTGTCTCCTGGGGCTTCAGGTCACAAGAATACACTGTCTCATTTTACTCTGATACAGCACCCAGCAAGCACCTTCTGCCCATTGTCTTAAGTCCCTACAGTCACTAGTTATTGGGGCCCTGAGGGTAAGTTGGTTAATAAGAATTTGTCATACTGAATTGAATGTGTGTCTGCATATAAACTAATGAAGCTTCTTTTCGGAACCCTGATAGCATAAACATAATGCACTCCCAGCTGAGTGCATGAAGTCAGGAAAATGTGGTTCAGGAACTTGCCTGGTGACATGAATATAGTGTTTCTGTTCTTGGGAACCACAGCCACTGCTCCCATTGGAGATGAGTAGTTCCAGGCAGGGGTGGAGACTCCTCTGCAGGCCCCAGCCTGCTTCTGGTCTCTGATGCAGCCCGTGGAGCAGTGTGCTCCCTGAGGATGGATGTCTCTGTTGTGTCTAAGACAGGGGGCCCAGCCTAGCTCTCCTCCTGCCGTGACTTTCTGACTGAATTGGCTTATGATGTAGAGATCCGGGAGGCATCTGAGTGATTATCAATTGCAGTAGCTTAACTGAATCTCAGAGGCAGCTTCTCAGACTTTTGCACACAACTTTGCTGGTGTGCAGGTTTGTCCTGGGAAGGCCCCATGTACTATGGGATGTCTTCAAAATGTCAGGTGTCATCTCAAAAACCCATGTGGGCAAAACCCATCACACACAGATTCAAAAGACAACCATTGGTAAACCTGTATCATGAACAGGCAATGCCATTAAGTAATAAAGAGCTCCTGAAATTTGAGATGAAATACTGGAACAATAGGACGGCAACATGGGCAAAAGGTATTAGCAGGCAGGTCACAGAAAATATGAAATGGCCTTTAAACACATGAAAAGATCATTAACCACCTTCATGGTGAAAGAAATGCAAATTAAGGGTACACTTGATACTCTGGCAACAGACTCATGTTGGTCTGCATAGTTTGGGGGTGAGACCATGAGGAAACAGGCCCTATCACAAACTGCTGGTGCAGATGTGACATGCTCCAGCCTCTGTGAGGGAATGTAGGCCAAATCTAGAAAAATTATATATGGTTTTACCCTTTGATCCAGAAAAATCTCACTTCCAGGCATCTATCCCACAGATAAACTGCCAAAAATACAATAAGGCATATGCTTAAAATTGCTTATTGCCACATAGTGTATTAGCCAAAAACTGGATACAACCCAGGTGTCTCCATTTGTAGGGGGCTGTGGGAAGACTCATAGAGTGTCCACATAAAGAAATTCTCTATGTCCAAAAAAAAGAAAAGAACAATAAGAAAGTTCTCTATGCATGGAGAAAAAAACAGCAAAATACAGAACACAAACCTTCTGTGTAAGAGAGGCAATATAAATATATTTACTTATTTGCTTATATTTTCAAACAGTACCACTGGAGAGATAAACCAAAAATAAGTACAAATCATTACTTAAAGGAGAGGGCAGAGGGGACAAGACAGAAATGAGACTTCTTTTAATCCTGTCAATATTTTACACATACAAAATAATATACTATTTAAATTTCAAAACACACTGAAATGAATGAATCAACTCTGTGTCAATTTGGTAATATAATCACACAGAGGAAAGAATTATTTCAAGTAATTTTAGAAGACATTGTTTAACCTGTGCATCCATAGAATATCTTGTAGTGACAAACAGAGCTACAATACAATGTTAAACTTCATTCAGTAATTTTATTGTTAGTAGTGATACTGGTAATATCAGTTGTGGTCATTTTATACATTTTGTAAAAAGCGAATGGATAATCTGGAGCCAGTATTTTCAGAGTAAGAGAACATAGATTTAAATGAGATAAGCAAAATCCCTGTAATATGAATTGAAAAACTTTCATTATCAACTCATGATTAAAAAATTATTAACTGATGATGTTTAAAGGTACAATTTTGCAATGAGTAGTAAATGCCATATGACCTAATGCACAGTAGAATGAATGTAGAGAATATTGTACTATAATTATGATAAATATTAATATAACCATATCACTATATATATATATATATATATATATATATCAGAGTAACACATTGTACTCTTTAAGTGTATACAGTATTATATGTCAAATATATTCAAAAGAGAAAAAGAAAAAATTACTAGCCCTTCCAGGATGCAGAGCCAACTCCAGAGCAGTGACCATTCCTGGTGCCTAAATGGTGGTCTCTAAATATTCTTTCCCATCGAAAAGAACTGCTTCTGGGACCTGGACATCGTGGTGTGTCAGAAAGGAAGGAAGTTTTGAAAGGCTAGCAAGCTTATGTCAAAATAGACACTACACAAAATATGAAAAAACACAAACTATCAGTGATATGAAAAGTGGGGACTAAAATCAACAACAAAACAAAATGGTGCACACACATACACAAAACAAAACAAAACGATGCTTGGTAACCATTCCAGGTAACAAAGACATCAAGTTCTTTTTCTGAACATTGGCAACTAAAGGAAAAGAATCAAGCATTTATCCTACATTACTAAGTAGTCATGATAGGTTTGCATTTATGCCATTTTGTTAATTGTTTTCTCGCTGTTTTGTAGTTCCTCTCTGAGCCTTTCTTCTTTTGCCCTCTCCCTTTGTGGTTTGGTGACTTTATTTAGTATTAATTTAGATTTTTTTTCTCATTATCTTTTGTGTATCTACTACAAGTTTATGTTTTGTGGTTCCTATGAGGATCACACATAACAGCATATATATGTGTGTATTTTAAGTTAACAGCAACTAAAGTTTGCATGCATTCTAAAAGCTCTACATATTTATTCTCCCAACCCATGTTTTATGTTTTTGATGTCACTTTTGTATCTTTTTATCTTGTTAATCCCTTTATTAAACATTGTAGTCATAGTTAATTTTACTGCTTTTGTCTTTTAACCTTCATACTAACTTTATGAGTGGTTAACTCACTAACCTTTACTATATATTTGCCTTTACCAATGAGATTTTTACTTTCACATGTTTTCTTGTTACTTAGTGCCTTTTCTTTTTCAGCTGGAAGAGCCCCTTTTACATTTATTGTAAATGTAATGGTGGTGATGAACTCCTTTAGTTTTTCTTGCCTGGAAAACTCTATATCTCTTCTTCAATTCTGAATGATAATCTTGCTTGGGTAGAGTATTCTTGGTTAGAGGGTTTCTTTCAGTACTTTGAATATATATATCATCTCACTCCCTTCTGGCCTCCAAAGTTTCTGCTGAAAAATCTCTCCCTTTATGGGGGGAAGGGAGCTTTCCCTTGTATGTGGCAAGTTATTTTTCTCTTGCTGCTTTTAAGATTCTCTCTTTATCTTTAACTTTTGACATTTTAATTGCAATGTGCCTTGGTGTGGATCTCTTTGGGTTCATCTTTTTGGAATGTCTGCTTCCTTCCCTAGGTTAGGGAAGTTTTCAACCATTGTTTCTTCAGGTAAGTTTTCTGCCCTTTTCTCTCTTTTTTAATATGACTGTTATTCCACTTGATTTTGTTCCATATGCCCCTTAAGCTGTATGTCTTCACCTTTTAAAATTCTTTTTTCTTTTTGCTACTCTGTTTAGGTGAGTTCCACTGCCCTGTCTTCCAGGTTGGTGATCTGTTCTTCTGGCGTATCCAGTATGCTGTAGATTCCTGTATTTTTCAGTTCAATCATTCTTCAGCTCTATGGTTTCTATTTTGTTTCATTAAGTTTATTTTCTGGGGTTTTATCTCATTCTTTTACTTGCAACACATTCTTCTGTTTACTCATTTTGCTCATGTTTGTTTCTGTGTGTTGGGTGAAACAGCTGCCTTTCCCAGTCTTGAAGGAGTGTCCTTGTGTTAAGTGATGAGCCTTATTATTTCACCTTGCCCTAGCTCTTGGTTGTTTCTCAAAGCTTTCTGATTGTTTTAACAGCTTGATTGATTCTTCATAGGACTCAGTTGTTGAGGCTGTGTGTAGCCCTGTCAGTGTTTCAGAGGGAGGGATCTCAGTCAACACCTAGTTTCAGGTTGATTGGAAGTCAGACCTTTGCATATTTAAGGTATGCAAATATATACAGTCATAACCCTTGCTGACCCCCAGATCAGGTGATTTGGAGGTGTCCCCTTGATGATCATTGTAAAAAGCAGGCTCCAGATGACTGCATATCTACTTTCTGGGAGGTACAGGGGAGTGTAGCAAGACTAAGGGAGAGCACAAAGTGGTGTACCCTGGTCTACACTCCCTGAGGACTTCTCTACAGCCTCTAAATGTGTAGCAGACCTGAAGCCTGCCCCTCCGACTGATGCTCCAGAGAAGGACATAGGTCATATTTTATAGGAAGACTGGGGGTGTGTTTCAGTCTGTTGTCTGTGCTGTGCCCTGGGAGTGGTAGTCTGTCAAAATTTGTCTCTCTAGTTGTTTTGGTCTCACTGGGCCTAGCAATGCAGTTCCTTGCTGGACACCATAGCTTGGTGCTCATGGGGTGTCCTCTGTATGGACTGTGTATGTCTTCTAGCTTTGGCAGGGCCATGAGGGTGCCCACTGCAAGGGCAAGCCCATAAGTTCCAGGGGGATGTCCACAGAAGAATATGTGGGCTGGATAAGCCTGCTGGTACTAGCAAAGCAGAGGTAGATCAAAATTGGTGCCTGCCTGTCCCTCCAACCCAGGAAAAAGTCTCAATAGACCCTGGTACCTCCAGTAATTATTTTAATATTAGCTAATGACACTTCTTTACATATGGCATAGGTACTTTTTAAATTACTTATTTGCACTGGGTCCTGGGGTGAGTGATTCTGTGTGTGAGCCATTCAATAATGCATTTTCTATTTGCCATTGCCCTTTGGGTCTCTTAGATGTAAGTAAGCCCTGTTAGTTTTCAAAGCCAGACATTTTTGGAGCTCATCTCTTGGGTGCAGGTCTCAGGGGTGGGAGTATCTGATGTGGGGTATGAGCCCCTCCTCAGTCACTTCTTGGTACTTGTGAGATCCCTCGTGATTGTGGGGTGCTGTGCTGGGGGTAGGGTTTTTAGTGAGACAATATCTCTGCCTCTCCTATCCATTTGGAGGGTACCAGGGGCTATAGCAAGGCTGGGAGGTTGTGGTCCTTTGTTGTGGAGGAGCTGTTCGGCTGGTTTTCAGGTATGTAGCTGTAGACTTGGTGTGTTTATGGGTTTGGATAGGGTGGGTTCAGGACCTTCCTACACTGCCATCTTGAGCCCAGCCCCTGTAGAAGTATGACTTTAAATTATTAATGTTTTGCCCCAAATATTTAAGTTAAATTGATCTTTCAGAAAGACTTGCTACCACTTACACCCAGATGAGAATCCACGGCTTCTTATAACTTTACGTGTCGATACATATTCTTCTATTACTAGGTTCTGGCTCATTCTTGTTTGAATGGTTTTCAGTGTTATGTGTTATCCATTTAGTCATTTATAGAAACTGTAAGTGTTTGTTGGACATTGGTAGAATATGAAGAAAGAGATTTAGTGTAAACAGTGTTAGACAGTTTTACTCTGCATGCTTTTAGTAACTGGATCAAGGCACCATATAACGTCTGATGTAGGCTCTGGAGCCCATCTCTCTGGGTGCAAATCCTGGCTCCATCAGTGCAAATTATGTGACTTTTGGTAATAACTTCCTTCTTTGCATTCTCATTTATAATACAAAAATAAAACTCACAGCTCCTATTTGTAGGCCCAAGGTCATAGCAGCGTTATTCATAATGACCACAAGGTGGGGGCAACCAAAGTTCTTACTGCTGGATGAATGAGTAAACAAAATGTAGTACATAAAGTCAATGGAAGATTATTCGGCCTTAAAAAGGAAGTAAATTCTGACACATGCTACATCATGGATGAACCTTGGAGACATCATGCTAAGTGAAGTGAAATAAGCCTTTCACAATAAGACAGAGACTGTATGATTCCACTTACATGAGGTACCTTGAGTCATCAAATTCATAGAGCTGGAAAGTAGAATGGAGGTTGCCAGGAGTTTGGGGGAGGGAGAAATGCAGTTAGTGTTTAAGGACAAAGTTTCAGTTTGGGAGGATGAAAAAGTTCTGTGCTGGTGACGATTGCACAACAACATGAATGTACTTAATGCCACTGACCTGGACACTTAGAAATAGTTAAAATGGTAAATTTTATCTTATGTGTATTTATTACCACTATTCAAAAAAAGAAAAGCTTAAAAACTAGCAACCCCTGTGTAGGGCCGTTTTATGAATCATTTGTAGTAACAGAGTGGAAATGTGCAACAACTCCATCATTACGATATTTGTGACTATTGCTTTCCTTCCACCCTGAACAAAGGCATTAACCCAGTAAACTGGTGCCCAATAGGGTTGGAACTTTTGGAGGGGTGGCCTCAGACTCATTAGAGAATCTAATGAAAATTAGTAGGCCTCTCCTAGGAAACATTTTTGTCCTCTCTCTCCTTCACCCCTGCCCCTCACAACCACTTTGCACACATCTGATAGATTCCCTCTTCCCCAGCAGGAGTGCAAGGACTCTGGGCTAAGAACCCCTGCTCCCACACATTAGTGGCTGATGATGTACAAGCTGCCCTGGGAAAAGTATTTGTGTTGTAACAGAAGCTTGTTACAAGAAGAAGCCATTACACAAAGGAATGACATGAATGGTGGAATCATTCTTTTATTGTGGTAAAAATACCTAACATAATATTTGCCATTTTAACTATTTTTGAAGTGTACTGCTCAGGGACATGACATACGTTCACATTCTTGTGAAACCATCACCACCTTCCACAGAACTTTTCATTTCCCCAAATTGAAACTCTGTCCCTATTAAACACTAATTCTCCATTCTCTCCCTCCTCCAGCTCCTGGTAACCACCATCTACTTTCTATCTCTGTAAGTTTGATTACTTTAGGTGCCTCAGATAAACTGGAATTAAACAGTGTTTCTCTTTTTGTGAGAGATTTACCTCCCTTAGTGTAATGTTTTCAAGGTTCATCCATGAGTATGTGTGAGAATTTCATTCTTTTTAAGGCTGAATAATTTTCTAAATGGTAGACCCTTGACATCGTGGTAAACCTGAGGGGTGGGGACATAGAGGAGTGTAGCTTGGTTTCTCTTTGGGGAAAGGGTGATTTCTTGGAGGTTTTCAAATTACACTGTGGAATTAGATGCCTATTTTGCTGCTCTCTGAAGCCAGTCCGGGCTTAGTTTTTAGGAAAACGTGTTCATGGAATTTATGAGCCATGAAAATGGGATAATTTACAAGGGGGTCCTTGAAAGAAGCATGGATTTGGAACCACTGTATTCAGAATTCAACCAAGACTGCTCTAACGATTGCAGAGAGTGAGGGCAGTCTCTCCATGTCACACTTGTTTCCCACGTCGCGGCTTTTCACCGTATGCCCATGTTTTCTTGGCATTCAATATGCTAACATATATTTCACGATAATTTTTGGCCATGAGGACAAATATTTACTAGGTTATTAGCCAAATGAAAGGAAAACAAAACATGACCTTCTAGAGCTGAGCCCATATCCAGGATGTGAGCTTAGTGAACATAAACTCCTCCACATGGAAATCTGCATCAGTTGGGTACAGGCCTGAATAGATAAATTCTGTGGGGATTTTCCCAGCTCTCCCTACATTGCTAATATTCAAGAAAAACAATGATGTGTGTGGAACCCAATGAGATTAGACTAAACCCCAGAATAAATAAGGATTTTGATATCATCCTTTCCTGACTCATGTCTTGCATGTTTTAAATTCTCTTGGCCCCATAAACACATTACAACTAATTATGGCTGAAGCTCAAAAGGCTTGGGGATTGAGTACATAGTGGATTCCAAAGCATGAAAACCTAGCTCAATTTCTCCATGTTGGCAAGGACGTACTCCTACTCAAGGGCCAGAAACACTGGGGAGGTAGTGAAGCAGTTTGCAGCCAAATACAGGGGAGGAGGAAAGAGAAAGAAATCAATCATCCGTCATCAAGTCATTAAAATGGTTTGGGTTTTGGTTTTCCTTTAGTTTCTCCAATTATTGTAACAGCTGGAAGGCTGAGCTGAGCTGACTTAAAGATATTTTGTTGAACTAACATATTTGGTGACAATTCAACTGTTGGAAGCTTAACAAAAGCAGAGAGACTAAAATCATCACTAGAGAGAGATTTGAGAATTCTCTGACATCATAGAGAAGAAATAGAAGCTTTCTTCTTTGATTTTATGTATGACATGAGTGTGATTAGTTGTCAGTTTTGAACAGAAATGCAGCTGGAACATATGACTTGTGGAGGGCCTGGAGCTTTGAGGCCCGGTGGCCCACACTACCAGGCATGGGGCTGAGGGGCAGTGCTGATGGCCCCCAATGTTTTCAGAGGCTCACAGATGCATTTATTTTAAGCTCAGAAAATGAACTTTGGGTCAAAGAAAATGTTTTAATATAGAATATTAATATATTTACCTTTATGTCAACAGAGTTGGAAAGTATACGTCTTTATCTTATTTTTATGGAGGAAAGGTTCAAGAAGGGAGGAATGTCTGGGGCCCATGGGAACCATAATGAGGTTCTGTGTGAGCTATTCGCATGTGGTCATAGGTCACCCCTTCTCAGTGCCTCTATGGACACATCTGGGTCTTGAAAGGCACCCTGGGGAGTTGGGCAGTGTCCCTTGGCACTGATTCCATATAGGAGATTTACTTGGAACAAGAGAGATTTGGATTTTGGCCATTTCCCTTTGAGATTCAGTTATTATGAATCTATTTGTGTTTTATCCCCCTTTTAGGCTAATATCTTTCCTTTCACCCAAATCTTTGGCCTGTGATGGGAGGAAGAGACTCTCTTTCCTGACAGAGGAATAAAGGGATTCTGACTGTCCCCAGGGGAGCCTGATGGGTAAGTCCCTCTCACATCTGGAGCAGCTGCCATAGACTGTGACTCTCTTTGCTAGTATCTGAGTGAGAAGGAGAGGGGAGGGATTGAAAGAGCAATAAAGTAGAAACTTAAACTAATTTAGAATTTACCATTAGCAACTGTGTGACGTTGGTCTTCTGACTTTATAAAATGAGAATAATTTTATCTGTCTAGGTCACCTTCTGTAGTTAGGGAAACCAAATGAAATAACAGATGTTAACATGTTTTATATATCTGGATATCTTTCCTAATATGAGGCTCTGAGTCATTTCACATTATGAAACATTATGCCTCAGTTTCTTTACAGGTAAAATGTGGAGTATGACCCTGGCCTCCAGTTTAGTACAGAGGAGGGCTGTGTAGAGACGACAGTCCAGCATGAGAAACTGTAGTGAAGACGTCGAGTTCTCCCCAGCTGCAAGGCGTGGTGAAGCCAACCAACGTGACCTGCATACCATCACACAACCTAGGCTCTAGGTGAAACTCCCCAGAAATGTCCTACGTTGGATGTGAAAAAATCTACTCGAGAGAAGAACCCTTGCATTTAGTTCATCAGAGAAAGGGCTTAATTCTCTCCATTGCGGGTGTGGAGGCTTGGCATCCATCCATTTTGGCTGACCCTGCTGGGATGAACAGCTGCTTCTGTGTGCCTAAGCCCTGACCGTTAACCTTTGCCCTTTGTGTACACACCTGGCCCATCCTCATCAAACAGCTATTCCCCAGCTACAGATGGGATATGATTCTGGAATGGTCCTGAACTCAGTCATGGCAGTCACCTTCTCTGGTCTGTGCTGCCCAGTAACCATGGGAAGAAAAGGCAATTTCTGCCTGTTAGAAGGGCTCAGTCCTCCCAGGAGAAGACAAATGGCTTCCTGATCATGTCATCCTAAGGCAGGTTAGAGCTGCAAACTGAGAGAGGGCATGGTCAAAAGGGGACCCTGCCCATTTCTAGACAGGGTAAGAAGATAGAAGCAGTTGAAGGAAGGCAGGTGGAGCTGCCCAGGATGAATTCCTATTTAGCACATTCAGAGCATAAGCCGGTGCACATTCACATCATTTCACAAAGGCGCACAGTGTGTGCAGGCACCTGACCCTGACATGCCCATGCACTCCCACAGGCCCTGCTGGGAGTTAGAGGGTGATGGGACATGCGGGCCTCCCCTTGCCTGGCCAACATGGTGGAGGCCTGGAGCTGGGGTGGGGGAAACCGGGTAGGCCTGGGGTGCTGGGATTGGGGTCCCGGGTGGGAGTAGGGCTGTGTGCCTGAGGCAGGAGACTGAGACTCCAGCCCAATGACTCCAGGGAGGTGGGACTGGCCGGGGATCAGATGCCAAGAGTCGGAGCGCATGCTCTGTTGTCCCACTGTCGCATCAGATTTCACTTACAAAATCCAAGTTCCAAGATGAAGTGAACGTTTTCAAGACGGCGCTCACGCTCACGGGAACGTTAGATTCCAAGCGCGCCTGCTCTGGTCGCTGGCAGTCTCCCTCCTGCCAGGCGCTCCTCCTCGCAAGGGGCGGCTCCTGCCCCCTGCACCTGCCGGGTTCTTCTCAAGCCTGCCCGCTCTGCTCTGCCACTCCACTCATCCTCCACCCCCGATGCACGGTGCTCAGCTCCAAGCCGTGCTCTGAGTCGGCGCCCTCCCCCGCTAACCTTGGTACGTCCCGCCGCTGTGGAGTGAGGCCAAGTCCAGCCCGGCCCCGCGCTGGGGCTCCTCCTAGGCCTGTTCCCGGACTCCCTGTGGGCAGCTCTCCCTGGCCTCTCTCCCCAGGTGCTCTCATGCATGCCTTGGGTGGGACACCTCTTCATACCTTCAGGCGTTTGCAGTCTCACCTGGAATAGGGTCCATATCCAGCTTTTCATCACTGATTTTAGAGCATTTGGGCCTGTGTTTGTGGTCCTTCTGCTTGTAATGCAGCAACTTTTATTCTGTTCTTTGTATGTAGAACTAAGACCTAGATCTTTTCAGGGTTTTTGCAATTACCTAAATCAGGAATACATTTTGGAAGTTACATTTCTTAGTGTCCAGTATGATCATAGTAGTGACTCATGGCTTCCTTTTTTTGGTTAACTGGTTCTTTTGGGATTCTAGACAATTAGATATAGTTAAGAGTCTCAGAATGATGTGGTTTAGGACTGGAAGGTACTTGAGGCCCTCAGGATCCCAGCCTTTCGCAGAAAGGCCCTGAGGCTAAGAGGCAGCTGCTCCACTTAGGTGTGTCCTCTGTGTTGCAGCGTCATAGAAGATTTATCAGAAGAGAGAACATTCCTATCTAGGGAATGAAAGTGACTTGCTAAAGCCACACTGGTCAGGGGAGGAGCCAGGACTAGAGCTTTGATTCCAGTTCCGGGTGCTCATGGGGGCTTCCGAATAGTCCCAACTCTGCGCTGTGCGCGCGTGCACACACACACACACACACACACACACACACATCTGTACACACATACGCACAACTGTAATACTGACATTCATTTTGAGCTTAGAAAATTTAGCCTTTGTTTCTCTCTTCCGCATTTACAATCTTGAGGAACGTGTACATTTGCAGTTGTTTTGGCTTCATAGTTTTGTCATGGACTTTGCGTAAACTCTAGAACACTTGGAGACGAGATCAGTATCATGGCTCTTTTAACCAGCCAGGCATCCAGAAACCTGGAACTGGGATTGGAGACAGTTCAGAATTCTTTTGCTAATAAGGAATTACATACACACACATAAATGTTCACAAAGTTTTCCATACTAGTTAGTCATTTTGTATGGTTGAGGGTTGCTTTCACTATTTGACATATACACTTTGAGAAAAAACAGTTTTTAATCATGATATGTCTCTATTTATATATGTATGTATTTATTTTATAAATATGTATTGAGCAAGTACCATGGTATTCAGGATACAAGAATAAGAGATAGTCTTCATACTTTGAGAGCTTCAAAACTGGTACCAACACACAATGCTTTCATGTAGCCACATCACTTTTTTGTTTATCCTGAAAATTTCAAATGTCAGAAGCAAATTTCTCTACAAACTAAAAGACAGTTTCTGATGAGGATTCAGGCATTTTGTCTTAAATTCATATTATCAACTTGATATCTTTGCTGTGTTAGGAGATGCTCATGAGACAGCTGAAAGGGATAATATTAAAATAGATTAGGTGATTGTATTCAGTGTCTATAAAAAGCTATCATCTGAAGGCCTAGAAAGTTTATTTCTATAACTACTAAAATGTAAATGGACATTCAAATGTAGCATTCATATTTTTAGCCAAATAGGGCTTGTATCACATATAAACAAACAAGTAATCCAAGATTGTCAAAGAAGTTGTTAGAAGTATAAAATGACTAATTAAAATAAGAAATACTGGTCTTATTACCCTGCAGTGGTCTGGAACTGAATTGAATGCTGTTTGATTTAGGAATTACAGCAATTCATATCTTAAGGGCTTCGGAGCCTTCATCAAACCATGGAAAATACGGCATATTAACTCTGGAGATCACACGGAGAGATGCTAAGCTAAGGAACATGCTGTCAGATGGAAATCCCTGGAGGGGAGCCATGCTCCTCTGCGTGCATTTCATTTTTGATCTGCTTACTTTCAGGTGACCTTTGTTCAACACCCAACATTTGAGGCAAGTTGTTTTTCCGAATTGGTAACAAATTCTCCGTTTCTATTTAGAAAATCCTTACTCAATAGGCATATTTCCTTGTTCTTCCCTGAAGATTTTTGTGGATCAAACAGGCAAAGGCACTAGAAGCCTATAAAAGTGGATTGAAAAGTCAGTGTAACAAACCCAACTCCCACATTGGGAATCAGGGAAATCAAATTACAAGCTGTATTGGAAAACGAAGGTGAGTTAGGAAAAATACTTTGTTGGAGGTCAGTTATGGAAAAAAAATAAAGGATTATCAACTTCTCAAAATCAACTTAAAGACGCAACATTGGTGTCTTGTGATTCCTGTCTGCTATTCCCCATTCTTCACTGTGACTTTTTAAGGTTTAATTTTGATTTTCGATGATCCCTCTTGCATTGATAAAGAAGTTCTGGAAGTCTTTTGGTGGACTTGAATGAACATTGGAGGAAATTTTGACACAGATATTCCATTACATTGGGCAACACAAATGAAAAGCGAAAGCCAAGTTTAGTGCACGTTTGCACAATTCACCCTTTCAGAACACCTCCCTCCCTTCCTCACACTTGCTGGTTTCCTTTCTCTGTTAATATTGTTTCCCTTTTACCTGCCTCTTCTCTTTCCCTTCTTTCTTTCCTTCCTTTTTTATGTTAACATGAATCAATGCATACTTCATTTGTAGTACTCTTTTTTATCTTAAGAGAATTGTCATTCTTTCTAAATAGATCACAATCTTGATGATTTTATTGGATTGACCTTTTTAAACATACATCATTACCTATGAGAAGTTCTCTCATGAGCTAAAAATAAAGGCTTGTATTGTCCAAATGACTCCCCAAATCTCAATAATTTGATACATCTACATTATACCAGGGAGTGGTCATTAATAGATATCAATTTTGGAAAACAGGAGAAAAATTAATCTAGGAGAAACATTTAAAAAATTCACTTGAAATCTGTGGATAATAATTCTTCTAGGCAGTGCTTCTTTGCTTGTATTTGACTTGGGATTTGTTTATCAAACCAATTCAAGGTATCCAACATTTACTGAGTGGCTAGTATGTGGTGTACAATGAAAATAAAAACAACATGTCTAAATGAAATACTTTGGCACCATCCCAGGAAGTGGTACATGTCTTACCACTGACATTAACCTAGTCTTGTTTAAAAACATTAAACTCTGGAGTTGTGAAATGATCCTTCTAGAAAGAGCACTAGTATGTTTTCATAGGACACATTACGAGTCAGTGCAAGAAGCAGATAAACGATGTCACTCGGGCCCTACAGTGGGTTGAAAAGCCATATAGTTCAATCCCAGTCTTTTCTCTTGTTCCACACAATTTGTTGTCCAGGAATATGGCCCATTTATTACTGAAGAAAACTGGAGTCCCAGAATCAATGCACCCCAAGGAAAGAGATAGCTGATCTCATTTGATTAATAATACTATATGAGTTATATCCATGGTGAGGATTCTTGGAAATGTAATCTTTTATTTCAAGTTTAGCAGATAGCACATTTAACAAAAACTTCACTTCTTCCTCAATTTTTTTCCTGATTCACAGGCAAAGTTTTATATTTTTGATTCTTATATTACTTTAAAGTATTTTCATATGTTAAAATTTCCCCTACATCCAGGATTAAGTTAAAAATCAAATAAAAGCAAGCACATGTGATGAAATGTAGCTGTTCAGAAGTCCAAGCTGTAGAGTTCAGCTGCCTGTGTTTGTGTCCTGGCCCCATCCTTCATCAGCTGGGCAATGTTTGGCAAGCTACTGACCCTCTTCTGTGCTTCTGCAAGATGAGGCTAGGGACAGAACTCACTGACAGAGCTGTGAAGATTAATACATGGAAAGCATTTAAAACAATTTTGGGGACATAACAAACGCTCAACAAATGTTTATTATTATTATTATTATTATTATTAAAAGGTATAAATACATTTAAATCTTAGTAAATATAGTCAAATTCAGTCTCACAGGGACACTTTCTTTTGAGTAAAGAGGATGCATTGCCTATGGGGAAAATAACAAGGGCTGAATTAATCATTAAGAGTAGCAAATGCTATTCCAATACAGACACTTAGCAGCCAACAGCAGATGGATAGCGACGGTTCTGTCATGACTTCCCTCATTTTGTTGGTAATTTTTCTCACTGTGTAGGTACTTCATGACACTTTGAGGTCCTGTATCTTGAAAGAATCTTTTCTCTCATTTTCAGCATCTTATCTTTCATGAACTTTGCATCCATTTGGGGTCTGGGGTGGTCTTTTCCTCATTCCTAGCTCCTTTAGGGTTACTTCCTCTCTTGCAAACCTTCTAGAAACATCTTGAGTGTGTACCATTGTTCTCCCTACATTCTGTGTGTAGTTCTGGATGCAGCAGAGACAGCACTGTTGGCTGGAGCTTGGGAACAAGGAGCTGTGGGTGTTCAGCTAAGAGACTGAGGCAGGGAGTGGGTCTGACTTGCTCCTGGTCACTACCAGTGTTTTAGCACCAAGTATCACTACTAAATACAACAAATGAATGTAATGAAGGAATGGATTAACCACGTGGGAAAATGGGACTGGACAAGCACCCAGTCCATTTTCTGAATTCTGACTCTGAGATTTCTACATCAGCTCCCACAGCCATTTGGCTGAGAGTTACTTGGGCCTTGGATTTTAGTTCTTGCATTCTCACACCATTGCTTATTGGCAAATGCCTGGCACCTGATGGCAACCACAGAAAAAAGAAGAAATCATGGGGGTGGTACATTGCCACAAACCCTGAGTGAGGCTGTCCTTGTCTATCTCCAACTTCTCAGGGAAATCCCAGCCCTGATGTTGGCTATGTCACAGTTGTCTTTATAAGAGTAGTACCTTGGCAAGGGAATACTACTTATTCTTTATTTGATGAATTTCATAGATATAAGAATTTTATCTTTTAACAATTTTTGCATTCCATCTACAAGCAGCTTTTGCATACTAACAGTATTCAACTACATAGTTACCACAATATTAAAAATCATATTTTAATTTGATAAGGACCCTTCCAACTTGAACAGACATAATGTTACAGAGTGTGAACTGAAGACCATTTGTCAAGACACCAAAGTGTCTATAGAGACAATGCTTAGAGGTTTCCTTGTTTTTATCCCCGAAGTTTAGAGAAACATGGTCAAAATCTCATTTAAGCTCAGTGTTATCCAGTGCAATGACATGAGTGTCATACACACAATAAATGGAATTCTGCCTTCCATGGGGACAGGAAGAATCACTCCTAAGATGAATTTGGAAAGAGAAGTAGGCCACACAATCTTAACCAAAGCCAGCTCCCAAAGACTGGAAGTTGATCTGCCCCTGTAAACCAACTGTTTATTGAAGTATAAATATCCCCAAGTGGTGAACACATGTCCAGCAGTTTTCATGTGCTTTTCCTGAGAAAGAGTACTCTGAGAGTAACAACCAAAGCAAAAAACAAAACCAACAAAAACAAACACTTAAACTGCAGTGATATAGTGAGAATAAAACTACATGTGTATGCATCAATACTGTGCCGGGAAAGCTGATTAAACTCTTATTAATAAAGCCCAATGTTTTCAAAGTACCTGTCCTTTGTAAATGTAACATTTTGAGTAGGTGTGTGGGTGAAGATGGACCTCCAATGACAGTTCTATCAAGATAAGAAAGGAAGAAACCAATTTTACAGTAGCTGGTAATTAGTGAATTAAAACCTAAATTGGAATATGTAGATACAGAAGTACATTTAAAAGATTTTTAGCTTTTGAGAAAGGAAATCTATTGCAATTAAAAGTCAAACATTCTCGTCAATTGACAGCAAGAATTCCTCTCAGTTTTCTATGTGTGACTATGATCATGTCACATCAAGTTATTCAGTGAGTTAATAAAAACAAAATCTTCTGAAACTGCATATTATTTAAGCAAACCAAATGAACAGCAGTCACTTCAGTCTGAATTTGCTGGTTCCCAGTGACAATGGAGACTTCCAGAAGGCCTGCTCTGCTGCAGGCTGTCTGGGTGCTAGCTGGGCCAGGGGAGCCAGCGGCTTCAGTAAGTCTCCTTCATGAATGCCTGGCCTCTTCCTCCTTCAACAGGATGAAAATGATCTCTGCAGAGGTCAGTGCTTGGTTACCTCTGTTGGTTAGAGCTTCTTTGAACCCTGCCATGTCTCACCCACACGCCCAGAGGTAGCTGAGGTCAACACTTCACTTACTGCCTAGATGTTCCTCCATCTGATGTGAGGCCACCCGCTGCCTGCTCTGAAAGGATGGCAGGGGTGCTGGGCTAAGGGAGTGGGGGTGGGGCAGTCACAAAACTCTGGGGTGGACACATAGCAGTGAGTTGCACAGTCACATAGTCAAGGGGCACAACACCAGGCTAGGTTGCACATGAGAAAGAAGGAGGCTTGGAGATTGCTCCCATAAGTGCCTTCCTAGTTGGACTAAGATAGGGCCAAGAAAACTGAGAAAGCCTCCCTCTGCCTGCCATACAGAAAAGTCTGGTGGTGTTGGGCTGAACAGGCAGGTGGGCAAGTGTTCAGGGAAGCACCTTGGGGTTGAACTTCCAGCAGGGAGGAAGGAGTGTGATGGACTTTGCACCAGAGTTTCCATCTACAACTTCAGCCTCTAAGCAATGCAGAGCTACTAGCTGGCCCTTGCTGTGGAAACCACAACCTTCCTTCTTACTTTAGCCTATATAAGGAAGTCACCAAAAATGTTTTTGTTTATTGGTCAAGGGTTTGTTGGATTTAAATTACTTAAGAATGTGTCTATTGCTATTAGAAGAAGTATAGTGTTTATATTAACGTTTTAAAGTTTGGTCTCTCCAGAAACATCAGTTTACAGGAGTGTAACTAGATGATAATGAGTCTGATGAAAGATTCTGTATTCACAGTAGCTTTCAAGCAAAATGTTAGTGTAGTTAGTCTCCCCCCAGTACTGGCTGTGGGACAGTATGAGGCATGACTGTCAAGGTCTAGTTCTGTACGCCTTAAAGAACAGGTAAAAAAAGTTGCTCCATAAAATTTTCCCACTTGAGATCTTAGTGAGTGTGAGGACTACTTGTTGCTTAAGATCTGATTGTGAGGAAACCAGATTAGGAAATGGTTGTGGGAAAATAAAACTAAATATTTGTACTTAAATACTTTGCCACAAATTTTGATTAAAATCATAATAGTTAGGAGAGAAGGATTGTGGGTCTGGTGACACGTTCTGTCCTGTACCCCATGTGCCCCCAGGTGGGCTGTTTTTTCTGTGGGTGTGTGTGGATGTAAGTCCAGGCATTAGCAGTATCTAGTTCTCTCTCTTCTCCATGAACAAATTTGTCCCCTAACACACTCCCTTCTACCTCTTACTCATTTTTGTTCCACTTGGCATGTATTTCTGTCCCTTCCCCAACCCTCAGTCTGTCCTCTGGCATCTCTCTGGCAGAACCTATACATCAGAAACACAATTTTCACCTCTTCCTTTAAATTTGTAACATGGCTCGGCTTTGTCTTCTCCTAAAGGCACCCCGCTTCCCATGCATGATCCTGTGGAGGTCACATCCAAGAGTGCAGGGGTCAAGCTGAAAGAAAAGAAATCAAATGTCACCACGGTCCCCAGGGAACATTTTCAGATCAATTCAATAAATGCTTGTTGCATGCTTATAACATCCCAGATACTAGGTGCTCTGTGGAGTAGGCAGGGAGAAATTATATCAAGCAACTTCTCAGACCACAATGATATGAAACTAGAAATAAATTACACAAAGAAAACAAAAAGCCCACAAACACATGGAGGCTAAGCAACATGCTTCTAGGTAATCAATGGATCAATGAACAAATCAAAACAGAAATCAAGCAATACATGGAGACAAATGAAAACAAAAATACATCAATCCAAAATTTGTGGGATGCTGCAAAAGTCGTTCTAAAAGGGAAGTACATAGCAATACAGGCCAACCTCAGGAAACAAAACAATCCCAAATAAACAGCCTAAACTCAGAATGAAAGAAAATAGTAAAAGAAGAACAAATGAAACCTAGAGTTAGTAGAAGTAGGGACATAATAAAGATCAGAACAGAAATAAATAAGACAGAGAAGAATAAAACAGTAGAAAAAAATCAATGACCTCAAGAGTTTGATAAAATAAACAAAATAGACAAACCCCTAGTCAGACTTGTCAAGAACAAAAAAATAAAGTACACAGATAAGCAAAATCAGAAACAGAAAAGGAATAGTGACAATTCATATCACAGAAATACAAAGTATTATTAGAGAATTCTATGAAAAATTACATGCCAATAAATGGAGAACATAGAAATGGAAAAATACCTAGAAAAATACAACCTTTCAAGATTGACCCAGGAAGAAACAGAAAATCTGAATGGACCAATTACCAGTCATGAGATTGAACTGGTAATCAAAAAACTCCTAACAAACAAAAGTCCATACCAGATGGCCTCACAGATGAATTTTACCAAACATTTAAAGAAGAGCTAATATCCATCCTTCTTAAAGTATTCTAAAAAGTAGAAGAGTAGGGATTACTTCCAAACATATTATATAAGCCAGCATCACTCTAATGCCAAAACCAGAAAGACATTACAAAAAAAGAAAATTATAGACCAATATCCCTGATGAACATAGATGCAAAAATCCTCAACAAAATATTAGCAAACCAAATTAAAAATTACATCAAAAAGATCATATGTCATGATCAAGTAGGATTTATTCCAGGGATGCAAAGATGGTACAATATTCAAAAATCAATCAACACACATCAACAAAAAGGACAAAAACCACATGATCATCTCCATAGATGCTAAAAAAAGCATTCAACAAAATTCAACATCCATTCATGATAAAAACTCTCAACAAAATGGGTATAGAATGCAAGTACCTCAACATAATAAAGGCCATATACGACAAATCCAGAGCTAACATCATACTCAATAGTGAAAAGCTGAAAGCTTATCCTCTAAGATCAGGAACAAGACAAAGATGTCCACTCTTATCACTTTTATTCAACATAATACTGGGGACCTAGTCATGGCAATCAGAGAAGATAAAGAATAAAAGCATCTAAGTTGGTAAAGAAGAAGTGAAACTATTGCTTTTTGCAGATGACATGATTAAGCAGAAAGCCCTAAAGACTCTGCCAAAAAATTATTAGAACTAGTAAGTGGATTTAGCACATGTGTAGGATACAAAGTTAATACATAGAAATCTGTTGCATTCCTATATATTAACAACAAACTAGCAGAAAAAGAAATTAGGAAAATAATTCCATTTACAATTGCATCAAGAAGAATAAAATATCTAGGAATAAACCTAACAAAGTAGGTGAAATACCTGTACTCTGAAATTAAAGAAAACACAAATAAATGTAAATCTATCCCATGCTTATGGGTAGCAAGACTTAATATTGTCAAAATGGCCACCCTTCCCAAAGCAATTTACAGAGTCAATGAAATCCCTATCAAAATACCAACAACATTTTTCAATGTACTAGAGCAATTAATCTTAAAATTCATATGGAACAACAAAAGACCCAATAGCCAAAACAATCTTGACAAAGAATAAGAAAACTTAGGGTATTACACTCCCTGCCTTCAAGTTATACTACAAAGCTACACTAATCAAAGCAGTATGGTACTGGCACAAGAATAGACCCATATGTCAATGGAACAGAATAGAAAGCCCAGATATAAACCCATCCATATGTGGTCAATTAATATACGATAAAGGAGCCATGAATATACAATGGGAAAAGACAGTCTCTTCAATAACTGGTGTTGGGAAAACTGGAGAGCTACATATAAGAGAATAAAACTGGATTACTGTCTAACTCCGTATCAAAAGTAACATTGAAATGAATCAAAGACCTAATTGTAAGACATGAAACCATAAAACTCTTAGAAGAAAACATAGGCAAATCTCTTGAAGATGAGCATGAGGAGTTTTTATTGGACATATCTCCTTGGGCAAGGGAAACTAAATAAAAAAATGAATTAGTGGGACTACATTAAACTAAAAATCTGTATAGCAAAGGACACCATCAGCAAACAAAAAGTATGTGAGAATATATCCATCAATGATTCACCCAATTAGAGGTTAACATCCAAAATATATAAAGAACTCATATGACTCAACACCAGAGAAACTAATAACCCATCTAAAAAATGGGCAGAGGACATGAACAGACACTTCATCAAAGAAGACACGCAGATGGCCAACAAGTACATGAAAAGATGCTCCACATTGCTGATCATCAGGGAAATGCAAATTAAAAACCACAATGAGATATCACCTCACACCAGTTAGGATGGCCACCATCCAAAAGCAAGGAACAACAAATGCTGGTGAGGAGGAGGGGAAAGGGGAACCCTCCTACACTGCTGGGGGGAATGTAAATTAGTTCAACCATTGTGGAAAGCACTATGGTGGTTCCTCAAAAAGCTAAAAATAGAAATACCATTTGATGCACTTTAAGGAATTTACTCAAGGAGAACAAAATCCCTGATTTGAAAAGATAAATGCACCCCTATGTTTATTACCATATTATTTACAATAGCCAAGATCTGGAAGCAACCTAAGTGTACATCAATTGATGAATGGATAAAAAAAAGGTGGTACATATAAACAATGGAGTATTATTCAGCCATTAAAAAAAAGAAAAATAAGCCAGGTGTAGAAAAACAATACCATAAGATTTTACTTATTTGTGGAATAAATAAACAAAACAAAACAAAAATGAACAAAATAGCAGTAGAGGCATAGACACTGAGAAGGGACGGGACTGATGGTTATCATGGGAGGGGGTTGGGTTAACATGGGGAGGTTCAGCTGGTCATTGGAATTGTAGTATGCCTCAGAGAATACAGTCAATGATTCTGTAACATTTTCCTACACTGACAGATAGTAACCACACTATTGGGGTTGGGGATTTAATAATAAGGGTAACTGGTGAACCACCTTATTGTATACTTGAAGCCAATATTAGATTGCAAACCAATGATACTTCAGTTAAAAAAATACAAAACTGCCAAAACATATAAAATACAAAACAAATGGTTCATTTTCAAAATCTAAATAATTAATGAGTTGGTAAAAAAACTCTGTTCTGTTTTTTTTTTATTTATTTTTTTATGGAAAGGTAGTTGACACACAGTATTACATTAGTTTCAGGTGTACAACACAGTGATTCAACATTTATATACATGATAATTCTGGCTACCAGCTATCACCATACAAAGTTGTTACAATATTTTGACTATATTCCTTATGCTATACATTACATCCCGGTTACTTATTTATTTTACAATTGGAAGTCTGTACTTTTTTTTTGTTTGTTTTTTGTTTTTTGAGAGGGCATCTCTCATATTTATTGATCAAATGGTTGTTAACAACAATAAAATTCTGTATAGGGGAGTCAATGCTCAATGCACAATCATTAATCCACCCCAAGCCTAATTTTCGTTAGTCTCCAATCTTCTGAAGCATAATGAACAAGTTCTTAAATGGAGAACAAATTCTTACATAGTGAATAAGTTACATGGTGAACAGTACAAGGGCAGTCATCACAGAAACTTTCGGTTTTGATGATGCATTATGAACTATAAACAATCAGTTCAAATATGAATATTCGTTTGATTTTTATACTTGATTTATATGTGAATGCCACATTTCTCTCTTTATTATTATTATTTTTAATAAAATGCTGAAGTGGTAGGTAGATGCAAGATGAAGGTAGAAGACATAGTTTAGTGTTGTAAGAGAGCAAATGTAGATGATCAGGTGTGTGCCTGTAGACTAAGTGTTAATCCAAGCTAGACAAGGGCAATGAAACATCCACAGACGCAGAAGATTTCTCTCAAAACAGGGGGGGTGAGATTCTAAGCCTCACCTCTGTTGATCCCCAATTTCTCACCTGATGGCCCCCCTGCGACTGTGCCTGTCTTAGGTTGTTCCTCCCTTGAGGAATCTTACCTGTCTCTGGCTAACCAGTCATCTTCTGGGGCCATACAGGGAAATGTAAAGTTGGTGAGAGAGAAGCCATATTGTTTGAAAAGGTTAGCTTTTTACTTCTTTGCATATTTATGCCCTGTGGCTTCTATGCCCAGCATTTGTCTTGAGGTATCTTTACCACTTAGAAGAATTATAATATTCAGTAAATTCGATATGAGGCATGAATTCTATTTAAGGGTTGTAATTAGGAAGGAAGAAGAAAAGCTATAGAGGTAGCAGGCGGAAGAAAACATGGGAAGATTGATTATTTCTTTGACGTACCTTGTAGAGTAACTTCAGCATGTATAGGTTTTAAACTACTAATTAAATTGCCCACACACATTAACATAATAGGAGTACAGTTACATAACCAAAGCAGACCTATAATTACCAGCCATCTCCAGTGGAACCAAGAAAACCAGTTAGGCACCTTAGGCATTTGTGAAAACTTATCTATGATATGGTGGGTATTGTCCAACTGAACTTGAACAGTCAGAGAAATCAGACAAATTAAAACAACCCATTCCTGGGGACTGTTCACATCCCATATGTTCTTTTAACAGTAGATAGTCTGTAGTTGTAAGATTTTGGAGTGCTACAATTTGCACCTCTCCTAATTCTTGGTTGAGTTCCAACAGTATAGATCCAGTCAAATTTGTTGTTTTACTGTATGCACAGGCCAGCTTAGATATCTCCTTCTTCATTCCCATGGCAAGTCCAGGAACCGGTGGGATGAGTGCATCTACAGCTGTAGCAGCATGTGGATCTTTGTTGGGGTTTTTTGATGATCCTCTTCTGGTATGAGTCTTCCAGAGAGTGCTGATGTTGGAAGTTCTTTTTTATATCATATCTTAGTTCATTTTCTGGGTAGCCAAATTAGGCTTTGATCCTCTGTATAAACACAAACAGACCCTTTGCCTACACTTTTATATGCCCTTTATACCATTGTGTAGAACTCATTGGAGGTCATCACACAGGAACTGCTTTTTTTTTTTTTTAAGAGAAAGGAATATTATCAGAAAAATGTACCTCTATAGCCTATCATCTGACATCCTTTAAGTGGTCAAAATTAAGGATATTTAAAGCATGCATTAATCATTGATTTACAGTTAGTTTTATCCTATCAGGGAGTAATCTCTGTTCTGTTTTTAACAAATAAAAAATATACAGTTTATTTCAGTAAAAAAACAATAGCTTAATTTAATCATTATGCCAAACACTCTCATTTTGCATACTATTTGTAACCTTTTAAAATCCAATTATAGGAGTTAAAATGTTCATTGAGAATATTTGGAAAAATATAAAAATAATATGAGGGAAAGAATATTCCATGGAACAACACCATTGATAGTGTTATGTAGGATCTAGGTTTTCCAGGATTAAATTCTGGCTGCTTAATAGCTAATGATTTTAGGCAACTTAATCTTTCTTTGCTATGGTTTAATCATTATTAAAATTGGGGTTGAAATAGTATCCATCCTGTGAATTATTTTGATGAGAAATAAAATAGTTCATTAAAAGTTTTATCATATTCTTTGTTACTTAGGAAACCTTGTTCAGTGTAGTTTTTTATCCTTTCTCCACTTTTTTGTATGCATATTACATATCATAAGCACATGTATATACAAAACTGTGATCATATTGCATTTAACATACCATGGCCTGCTTTTTAACTTAATATTATCTTGTCAGCATTTTGCACTTTGAACACATGGTTTTTAATGGCTGAATAGCATTCTGTTCTATGGATTTACTATAATTTACTTAACTAAATCTCTATTGTTGGCTAATTAGGCAGTGCCTATTTTTTGCTATTATAAATAGCATTGCAACGAACATCCATGTACATAATTCTTTGTTTCTCTGATAATTTCCTTGGGATAAATTCCAAGAAGTGCAATTATTAGGTCAAAGGGATCAGAACGTTTGTAAGAATCTTGATGTATGTGCCCAATCTGCTCTCCAGGAAGTTTGTCTTAATTTATATACTCTGCAGAAATATGTAGGAGCTTTTATTTCATCATACCTTGACCACTGATGGATAATGCACAATATCTCATTTTGGAGACTGCTAGCTTCTTAGTAATAGGAGAACTTCTAGCACTTTTAATTTATCAATTTTCTTTATCAGAGTGAGCTTTGGGTGATACTAGAATAGACCTTAAGGGCAGATTTCTTTTAGGCAATTACTCCTGGGGTGCTAAAATTAATTTGAAAATCTTTAAGATATAAACATGAAAAATTAAATGTAGCTCTCAAACATTATTTTTCAGACAAATATACTTATTTTTTAAATGTTTATAATACTTTTACTTGGTAATTAATCTGCAGTACTTGACACCAGCAGTTTCACCTTCCCTGTAACTTGAGGGATGCCAGAGTGTCCCCAGGAACTGAACATGAGCCATGGCTTTTAACCCCTCTCAAGATTGGGTATCAACTCTAGGTACATGTCCCTGGGTATGTTGGAGTTTGCTCTTGGTGTTTAAAATGGGATCAAAGGGAAGTCTTATTTATTCATAATGCACTGCTTCCTAAGACTTCCTGGTGGAGAAAGAAGTTGGAGATAGGATTAGGCTGGAGAGCTGATCTCATCAGAGATGCTGGACTTACTACATGCAGATGCCTTCGCTAATATTTTTGAGTCCCTTTTGTCACTTGCTCTTTAACTGGGTGAATGGTGTATTTTATATGAATTTGTGTGTGAATTGTGTGTGTGCACATGAGGTTAAGTCATGAGGGTTTTTTTTTGTTTGAAAGAATGTGTACAGTTAGAGAAGAGGGACTTGTACTTGCATCTGTGAGATGGAGGTTGTAGTTTGTGTTGAATCTCAGCATGTGTACTGAGTATGGTATAAAGAAAGTCTTTCATTTCAACTGTGAGTGTGATGGCAATTAACACGTTTGTCTGAACAAATGAGGAGCAGTTGCTCTGTGCTGTGGAGGACTGATTAGAGCACGCTCAGAGCGAGAAGCGGATGGGGTTGTAGGGCGGTTGGTATCAATACCGCCAGCACTTGCGTTGGCCAGACAGCTGGCCAACAAATCATTCAGGATGCTGAACGTCCATGAAGCAACCCATAGCTGAGATGTTGAGAAAAGGGCAGAGCTCATGTGAATAGAGCTCAGTAATACATTGGTTAACAAAATGGTGGTTTTGAAATAGATTTGGCTGGTTTTCTTCATGACTTCTTATTTATCATGCTCTCTTGGTCACAGGTTTGAGTTTGCTCTGTGTACATTTTTAAGGAAAGCCCAGGTTAGATATTGTCAGGTATTAATCTGAAACTTAGATGCTTTGGTGTTAGGCATACAATACTTGTGAAGCAATAATGATTGGTGTTTTTAGATCACATCATCATCCCTGAGGTGGAAGGAGTGACTGGATTACCATGGCAATTTTTTCAAGGTTTTGGTAGCTCTGTGCAGCAAATCCCCAGAAAGATGTACTGCGTTGCCAAACGCACTCTTTGATTTGGGTTTAGACTCAGTGGCTGCCTGGGACAGTTTTCTTTGTTTGCATGTGATGTGCCACAAGGCTCAAGCAAGCCCAGCACCCAGAGGCTGTGTGGCAACAATTCTAGAGTCTCAGTCCGAGCTGGGACTCTGACTTCCTCTCACAGCTTAAATTTGTGTTTTTGGCATGTGAATCCTTCTTGATTCTTATCTTAGTCTGTAAATAGTACAGAAATTGGACATGGAAAATGGAACAAATCATACTTTCTTTCAAAGGGTGAATTAAACATTCCATAGAATAAGGGACAGTTGTTAGGAGGAAAAAACATTCACCCTTGCTAGGGCCAGTATGAAAAAAGAAAGGAGTCAATTGGACTCAAACTCCGCCTTAAAGAAAGTCTTGAGCATTTGCACTTTTTTCTGTAACCACCCTCTTAGCCGTCCTGCCAAATATCAAATCCTGAGTTTTCCGAAGGTTTGAAAATATTCCCATTAATTTTCTTTCTCTCCTAGCCCTGTATTTACCAGGGCTTAAAATGGAAATACTGAAACCCAGTAATGAAGGGCACTGTGGTATTCCTGGTCTGTCTGAGGCCAAGCACTCCTGGCAAAAGCCTCAGGAAGTCCCATTCCTACCAGGCTACAGTGGAGTTTTCAGTTACAGACTGTTTTGAAAATTCAGGTAAATTTAGAATAAGCAGTTTACTCAGAGAGAGGAGGAGGTGAGCTATTCCTTTGACTGAAAAATAAGTAAGTGGATGAAATTCAGAAACTATCTTCCTGAAGAGAAAGAGAGACGAAGCTTCTGTGGGAATGACCTTGGGGTTGTAGGATCTTCTCATTCTTGTGTGGGAGACCCTGGGTACGTCAGGGATGATGCGATCAGAGGTCATGAACAGCATGGGTCCCCTGTGGAACTTAAGAATGTAACACTGCATATTTAATCCATCATGCCTTCAAGAGGAATCCCGGATGTGAGCTCTTCAAGAGTGTGGATATTTGTTTCACAGTGACCCCCAGCCCCCAGCAAGATGCTCAGTCCACAGCCAATATTCCGCTGATTGTTCAGTGGGTGACTAGAATGAGGGAAGGAATAGTGGATGTGAAAAGAAAACCCAGCCTCAGACAGAGCAGAGCAGCAGTGCAGGGAAGCTGGGTCTTGCCCACGTTCACATAAGCCTGGAGTCCATACCCTGCCCCTCAATTCCACATCCGTTCACCAACCACGCTAGCTCAAGTCTTTCCCAAGTATGTGGCTGGCTCCACTGCACATCACTCATCTCCTGCTGGCCCTCGATTTTAAACCCACCCCTCTCCTGGTCCACTTTCTCATCTACAACAGCGACACCATTCACCTTTCCACCCTGGCCCTCCTGTGCTTCTGAGCAAAGGGAACAATTTCTCCACCTGTCTCACTCTGTGCCTCTAAGAGGGCATCTCCAACTGTCTTTCTTTTTCTGGGAGGGGCACCCCATTCCTCTCTGGGGGAAAGCCCTTCAGCCAGGGTCTCAGTTCCATCGTCTTCCACCCTTCACGGTGTGAGCCCTTCTACCTCCAGTCATGCTGGGTCCCAAGCCATTCTCTGGACAGGGTGCACCCTGGCATGAGGGTGGGCTGCTCAGATCTCCAGTCTCTGCACGGGGAGCTCTTTCAGAGCTTCCTTCCCCTGTATTGCTTGTCTCTTATTGCTCATGGACATTTGTTTTCAGTATGTAAACTAAGATATTAAGAAAAAGCTCATTTCAGAAAATATTGGAAAACAAATCATGTAATAAAGCAAAAATCACGACAGTCCTATAAGCCATTTTGGATAGTTTCATTTTTTTCCAAGGTATTTTAAAAGCAAATTCATAATCCTGTAGAATAAGAAAACCCCACTGTATATGCTATTTATTTGATTAAAAAAACATGTGTGCTCTTTGTAGAATATATGAAAAATGTAGAGAAGCCTGAAGGGAAAAAAGTCCCAGATTTTTACCCTGCATTTCAGAGCACTTCTTTGGAAGCTTTTTTCCATGCATATATTATGAGCATACTGTATGAGTGAATTTTTTAGAATAACCTGGCACAAGAATCTTCACAGAAAGAGTATATAGAGGGAGTTTAACAACAGGTAACAGTTGCCTTGGGTGACTTAGTTATCTTTACCAGTTAAAAGAACAACAACAAAAAATCCCAAATAGTTTAGATCATTCTAAAGATGCAATAAATCATTACTCAAGTTTTTGGCAATAAAAATACTATGTTATTTTATTTACAGACATCGTGGAAGAAAAAGTGCTTTTTAAATTTAATAGTTCTCCTAGTGTCTCACCAGTATAAAAAGAACACTATCATTTATTAGACTGAGAGGCAGCACAGTTTAGTGGCTAAACATAGGATACTCCTGGCTTTATGGTTCTTCATGCATTAACTGCAACTTATTAGCTGATGGTAAGAAGTTTTCTTTGTCTTCATATCTTAGAAGAAGCTGGGTGAATCAATGTTAACAGCCACTTTTGGCCAAAATGCCCGATGGCATGTACCCCTTTCAGAGTTCTCTCAGGCTTCCCCGATCTGAACCTTACTTCAGTTAAATTAATATCTTCCTTTCTTGAGCTCTTATAGCTTATGTACTCAAGTCTCTTTCAATGTGTATTCTATTTATTTGTCTAAGTGTCTGTCATCCCTTCCTCTCCATTGCCAAAATTTACAGCCTGTGAGCTTATTAAATAATCAGAACTTTTAAGAAAAATGTTTGTGTTACCAGAGCCCAGCCTAGACCTAGTGGGTACTTAATAAAAATGCCTGTCAAAGGTGTGAATCCTCTACTTCTGGAATTGATTTTCAAACTTAAATGCATTTTACCTGTGGGGCCTCAACTTCCCAGGGGTGTTTATTGTTATTTTGGTGGGAGACAGGCAGAAGAAGTCTGAACAAATCGGAAGAACACTGCGTGTCAGTGGGATGCAGCGACGTGGCTTACCGGTCTGAATGCTCCACCTGCACTGACTCACTTATACAACATTCACTCCCTCCAGCGAATGAGGTACAGTGGAATTTACAAAAGTAATAGTGGTCAAGTAACAACGGAATTTATTACTTATTATTGTACTTTGTTCGTATTTTTACAAATGAGCCTATCGAGGCCCAAACAGGCTTGCTGTTTAAGGACAACATAGAGACTTAATGAGAGAACTGACTGCAACATGGTAGGAAGGAATGAAGTTCTGGAGATAACATGGTAAGCAGATGTTATATGAAGAAACCTTAAGAGAAGAGGCATCACAAGTTGATTCTTACAGCGAACAGACTAGAGAACAGAGAGAATTCCAGGGTGCAAAAGCACAGCAGCTGAGGATGGCATGAAGTAGAGTGAGCACAGAAGAGGAGGAAGGCACGTGAGGGTGACCAGGTGTCCCATCAGGGAAGGCGCAGAGTCACTATTCTTATGTAGCTTGTTATTCTTTCTCCTCCAGAAGTCAGCAATGGGCTCATGCATTTAAGCAGCCTACAGTTTTATCCACTGCCCCTGAAATCCACTGTCCCTACTCCCTTCCTCATTACCTCTGAATTCAGAGGGACCAAATTCAGAGTCGAAGGAATGATGCAGGTTATGAAGGCCCGGCAGCAGAGATATCAAGCTGTCCTTGGGAACTACGGTCTGAATTTTAGCAATTCATTATTAGGTTAATATACTTTGGTGCGGAAACACAACATGTTAGTTGAACTATTTTTAAAAGATCTGAGAACTATAGTTTACAAATGCAACCATTTCAGGTTATCTACTTTGAAAGTTGTTTGTATCCTAGACATGATAGAAACTTTTGACTTGTCAATGACAGGGAATATGGAAAAATAAAGGTTTTATTAAGAATGTAATACACATTATCAGAAAAATTTCAAAGTTAATATAATAAGAATTTAGAGAAACAACATCATTGTAGATAAAAAAAAAAAACCCTTTAGGGTTTGTGTCTGAGAACTGTGCGTGGCTGTGGGTTTTGCCAGGCACACATGAGCCACAGTATGCTATAAAAATTTTGTGTAAGGCTTTTGCATCCCTAATGCAGTTTCTGAGTGTTATCAATTAATAAAATGGATGCTGTAGCAAACATTTGGTAAATATTTACTATAATTACTGAATTGTACCTTTAAGTTTATTTCTTTCCACTTATGAAAACGCCTGGTATAGACTGCAGTGGAGGTAGAAGAGCAGACAGATATGATGTTTGCAGGCTGTAAATACATGGAATTTTGATCATGACTGGAAGTTTAACATTACAGCCTTACATGGTTGGAAAAATTCTCTAAGAGCAACAGTGTCGCATTTACATCAACAGCTTTATTATATTTGGGGTAATATGCAGAAGAACATAAATCACTCTGACCAGAGTTAAACCTACAAAGCAATCACATTTGAATGAGGATTTTACTGAAATTCACAGACTCATCAACTTTGAAGTGTTTTTATCTTTCACTAGAGACAAATTTAGCCTGTTATGAAAAAAATCCCTTAATATTTGCCTTTTTTTGGCTGGCATATGTGCATTGCCTCCATTGAACTTTAAAATAAGACCACACATATGAAGAAATTTAAAAAGAGGCAGAGAACCAAAACACTTGACCAGAAAATTCTATTTTTGACTCCAAATAGTAAAATAATTGAGTCTAAAGTGTTTATTTTAATTGAATTGTAAGCCTATAATCCCTTTCAATTTTTGACTTCATTTTCAGAGTGCAGAGGGTATAGAAACAGCTAGAAGCTTTTGAGATTTATCCTTCTCTTACCTTCTGTTGGTGTTGGCACCATTTCTCTCTCTTCACTTGGTGGAAGTATTATTTTGGTGGTGAAGTTTTAGAGGTATTTTGTTAAAATAGTCAGAGACTTAAGCAGCTACATTCTAAGTGCAACAGATTACAAGGTGCTTTTTTTGATTAAGGAGAACACTTTCTCATACCTTCGTAAGCCTAAGGTTGAAAACAATTTGTGTATCACCATCAAAAGTGTGATTTCATTTGAAAAATTATGTAAGTTCAGCATCTTGGTTAAATGTTGGACTAATTATTTAGCTCCTAGGAAATTTCACTCAGGCATGTCTTAGTTGCCTATAGTTTGAAAATAAAAAGCAATTGAACTTAGAAATACAAATATAGTATTGCATGCTATTGCTATTTTTATTGTAACCCTAAGTCAGTTTTATATAGCAAAACTCTGAACTTCGATTGAGGAATCCTTTATGGTTTTTAATACGTTTTAGCTCAAGTGGTTATTAACTCCATCTCTTAAAAATATTAATTTGTAAGTTTGAAGGGAATGTAACAAAATTGTCTAATCATTTGAAAACTGGTAAAACCATTTAAATGAAAGCACTCATCTACAGCACTTCATTTCTCTAGTCTCATTCAGATTGATGTTAACTTGTCAAAGCCATTCTCTTTTTTATATATTTTCCTCATTCTTAAAACACTGAATGGTGTTTTCCTTTTTTCAGTTCAGAAGTGGAGTGTTAATTCAGGAGACAGAGCTGCAAAAGTGTGAGTCTCTTTGTATTCTTTTTCCTGACAAATCAATGGTTTGTGCAGATATGAGGAGAAAAAATTGCATTTCCAAGTTGGAGTTCTTTGAATACTACTAATGCTTCTGTAAATATCAGCTGGAGATTGGAGTATAGCTTGGCTGATTTTTGTCTGTTCTTAAAATTTGAAAATTGAAATTTAGTAATAAATCCTTCACTTTGTTACACAACTGGAATTTTATACACAACCCTATGAAGCAGATACAGATATTATACCCATTGTACAGATGTATTAACAGAGGAAGACAGAAGTTACACAACCTGGCCATACTGCTAGCAATTTGAACTGATGGGGTCTGCTTCTAGAGTACACAGTATGTCATCTTGCCTTCCCGCAGTTTAAATTAGTATGACTGCATTTTGTTGTGAACCCTGAGCAAAGGGTATGACAAGTAATTCTGAACATCATTGGTTTCTTGAAGATGATTTGAAAATGAAACAAAGCAAAGAGAATGAATTTAAAATCACATGAGATTCCATTATGAAGAGGTGCAGATGATAAATATTGGGGCGTGTAATTCCAGGTTTTTCAATATGTATGGACACATCCACACATAACATACGTTTGCTGATCCCTCAGCTCTGCTCAGGAGAACAGTGTCCAGTGACCCACCATCCCTGTCACCTCTCATTCTGGGGCATAACTACATGGAGTCGCTTAGTTAGACAGCTCAATGGAAAATTAACATGCACACTTTGCCAATGTATGCCCCGTGTGTGTGTGTGTGTGTGTGTGTGTGTGTGTGTGTGTGCGCGCACGCGTGCATGCACATGTTTTGGCTATTTTCCTCCAAAATTGTTGTGCTCCTTTTAATTCTTGCCTATAGTATCTTAATATACGTAGCATTTGTCTATCAGCTGCTGGTTGCAGTCATCTTGTAACTCTTGCTTAGTTGCCCTTGAGGTTGACTGCTTAGGTCTTGGAAGTACTAAATTTTCTGATAGCAAGTAGCCTGTTTTTAACTCTGATGATCTCAAGCGTACTCTCCAAAATTTGTGTATGTTGTCTCTCTGTAGCACTTGTTAGGACTACTACCAAGTATTTCCCATTCATTGGATAGCATTTTCTGGCCGCCGTGTGATTGTCTGGGGGTCATGTGACTGACTCTAGCCCATGAGGTGCAGCATTTAATTGCTTGTGCAGGACACTCTATATCACTGTGGTTCACACAAATGTAAGTCACATGCTGTTTAAATTTTCTAGTAGGCACATTAACACAGTAAAAGAAACCGGTGAAATTCATTTTAGTAATCTATTTTCTTTAACCTAAGATATTCAAAATACATTCACTCTAAGATGTAACTAACATGCAACTGTTGAGCTATTTTACATTGTTTTCTTATTATTATTTCTACAGAGTCTTTGAAATCAGGTGCATGTGTTACACTTACAGAAATCGCAGTTCACACAGGCTGGGTGCCATTCAAGTACTCAATAGCTGTACATGGCTAGTGGCTGCTGTACTGGCTAGGAAGACTCCCTTCTCTGCCATGCTGACCAGCAATCTTTGAGACGGTGGCTGCTTCACTCTGGGTTCTGAGTGAGAAGACGTGGAGCAGAGCTTGCAGTTGTCCACAAGCAATCTGAAATATAAGTGGGATCAAACGTTTGTTTTATAAGAGACTACAATTCTGAAGTATCTGTTACATGTATGCTTAAACTGGCCCGTCCTGCCTGAGACTCCTTCCTTCTTGCCTCTAAATGGGGTCATGCCTTTAAAAAAATTTTCTCATCTACTTCTGCGTCTAACACATTTTAAGTATCCTCTGTTTGATATGCATTCTTTTACATATAGCACCTTTCCTATTATCTATATAATAGTGCATTTTATGCACACACCACAGTTTATTGAACCAGTTGCCCCACTGTAGCATGTTTAGAGTTGTTTGCAATTATACTATACAATAAAAATCATCCTTATACTTAAATTGTGTGTACAAAGGCAATTTTTTTCTTTTTAACACAAACTCCCAGAAGTGGAGTAGCTGGGATACAGGGCACAGCACTTTGTATAGTGTTTAATAATTAGCTCTGGTTATTTACTCAGAAAGTATAAGTGTATTCTCCACCCTGAAGCACGGCATAGGGTAGTTTATTTTTAATTTCTTATGAGGTTAAATGCTTCACATGTGAGTTTGGCAATTGCATTTAGCTAATTGTCCATGTCAGTTATTCCTTTTTCCTACTTAGTTGTTTATTTTTCTTTATTGACTTGTAATAATTCTCTGTGCATGCTAATACCTTTTACTACCACGAAATTCCACATGCTCATTTGTCATTTTAAAAAATTTTGAGATTTTACAAAAACGGAAACATAAACTTTGTTTTTTTAAATCAAACTTGTCTTTAAATTTGATAATTTTGGTTCTTCAAAAGTAAACCCAAGTAAAACATTACAGAACATTCAGTTAATCATTACACATTCTCCTATCCTGTTTAAAAAGCCACCTGTACAACCCTCCATATTCAGAGAAGAAGACATATATTATAAATACTAAAGCCACTCCAAGTTATGTATAAATAAATTACCAAAGTTGGGTATCTTTCACATGTAAAAATGTATAACATTTATCCAATATTTCTACAATTTTAGATTAACTATACTAACAATATCTTGTTTTTTAACACCAAAATTACTTTTGACAATAACTTAAATAAAAAATTTAAATTTTGAAGTTAAAATTTGGACTTTTAATTTCCATACATGGTCCCTAATTCTTAAAAGATGTAAAGGGTATGATTCTATTTTGAGGAAAGAAGGAAGGAGTCTCAGGCAGGATGAGCCACTTTAATGCTGCAAAGTAACAGATACTGCAGAATTTTAGTCGTTTATAAAACTAAGGTTTAATCCTCGCTTATATGTAAATCTCTTTTCCCACTTTGCCATTTTGGTAGCGACTCATCATGAATTCTTTCTAAAGGATTCTCTTGGTTCTAATTTGTTTGGTGGTCCCTAAGTCCTCTTATCATTCCATGCTTGCAATATCCTGTTGTTTCTGGAAAAGTGTATTGTGAACTACAAGCTTATGCTCTTTCTTAGCACTTGTATGTCATTCTTAACACACACAAGATGATTTGTATTCATTTGTAATCATTGTTCTTTGCAAAATACTGGTAAGAGGGTTATTATAATAACTGCCATCTTGCCCTTAGGGAAACTGAGACCCAGAAAGGTTAAGTGACTTACCCAAAGGCATACAGTGAACTGATGGCAGAGCCAGGACTGCAGATGAGAATCCTTAGAGGTTGTCTATTGTCCTGCACACTCAGCAATGAGGCCTCTTGGCTGTGTTTTCTTTCTTATACGTGTTGTGTTTTATTTTTCCTCCACTACGTGAACAATTCTTTAGGAACATGTGACATGCTTATAACACAAGGTTGGAATAATAATATCTCTTATTCTATTTTGTCTTTCTTTTTTTAAGTGTATTACTCCAACAACTTGGAAGGAGGTGGGAAATGGAGAAATCATTCAAGCTTTTTACAGGGAACAACTTGAATGGACTCACTGAAGAATCAGAAGTGCATCTAGTCTTTTCCCGCTGGGGATGGAAAATCTGCTCAAGAGAGTGACCATGCACTTTCCCAAGATTCACACATATTTAAGTAATAGGAGGTAAGGAAGAGATATTAATAGTACCACAAATACGTGCTGTGATTTCAAAAGTCTTTTTAATTTGTTTAGTCACTAAACAATGTACAGTGGAAAGTCTGTAGGGACATTAGTTTCTTATCCTTTATTTTGCACTCTAACTTAAAAAAAATTTTGTAACCACTCTAGGCAATAGCAATACTATTAAACTGTTAAATAACAGTTGTTCATGGAAAAGGCTTCAAGCCTCAGAGAACAGAACCCTTTGCAACATTCTCCAAAAGTGCAGACTAATATTGTTTTCAGCATAAGATTTGGGGAATAGTTAGGGAATTCTGCATTAGTGTATGTTTTGGAAAATCAGTTTCGTATTCTTAAAGAACAAGCTATAACTTAGAAACTGCTATCTCACACTGCCCCCATATCTTAGTTTCATTTTAAAGAAAATGTGTGTTTGTTCTATTTGGAATCCTTCTTGTGGATAGATTTCCCACAGTTTGAAAGGTATGCGTTGGCTTCTCTTTCTATATAAATTATAAGAAAATGTGATTTTAATAGGGATCTTTGGAAAGCACCTAAGGTATGTGAACAAAATGGTTGTTCAGCTTAATTTAGGGCTCTAATTTACAACATATACTTTGTTTTTTGGCCTCTAAATGGTTTTTCAAAACCCTCTGCCCCAAGAAGTTATCAATTATTCCCTGCCCCCAGGAAGCAAGCCATATATTGGAGGTAATCAGATTAAGAGGAAACTCAGTTCAGCTTACCTTAGAAATAAGTTTTCTTTTTCAAACTTTCAGGAATAACTCTTAAATACACATTTATCTAATTTTGTGGTTCTGTAAGAAGAGTATTAGGTCACCTTGCTTCCTGGAGAGGAATGCTTACCTACATTTTCTTCTTATTCCAAAATGCTCCTCCTGCTCTAGGAAAAACTGGGGATAAGAAGGAAAACTCACCCTCTTTTAGGCAGCTTTAGGCTTTAGGTTCCAGGGAATCAGAAAATAGGACCATCAATCAATCAAACAGAAAGTCCTTTAGTTGGCCCCTCAGTCCCATGGTTCATGTCTTTTATGTAAAAGCATAACCCCCTTCCTTGTCTTTTGTTATCACCCCATCTCCTCTCTGCCTTTCTACCCACCGTCCCATTTGGAGGGGGGGCACACCCCCTTTACTCCACAAAGGAGAGAGAATGAGAGACGCTTGTACCAGGGGGTTTCCTCTGCCTGGATACTGGGCTGCCCAGGACCCGCATGGAGCTCAAATAGCACCCTGGTCTCTATGCATTTCTGGCCGCTGAGGCCAGGACCTTAGGCTGCTGGCAGGAGAGGGGTTGGCCAGGTATCTTCCTCACCCTGCCCTGGGCCAGTGAAAAGCCATATGTCCTGCCCCAAGGGACATTAGAAGGGCAATCTTTGCAAACTCATTTTTTTTTTAGCAGCATAGAATGGGCCTTGCACAGATCCTTGTGTGATGTGAATTAGAATCTTTCAGGAGTCTAGAAGACTCAGAGCTGGGGACACGGAATGCTCAGTGCTGGGCTGAGTTCCTTCCGGCTCAGAATGGCCAGAGCCACCATTGCCTGCTGGGTGTTCAGCTGACCTTTGTCCTCTAATGGGTCATATTCTCATCTTCAATAGAACTAAGAAAAAGAAGGAAACTTCTCCAATCCCGGTGCATGTAAACACAATTTCAGAGGTAAACAGTTACCATGTCTAGTAATCAACATTTTGGGCTCATTTAACTGATATCCCTGACTTTGGGGAGGTCATGATTGGCGGGGCATTTTGGTGGGCCCTAAGGCTGCAACAGACTGAAAGTCCTGAATCATCCTATTAAAACCAGATATCTGGCCACATTTATTAATGCTATTTTGGCAAACATTTTTGAAACTACATTTTTTCAAGTTAAAGGCTCACTTAAATCCTTCTAATATAAGCTTCCCCGTCCTCCCCCACGAGGTCTTTCTCTGATCTGGTCCCTGGTGAGATAAAAAGCCCTATTGACACTAAATAAGGACCAGAAAGAACAACTTTGTCATTTATTTCTCTGGGATTGAGAAAAAAGTAATTTTTTTCTTAGAAAACTCTTTTGGTTTAATACAAAAACACTTCAGAAGGTACTTTGCATTATGTGTATATTTGTGTGGGGAAAAAAAAAAGGAAAATCCACATCTAGTGATTTTCTCATCTTTTCTCTGTCTTGACAATCTCTGTACTAAATACCTTTCAAAAATGAAAAAAAACAAAACAAAACCGGAAGGGCAGAAATGGGAAGAAAACCGGTGTGTGAGCAGCAGCAATCTCGCCTTCAATCTGGCCATTCCTTTGCCTGGGGTGGGCCCCCACCGCGCCGGGCTTTCAGACCAGGCTGCCCGCGACCCTCGCGTCAGGGGACCCTTGTAGGCCCCCGACTGCAACTCCCGCCCGTTCCTTCTGCTCGTCCTGGGAGCGCGGCCTCGGCCTCCCCCGGAATGCACCCGGGGACCCTACTGTGGTCCCCCTCGTCCGCCCTCTGCCACGCTGGGCCCCACCCAGGTGACTGGAAGGCACGCCCCGCCCGCGCCGGCCCCCGCCTCGCCCTCCGGCGCTCTGGGCGGCGGGCTTCCCGCAGGGGCCGCCGCGCGCTCGGCTCTGCAGGCCGATCGGTGGCGCCGGCAGGGCGCGGGCGCTGCGCCCCCGTGCGGGGCTCCGGTGCCCGGCTGAGCCCCAGCGGGGCGGTCGTGGGGGGTGCGCAGAGGCTCGCCTTCCTTTCCCACCGTCCGACAACCCGGGATGAGTGAGGGGCGCAGCGAGGGGCGCTGGGGAGGAGGCGCCTGCGAGTGGAGCCCGGTGCCCCGCATTCCCACGCGAGGCGGCGGCAGCGCGCGCAGCCCCACGCCACAGCCCGAGAGCCGCCGGGGCTGGTTTTGCCAGGGCTGCGGCGGGGTTGGGGCCCCCAGGAGAGCCGCTGCGGGGGGCGCGAGGATGTGCCTTGCGAAAGCAGAGTCGGGAGTCCCCAAGCATCGAAGGGCCGCCAGGAGCCCGAGCACGGCGGGCCTGCGTGCGCGGGGCCGGGCCCACCCGGCTGTGACCAGCAGGCCGCCCCCCAGAGCTGCCCGGCGGGGACCGTGGCCGCCGGCAGGAAACGGGCGCGGGGCTGAGCGGCGGGCCCGGCGCAGGGGCACGAGCACCCGCCGCGCCGCGCCAGGCCAGGCCCGCTTGAACCCTGCCTCTGGGGCCAGCTGCTTTTCTCCTTGGTGATGTTTGTCCGAAATGTGTGTGCTGCTGCCTTTTTTCCTCAGTGAACGAGTCTCCCAGAGAAGTTAGGGAGCCTAGACTGCAAACTTTCACACCCTCACTTTTCCTCCTGGCCAGCAGAGTGAGGAAAGGAGCGCAGACCTCGCCCTTCCTCCCCCGCCCTCCTCTCCGGCCTGCTCCACTGAAAGGGCCTTCTCTAAAACAGCAAATAAAGATCACAGCCTCAGACAAACCGGGCAAAGGCTCAAGGGGAAGGGACAAAAAGGACTATCTCTGTCGCTCCCTCTTAGATGTGCACAAAAGGCTGTGCTCCAATTCTTAGGTCTGTGAAATGCCGTTTGAGTTGAGACACAATACCCGCCTCACAGGGAAGTGAGTTTAGGCACGATGACGTAGGGCAATTCTCTTTATTTTATAAACATCATTAACTCACGAGACGATGCAAAAAATATTGAGTATTTTTCTTTCGTACTTTTCAGAAAAGTGGATTCTGGGCTACCTCAGGGAACAATCACATTTATTAGCAGGTGATTCAAAGTTGTGCACCCCAAAGGAAAACTGGTTGCAAGAAGTTGGAGGAAGAATACACCACCGTGTTTTCACTTCAAAACTCTTGCCAATACTGTTTTCAAATTGCAAATATGTTTATCTCTTTCGTAGAATATAAAATTGGAATTGAAAAGAAAGTTTATATTCCAAGACACTACTTGTATGAAATACATATTCAAAGATATCAATTGTCTATATTTCAACTACATTTAAAAATTCCAAGTACTCGAGAATTTTAAATTATTTTAAAGCAGAACTAAAGATATTTTCATGATTGCAAAATTGTGTGAATTAAACTTCGTCAGAAAGAAGTCTTATCTCTGAAGTGCACCTTGTTCTATGATTTTTGTCTCAGCTACCAAAGCTTTCTTGACAAGGTAGATAGAAAGTTTTCCAGGTTCTTGTTTTTTAGTGTTATCACAATATTAATTATAAGGTGTCAGCTTAAGGCAATTTGTGTAGTTTATCAAATCAACTGCAAAGATTAATTTGGTTGTGGCAGTTCTGCTTTTTTTTTTTTTTAAGCAGATGGCTTTCTGTTCACTGTTAAGTTTACACAAATGTGTAAAGCTTTTCTTTAACAAAAATAGTGGTCTTAATTTGAGGCACATTGTGTGTATTGAAGTTTGTGAGGGCTGGTGTTTGGTGGTGGTGGTGCGGTTTCTTTTAAATTTTTGGTTTTCTCTAAGTCTGTTAAATTTCACCATTCTTGTAGTTCTGGTCCAGTAAATCTACACTTGATCTGGGCCCAAACATATTTTGATTGTAAATAAAAAGTCTTCTTTTATGAGGATGTTCACTTCACAGCTTGAGCAGTGTAATTTTTATACAGGTCTTAGCAATCAATAAAAAAGCCACAGGAGGAATGATTTATCTTGTTGGTTACAGAGACTGTCACCGAGAGAAATTGTAAAAGATCAATTTACACAACCTGGTGTGTGAATGTTATTGATATAACACAGTTGATCAGTTTCTGGTTGTCTGTGCACTGGCGCAGCAGACAGAGCATCACCGTGCGATGGGCCCCCTTGCCAAGGTCTTAATAGACTCCGAACTCCATAAAATGGACACAGAGCCAATGGCAGCGGAGGTGGCCGGACACGCAGGCTCCCGGCAGAGGGGACCAGGCATTGGCTGCACTCCGATTCCTTCGTTAAGCAGTGTCATGCTACCCTTTCTCTTCATCTCTGTCTCTGTCTCTCTTTAATTTTTCCCCTCCTACTGTGAGAACTGTTCACTTGGAGACCCCTGTCTTAATTACAAAGAGCCCTTTTAACCACAGGTCACAGAACTTGGCTCTCCTGACAGGAAATAAGGAAACAAGCTACCTTCCTGGAGAAAAAAAATTCAAACTTCCACTTCTCAAATTAGTTAAATGAAGCTTATCAACGGTTGGGAGTTGAGCCTTTGACAGTTGGCTAATTGCAGTTGGTACATTAACTATGTTTTAACCAGAGCTGTTTGGGATGTAAGGAAATAAAAAATAAATAAAGCGTAGGCACTTCCAATGAAAGGCAAAGTGCTGCAGCAATGAAAAAAAAGAATTAAAAAAATTCAATCTGTCTTACTTGCTATAAATATTACAATACAAAATGGTGTCCTAGGTCTTTAACATTTTAATTAAATGGATTTATAAGAATTAATGTTTTTGTAAATGACACTGAAACTACTTTCAATCTAAGGATCTTCTCTCTATTCTATCTTCAAAATATATTTTATATTAAATATACCATGGAAAGTCTACCTAGTAAATATCTGGTTTTAAGTCTGTGTACAGCATTATTAAATACAGAACTTTTTCAAGTGAAGATAAGTCCTAGTTGAATTAATTTATTTTCTGATTTGCACTTATTTAATACTATTACAGAAGATGGAATATCAGCTACAGTAAAATAATAACAGAAAACACCTATGCTGGGGTTTTCTTATTGAGAGACTATTATAAGGCCAACAGAAAAAAAAAACAACAACCAAGAGTTAGGAAAATATAATAGCGTTTTATGAATTTAATTTATTATTATTTTCACTAAGACATAATGTCAGGGTAGTAATTATAGTGTAGCTTGAGCTACATGGATATAAAGGAATGAAAAGTCTAAGAAGACGAGTTATTGTACACTTCCAGCTTACACTTTTAGCTGTAATTTTAGTAATATTGTCTCATGTTGTTTTGTTTTTTAACAATTCCTCCATTTCCTTGTGTCTATGTATATGTGTGTGCATGTGTGATATGTGTATGTATTTATTTTATACTTGAATATTTTAAGTCTGTCTTTGATTTTTTCATTTTCTGGGACACACACACACACATACACACATTTCACTTGGAAAATGGATGAATCTCATGCCTTCTGAACACCTATTTAAAAGGTAAGAATCAACTAGTCCATGCATTCTATTAGATGAAATTTTAATTGCCAAATGTCCAATTAGTATTTATTTGCTTTTATTTACAGAAGAGTAAATAAATGTGATTTTACTTTCATATTTCTGTATATTAAAATTCCCTAATAGCTCTCCTTGTCTTTTCATTAGCCAAAATTAGTCCTCAAACCTCTTATCATACTCATTATAAACTGAACACAAACAAAAGACTGCTCACAAAATGTGCTTTCCCTTCATCTCCCCTCAAGCTCTTTCACGGCATGTAGATATTCCTATCAGTATCAATGATGCCTGTAATCTGGCATCAGACAGCTTGGCCGCTTATTTCTTCTTCAGGGCTGTAAATGAATCAGCACTTGTATTACGTAGCTAGGAAGGGTACACCAACTCTACAGTGCAAAGAATGTTCTCCCTCAGATCAGAAAAATAGCTCCTCAATTTCTGCACATCTGAAGAAGACAACGTTCAACACATGCCTTTTTTTTTCTTTTTCTTTTTAATACAGTTTCAATTTAGCCAAGCTCCTGATGGCGGCAGGCCCCACGAAGGTCTGGTACTGACTGTTCTCTGTCCTGGTCTTCCTCCCACCTCCACCCTCCTAACCAGACCAGCCCCACCCGCCAGGCATCCTACAGATTCAAGTTAAAATGCAATTTCCTGCTTTTGATAAGTAGATGCGATCCAGCCAGAAAAAAACAGAACACTCTGATACGATTGTCTTATGGCCAAGGGGGGAGGCAGCTCCTACCCTTCCAGTCGCCCCTCGTTTAAGCCAAGCAGGAAATGCAATTTCTGATCTTCATTCCTGTACATTTCACCAGACTCCCCAGAAACATATTGACAGGGTCTGTACATGCAAATCATTCAGGGAGCTGAGGCCAAAACCTCCATCACCTGGACGTGGTAGACAACCCCACCCTGTATTAATTCTAACATTAATAGACATTTCCAATCTTAAATAGGCAAATAATCTGAGGAACCTAGTTGGACAGTTCAAAAATGTATTTTTGTACCTCACATAATTGTCTACCAGAGTGTGCTTAATCTTAGGAGGGTGTCAAACTACCTAGAAATCTGGCCTGACTTTAGCCGAATGACTTTCTGTAGGAGCCATCCAACAACATTCTCTCTCTCGAATACTTTTGGTTCTTATTTAATTATCATTAATATTTGCTCCCTCTGCTTTTCTTGGACTACTTAAAGAACATACAATTACGAACAGTTTCCTAGAATATACAGTAGGACAAATAAATGGGAGGGAGCTAAATAATCAACCAACATGTTTTCTCTATATGCAATCATGTCCCCCAAGGAATTGGAGAAGAATAAGACATGGATTCTATCTGAATAAGCTTATAAACTGGTTGGAATTCAATGATAAAGAGTAAATATGATATTGGATTGAACTGACTACAGCAGAATATGCTTTCAATAAGATATGGAATTATCAGGAAAATTTTCCAAAATAGAAATGATTTGGTTTGAAGGAAGGAAGAACGGAGAGGATTAAAAGTGAAAAAAGAATATGAGAGATGATGTGGAGGCAGCAATGGGTCCAGCATGGTCTGGGGTCCATATTATCTACTGGGTAGTGATGGGAAGCAGGTTGGAAAGAATGGAGATAATATTATGAAGAGTCTTGGGTGGTACATCATATGTTTAGTAAATGTCTAGTAATTAAATACAAGCTCATTTAGTTTATATTTGAGGTGTCCCTTAATGAAAGAGACCCTTTAAAGCTATTGCTTAGGTATCAGTGGACATGTCTTCTGGTGTGTGTGTGTGTGTGCACACTTGTGTGTGCGTAATGGGGGGATTCAGAAGAGGCAACTGTGGGAAAACGTGCAGTGATCTAGGGAGGAGGTGATGGGAACCTTACCTAGAACAACAGGGTAAAGAAGAGAAAGGAATGGGTTTCAGAAACTTCATGGTGCTCACTAGGCAGTCAGTATAGGACGGATGACTAAACACTAATGTCATTAGAATAATATTGGAGGTAAGATGTGAATCCAAGAAGGCACTGGGTTTGGAAAGTACGGTCCTGGTCATACCACTGGCAGGGATAGAATTTCTGATTTGCTTGGGGGAAGATACACATAGTTTGGGGCACATACTGGGAAGAAATTGTGACCATGTTAAACACCCAAAAGGAAATTAGATATAGACTAGACCTTGGTTGAACAGTAGGACTGGTGATACACATGGGGAGTTGTGAACATTTGATGTTAATTGATAAATCCAACAAGCCATAGATGTGGGCTATCTATCTATAAGCATCTAATCTGGGTTTGAAGATGGATAGTTTTAGTCACGTGCTTTTTATTTTTAGTAAAAAGTGTATACAGATTAATGTAGCAGATATTGTATATACAAATATAATGTATGTACGTAATTTAAAATAAGTAAAATGAAATCTTTTTAGATCAAACCAGGCCCTCTTATTATAATTTTGAAGGTAGAGGATTCATTCTATTGCATTTTTTTTTGATGAACAAAGGTGAATGCATAGAGAAACATGAAAAATGTAACCTCTTTTTCCACTGCAAGTGCCACATAATGGAAGCTCTCCACACTGAACTCGTGTTTCACAACCAGGATTTTGTGAACACAAAAAAAAATGTTTTAAGGGAAAAGGAGTTGGTGAGTGAGTGATTGATGTAATAAAAGCAGGACTCAGGGTCAAATGATCAGAAACAAATTTCAAGCATGTAACTGGGCACCAGGGTGCTAATCAAAGGCTGACTTGTTCAGGAGAGCTATGAAGATTTTTCTCAAGCAGTGTCTTTAATTTGATCTTTGCCAGAATTAGCAATAGAAAAGAAAGCAAGCAAATTATTTATGTAACAAACATACTAATGCTAATGGATTTAACTACTGGTAGTATTGCCAGCTCAATTTTGAAATTATTTCCTGATCATGTAAAGAATATTTTAATTTTAATTCAGATTGACACTATTCAAGAGAGACATAAGTGATGTTGGTTGAGCAAACAGACAAAAGAACAAACTAGTTATAAAATTTCACTTCAAAAACTTTAAAAAAACAAATGCATAGAGTCTTATATGCCAATTAACTCCTTTCCAGAAGGTTTGATCTGGATTTGGGTAAACTCAACTTTAAATTACTTAAGAATTAGTACTAGGAGACCAAGGTTATGAGAGGCATGGCCTACTGGGCATAGGTACAAGAATAAAGAAACAAATGCGAGATAAATATATTTGTGACAAACGCTTAGGTTTCATTTAAATTTCTATGACACAGTAGATGAAGACCTACTGACATTGACTCAAAGCACTTCCATAGGACAAAACCTAGAGCTTATTTAATTAAGCATGAGAAAAACTAGGTCACATGAATGTCCTAAAAACCTTTGCAAATCAGAAAACAAAATTATGTGAAACCGAAGAATACTTAAATCCTCCAAGAGAAGCAAATAAATTTGACTCATCACCTTAGCAGAATACACTACTCATGATTAATGAGAATTTTCAAAAATATTAAATAGAGCTTGTCATTTTGCACACATTTATATTGGTTTGAGCAGAAAGATATGCTCATATTTGACTTCTTGATGTTTATTATGATATTTCAGTGAGTAGTGACACTTGTTTTTTTTTAACTCTGGTAAAATATTCACAACATAAAATTTACCATTTTTACCATTTTTAGTGTATAGTTCATATGGTTGTATAGTTATCACCACCATCCATCTCCAGAACCACTTCATCTTTCCAAACTGTAAATCTATCCCCATTAAGCAATAATTCTCCAAGCCCCTCCCTGGCAACCCCAACCTACTTTGTGTCTCTGTGAACTTGACTCCTCTAGGGACCTTATATAAGTGGAGCCATACACTATTTGTCCTTTTGTGTCTGATTTATTTCACTTAACGTAATGTCTTCTTGTCTTCAAGGTTCATCAGTGTTGCATCATGTGTCAGAATTTCCTTCTTTCCATTGGTGGTATAGACCACATATTGTTCTTTCATCTGTCGCAGATGCTTGGGTGGAAACTTTTTGGATCTTGTCAGTAATGCTACTGTGAACATGTCTGTACAAATATCTGTTTGAGTGCCTGCTTTCAATTTGTTTGGGTATATGCTTACAAGTGGAATTGCTAGATTATACAGTAGTTCTATGTTTAATTTTTTTGAGGAATCGCCATTGTGTTTTCCCCAGTGGCTGCACTACTTTACATTTCCACCAACAGTGTACAAAGGTTCCATTTTCTCCACATCCTCACCAACACATATTTTCGGATTTTTTGTTTTTGCTTTTGTTTTGATAGTAGCCATCCTGCTCAATATGGGTACTGATCCTGTAGAACCCTATTTCCCTGTGAACTGGAGCCCACCATCTACTTTTAGTCAGTTGGTTTCTAAAGATAAAAGTCTCAATGCATGTTGAGAAAGTACAAGCCCCAGATGATGAACACAAAGCATGATTCTTTTCTTTATTGTGAGGGTGGGATGTAATCATGCACTGTTACATCATCATGTATCTCTGCAAGGAGGAAGGAGCCTATGGACAGGATTGCTCATTGCCTGAAGGTACTAGGGCACTGGAGTCTCTCATGGGCTTGCTGAGTTTCAGAGCTTCTTGGAGTAGTTCTTTAAAATCCTGGGAAATGAAGATATTGTCTGGGTCTCGGTGAACTCTCCTTTCCTCAGCCACTGAGATATGCACTTACCCTGATTTCTTTAGCTATTTCTCTTCCTCTGCGAACCCTCCACCTCTTTGCACTCAGTTGAGAAACGAGAAAGTTATTTCTTACTTACGTATATTTTTTCTTTGCATCTTTCCATGCCCATTCCCGACACTCTTAGCCAGATGGCTCCAAAGTCAAGTTGAAGAGCAAGTTTGTGGTCAAAGGGCAGTGTATTTCACCACACCGAGATCAGAAAGCATTTCCATCTTTTGAGCTCTCCTTCTGTATCTTCACCCAGAAACCCTGAGACTCCAGCCACTCTGACCTGGCCTGATGTCTGGTACATGGGGAAGTAAAGAAGTTACCAGGTGGAGGATGTGCTGGCCCATGAAATGATGAGAGTCACAGAGGGAAGGGATAAGGTCTGCTGGGGATGGAACCGGAGGAAACGAAGAAATCTGGGATGTGGGGGTCCCCAGTAGGACAGCTTTGACAAACAGAATCATAATCTTTAATTTTTCCTAGGAGGTGGCGGGTGACTAGGGAGGGACTTTTATAAGCACCACTACTTGCTTCTGATGTTTGAGGCAGAGTAAAGTTTTCCAACAACGAACACTGTAAATCATCTATTGGGGGAAATGGGTGAAGTGGGATTTTAAGGTAAATGATAAAGATCAGATGTAATCCTTTGCTTTCATAAGCCCACTGTGTAATAATGTAACGTCTAAGTGAAATTGAGGCTGTGCTATGTATACATGGTAGGTAGAAATATAATTGCAATGTATGTTCTTAAGAGACAGCATTTATAAAGTATTCATATAAATCCTCTTACTGGAGCTATACAATTTGAGGACATAGCATGGGTAGATACAATAGAGATGAATTTTTTACTTTAGTTTCTTCATGATAAAGAAGCATTGTGCTTTTAAGTATATATTACTGATATTGATAATAATGCTATAAATGTAGATCCTTTGTATTATGGAAAGCCACATTGGAGGGCATTCACTAAGCTATATTTTCATTACAAAAGAGAAGTAGACAATACGATTATTTATTTAATAAATGTATATAAAAATGTTTAAGTAAGAAAAAACTTTAAATAGTGTTTTGCTATTTTCTCTACAAAACTGAAGAACTGTACTAAATATGGTAGATAAGAGCTCCAGCTCTTATCTAAAGAGGAATATCTTACGTTAATAGGAAATGCTGATTCTCTTTCCCTTTATTTTAACAGCATGAACACATAAACCTTCTTTCTACGGAAAAGGGAGAAAGAGTAAGAAAGACAGAGTTTGGTGACGGAATGTAGTCAGAAGTCGCTTCAGAAAAACCTATCTTTCACTTTCAATAGGTCTTAATGTTTAAAATCTCTGAAGTTTCCTTGTGTATTATTAAAAGCTACAAATTTATCTTTTTCCATTTCCCAAAGGAGGTTGACCCAAATCCAACAGCAGCAGTTGAAAAATTTCTCTAAGCTTTATCAAATGGCCCCTACAGAGCCCAGCTTAAAATTAAAAGCTCCCCCTACCAGAGGGAATATATGTGACTTTAATAACTGAAATGTGTTTTTACTTTCTATTACAGAGGTCAAAAGGTTTCTAAACAAACCAAATTTATCAATTATTTAGAGCTGATTTCTTCTGAAGTGGTATTTCTGAGATATTATTTGGTGGATAAATTCAATGTTCTGGAGCCAACAGCAGCATTTTATTCATAACAAATTTCCACTAAACCGAATTTGCTGGGGCAACTTAATTTCCACTACCGTGTTTGCACTGTAGAAATATCAACTGAAGTGTTATAGTGCCTAACTAGTGGGCTTTTCAAAGAAAATTCTATATAAGCATGCTTATTCAGCACCCCTCCTCCTGCTTGCTGTTTATTGCTTAAGAAATAAACTGGCTTCTCCCTCTACTGGGATTAAAATTTGTTTTTTCCTTTTTAGCTCCTGAAACATTCTTCAAACCCAGAGAGACATCTTTAGCATTAAAAACAATATCTTAAACTATATTGTCATCCTAGCGGCCAAGGAAAATGAGATTGTTGTCAAGATTTTGATAAAAGAGTTTTTTTAAATGAAGGAGAGATTGGTTTGCATGCCCACACATGTGTACCAACAAACACACACGTGTGTGTGTACTTGGAGCAGCTCAGGGTCTTTTCTCAAAAATTCTTCTGGAGTCTTGATGGACCACTTGGTTTGGGGCTGTATGTTAGAGAATTCAATAACAGTTTATAGAGCAACTGCTCTTGATTCTTAACACAGTGCATAGCCCATGTAAATATTATGTTTATTATATACTAACTAAACATATATTGGGTTTCTGCCTAAAGTCTGCCATTTGGTGTATGCAGAAAACATTATAGAACAGTTCATAAATTCATTTGAAGCTGTGTTAAATGAAAGCAGCCATCCAGAAGCTGAAATTTTTTCATCTTTAAAATAGCCCCTTCCCAGCTCAAAAGCAGTAGGTTTATTGCGGCGGCGGATGCAGCATTCCGGAGTAATCAAGGGGCTATGCTACATGGTCCGTTTTAATGAAAGCAAACTTCGTTAAGGCACAAGATCAAGCTGTATTTCCCTTACTAATATGGGTTTTTATTTTATTGTTATTATTATTTGTAAACTCGGAAAGGGTGGGAAAAAAAAGCTTTTTCCTCTCTGATACCTATTAGCCTGTTCAACATGGAAATAACCCCCATTATTGGTTGTCCAGACATCCTCTGATGAAGAGAAATGAAAAATGAAGGCAGAAAGAGGACTGTGGCAAGTGCAGGCAAGCCATTCTGCCTCCCAGGGAACTGGCTGGCTGGGGTGTTGGTCAGAGCCAGACTACTTTCACCTCTGAATGGCTGGCTGACATCCAGCCAGGACCGGCAGAGACCCTCAGAGGCTCATTTCTACCCTTCTGGGGAACGGTGGGGGGAGGTGGGTTGGTGGTCTCCAGTAGAATACCAAGAGGTTAGGATGGCTCTATGTGAAGACGGACTCAAGTGTTTTGAACAGGTGAGCTGTATGCTGCATTCCTGGAACAGGTTCATGGTAGGTTTGGCTGAGTTCAACTCCAAACATAACATTTGTGATTTTCCCTAGTTCACTGAGTTGACAGTTTCAGCCCTGCAGAAATAGAAGACTAGTGTTCTATGTCACTGCTGCCATTTTTTAAAATCACCACCTTGAAGTGCTTATTAAAGCGCCTTTGGTTGTAAGCAATATTTGGAAGCCAGTGCTGCACAAAAAAGGAACTAGGTTGTCTTGGCAACAATCTTTATGGGGATACCAGGATAAGGATGTTGCTACCAAATCAACTAACTAACATTTTTACATTTTTGCACCATGAAGGCAGGGATTTTTGTCTGTTTGATGACATGGCATACACACCTGAACAGTGGCCCACAGTATGTGCTTGGCAAAGATCTGTTGCCTGACAGGGTCTACTGCTTGCTTGAACAGTGATGTTCAATCTCTAAGCTGTGAGCACTGCTTTTCCTAAATGTTCATCCATACACTGGAAATTTAAGGTTTCTGGTTTAATACTTCAGTGTAGTCAAGCCTTTATTCTTGCCTATTGAAAGAAACTTGATCCTATGCAGGCAGATCTTATTTTGACCCTACTTACATAAAATGTTCTCTTGACAGGGGCAGGCTCCATCAGTTACTGGGGTTCTAGGTCAGTATTTGATAAATTCTTCTCATGGAAAATCAAGATCCCAAGGGGGAAGACTGTTATTCTTTCTGGTTGTTAACTTTTTAGGGACTGCTATTTGCAAGTCTTTGATATGCTACTTGGATTCCTATGGTGGGTCTCCCTCATGGGGTTCATAAAAATATTCGCTATAACTCAGAGTCCAGAAGTTTTACTTCCTTCATAATGCCCATTCCACATACAATTTAAATGCCTTGGTTAGAATAAAATCAGTCCTGAGAACTTCAAGTGCCCAGTAAGGTCATTAGTGAGTGAAGAACGCATCCTCTCAAACCGAGCAGGAGTGTCCAGGGCTGGATCTTGAGTCTCTTAAAATGTCACATGACCCTCGGCCTGTCCCTTCCCCAGTCTGAGGGTTTGCAGTGCCTACTCTCTCCAGATGTTAGATTTTGGAATATAAGCAAAGATCATGAACAGTGATTTTTTTCCACCATAAACTGTTCTTGTGCCTGTGGTTATAATCACGTGCAGGGTGTGGGTCCTATCAATGCTTGGGGAATCTCAGTAGAAGGAAAAGATATATGATCAACTTGGGCCTTTTTGCTGTTTAGTAGGAAAAACAACATCTCAAACAAGGCCAGCTAGAGACAGAGGAGCTTCCTTAGCTCGCTCCTGCACTTGCCAGGAAGGCTATTCTGCAGAGCATGTGGCTGGAGAAAAGCAGAAAGGGAAGAAGCCATGTGTTTTGGCATGGGCCTCGTCTTTCCTATGAAGGAGTCTGTCCAGGAAAGGCGGAGTGGAAAGTGGTTTTGAATCTTGTCACCTCCTCGGTGGCAGCTTTAGCTTCTCATGAGCACTGGAATCTCTGGTTGAGATCCCCCTTGTCTTCCTGCTTCCCTATGCTGTGCTCCTCCGTCAGAACGGTCAGCTCTTCTTTACTGGAAGTTCAAACAGAGGTAGGACCTGAACACTGGGTGTTCCCCTGAGTTCTTGCCTGGTGGTCCTACCAGCTCTTATTTGTAACCTTGATTCTGGGTAAGCAAGAAGAGGACCCAAAAGGTGTTGGTGAAACCATGTTATTTGACAAACTGGAAAAAACCAAAACTACACATTGATCCATTTTTCAGAAGAGGCACATTAGTAAGACATGGCATCACATGAGGACAAAATGGAGATATCAACTTTTGGAAAATGATACTAATTATTTCTATGATTACTGTTTATATAATTTTCTACTTAAAGAACAGTTTTCCAAAGTACAAGGGGAAAAAAGTCAATAATTTGTGGCCAATTGAGCTTTAAAAATCATCTTTAGGTGTCAAATCAATAAATAATTAGCCAGTTAGTATACTTGTGTCCCAGCATGAATCACACATACTCTCTTCTCCCTGCACCCCCTGTGCACATCATACACACAGGCACACATGCCTATTGTCAGGAAAAGCACGTTGTCACACGTTTACATAAAGAGGTTCATGGAAACACACAGAACCTGTGAATGTGTGCAGCACTGACAGGACAGCTTCTGTCAGTGTGAATTCTTCCTATTTTTGTTCTCAGACCCAGTTTACCTAACTAGTCTCCAATATTTGTAATGTAGGAAGATATTACCTTTAATGTAGGTCATATGCTAATTCCTACTGGTGTGTAAAAGTTGCTCACTGAATGTTTTAGTGTATTTGGATTCAATTTTCTATTGATAAATATTTCACCCAGTTGTCATGCTTATCTGAACATGGAGACAAGTAGATACTAGACTAATCCAAGTGTTTTTAGAGACAAGCTGATAACTTAGAGAGGTGTTGATTTTATTTGCAACACAGAACATAGTAAGCCTTCCTGTTTTCTAAGACTAAAACAGTAGAAAGAGTAAGTACTTGTCTTTCCACAAAATGTAAACCAAAAGCCCCTACCCTGTTCTCTGCTTTGCACATCCTTTAAAGAAATGCTGGAAGTTCTGAGGTAATGCAACTTTATGTTTCATTATTGTCAATTACAGAATGAAACCCAAACACTCCAGGTTGGATACCATGGACTGAATGTTTGTGTCCCCGCCAAAAATTCATATGTTGAAGCCTCGTCCCCAGTGTGATGGCATCTGGAGGTGGAGCCTTTGAGGGGGATGAGGGTGGGGGCCTCATGATGGGATTAGTGCCCTTACATGACAGGACAGAGATGATCTCTCTCCACCACATGAAGTTATAATGAGGAGGCTGTCTACAAACTAAGAATAATGTTCTCACCAGGAACCGAATTTGCCAGCACCTTGGTCTTGGACTCTCTAGCTTCCAGAATGATGAGAAATACATGTTTGTTGCATAAGTTACTTGATTGCTGGCATTTTATTATAGCAGCCCAGCTGAATAAGACTTTGGATGGCCCCAGAGTTGTGTGGGGCACCTTCACAGGGAGCACTACCCTGCACACTCAAATGTGGATATCCTGAAGGTCATCTTCATTCCTCATTTTGGTCACCCAAGAAGAGTGAATTCTCTTCAGTCCATTTTATTTGGAGAACGTTCTATTATGGGTCATCATGATCTCATTCATGGTCCAGCCCTGAGCAGCCAGTAGATGTCAGGTGCATCTGAGGGGAAAGTGTCCACTACCCACCTCCGCTGCCAACCTCCCAGCCCCAGCTCACCGCTTCCAACAAGGAGTCACTGCTTGGTGATCATATGTAGAATGCTATTTTCCCAGCAGGTAAGGCCACTGTAGGTTTAAATTCAGGTCCACGGGTTTACTTTTCTCTGGTGCTCCACTCCCCTTTCCTGCTGGCTGCAGAAGGAGCAGTCAGGCTGCTGGGCTACCTCTCCCCTCTGACAACTCTATCACACACACACACACACACACACACACACACACACACACACACACACACACACACACACACACACCTGGCTCACTTCTCCCTTCTTCTCTTTTAACTGTTGCTCTATCTGGTGGGAGGTTAGACTGGCAGATGGGTTTGGGCCCTGCTCTAGCCTCACAGGATATCATTTTATTTCCTGCTTCCACTGAAACATTTCCTGCAGGGACTTGTTGGGAAAAGCTGCCCTGTTTTGGGCAGGATTCAGGCGTGGGTTAGTACTGCCAGGCTACAGTAGCCTTCATCTGGTTCTTTACCTCCACCCTCTCCTCATGGCCTTGAACGGTGTCAGCATCTGCATTTGACAGGTGAGGAAACTGAGGTTCAGAACTCACTCAAGGTTCCCTAAGTGGGAAAGTAAAAAATAAAAACGTCAACAAAACTCCATATAGAATTTCAGTGTTTACCAATGCTATAAAGATAATAAGGGGGACAAGGGCAGAGTCAGGAGAAGGAATGGAGTCACTGAGTTTGGAGTTGAGGAAGGCTGAAAACACATAAAAGATCAGTTTGGCTTGCAGCTCGATGGGCCAGGTGTTGGGGTCTCACCAAACTGATTTAAATTTCACCTGGATAATTCAATCAAGGACTATTTCTAAAGAATTTGGTCAACCTGTACCAGCTCAGCTTCCTTTTGGAAAACTTTCCCATCCCATGGACATTTGTATTCTTCTGAATTAAAAATTAAGGCTATGTTTTCAGGATCTAAAGAAAAATTTAAAACCATGTTTTTTAACCAAGATATAGTTTTCCAGGATATTGTAGCTTGGTGTCACAGGCCAATGTGGAATGTCACAGAAGCACATGAAAGCTCAAACACTTACAGCTTAGGAAATGCTTAGCAGTGGAATGGGTCCAGGAGCTGTTTTGACATACTTTGCATATTTGCAGTTGCTAGCCCAGTTTGTGCATTTGTGGAAATTCGGAAAACGTGTCTCTTTCTCTAGGTTGACCAAGCCCACACCCAATCACAGGGCTTGGAGAGCCACAAATGGGCTGTGTTTTAGCTTGCTCTTCCCCCTGCTAACAGGTGCCTTTGGACAGGGCATGGTGTCCATAATTATGACAGTCCCTGACCTTTCAGGAAATGGTAATTCCCTACATTGTTATGATGCACCAAAGCAATTGCACAAATGCCATCTCATTAATTCCCTAAATCATCCCAAGTGATGAATGAGGCAAAGATCCTCACCCTCATTTTATAGCTATGGGACTCAGGTACAGAGAAGTTAAGTGAGTTACTCAATGCCTCACTCATCCTAGGTGGTTCTGACCAGAGTTGGGGACCACTGACTCTTTGTCTGATTCTTTCAGTTTTACTGAGTTTTATCCAGGCCAGAGATATTCATGCATTCATTCATTTAGCCATTAGTTCCTGAAGATTGTAAGTTCTTGTGGGAAGGACTCTGCCTCAATCATCTGTGTGTTCTGTAAGCCTATCACAGTATTTGACATATGCAGAATCTGCACTGAATGTTTGTCTCATAAATGACAGAAACCATAGGTTGTTTTGGTGACGCCATTACAGATGTGTTCTGCTGATGCATTTGGCTGCAAATGACGACTGCAATACTGCTGCACCTCTTTTTGCTCCCGAAGTGTAGGTGTGGTGGGCATCACACAGGCCCATTTGTTTTACAGTAAAAGCCAGTTCACAGCTGCATTGATCAAAACTCTGTGGAGAAGTGAAGAAGGCAGTGGAAACTCACCCTGCTAAATAGACAGACACAGGGCTGAGAGGCTGTGCAGAAGGTAATGAATCTACATATTTTGCTGCCTTCAGAAAACTGGCTATTGAAGAGATGCAACTATTGAGGCTGGTATCTGTGAACTTAGGTTCCTTTCAGAGAAGGTGTGTGATCACTGAGGTATTCAGCAGCATTTCCCCTGCTTATTACCTGCTCCTTTACCTATCAATCTGCCAGGTCCTTCAGAAAAAGGAAAAATAATCTTGGAGGGCTCAGAATAAACCAGCTCAGAGCCCCTCCCCCTGCCATTTGTTGGCTTATTAATAATTTTCAGTTAGACTCTTTGGAGCCTCAAGCAGGGGGAGATCTGGCTTCTTCTGGTGGCCTCAGCAACATGCATTCCCCTTCCCAAGATGCTCACAAGAGTATGGGGGAAGCGTCAGAATTCATTAGCCAAATGGTTAGTCAATCCTCACAGAATCGAGGGGCCTTTTGTGAATAGCTCCCAGTCAACAGAATGAAAACCACCCCCAAGTTTATTTTCCACAGGTCTAAAAATATGGGGAACCAGTGAGTTACTCTTATGAGCTCATAATAATGTTATAATTGAAAGATCTATAAACGGCATTATGCAAAGATCATTGAACAACTGCAGCTGAATGCTCTTCTATTGGATCTTTTCTTTCTCACAATTAAATGTCATTATGAGGGATTCTACTCTATTTTATATGTAATCAGGACTTGTAAAGTCTCAATATAAACACCATTTTTATCTGATCAGAGTTCATTATGAGAAGCAACTATGGTATAGAAAAATGTCTGAGATTACTCTCTGGACTAGAAGTCAGGATTTACTGAACGGAAGGGGGAAAATGGCTGTCTTGCCAACCAGGCATACCTTTGCAATCTGGCATATCTCCTTATGTGGCCTTGCTTGGGCTTATAAACCACTGGAATCAATTTCTTTTAAAAACACGTTTTTCAGAAACTTATTACGCACTTTAGAGATATATTATATACCTTCAGCAGCAAAGGAAGAAAAATTACAGGTGCAAAAGCAGCCCATTTTTCTAGCAGCTGAAAATGGTGCTGTGTACTAGTCACAAGGGAACAGTAAAAATTACACTCCGACAGCAACAGGGCAGAAGCCCACAAAGGCACAGCCAAGCGAGTGGCATGGCCAGGGAGTGCGCTAATAAATCAAGATAATTCTCTGCCTGCCTTGAACTTAGACCCGGCTACAATTCACTGGTACAGCTGGAAAAAAAAAAAAAGTCTGTTAGTGGAATTCAGCTTTACTGGGGGGACGTGATTAGTCACTGGGCAGATTGAGCCTCGATTGCATCTAAATGGTCCACTTTATGAACCATTTATCTTCTGCTCAGACCATTTTCATTACACCAAAAACTGATGCTGAGCCACCAGCTGTAAGATACAGCCTGGTGAAAATTAATAACCTTTTTTTCCCCCTTCTGCAGGACTCCTGCATATGTGAGTAGGAGCATTTATCCCTGTTTTGTTGCTATTTGCATCCCAGCATCCCTGGCAGTCTTTCAATTTTCTCAAGTCTCTTAGCCTTTGCCCCCTGTTTCGCTTTTGCAACACAAACAATCCATCCTGTGCATTTAAAATTCTCTTAGCGCCCTGACATCACGCTATAGCCTTAGAGCAGGGAGCAGTTTACACAGAAAGGGCTCTTATTAATTCCTCTGTCCTGCTTTCCTGCTAAAATATAGGGATCTTGAGATTACTGCTGGGTCCCTTAAAGACCATTTAGAGCTGTGCAATTTAAAAAAGGAGACCTTTATTAATACCTGCTTAGGCTACTGACTGTGGGGAGGGCAAAGGAGGTCTGGCTGTGATGGAAGATAGTCTCTTACTGAAGCAGAGTCACATGACCTGTAATTCACGGCAGCCCATTGAGCCTTGCGTAGCCACTGAGATATATGCTGATATGATTACAATAACATACAATGAAATTATGGAGTATTAATGGTGCTTAACCACTGTCAGGCATTAAGCAGAATTAACAGGAGCCTTTTTCTGAGCAGACATATTTTTGATAGGGCTGATTAAGGATTTGGCTATCTAAGGAAGCTCATTATGGTATTAATTGGGATACAATGAGCCCAAACTGTGTTGTTTTGGCATGTTTGGTGAGAAGCTTGGAGCTCATCGCCTTGGCCCCAGAGCTGCTGGATGCCAGATGACTTTGTTTCCTCCAAGCAGGTTTTGTGGCAACTTTGGTCTTTCATTTTACTCTTTTGAAGCATGATGAAACTATTCTGATAACTCTATTCCTTTATCCACCACAAAGGCTAGTGTGTCACTAGAATTGCCGGTAAGTTTACAGGGAAACATTTTTATCTCTGAGGGAGGATTTTGTGATGGTTCTGAAATTCTGCAAAAGAGATGCTGCTGTTTTAAAATGTTGTTAAGTTTAGGCTGACAGTGGAATGATCAGTTCAATTACATTTTATATTTATGACTATATTATGTTTTGCAGTTTTTTCCCTCAATATACATAATATGATAGCAATTGGGCTGCTTCCTCAATTTTTAGAACATTCCTTGTCCACCATGGCCTTTCTTTGATAGAAAGATTCTTGACTTTATAGCATCAAGTGAGTTTCTGCTGCTTGACAGGAAGTTCAGCAAGGTAGTTTTAGAAAATGCTTCTTGAGGTGGACTGTTTGGTGATGGGACTTGAGGTCGGAATGAGCCACGGACTACAATGAATGTGGACAATGACAGTCCTGGAGCAGGCCTTTCCCTCTGTCAGCACAGCATGGGGAGCCCTCCTGAGCAACCACGACTGTGGGGTGGCTGTCTGCTCCACTCTGATGAGCTCCACACACTCCCACGCTCATCTCTGCAATAAGCCCCGGGAAGAACTGTATCAACTGCCAGAATAAGGTCAAATGGAACTGATGAGCTGTGTCCATTCATTTTGTCTAGACGTGGCCTCAATCGGCCAGCTGGGTGTGCATGGCCTGTCTGCTCGACAGCTGCTAACTGTCAATAGGCCATATGTAGCCATGGAAAGTTGCACACTGTGGAAGGCTCAAGGGCATGGACCAAATTCCTTGGGGAGAAAGGTTTTCTGCAAGAATGTCTGGGGAATCTCATGATCCTACTCCCACCAGCCTCTTTTTTCACAAACTTCTGGCCAAAAGGGCAGTGGCTAGCCCTTTTGAAAAGCCTTGGCCAAGTCACTGTCAAAACCATGTTAGGTATTGAAGTTTCAAAGGGAGAGAGAGAGCCCAGGAGATCGCATGCATATTAATGACACCTTTGGTGCGCTTCCCTCAGATGCCTCCTTCAGGAGTTTGGATCTGACTTTAAGTTAGAAGTTGAAAGAGGGAAAGACAACTTGGCCTCTCCTCATAATAAACTAGCCAAGGTTGTTTGCAGCGAGAGAATGCAAATGGCTATATTTAAAGAAATGAATAATTACAACATTAAATTTAGTGATGTGAAGAAAGGATCAGCATTCATCTTGCTTTTTTGGGCTAATATTTTTCTTTAAATAAACTTGACAAAACATGAGGGACACTTCCCTAGAGTATCTTTTCTTTGTATTCAAAATAAGGTAATTGAGGAATTGCGTCCCAGGGGCTATTTTTATTAGTATTTTAAATTTTTATGAAATAGTGCCTACTGTTGATGTGGAATTTATAAACCTATATAGCAGTAATATTAAGGATTTCAGAAAGTAGTGACTTTTTCTGGTAATGGCTTTCTTTGTTACTATGGCCAACAGAAGATTTCTACCTTTGCCAGGAACACTCAGCTGGTAGCATTTTTGGTAGCCAGAACCTCAGTGAGTTGAAAAGGACATAAAAAGAACCAAAGCAGTCACAGTATAAGCAAATTAAAAAAAAAAATTGGAAATTATTTACCTTGCATGGGCTATGTATATAACAAATGTGAGGGCAGTGAGCAGGGAAAGGGTTCGTCTCTGTCCTTTCAGATATTTATGCTCAGGTGTTCTGTCTGCTCTGCCTTTGGCCTCCTGTCCATAGGGGAATGTACCTCCTGCAGAGTCCAAGGGCTACAGTCGGCAAGGACAGGATTCAGGGCCTCCCAGAAGGTGACTGACAACCCCTCCAATGCGTGGCTGGCTCAACAGAGAGAAGCTGCAAGAGAAACAAAGTTCTTTGCTGGGAGGCTGCTGTGGTGACAAAGACTTCTTACAGGGCACCGGGTGGGAGGAATTTCTTTCTTTTGCTTCTGGAAAGATGTAATTTTATCTCCTTCAGATGAGGCCTTAACAAACATGTATGATGTTTATGTTCATCAGTCTGAGATCCAGACCATTACAATTGTTCTTGGAAACAGTGTGTGAGTTTGCAATGACTCTGGGAGATTATGAACTATCTAACAAACCAAAGCTGTCCTATGATAGGGGCCGACTCAGTAGATTGGCAGGCAGATGCCGCTCTGGTCAATGTTTAGTGAGTGCTTACTACATGTCAGGCACAGTGCGATGGGCTGATGACACAGAGAACAGACACAAGACTTAGTTGTTGTTTCAAAGCGATCAGTCCAGGAGGCAAGAGACCCTATATCATATATCACTGCAGTGCAATGGGGGAAGTGCTATGGAGAGTGAGTAGTGGGTTCTGGAAAGGTGTAAGTCAGGGTCAGGATGGGCTCCCAGGAGGTGGTGTGCGGGCCGAGGGAGTCCGCCAGAACCACTGAGGAGTCAAAGCCACGCAGACAAAGGTGCCAGCACCCCCTCAGCCAGGCGCTGCAGCTGGAGGGCAGTAGGGGCTGGGGGGCCCAGGCAGTCATTTCGACCCTCCAGGTGGGAGAGGGAAATGAAGCTGAGCCCAGCTGTGACCACCTTGAAGACTCTTTTTACACAGAGGGTGGTGGGAGCCATGACGAATTTTAAAAAGGGGAGAGAAATCAAGAGATTGTATGGTAGAAAGCTCCTGGGAGCTTCAGCACTGAAGATCTGGTGCAACAGGAGAACGGTTGTTGACATTTCCAGTTTCCTGGTGCTGCCAGACCTTTACTTTTAGACTCATGTAAAAACCTTTGTCTTTAAAAAATGATGCCACCCTCTCAGCCCTATCCATGCCTTCTCTTAGTGCCCTTTTCCTCTTGTGAGTCGAGGATCTTAGCCCTGGCTCACAGCCTTCCTTTCCATTCTGTTCATCCCATGGTCCTGGGGTGGCTTCAATAGTCATGCTATTAATTGTCCTCGCCATTAGCCCAAGCTCGAAGTGCCTCGACTCTCATGTGCACAGCAGTCCAGTCCCTCGGCCACCTGTAACTGGCGCTGCTGAGGTGCGAATCCCCTGGACCACGTCTGGGGCTCCGCCTCCTCCTGCCTTCCCCTCACTGGCACTGCCCTTCTCTTTGGACTCTTCCCTCTGTTGCCACCCATCGCTATGCACAGTCTCATTTCCCTCCCGGTGAGCCTGGGCTCCACGCCTCTTCACTCTGGCCTCCCCTGCGGCCTCTCAGCATTCCCCCTCCCTGTCCTCCGCCACGGCTTCGTCGAGCCGTCTCTCAGATCTGTATGTGATTTGTTGCTTTTCTTGCTCTCACACCTGAGATGTGAACTTCTGCAAAACAATAACAAAAACAAAAAAACCCCCAAACCACATAACCCAATCTTTTAGTTTCTCTGAGTCCTGCTTTTCTGATTTATTTCAAGGGCTCTCCTAACCTGGTTCACTTTCAGACAGTTCCTTTTTCTCATACTTCACATAGGAAAACAAGGCTATTTGCCACAAAATGCATCAATTTCCCCTCAATCATACTCATTACCAACTTACCTACCTCCATCCTCATCCATCCTTCTTTTCCTTTTCTGTCTCCTCCTCATATTCCAGGTGGATCACCTATGAGGTGCTCCCCGTCTTACTACCAAGTTTCTCTAGTGATGAGGCCACCAGCTCTCTCTTCTCTCAGCTTTATCTTCAAGCATCCTGACCAGCCCTGCTTTGTGTTTCCATGACCCTCTCAACAGGGCCTCAGCTTGATCCCCCTTCCAGGTGACTCCTTCTTGACCTTCTCTGTTGTCTCCTTTTCTTTGGACTCCACTTTTAATGCTGGAATGGCACAAATGCTTTGCCCTTTGCTTTTCTCTCATTCTCCTCACTCCTTCTGGGTACTCTCACTCACACCTGAATAGTAATGATTCTCAAATCTAACATTTTAAAATGGGAATCTTAAGCTCTGGATGGGTATGCTATATTACCTCTGCAATGCTCATCCCTGTGATTGGGGGCCCACGAGGAGCCCGGGGCCCACCCCCAGACAACTTGGTTTGTGAGGTTTTGTGGTGAGTGTGGGAGGAGAGACTTGGATGTGGGCATTTTCTAAAGCCTCTTAGATGATACATGTAAAGCTTTGGGAAGCGCTAAACTATCAACTGCATATCAGCTCTTGGGTGTCTCATATACATCTTAACCCAAATATGTCCCCAAATGAACTCATGGTCTCTTCCCCCAAGCATGATATTCCAATGTTTTCTAAACATTGTTTAAAGTTTAAAGGTCCACATTCCAATGGATAATTCCCAGTGAGAAAACTGGTAGTCATCTTAGGCTCCTTTTTCTTATTCACACCTGAAATCTGTTGACTCTAATTCCTACATGTCTTCTTTTGCCTTCTTTTCACCAGCCCAAATACCACCAAGTTCTATTTTTAGTTCAGTTGTTTCCTGGATTGTTCCAATCCACTCCTTGTTGGATTCAGCTACAGTGTGCCTTTCCAAATCCATCCTTCATGCTGCTGGAAAGAGGTCTCTAAAATTTGTGTCTGGTCATGTGATCCTCCTGCTCAAATCTTTTGGTGGATCTCCTTGATTTACAGTTTCCTGGGATACTCACAATCATCCATAATTTCATCCCTGATGATGGCTCCAATCATCTCTTTTCCATCCATAGTGCAACATGTCAAGATGCAAGAACTCTGAGTCAGAAGGGAGCAGGGGTCACTGATGACATAGTGTATGCATTAAATGACAATGAACACATATGAATTAGTCACTTATTTTTTTAGAAAAGGTCAAAATATTCCTAAATCCAAATTATCCTCATCCAAATGTTAGATACTCATGCCTAGAAAGTAGAGGGTCAACAGATAAAACAAATATGAATAATGAAATAATGGCAATATTGCTATTAAAAAATATAAATGATGAATAAATGAATGAATGAATGAGGGCATTAATGAAAAGGGAGAGTCCAGTTAGGAGCTATTTCATAGTCTAATAGAGAAACAATAAGGACCTCAGTTTAATTTGTGTCAATAAAGTGACATTAGATTAGAGCGGGTCTTAATTAGGATTGGAAAATATCTTGATGATCAGTCTGGGAATGAATCTACCATTTGCATTTTTCTTTAGCTATGGACTTGATAGGGTGATGCTGTGAACTTTTTATTAATATGCACCATATTATTACTCAATGAACTGAATGGTCTGGGCCTTTTGTGAGGGGCATGCTGTGGCAGTCTATGAAGGCTCTTGTTGGCCTTCATAGAATGAAGATGGAATCCATGATCTGGGGAAGTTAAGGTTAAGTTTATGGAAAACCAATGGTGCAGAAGAAAAATTGCCTTAAAAAATATTAAGCAGTATGTCTGAAAGAGCATAGATTATACATCAGACTGTATTTCTATAGAATGTATATTTGGAAGTAATTTAAAATCCAAGCTTGAAAGAAAAAAGAAAAAATGGGAGCTAGGAAGAGACTGTTGCATACATGCTGACTAGCTTAGGAAAAGTAGTTTTGGCTTCCAAAGCCTCAGAAATTCTGGGAAACTGCTGGAGGGCAAGGACAGTTTCTCACACATTCTTGCATGCTCAGAAGTGACTTGGTGTCTGGCACTCTGTAAATAAGTACTCTAAACATTTTCTTAAAAAAATCAAGAGATTAAGATATATAAACAGTTCAGATAATCATACATTACTTAACCTGTAGGTATTTTCTTTTCAGCTATGCATGTGATTTAAAAAATTATTTTACTGTGGAAAGAACACTTAACATGAGATCTACCCCCTTAATAAATTTGTAGGCGTACAATTCATTATTGTCCACTAGACAATGTTATGCAGCATATTCTAGGTCTTATTCATCTTGGCTTAACTGAAATTTTATGCCTGTTGACTAGTAACTTCCCACTCCCCGCTCCCCTTAGTCATGGGCAACCACCATTCCACTCTTTGACTCCATGAATTTGACCATTTCAGATCCCGCATGTAAGTGGAATCCTCCAACGTTTGTCCTTCTGTGACTGGCTTATTTCACTGGAGCATGTCTTCCAGGTTCATTCACATTGTACATCCACATGTACATTGCAAAATTTCCTTTTTTTTTTAAGACTGAATAGTCTTCCATTATCTTTCCCTCTCTCTCTATATATATATCACATTTTTTAAGGCATTCATCTGTTGATGGACATTTAGATTGTTTCTACTTCTTGGTGATTGTGCATAATGCTGCAGTGAACATGGGAGGGCTCATACGTCTTCGAGATCCTAATGTGTCTTTGAGATTCTTTTGTGTAAATGCCAAGACACGAAATTACTGGGTCATATGGTAGTTCTATTTTCAATTTTTTGAGGAACCTCTGTACTGTTCCCCATAGTGGATGCAACGGTGACCAAGGGTTACAATTTCTCCACACCCTTGTTATTTTTCTTATGTTTTAAAATAGTAGCTATCCTAACAGGTGTACAGTCACATTTCATTGTGGTTTTGATTTGCATTTCCCTGGTGATTAGTGATGTTGAGCATCTTTTCATGTGGCTTTTGGCCATTTGTATGCCTTCTCTGGAGAAATGTCTAATCAAGTCCTTAGCTCATGTTTTAATCAGGTTATTCAAATTTTTTTTTTTTTGCTTTTACACTCTAAAAATAACCCATGGGTCATTTTAATCTCAGTTTGACACATTGTCATAACTTAATTTGGATGACATTAAATTTTATTTATATGTTAATGTAAAGACAGGCAGAATATTTGTGGCAATTTCTTGTCAAAACTCAAAGTGCCAAGCCTTGTGTTAGATGCTGGATGGGGAGACACAAATAAGAAGATTGGTGAAGGCCGGAGGCACACTCCTCTAAGAGTCTCCCATCATGATATGTGTTGGAGAGCATAGTGAGTATTGTAAACGTAAATACATTGAAACGAAAGCACAGAACATGGAAGTTCGTTTAACAAAGGAACACAACATGTATTTTGTTTATTATACTTTCTGCTTCCTCATTAGGTTTATAAATGAAACATTCTTCCCTTGGAGATCATGCCAGCATTTATTTCAAATCAATGCTGAAAATTAAATGGTAATCCTCCAGGGGAGGGGATACTCTCCCATAAACACCACTTCCTATTGGAAATCTTTCTTTCATGTTTCTGCTTAATACTCAATCCAGGGTTTGAAATTAATTAAAAGATATTCTTTTTCTAATCTTTAGATAATTAGCTTCAAAGATTTTCTTCAAAATGTTGTAATAACTTTATCTTTTTCTATCTGGACAGTAATAGTTCAATAGTAGTAATTGAGAAAAAGGAATTTTGTCAGATATTTAAGTGGTTGGAGTTTAGTTAACAAAAATAAGTATGAAGTAGGGTTTAGACATTTTATAAAAGACTAAAGGATGGCAAAGAGTCCCACATGACTTCTACAAATTGGAATTGGAGAGTGTCACGTAAGTTTTAGCATCTCACTTTGTGGACAGGGGAAATCCAATCCAAGAGAAGATGTAAATATGTTTAATTATGGAAACGACTGCTATCAAATGAAAGTTTTGTAATCGCCTCTTGACAGAATGAAGAAAATGACTTTAAGAGAAAGCTTTAAGTTAGGTTTAATTCAGCCTTTGCAAGACATTTTTACTTAAAAGAAGACATGAAGAGAAAAAAGTGGGTGAAAGTCTTTGATGTTCCTCCCCTTGACCAGCAGAGTCTAATTTCCTTTCCCTTGAATCTAGGCTGGCCTGATTGATAAAAAGAATGCAGCAGAAATGACATTTCCAAACTTCTGAGGCTGAGTCATAAGAGACTTGTGGCTTTTTCCTGGGTCTCTGAGAACAATAATTTTGGGGCCATGGGGCCATAGCCCCCAAAAGTCTGATTATCCTGATGCCACCACGCTGTGAGGCTGCCCAAGTGAGCCACGTCGAGAGGCTGTGGGGAGAGATGCCAGAAGTGTGAAAGAGGAAGCTTTCAGATGACTCAGTTTCCATGGCAATTCCCTGCAACTGTGTGAAGGTCCCCAAGTGAGAATCACTTAGCTGGGCTTGTCATGCCCAAAATGTGAGGAGTTATAACAAATTGATGTTTTCTGCCATCAGATTTTCTGGTGACTTGTTATGCAACAGCAGATAACTAGAACAGTAAATACTTCTGAAACTCAGAAACAAGTATGGAAGCAGCACTGTTAAGTGTCTTTACCTGAAGATTATGACTATGGGTAACAACATCTGACTTGAATAGCGAAGGCAAAGATTTTCCTTATCTTGGGTAATTTGGAAAAAAATATTAGTGACCTAAAATGATGGTCAGTCTGCTCTTTGTCTCTAGTTCCTTAACCTTCTCCCTTAGGTCGTTAGTGTGTTTATGTTTGTTTTCATCTCCATGAAAACTAATTTTGAGAAAAATATCCTGTAGACACTTTTATATTAAGTGAAAATGATGGCTTAGACTTACTGTTTTGATCTGTACTGATTTGTTGATTCATTCAGAAAATATTTATTTATTGTCCACTGTGTGTTAATTACTATGTGGATCATCATGGGGATGCAGCAACAGACAAGCTGGTCCAGTTTTCTGCCAGTCTTGTGCGGACTTACAGCCTAGGAGGAAGACAGCTAACTAAATAAGCAGATGATTTTGCCCAGGTCAAAGTCTAAAGCCAAAGAAATGCATATGCAGCTGTGGAAATTAAGGTATTTGGGACTTATATGCTAGAAATTTTATTTCAGAGGCAGGCAGCCTTCCTAAAATCTGAACATTGTACCTCCTTCTAAGATTGGCTCTGTGGAAGACTTTCTATTTTTCGTAATATTCCTCCCCAATCTGAGACGTTACGTTTTTGTGTTCAAAACCAGTTGTATGATCTCCGAAGCAGAGAGACAGAGAGGCTTTGGATTCACCCACCTCGTCCACCGAACCTGGCTCCTTGGCTCTCATGGAATCTGGAGCTGCCACCAGTTCATCAAACTCTATTTACCTGCTTCTGTGAGCCAGACACCATGCTGGATCCAGGGGTGGAATCAGGAAGCTCATAACCTTGTAGAGAAGAGGGAGGCATAAGCAGATGATCACAATACAGAGTAACAGATACTATGGTAAAATCAGACACAAATGCTAAGGTAACAGCTCTTATGTAACAACTATGGGATGGCGAACTGACATTTACTTTAGGATTTGGTAGATGGCAAAGATGGCATTCCAAGTCAGTGGGGAAAGGAAGGCTAATAAAAGATGCTGGAACAGTGGATATCATTTGGAAAATGATACCAGCAGACTCCACTCATGTATCTCCAAATAAATTCTAGATGAATTAAAGAATAAAACATTTTAAAAGGCCAGAAAAACTGTAAGAAAAAACTGATGGAATCTGCCTGGTTTTTGAATAGATAAGGGCTTAAAAACATTCAAAGGATCACAAAGAAAAATATTAATATACATAAAGATGGCACAGATTGTATGGCAAGAAAGATCTCAAGAAAGACAACACACTGGAAAATATTTGTAACAAATATAAAGGATAATAAGCTTAACACTTCTGATATATGAAAAACCTATTCATATTGGTAAGAAAACAAAGACTTCAGTGGATAATTGGCTAAGGATAAAAAAGATAACTTAAAAAAGAAAAAAATATAGATAGTAACAAGCAATGTTCAATTTTGCTATAATTAGGAACTCATAGTTTTAACCATGTAAAATTAGAAAGATTAAAGAATTTTGTGGTATTTAATCCTGTCATGATTTCTTTTTGGTTCAGGTATGCTGTTGGTGGCAGCATAAATTGGCATCTTCTCCCTGGAAGGTAAATTTTCTATATAGATAAAAGCCTTTAAAGTGTCTATGCCATTTGTCCCAGTACCTCCTCCTCTATGAATTAATTCTAAGGAAACATTGGATATGTTGAAGAGGATGTCTGCACAAAGATGTTCACTGCAGTAGCAAATAATACAAAATACTTGGAAACAATATAAATGAACCACCATTAAGCAGAGCATGGTAACTTGAATGATGGGATATTATGTGGCTATTTTAGGAAACATGGTTTTGATACATTTGTTTACTCATAATCCTGCTTCAGATAAAGCTCAATGGCTGCAATATTGCCACTACACAAAGCTTGCTACATTCTTAATGTCATAGAAAATGGATTTGGTATAATGTGTACCAAAAAAGCAATATACATAATAGTGGCTGCAATATGATCTAGTCTCTAAATAATTATAGAAAAACATGCAAAAAGTTAACTTTTTCACTGATGGATTTAGTAATGATTTTTATTTATATCTTTGAATATAATGCGTTTTCAAAAATTTCCTAATCAGTTTGTTTTATTTTGATCATTGGAAAAAGGCAAAATAAAAACAACATATTCACAAGTAATTTTTATGGTAAAATAGTGTATTCATTTATTTATTCAACATATATTGATTTACACTATATATCAGGCATTGTTCCAGGTGCCTCAGGTCTGTTAGTGCAGTGTGGGGCTTGCATTTTAGCAGTGGGCAGCAGAAAATGAGCAGTGAACATGTTAGGTAAGTGAGTTATACAGTATCTTAGAGGATGACCAGAGTGTGTGGCAAAAGGAAAAGCAAATCTGAATAAGAGGAATCAAAATTAAAAAAGGCAGAGATTGGGTAACATGGGATAAGGGTGACAGGTGGGCTGAGGTATTCAATCAAATAGTTGCATTAGGACTGACTGGGAAGGTAACACATAAGCAAAGATTTGCAGATGAGGTTAACCATGTAGATATCTGGGAGAAAGGACCATTCCAAGCAGAGAGCTATCATACCAGAGCCAAAGTCTTAGACCAGTGGATTGCTTTGCAGGAATAGCAGTGGTTCTGGGAGCCTAGAGCAGAATTTGTGGTAGAGAAAGTATTAACCAGGATCAGAGAGACCGGCAGACCATAAAGGCCTTTAGCAGCCATTGTAACTGCCTCTGTTTTTACTGTGAATGAAAAGGGTCTTACTCATCATTGATTCTTCTCTTGTCCTCACAACCACCTCCAATCCATTAGGAATTCTGCTGGCCTTTACTTCAAAATGTGACCAGAACCCGACTTCTCATCATGTTCATGGCTACATCTTGGTCAAAGCCACCACACTCTTGCTCAGATTATTATGTCAGGCCCCCTATGCCCTGCTAGGCATCCCGCTTCAGCTCTCATACAACTAAAAGCCCCAGGACTGCCAGAGGAAGTGTTTAAAAGCAGAAAGCATCAGAGAGAGAGGATTAAGGATGGCGGCGTGAGAGTGAGACAGAGCCTTCCTCCTAAAACTGCATATAATACGAAAATATAATTAATATGAGCAGTCCTGAAAGAGCAACAGGAAAAAGGGCTATGCCAAACTGCATATACCTGGAGAAAAGAATAAACCTCACAGAACAGGGTAACGTACCAAAGCCGTGGCCAGGCAGGACTCAAGCCCCTTCCCCACCCCAGCTCACAGTGGAAGGAAGAGAAAGGGAGCAGGGAGGGAGTGGAGGCCTGGGACTGTTGAACACCTAACTCTGGAGATCTGCTCTGGGAGCACAAACCTACATTTCATGGTGCTTTCATGGTACTCTTGTGCTAAGACAGGCAGAATACCTGGAAAGACGACTGAGATTCCAGCCGCTTGTGGAAAGTAGGGATCCATATCCAGCTACTCTGGGCAAAAGAAAAGTGGGCAGTCTGAGAGACTTCCTAACAGCAAGAGGGTTGTTAAAGGGGCAAGGACTGCACAGAGCTTACTGCTCAGGAGAAAGGACAAGTACACAAAATTGTCCGGGTGCACTCTTCCCAGCAGGTTGGGAACTTTCTTGATCTTCAGGTGCTCCAGCAACCTGGCTGGCTACACAGCTCCAAGGAGCCCCTTCATGATATGCATCCTACTGCACCTTTCTCCGGGCCAGCCCCACTGGGCTTGCAAACTGGCAAACCCTACCCTGGCATTAGGCCAGTCAGAGGGAAGTCCCATCTACAGCAACTACAAATGCAAAGCATAGAGGCTCATACCTGTGTGCTTAGCCCACTGGTTCAGGCAGTGAAGACAGGCATAGCAGCTGGGAAGCAGGAAACAGCTCTTTCCTTCCCCCAGGCACCAGTACCACTCCCCTGCTACCCCTGACATTGCTTCAGGGGGAGCAGCTCCAGAGAGTAGAGCTTCTGGGTACTAGAGGGTGCCATATACAAATATGAAATGCCAAAGAAACCTGGTTCAAAGTAAAATTATAAATACAACACCTGAGAAAGATTAGAATGAAATCAACTTCATAAATCTTCCTGAAAGGGATTTAAAAATAAAAATCATTGACATGTTAATGGAGGTACAGAAAAATATTCAAGAACTCAGGAATGAATTCAGGTCAGAGATTCAATTGTTGAAGAACATGATGGAGGATATTAGAAGCAGGTTGGATATGGTGGAGGAGACAATAAATGAAATAAAAACTAGAGAAGAGGAATTCAAAGAAGCTGAGGCACAGAGAGAAAAAAGGATCTCTAAAAATGAAAGAATATTGAGAGAACTGTGTGACCAATCCAAGTGGAACAATTTTCACATTATGGGGATACCAGAAGAAGAAGGGAGAGAGAAAGGGATAGAAAGTGTCTTTGAGGAGGAAGTTGCTGAAAACTTCCCCAATCTGGGGAAGGAGATAGTCTCTCAGGCCATGGAGATCCACAGATCTCCCAACACAAGGGACCCAAGGAAGACAACACCAAGACACATAGTAATTAAAATGGCAAAGATCAAGGATAAGGACAGACTATTAAAAGCAGCCAGAGAGAGAAATAAGATCACAAAGGAAGGAAAGCCCATCAGGCTATCATTAGACTTCTCAGCAGAAATCTTACAGACCAGAAGGGAGTGTCATGATGTACTTAATGCAATGAAGGAGAAGGCCCTCGAACCAAGAATACTTTATTCAGCAAGATTATCATTTAAATTTGAAGGAGGGATTAAACAATTTCCAGAGAAGCAAAAGCTGAGAGAATTTACCTCCTACAAACCATCTCTACAGTGTATTTTGGAGGAATTAATAGCTGTCACCAGAGGTAATAAAACCACAGTAAAGAAAGTAGAACAGTTAATTACTGAGCAAATGCAAACTTATATCAACTATCTCCAAAGTCAATCAAGGGATATGCAAAAAGTACAGAATATGATACCTGTTATGTAAAGAATGGAGGAGGAAGAAAAAGGAGGAAAAAAAACAACCTTTAGATTATGTTAGTAATAGCATATTAAGTGAGTTAAGCTGGACTCTTAGACAGTAAGGAGGTTAACCTTGAACCTTTGGTAACCATGAATCTAAAGCCTGTAATGGCAATAAGTACATACCTATCGATATTCACCCTAAATTTAAATGGATTGAATGCCCCAATCAAAAGACATAGAGTCACTGAATGGATAAAAAACAAGACCCATCTATATGCTACCTAGAAGAGACTCATTTTAAACCCAGAGATATACACAGACTAAAAGTGAAGGGATGGAAAAAGATATTTCATTCAACTAGTAGGGAGAAAAAAGCAGGAGTTGCAGTATTTGTATCAGACAAAATAGACTTCAAAACAAAAGAAGTCACAAGAGACAAAGAAGGGCATTACATAACGATTAAGGGGTCAATCCAACAAGAAGATATAATCATTATAAATATCTACATGCCCAACACAGGAGTTAAACAAATACTACATATGTGAAAGAAATACTAACAGAATTAAAAGGGGAAATAGAATGCAATGCATTCATTTTAGGAGACTTCAACACTCCACTTACTCTGAAGGACAGATCAACCAGACAGAAAATAAGTAAGGACACAGAGGCACTGAACAGCACATTAGAACAGATGGACCTAACAGACATCTACAGAACTCTACACCCAAAAGCAGCAGAATACACATTCTACTAAAGTGCACATGGAACATTTTCAAGAATAGATCATATACTAGGCCAAAAAAAGAGCCTCAGTAAATTCAAAAAGACTGAAATTGTACCAACCAGTTTCTCAGACCACAAAGGTATGAAACTAGAAATAAATTATGCAAAGAAAATGAAAAATCCCACAAACACATAGAGGCTTCACAACATGCTCCTAAATAACCAATGGATCAATGACCAAATAAAAACAGAGATCAAGCAATATATGGATAAAAATGACAAGAATAATTCAACACCACAAAGTCTGTGGGATGCAGTGAAGGCTGTGATAAGAGAAAAGTATGTTGCAATACAGGCCTACTCATGAAAGAAGATCAATTCCATATGAACATTCTAAACTCACAATGAATGAAACTAGAAAAAGAAGAACAAATGAGGCCCATAGTCAGTAGAAGGAGGGACATAATAAAGATTAGAGCAGAAATAAATAAAATTGAGAAGAATAGAAAAATAGAAAGAATCAATGAAAGCAAGAGCTGGTTTTTGAGAAAATAAACAAAATAGATAAACCCCTACCCAGACTTATCAAGAAAAAAAGAGAGTCTACACACATAATCAGAATCAGAAATGAGAAAGGAAAAATCACTATGGACACAACAGTAATAAAAAGAATTATTAGAGAATACTATGAAAAATTATGCCAACAAACTGGATAACCTAGAAGAAATGGACAACTTTCTAGAAAAATACAACCTTCCAAGGATGATCCAGAAAGAAACAGAAAATCTGAATAGACCAATTACCAGCCAAGAAATTGAACTGGTAGTCAAAAAACTACCTAAGAACAAAACACCTGGCTGAGATGGCTTCACCACTGAATTTTATCAAACATTTACTGAAGACCTAATACTCATCCCTCTTAAAATTTTCCAGAGTAGAAGAGGGAACGCTTCCAAACTCATTCTATGAGGCCAGCATCACTCTAATAACAAAACCAGGCAAAGACACCACAAAAAAAGAAAATTACAGATCAATACCCCTTATGAACATAGATACAAAAATACTCAACAAAACATTAGCAAATCGAATTAAAAAATACATCAAAAAGATCATCCATCATGATCAAGTGGGAATTATTCCAGGGATGCAAGGATGGTACAGCATTTGAAAATCCATGAACATCATGATCATCTTCATAGATGCTGAAAAAGCATTTGACAAAATTCAACATCCATTCATAATAAAAACTCTCACCAAAATGGGTATAGAGGGCAAGTACCTCAACATAATAATGGCCATATATGACAGACCTACAGCCAACATTATGCTTAACAGTGAGAAGCTGAAAGCTTTTCCTTTAAGATTGGGAACAAGACAAGAAAGCCCACTCTCCCCACTTCTACTCATCATAGTACTAGAGGTCCTAGCCATGGCAATCAGACAACACAAAGAAACAAAAGGCATCGTGATTGGCAAGGAAGAAGTTAAACTGTCCCTGTTTGCAGATAACATGATATTGTACATGAAAATCCCTAAGGAATCCACTCCAAAACTACTAGATCTAATATCTGAATTCAGCAAAGTTGCAGGATACAAAACGAATACACAGAAATCTGTTGCATTCCTGTACAATAAAGATGAACTAGCAGACAGAGAAATCAGGAAAACAATTCCATTCACAATTGCATCAAAAAGAATAAAATACCTAGGAATAAACCTAACCAAGGAATTAAAAGACCTATACTATGAAAACTACAAGACATGCATGAGAGAAATTAAAGAACATACCAACAAATAGAAACACATCCTGTGCTCATGGATAGGAAGAATTAATATTGTCAAAATGGCCTTCCTGCCTAAAGCAATCTACAGATTCAATGCAATTCCTATGAAAATACCAACAGCATTCTTCAATGACCTAGAGCAAATCATTCTAAAATTCATATGGATTCACAAAAGACCCCGAATAGCCAAAACAATCCTTAGAAGGAAGAATAAAACAGGGGGGATTATGCTCTCCAACTTCAAGCTCTACTACAAAGCCACAGTAATCAAGACAATTTGGTACTGGCACAAGAACAGACCCATAGGCCAATGGAACAGACTAGGGAGCCCTAATATAAACCCAACCATATATGGTCAATTAATATACGATAAAGGAGCCATGGACAGACAATGAGGAAATGACAGCCTCTTCAACAACTGGTGTTGGCAAAACTGGAGAGCTGCAAGAGAATGAAACTGGATTACTGTCTAACCCCATACACAAAAGTAAACTCAAAATGCATCAAAGACTTGAATGTAAGTCATGAAACCATAAAATTCTTAGAAGACAACATAGGCAAAAATCTCCTGAACATAAGCATGAGCAACTTCTTCCTGAAGTCATCTCCTTGAACAAGGGAAACAAAAGCAAAAATGAACAAAATGGGACTACATCAAACTAAGAATTTTCTGTACAACAAAGGACACCATCAACAGAACAAAAAGGCATCCTACAGTATGGGAGAATATATTTGTAATTGATATATCTGACAAGGGGTTAACATCCAAAATATATAAAGAACTTACATGCCTCAACACCCAAAAAGCAAATAACCTGATTAAAAAATTATAATTTTTAAAATTTTTATAGAGGATATAAAAAGACAATTCTCCAACGAAGAAATTCAGATGGCCAACAGACACATGAAAAGATGCTCCACATCACTAATCATCAGGGAAATGCAAATTAAAACCATAATGAGATATCACTTCACACCAGTAAGGATGGCCAGCATTGAAAAGACTAAGAAGAACAAATGCTGGCGAGGTTGTAGAGAAAGGGGAACCTTCCTGCACTGCTGATGGGAATATAAGCTAGTTCAACCATTGTGGAAAGCAATATGGAGGTTCTTCAAAACACCAAAAGTAGAAATACCATTTGACCCAGGAATCCCACTCCTTGGAATTTACCCAAAGAATACAACTTCTTAGACTCAAAGAGACATATGCACCCCTATGTTTATTGCAGCACTACTTACAATATCCAAGATATGGAAACAAACTAAGTGTCCATCAGTAGATGAATGGATAAAGAAGATGTGGTACATATACACAATAGAATACTACTCAGCCATAAGAAAGAAACAAATCCTACCATTTGCAACAACATGGATGGAGCTGGAGGGTATTATGCTCAGTGAAATAATCCAGGTGGAGAAAGACAAGTACCAAATGATTTCCCTCATTTGTGGAGTATAACAACGAAGCAAAACTGAATGAACAAAATAGCAGCAGACTCACAGACTCCAAGAAGGGACTAGTGGTTACCAAAGGGGAGGGGTGTGGGAGGGACGGTTGGAAGGGAGGGAGATGGGGATTGAAGAGTATTGCATGGTGTGGGGGATCACGGGGAAAACAGTGTAGCACAGAGAAGGTAAACAGTGAATCTGTGGCATCTTACTACACTGAGGGACAGTGACTGCATTGGGATATGGGTAAGGACTTGATAATATGAATAAATGTAGTAACCACATTGTTTTTTCATGTGAAACCTTCATAAGAGTGTACATCAATAATACCTTAATAAAATAAAATAAAATAAAAATAGAAAGCAGAAGGCATTGGTCTTCTCAAAACCCTTTTGTGAGCCATCCCCAAGGTCAAGGTCTGCACCTGGAAAAGTTTAGCATGGAGACATCTGGGAGAAGAGGGAAGATGCCCAGTGACTGAGAAAGAGCCAGGGAGGCAGGAGGAACCCAGAAGATGTGGTGTCTCAAATGCCAGGGAACCACATGCAGCAAGGACTCATGGTCAGTCATGCTACCTGCCATTCCATCGAGTAAGAGAACAGTTACTGAACAATTGGATGTAACAATCTAGAGAGTAGATGTGAAAGGTCCTGTTGGATTGCTTTGATTTTTCCAGGGAAGTGAGAGGCAAAGCCACTGGCTGAGAGTGAGGATGGAGTAGAGGGAATTCAGCTTCAAACTTCCCTCTCAGGCATTCCAGTTGAGCATTGCAAGAAAACTCTTTGTGTCTCAATTCAGTGGAGGTAATATTTCTCAGGGATTGTCTTGGGGCTGAGTCACCATGTCCAGGTTGAAGCACATTCTACAGGAGGTGAGAAACTTGGATAGCTGGTTGGCAGCTGGAGAGTAAATAAAATTGGAAATTGGTAATCCCAGCCACTAAATTTAAATAAAGTTTTCTTATAAGGAGGTTTCTGCCATTGTTTTGTATCTTAATCTGAATTTGCTCCAACCTGAGTGGTGAGATTCATGTTTTCTTTATTAAGAAATGGGCAATAAAGGAGAGCAAAAGTCTCCTTTATCATTAATCTGACATAGAGGGCTGAATGAGATCAAACATTCAATGTAAGCAAAACCACAATTTTCTCATACTTAATAAAAATGATAAGATTATTATAGCATATTAGTTTAAACCAAATTTGTTAATCTGATTTGATAGGAAGGAGCTGTGTAAAAGATTAATATAATGGACTAGTGCCTCTAATATAATTGAAGACTCTTGGATTTTCACATCACATTAGTGACTTTCATGCTCTTTGTGCAATTTTCTCATGGAATTAGTGGATCTGCAACACATGAGCATTACATTGTATTGTCTCAGGGAATTTTGCAGTACATGGGCAGTGCCCCATCTCTACACATTGTTTCAACATAATGTCAAGTGTTTCATTTTCCTAAGGGGAAGAGAAAGTCACTTGGTAAGAGGCAATGACTGCATGTTTATCTATGACAGAGTTGAGGCCCACCTCAGGAACGTGAGCCCTCTGAGCCACCCTTGCTGTCCTCGCCCACCTGGGATGTTCAGCCACAGGGACCCTCCTGCACCCCCAACCTCAGCTCCAATAATCCAACCTGCAAGCTTTCAAGTATGATGGACAGGATTGGGACAAAAACTTTGGTCTCTAAAAAGTGCTATTTAAAAAATAGAATTTATTTATCCCAATAATAGACATGAAATTTTTTTGTGGAATATTTGTGGAAGTTACTGAAATTGTTCAGATGGCCTGCTATTCTTACCTTCAGACTAAACTTCCTCAGGTGGCCCATGAGGCATCTCGTGTGCTGGGTGTGGTTTATCACTCGCTTCCTGTCTTGTCCTCCTTCTCCTCTGCCCCCTCTGTCCCTGTCTTCCAGAGTTAACTCAGTTCCCCAGAGATCAGGCTGTTCGGTAATTGACTTCGCCATGTAGTTCGGCGCGGTCTCTTGAGCCTGGGAGCCTCCTATAAGCCTCACCTTCCTCTATATGCTGTCAGTCCTTCTCTTCTGATCTTTGTTCTCCAACATGCCCAATTCACCCCATCTTTGACATCAGTTTAATTCCCAGAGCCCCCAGATTACTGCGACCCCATTGTAACTTTCACTGCAGTTCATAATAATGATAGGCTTGTATGTCTTTCTATGTTTTTAGATCATGAGCTACTTGAAGGCAGGGACTCTGCCTTTCATCCATGGATCCTGTCTTTGGTTTCTGACACAATAAATGCTTAATGAGTAAATAAATGTGTGTGGGCAAATGACAAGGTCATAAGGACTAAACTCCATCAACTTGGAAGTTCCTTTCTTATTGAAAATAAATCAGCTTTGATCTGTGCATATTTACTTAGAACATTTTCTATTTTGTGCTTTTAAAAATGAGATTTTTTCAACTTGCCTATTTGTATGTATGTATGCATCTGTCATCTATTATCTATCATCTATCTTTCCTTCTACCTACCTACTTACCTATCTATCATCTACCTATGCATAAATTGTAGGTCAACCTGAGAGTTATCTTGGCTTTTCTGCTCTTCAGAGAGAAAGGAAAACTTCAAAAAATTATATAGAAGTGATTTTGCTGGTATGAGTCCATGTTCTCTTGTCTCTTATCTCAGAAAGGCTGTGATGGTCAACATCTGCTCCAGTGGGTGCTGCTGAGGAAGGCACTAATAGGAAGTCATTCTACATATACAGTGACACTTTCCACACCAATGTCTTGATAACTGTGTGATGAAAATGAAGTAGTTTAGCCCACATTCAGTCCAAAGTCATTCTCTTTGAGGCTGGCTGGGCTTTTAAATTCTGCCAGATGTGTCTGTAACACTGGTGTGGCTATTGTGTACTCACACACATAAGACTGATACAGTGTTTAAGACCTTCTAAACAAATGGCAATTCACTGAGTGGTACACTGTAATAAATGTAACATTTAGTGAGTGTGTCAAGATATCATGGACTGATTGTTTATTTGACTAGCAATTCTAATAGAGGCTGACTGAGGGAATTGCAGACATATAGAACATGTACCAGTAAGGCAGGGCATTCCTTGGAATAGACAGAAGATTCTAAAAGGTGGTTTGTGTTGCATTTTAGATCAATTTCCCATGAGTAGTCAAACCTAAAATTATAATGGAAATCAAGTGAAACTGTATTTGTTTCTCTATATTTTGCTTTGCATACAATTTCCTTACTATTTTCACACATTTGCAAGTGTGTGGTACATGAGAATCGTTACCTCACTCTTGTTCTGAAATTGATTCTTTTTTTCCATCTTGAGAAACTCCATGAAATTTTTGAATATGTAAAATGAAAGCAGGTATTACATAATTAAATAAAGTATCTTCTAGTTTCTCCTGAAGTGGGCAAAAAAGGGAATGAAAAGAAATCAGAAACAAGGTTTGATTTTGTGTTTTCCTCCCTCAGGCAGACCAGTCTTCTTAGTGTAAAGTTCTAGCATGAATGAATGAATGATGGAACATTTGGCTGCAATAATTTATGGTGTTTATAGGACAGTCTATTTTAGAATGCTTGGGGGTTTTACAGCCTCTGGGACTAGCACTCAGACAGACTGTAGTTTAATCGTATTACTTTGACCACTTCCTCCTGTATTCCACTGCCCACAACTGCTGCCCTGTGAGGTGCAGAGGCTCAGCTTCAGCTGTTAAGTGAGGTGCTGAGTATCCTGCTGGTGTCTGGACACATTACCCTGGGAAGAAGAGAGGAGGCTCTGTGAAATATAACCAAGTCCCTTGTTCCTTATAGTTCTTTCTGAACTACATACGGGTGAGTTGAGTAGAAGGGCATGTCCATTTTACAAAACAAAAATTATAATTTTAGAATATGCACACTGAGAAAAGCATTTGGCCCATATAAGGTGATGGTATTAATGTGTATTTTCATAAGGTTTCCAAAGTAATTTCATGTCATCTGACATATTTTTCACTGTTTACCTGTGTGGGTGTAATATTATTTCTACTTAAAGATGGGGAAGTAATTTTCAAGAAGACAGATATGATTGTTCATGATTACAAGTTCATTAGATATCAAAAATCAGAACTTAAACTTAGGGCTTTTGATTCCAGATCATCAGTTCTTTTCTCCTGAATGTGTAACATAAATATATGTATAGACACACAGCTCATTCTCCATTAGCAAAGTGGCAGTTTTAACACTGAAAGCTCTTAATGAACTGCACATCCTGTTACTCAGATCCAGTGTGTGTCTGCTTCTACCAAGAATCTGCATTGCCCAATGTCACAGATGAAGGACATGGATGGGGGGCTTGTGAGGCAAGGTTCTGAAAGACTTGCAGTTTTGGCCTTAGTGTCATGGAGCCCTCACTTTGGTGTAAGGCGGCCGCCATGCAGGGAGTCTGGCACACTGAGTTCACCATGCTAGGAGGATGCCCAGCTAGTCAAGGGGCTGCCTGCAGAAAGACAGAGCTGCCCAGTGGTGCCAGTCACGCAGTCCAAGTGTAAGAAATGGAAGTGAAGGAGCCTCTAGGAGACTCAATCCCTGCCACTGTGTGGCCCCAACCACATGAGAGAGGCTCTGAGTTATTTACAGTAGCTCAGCTGAGCCAAGAACCATGAGAAACAATAATACATTGTTTGGAATCACTAAGTTTTGGGTGGTTTGGGAGGCAGCAGTAGGTAACTAGAAGATGATATAAAACTTGCCCAATTTTCTTTTGAAAATGCCATTACATTTCTATTCTTTACATTTTCAAACAAACATCAAAACCTAAGTGATCATTTTCCTGGACTGTTTTTTTTTTTAAATTACTTTTCTCTCATAAAAGGCAAATAATTTGGACAACGTTTTGGAGCACATGGAAAACTTTTATAATTCCAAGTTGCGGTTTTGAGAATATAAGTGTTGGGAATCAATGTTCCATGGGCCTGTCATGTTTCTGCACATCTTGGGAGCAAAGATACAGACCTCGTTTGTTCTGGACTGCCTTTTCAAAGCTGCTGTGTAGCAAACAGCCATGGAAGATAGAGCAAGAATCTCCATCTGGAGCAGAAAAGGAGAAAATACCTTTCTTAGAAGCTAGCAAGTTAGTTCCTCATGGTGTCATGGAATCTGGACATAGAACAAAGATGATGCTTTACTTTGGAATGAAGATCAGGCAGGCTCAGTGCCCATTATAAAATATTTGTGTTCTCTAAGCTGGAGGTTCTTGTCTTGTAACACAGCCCACAGTGCACACAGGTGATAGCTGGCTCTTTTTATCACATTGTGGGAACTGGAGCTTGGAGAATCAGTGCAAATGCTGATTCTTCTGCTATTGTTGTGAGTAATGTGCTGTGTTTTTTTTTTGTTGCTGACCTGGAGTCTCATGTCTTATCCCAGCATCCACGAAACTAAAGCAAACTGACCCATGAGCTTACAAGTAGGGTAAATTTCATACTCTTTCCAGTTCTTGAGAATCAGTTAAACTCATTTGCTAAACCAGGTTAAATGCAAGGTCAACAAAGTTTAGGAGTTTAATATAATCTTAGACCTAATTTGTTCAAATCAAGCTTTCCTAGACCTTGTTGCATTTAACTTAATGGGAAATGAGTGAACTCTTGAATATGTGGTAATATTAATGATTAAAATGAGTCCCATCTTGGAGGATATAGGTAAGCTCTTCATTCACTAGGACTCAGACTAGACTTCTAGCAAGGTGACTAGACCCACTGGGTTTAAAGAGAGATGAAAAGGAAGATGGACAAGAAGAGGAGGAAATCAGGACTTTTAGTGAAGAACTTTACCTCTTGTTTTTAAATTCCCATGAGCTGATTTCTTTTCAAGTGCTGATCAAGTAGCTGGCTCTCCTTAGTATTTTTTTTTATTAAACATTTATTTTGAGGTAGGTGTAGACTAACATGCAGTTGTAAGCAATGACACCAGAGAGATAGTCATGTATCCTTTCACCCATTGGTAGTATGGTGCCAGCCATAGGACAATTTCACAACCAGGATGTATCAAGACACAGAACATCTCCATCACCACAAGGAGCCACTCTTACCCACTCCTAATTCCTCACCTACACCAGTTTCTTTTCTCTGTCTACATATGTTGTCATTTAAAGAACACTATGTAAGTGGGGTGATGCAGTATGTAATCTTTAGGGGTGCCTTGTTTCATTCAGCCAGGTTGTTCCTCTTTATTCCTATAGAGTACTCCAGGCTATGGATACACCACAATTGTTTTACCATTCATCCACTGGAAGACATTTAGATTGTTTCCAGTTTGGGGCTATTGTGAACATAGCTGTCATAAACATACAGGTTTTTGTATGAACAATACATCTTCATTTCTTTGGCAAAAATGACCAAAAATTACAGTTGTTGGGTCTTATGGTAGTTCTTGTTCTGTTTTTAAAGAAACAGGAAAACTGTTTCCTAGAGTAATTGAAATATTTTACATTATTAGAAGCAATATATATGTGATCTAGTTATATCCTCACCAGCATCTGGTATTGTTACTACTTTTTATTGTAGCCATTTTAATAGGTGTGCCACAGTATCTTTTTATAATTTTAATTTTCATTTCCTTGTTGACTAATGATGTTGAGTAATTTTAATGTGCTTATTTGTCATCTCCATATCTTCTTTGGTGAAATAAATCTTTCTTCATGTCTTTTTACCATGCTCTCTCTGGATTTTTTTTCTTTAACTGTTGAGTTTTCAGCTATATATATATATATATGCTTGTTGATATATTTGTTAATGTGTTGTTTATATATACTTGAAACATATTTGTTTCTGGGTATGAGGTTTACACATATTCTGCTTTTGTCTTTTATCCCTTTAAAATAATCTTTCATAGGGCAAAAGTATTAAGTTTTGATGAAGTCCAATTTATCAACTCTTTTTTCTTTTATTGATTGTGCTTTTGGTGTCAAGCCTAAGAACATTTTCCCTAGTCCTAAATCCTGAAGATATTCCCCTAAACTTTTCTTAAAACTTTTATATTTTTTATTTGTTAAATTTAGGTCTATGATCCAGTAGTAGGGTCATACAATACAAGAAAAAACAGAAAAATCAATTGTATTTCTAAGTACTAGCAATAAACGATGGAAACTGAAATTAAAAATATAAAACTGTAAGAAATACTTAAATGTAAATTGAACAAAATGTGGACAGTACTTACATATGTAAGTTCCACTTATATAGTGTTCTTTAATTGACAATATATGTAGACAGAGAAAAGAAACTGGTGGAGGTGAGGAATTAGGAGTGGGTAAGAGAGGAAGCAGGAGAGGGAATCTGTGTCTTGTGATGAGGGAGATGTTCTGTGTCTTGATATATCCTGGTTGTGAAATCGTCCTATGGTTCTGCAACACATATAATACCAGAGTGTATTTGGAGATAAGGTCCTTAAAGGAGTAATGAAGTTAAAGTGAGGGAATTAAGGTAGGGCCCTAATTTAATATTACAGTGTTGTTATGAGAGGAAGAGACAACAGAGATATGTGTGCAGAGAGAGGCTACTGTGTAAAGAGAGAAGGTGGCTGCTTGCAAGTCAAGGAGGGGAGTCTTAGGAGAAACCAATCCTGCTGGTACCTTGGTCTTAAAATTTCGAACTCCAGAAATATGAGAAAATAAATTTCTGTTGCTTAAGCCATCCAGGTTGTGGTATTTTTTGTGGCAGCCCTAGTGAACTTATATATGTTTACATCACTTTGGGGCCTTCCAGTCCATGAACATGGTATGTCTCTCCATTTATGCAGACCTTTGATTTCTTTCATCAGTATTTCCAGTTTTCTATATATAAAAACTGTCCAAATTTTGTTTGATTTACATTTGTTTTTCATTTTTTTGATCAGTATTATATTTTTAATTTCAGTTTCCATCGTTTATTGCTAGTACTTAGAAATACAATTGACTTTTTTTCCTTGTATTGTTTGACCTTGCTTAGCTCACTTAATAGTTATAGAAGTTTTTTGGGTAGATTCCTTGGGATTTCCTACACAAGCAGCCATGTTTCTGTATGTAGGGGCAGTTTTATTCCTTCCTATCTGATCTATTTATATGTTATTTCCTTTTCCTATTTTATTCCTAATATTGGTAATTTGTCTCTTCTCTATCTTTCTTTGTCAGTCTTTCTGAAGGTTTGTCAATTATATTGATTTTTTTTCAATAAGCCAGCTCTTTGTACAAAGGATTCTTTCTATTGTTTTCCTGTTTTCAACTTCTTTGCTTTTTTGCTCTTATCTTTATTATTTCTTTCTTTGTGCTTTATTTGAGCTTATTTTGCTCTACTATTCCTAGGTTATTGAGAGTTCAAATGATTGATTAGGCATTATCTCTTTTCTAAGGTAGGCAATTTGTGCCATGAATTTCCCTTTGAGAACTGCTTTAGTGTTGTCCTACAAATTTTGCTGTATGTTTATTTTAGTTCATTTTTTGTTTTTTTTATTTCCCTTAAGATTTCCTCTTTAGCTTATGGTACTGTTTAGTTTCCCGATGTTTGGAGATTTTGCTGCTATCTCTAGTTTGAATCCATTGTGGTCAAAGAACACATTCTGTATATTTTCATTCCTTTTATGTTTGTTGAAATTGTTTTATTGCCCAATATGTGTTATATACTGTTATATTTTCCATTCTATGGGCACTTGAAAATAATTTACTCTCTTTTATTATCTGGTGGAGTGCCCTATAAATGTCAATTAGGTCCTGATGGTGATGGTTTTTGGGTTCTTCTATGCCCTTGATGATTTTCTGTATATTTTTATCAGTTGTTGAGAGAGGGATGTTTGAAGTCTCTAACTATTATTGTATATTGTCTATTTCTTCTTTCAGTGGATCAGTTACTTCAGTTTTTGCTTCACATATTTTGCAGCTGTTTTGTTTGGGACATATACATTTAGGGATGCTATGTCATCTTGTTGAAATGACATTTTATCATTATGTAATATCCCTTTCTGTCCCTTGTAATTTTCCTGCTTTGTAGTGTACTTTGTCTTGTATTAATGTATCCATGTCTACTTTCCTTCGATTAGTATCTACATGACATATCTGTCTACATAGTTTTACATTCTACCTGCCTATATTGTTACATTTGAAATGAGTTTTTTATAGACAGCATATAGTTGGGTATGGTAGGCTGAATAATGGCCCCCAACATGTCCACATATTAACTACTGGATCTTGTTATAATTACCTTATATGGCAAAAGGGACTTTGCAGGTGTGATTAAGTTAAGGATCTTGAGATGGAAGTCTATACTGGATTATCCAGGTGAGCACTAAATTTAATTATAAGTATACTTACACGAGGAAGGCAAAGGAGAGTTTGACAGAAGCAGAAGGTCATGTGATGAAAGCAGAGAGAAATTTGAAGATACAGGCATACCTCAGAGATATTGTGAGTTTAGTTTCAGACCACTGCAATGAAGTGAATATCACCATAAAGCAAGTCAAAATGTTTTTTTTTGTTTCCCAGTAAATATAAGAGTTATATTTACACTATACTGTAGTCCATTAAGTATGCAATAACAGTGGCCTAAAAAAGTATTTACTTTAGTTCAAAAACACTTTATTGTTAAAAAATGTTAACTATCATCTGAGTTTTCAGTGAGTCATAATCATTGATCACACATCAGCATAACAAATATAGTAAGGATGGAAAAATATGAAATACTGTGAGAATTACCAAAATGTGGCACAGAGATATGAAACAAATGAATGCTGTTGGAAAAGTGGTACTGATAGACTTGTTCAACACAAGGTTGCCATAAAACTTCAATTTGTAAAAAACACTTTATATACAAAATGCAATAAAGTGCAGTAAAGTGAGGTATGCCAGTAATAGGATCCTCATTTTGAAAGTAGATGAAGGATTCATGACTAAAGGAATGCAGTTCTAGAAACTAGGAAAAGCAAGGACACATACTTTCACCAAGATTCTCCAGAGGGAGCTACACTCTGCTGACAACTTCACTGTAGCCCAGTAAAACCGATTCCATACCTCTGGTCTCTAGAGATAGAAAAGAATAAATTTGTGTTTTAAGCCATTAAGTGTGTGGTAACTTGTCACAGTAGCAATAGGAAATTAATATACTGGGCCAGGATTTTTAATCTGCTTTCCCATTTTAATTGGTGTATTTAGACCATTACATTTACTGTAATTTTTGATATGTTAGGGCTTATGTCTGCCATTTTGTTTTGTGTTTTCTTTTGTTTTCAATTTTTTTTTCATTTTTCTGTTCACTTTTTCCTGCCTGCCTGTGGGTTTTTGGAATGCTTATTAGATTTCCATGTTCTTTTATTATAGTGTTTTTGAGTGTGTCTGTTTCTATATTGCTTTCTTTAGTGGTTACTGTAAGTATTACATTATACATAGAGTATCATGTGTTATAAATTACATTATAATTTATCACACACTACTGATACCATCATTTTACCAGTTCTTGTAAACTGTAGAAATATTATCTTCCTTTACTCTCCCCATTTCCTAGGTAGTATTCTTAAATATTGTAATATTCTTAACCATTGTTTAGAAAACTCACAAGGAGAAGAAAGCCCTATTGTATTTATCCATATTTTTCATATTTTGTCTACTGTGTTTTGTCCCTTCATGATGTTCTAAAGCCCCTTCTTTTAACTTTTTCCTTCTAGTTAGGACTCTTCCTTTAGCCATTCTTTTAGCAGAGATCAGTGGATGACAAATGATCTTATTTTTCCTTGATTTAAAATGTTTTGATTTCCCTTGCATTTCTAAAGAATATTTCTACTGGGTTTAGAATTCTAAGTCGATAATTCTTTTAGCACTTGAAAAATATTGAACTGCCTCCTTCTGGGCTCCATGGTTTCTACTGAGAATCTGCTGCCATCTTAATTGTTTTTCTGCTAAGTCATTTTTCAATGGCTGCTTTCAATATCTTTTTTTTAGTTTTCAGAAATTTAACTATGATTTATTTTAGTGTGGATTTATTTAGGTTCATAGTATATGGAATTAACTCAGCTTCTTGAATCTGTAGGGTTTGTGGGTTTTGGGAAATTTAGAAATTTTCCTACTGTCATTTGCTCAGGGATTTTTTCAGCCACATCCTATTTTGCTTTTCCTTATGGAACTATAATGTCACAAATGATAGATCTTTTGTTATATCCATACAGATTCTTGAGGTCCTGTTATTTTTTTTTTCTGTCTGCTTTTTTCTTGGTTGCACCAATCAGATAATTTATATTTTTGTTTCTTGCAATTCACTGATTTTTCCTCTTTCCCTTCTACTGCTGTTGAGCTTCTATTCCAACTATTGTATGTTCTAGTTCTAAAATTGCCATTTAATTCTTATTTGTATCTCCTATTTATTTCTGATATTTTCTACTTTTCATTTTTTTCAAGTGTTTCCATAATTGCTTATGAAAGCATTTTAATGTGGTTGCTCTAAAATCACTGGCAGATCATTCTAATATCTCTGCCATCTTATTTTTCACACCTCTTGATGGTCTTTTTTCATTCACTTGAGATCTTCCTGGTTTTGGTTTCATGACATGTTATGAGATTCTCATTTAAATCTTCTGTTTTGGCTGGTATCCTCTAATCCTGCTCTGCTGATGGAAAATGGACACAAGGAATGCTGCTTCATTTCTTTCAGGTGGAGGCAGAGAGTCAGGTTGTCTACTTGGCCTCCAGGTAGTCTCCTTGTTCCTGCTGGGCAGGGGTCGGAGTTCCTACATCCCAGGTGGTCTCTCCACTCACACTGCTGTTGTGGGGACCGCCTTGCTTCCAGATGATGGTGGAGTTCTGACTCTCTAAGACCTCTGCAGAGGAGTCAGGAAGAGGTGACTCTTCAGTAGAAATCAGACTCCCCTGTGGTCTCCACTGAAACTTCAGGGTAAGGTGCTTTGTTACCTGCTGGCAGAGTTTAAAGTCCAGCTCTCTGTTGGCCTTATCTAATACACCCTTCCAGAACATTTGGAGTATTCATTACAATCTGATTATGGTGCAAGTCTAGGCCCCCCACTTAGTCTTTGTTGGTGTAGGTAGGGTTGGGGACTCAGTTTCTTCTATGATACTTAGCTAGAGTAGAGTAGTTGTCTAAAAATTTTCTGTCCTACCAGCCTTCAATTTTCCTAGTTATTTGTCTGTGGAGACTAGGCTTTTTTTGGGTTTTCTTGTCTGTACCCACTAGATCTCATTGGTAGCTCCTTCAACTCCAAGTGTAGGATGTGCTAAGCAAAAATAAAACCCAGGGATCTCATCATCATGTCCTTCCTGTGTTCCTAAGTTCCCTTGTCATTCTACATTCTTCTCTCTATCCTTCAGTCTTCTTTTTTTTTGTTTTATATATAATATCCAGGGTTTTAAATTATATATAACAGGAAAAATAGAAGAAATACTTATACTCTGCCATCTCAGAGGCACAAGTCCCATCACATTTTAAAAAGCCTTTTCAAGTTTAGTTAAGTTTGAGAACCTCTGGCTGTTTTTGCAGAGTAAGATTTAGTGTCAGCAGGCTTTAAAGACCTTTCCTTATTTTTGTTACTAGAGTCAACATAGCTAACAGGTTACTTCCTACAGCAGCCACTTTTGGGGGCCCACTCATATCCGTCTGTTTTGCCTTATGACTCTGGTATTCCATTGCTCACTTCCACCTGCCAGTATTTTCTTCTCTGTCTGAGTGTTTTCTCCATCGTGGTAGGCTTCTCTGCCCAGAAGGCTAGTGAACTAAAATTCACTGAAAGAGCCATTGACTAATAATGGACTGGAATGAGTATATGAATACCTTATCTTCTTCACCCATCTTGAAATAACCAAAGAATTTCATTTTCCAGAGTTTTCCTGCAGAGTAAGCTTCATTTGCCACAGTGGTGGTTGGTTGGTTGTTGTACAATTTCTCTGCCTCCCCCTCTCCTCGTTGCCTTGTTCCCCAGCCTATGGGCCTTGCACCTCCCCAGTCATCTACTTGCCCTAGGATCCTTTCATCACGGTCTGCTTTTCAGCCTTGTACGCCCCTCCTCCCCATCCCAGTAAGGCTCACGCAGTACTCAGAGCAGTTCAGATCCTGGCTTCTGTCTTTGCAGAAACCATGTGAAGTCTTTTTTTGAATACAGATCTCACAGATTCATGCTAAGGTTAAAAATGTTTGAATCCTGGCTTCTCCGCATCTTAGTTTGAAAGGGTTCAGTAAGACAATGGATTTAAAGCATGTAACACAGTGCCTGACCATAATTGCTCTATAAAATTAGACAGTATTTTTATTGGTGCTCATGCCCCTTTCTGCTTCTCCTTCTTCCTTGTTGCCCATCTTTCCCAGCCATGCTAATGGCTGAGCTCTCTCAAAATCTCATCTGCAGTCCTCTTCTCGGCTTATCGTAAATGCCTCACTAGCTCAGATCCTGTAGCTTCTACTTCGACTTCACTAAGCACTGCAGATTCTGTTTCTCCATTTTCTCACCTTTCCTGATTTCTAAACTCACTTTTTCAACTGTCTCTGTAACTTTAAACTCAGTGTGCAGAAAATAAGACTTTGCCACACCAACAAAGCAAAATGAATCTCTTAGCTATTAACCTATTCCTATTTTGGTTAAAGGCATCATCTGTAGTCTAGATGTCTAAGTTAGACAACCCAGGCTAACCTTAATTTCTACTTTCTTTGTATTTTTCATATACAGTCAGTTACCAAATTCTGTGGCTTCTATTTTCCAAGTCAGTGTTTCCAAATTGAAGATGGCAGTCTATTAGTGACATCGCCTCAGTCTGACCAGTTCACCCTGCTGATGACAAAATCTTTCTAGTTGCCAACCTTTCTGTCACCTTTCCACAGTTGCCAGTTGCTGAATCTCTTAACTGGTAATAGAAATACCTTTTTTTTTTTACTCCTTCTATAAAAATTTCAAGGGGAGAATCCTGTAACAAGAAGGAAGAAGGAAGATCCAAGAGGAGTCTACAAGCACAGATTTTTAGAAACTAGGAGAATAAGGATAAGCATCTTTTTTAAAGGATGATGTGGTGTTTTACATATGGCTTTGTCCCTGATTCCTGCACAGAGTTCTTAAAACTCTGAGAACTTGGAATATTCTGAGTAATGAGAATGACTTTTGTGTGCTAATGGGGTGAGTGATATCTGGAGTCCCCTAAATAGCTTTAGGATGGGGACTGGTTGCCAGAAAGACCAAGCCATGATGAGGGAGGGGATGGCAGGAAACCTTGACTTTATATTTAGTCCATCAGAAGTGCAAGCAGCCCCTGGCATTTTCAACTGGCACCTGAAATAGGGGTGGTCTTGTCGGACTGAGCTCTTAACCTGTGGGGTCTGTGCTGAGTCTCACGATAATTAGTGTCAGAACTTATTGAACTGATGGGCAGTTGGTGTTGGAGAATTGGTGTGGCAGAACAAGCACTGGCATCTGAAAAACCCCCAAATATTTGGTGCTAGAAGTGGTTTCAGAAAAAAGACATCAAAGATGAGTAATCAGACTTTGAAGAAGCAAATTCTGCAAACTTTAAGAAAAAGATAATCATAGCATGCAAGAGATAGCTGAAGATAATATTTTGGAGAAAAACATAAGATTACTCAAAGAAACAGAGGTAAAATTTGGATAAAAATAGCAATTTTAAAATGGTAATTCCTATAAAATAGGAAATGAAAGATGAGATAAAGAAAATATTTAAGAAAAATTTCTGCCATAGCAGAATTTGGAACAGTTAAGAAAACTGATATTCCAGAAATTTGACTAGTCTTGTGAAAGATGAGTTTGAGACAATCTCTCAGAATAGAGAGTTAAAGAGCAGCCATAAGGAAACAATAAATAAGATACATATGGGGGCAATGTAATAATAAGTCAATTTATAAATAAAAAGAGTGACCAAGAAATGAAAGAGAATGAATAGGAAAACTAGAAGGAACATGTTATTCACATTTATAAATGGAAATGAACATAAAATTTTTTTTCACAAAGGACATTTCTCTTCCCCAATGAAATAATACATGGAACCCTAACAAGGAGTCAAGTGATGAAAGTATAACTATGGTGTTTGAAAAAGACATGTGAGGTTAGAAGTCCTGCCCTGCGTCCTCCTCATCCTTTAGTTATCCCGATTAAAAGGCTCACGAGGTACCAAGCAAACACCACTACTTAGAAATATCTTGCTGAACAAAATGGAATTTAAAGCTATAGAAATCATTCAAATAGGGAAAACCATAAGCATGATTAAAAAGAGGTTTGAAAAAAAAATAAGCTCAAGCTAGCCATTGTGCTGTATACAAATTATATACCAGAAATCAGCAACGTTTTGTCAGTTCAGTTGGGGGTGATATGACCTCCAAATTCTATACCAACCAGACTGTGTTTATGTGCAAAAGGAACAGAATGATATTATCACATGTAGAAGGAATTGAGGAGGAAGTTTGTAAAAAATGTTTTATTTCTGAAAAAAAATTAAAGATAGAATAAAGTCAACTAAAACATTAAACATATGAAATTCGAAACTCATGAACTGGAAAGTCATAGTGTAAAAGAATTTGGAGTAAGTATAAATATCATTTAAACAAATAAATAAGTACCAATTATTGTTATCTGGGCTATAGAAAGACTCTAATGTTAAAAAGCTTGAAAGAATAAAGATGCAATAATAGAATTATAATAAGTCAGGATAAAAATCTTAGGAAAAAAATGTGTAAAGGGATCTGGGAAGGTGGAAGATCCATTGATGATATTAACAATATGCATTTTATTTTTGTAGACAATGCTCTTAGAAATACATGTGGTTTTCTTTATTTTAAAGTGTTGAATGACTAAAAATAGGATGTATAAATCCAAAACTAGAAGAGAAAGAAATTAAATAAGATAATGACCAAATAGAAAAAAGGTGAAAACACAGAAAGTATTAAGAAAGCATTAAAAAAGTAAAAACACAAAATGTGATGCAATAAGCACACCTATCTGTCATGGTTTTAATACAAACAGGAAAACTCACTTTTTTTTTCTGTTTTGGGTATGGGCTGAGCATAGTGACAGTTGAAAAGTGCTGAGATAATGTCTAAAGCTGAATCAAGGGAGAGCAAAATGCTATTAGTTAGAAATCCCAAGAAAAACACAATGAATACAGTTAAAATACTTTAGAGTAGTTTGCTCTGGACTGAAAAATGGGGAACTGTGTCAGAGAGGTGGTCAGGGATTGTTGGATTCATCTTGTTATCATCATGTTATCACCATCTATCTTTTTTATAGAATATGTATATAGTAGGTAAAAAAATGATATTTTTAGTAACAAAATATAGACCAAATATAAAAAATGATATTTACAAGCTTTAAGCTGATAACAAAAACAGGCTGCAAGCACAGCTCACTGAAATGTCATATTTGCTCTCCTTTTCCTTCCTATTGAAATATAAATAAAATCAGAGAAAAGAGAAGGGATGCAGTGATAAAGGCCCTGGAAGTTCGGGGCCTGGAAGTTCGGGGCCCTAATTTGTGAGTCTTTGAAATGAATTTCCATTAACTTAACTATTATCATGACTAATAACTAACTTTCTATGGCGTCATGGAAGCATGGAGAGAAAGACGTAAGGCAACAGCAGAGCCACGTGCAACAGTCACTGCAGTGTGAGAGTCAGGGTTCTAGAGGCTGAGCCATGCTTTTCCTCATATACCTCAGTATTTTTCTGCCAGGTAAATATCCAGCATTATATACAAGGAAAGATGTCAAGGGCAGTGGGCATAGAAGGCACACTATACACTATAAGGATTATTGGAGAGTCATGCTTCAGGGCAAAAGAAAAGCTCTGAATGTTCCCTAAGTAGAAATATATTCACCTCAAAAGTTGCAGTGAATTTTCAACCTCAGTCTATTGAAATCAGGTAAGATTACCACAGGAAACTTTTACTACTAACATGTGGCTCACCTTTTTCTTTTAAATTGAGATATGATTAATATATAACAGCATATTAGTTTCAGGTGTACAGCACAATGATTCGATATTTGTATATATTGTGAAATGATCACCACAGTCTGCTTACCAACTGTCCCCATTCATTGTTACAATTTTCTTTCTTCTGATGAGGGCTTTTAATATCTACTCTCTTAGCAACTCCCAATATGCAGTATATTATGAACTATATAGTCACTGTGCTGTACATCACATCCCCATGACTTACTTATTTCACAAATGGAAGTTTATATGTTTGGTTTCCTTCACTCATTTCTTACTGAAATGCACATTTTAATTAAAAAAAAACTTTAAATCAAGGTTAAAAATTCAATTTTATGTTGCTTATAAGATGTATTCCTAAAAAAAGTGATTAAGGTTTGAAGTTAAAGATGATAAAAGATATATCAGAGACATTAATTATGAGACAAAATATGGTAATACATTTATTTATATACTCTAACATGAAGTGTTAACTATTATGAACCTTTGTGTGTAAAATAACAGCACTGAAATATATGAAGAAAAAGTTATTAATAACTGAAAGAGAAATGGAGAAAATATAACAGTAGAGGGGGATTTTTATACATCTATTTTTCCTTATTTTCTCACAAAAATGTACAAAAGATGTTTAAAATGCAAATAAAGGAAAACAAAAATAGTAAGTAAAAAATTAATTTTTAAAAGATAATTGTATAGCTAATTATCTCTGATAACAATGTAATAAAATTTGTAATTAAAAATGAAGCTAAACACTTTTCTTTAGTTTCTTAAAAACTTCAGAGTAAATTCAAACTGAGTATATAATACCTTAAAATAATGATGATGTCATTATTACCTATCAGTTCTCACATGACAGTCAAAATTGTATTTAGATGAAAGTTCAGTTTTTAATGCCTTTATGTAAATATAAAGATGTAAATGTATAAATAAATAAATGATAAGAATGTTACAAATAAATTGGAAAAAGAATTTAATGGATAAAACAGTTGAAAAATGAACTCAGAAATGGGATCTTGGTAATAAATACATGACAAGAGCTACAGGAAATTAAAGAAACATAGGAGAATAATTGTTCAATTTTATACTAATATATTTTAAATACTACACAAAGTAGATGTTTCTCTAGGGTGCAAATTATAAAATATATTCAATAAGTGTAGAAATATTGAATAGATCAGTAAGTGTGGGAAATAATGGAAAAAGCTAGCTCTAGGCTCAAATGGTTCCCTTTAAAACATCAAGAGGTAATTATTTCCCAATTTACATAAACTTGTGTAGGATAAAAAAGAAGCAAATTTTATGAATTCTTTTTATCAAGGTCTTATAACCTTGATATCAAATCACTCCAAAAATTGAACAAAAAAGAGAAAACCATAGATCCACATCACATTTGACTATAAATACAAAATTCCTAAATAAATAAATCAGTTTCTAGAATGAATTCAGCAGTATTTAAAAATTTTCTCCACTCTGACCAATTAAGGTTTATTCCAGGACTGTAAAAGTGTTTTCAAATGTACTGGTATCATTCATTTTATCTAGGGAAAAAGAAGAAACATTGTGTTGTAGGAGACAATGAATCATTATGCAAAATTCAACATCTGTTCTTGATTATAACAACCTGTAGCAAAATGGACACAGAGTATCTCAAACCAAAAAACCAGCCTCATGTTCTGTTGTGAAGTGTTGAATGTATTTCTTTAAATGCAGGAGAAGGATATCCACTATTACCATTCTTATTTATTTTTCATAAAGAGTCAACAAATGCAATTAGATAAGAAATAAAAACGTGACATGTAAACCTTGAGAAAGAGAATTACTGTTCATAGATGATCTGATATGAACGTAGAAAACAAAGGGGTCAACAGAAGAGGTATCAGGAATAGTAAGACAGTTTGTTTTGTAGGAAAACAAATATAAAATGGGGTAACTTTCTCCTAGAATTACAATTAGCATTTAAAATGGTTTAAAAGGCCTATATCTAGTAATAGCTTGGAAAGAAAAGTATTTGACTGACATAAACTAAAACTCTGCTGAGTGACATGATAAAAATGGCTTGTATAAGTAAAAAGATTGCAGTATTCTGGAATGGGAAGACTCAGTAATGATGAAATATTAACTTTTTCCAAAGTTAAAAAAGATCTAATAAAATTTCAATAAAATCACAATCAGAATTGGGAACCTAATTTATTTTAAGTGATCCATTAATAAGAGCAACCTCTGGAATGCAAGGGGAATTTTGAAAATAGAAATGGGGAAAGATGTGCTTAACAGACACTAAAGTATACTGGTAAGACACTGGTACAATAGATGATCGGAAGAAAATAATAGAAGAAAATATAGATAAATATGTAATTTTGCATGAGTGGGAAATCCTACCTTGGCATTGCACTGGAGGCAGAAGGTGTGAAGGGAAATCTAACATATTTCACTGTAGCATAAATAAACATAATAAATCCCCACCCCCAGTTTCTATAACATAAAAACAACTAACAAAGAAAAATAAATATTAAAAATAGAAGGAAAATAAGAAAACTGAGAAAGATTCTTATAATTAAATTTTTAAAGTTAACCATGCTTAATATATAAAAGGGCTTTCTGTATCAATAAGAACATCCCATAAACAAATGAGATAAGGTCATAAACAATTAATCAGAAAAAAACATGGGAAAAACTTCAAACAGCAGAAATGAAAAAAGAATGGTCCAATCTTTTAGAGGGATAACTGTGTGTATGTGTACATATGGTAAGTACTCTGAAAATGTATTTTCCTTTTGATCCAGCAATTTCATCTCTAAGATTTTTTTCCTAAGGAAAAAAACTTAAACAATCTAGTTCCTTTATAAATACTAATGATATTTATCTCCCTTTCCTTTTTTTTGAAAACATTGCAAGTAAATTATTTTTAGTCATAGTATCAGTATGATTCTGAATGACATTTTCTCCTTTATCATTGTTTCAGGACTGTGAATTCTAATCCATGCAGCTCAAAAGCCATGATTTATAGTTTTCAAGCATTTTCAGTGATACTCATATGAACGAGGAAAATAAATTTAAACACAATATTTAAAAAACACAAGGAAGAATCTAAAACTTTTCTGAAAAACAAAGTCTGTTAGGAATACACACCAGGACATGATCTGGGTTTTAATTCGAATTAAAGAACTAAACTAAACTCAAGACAAACTATTAGTTGCCGTTTAATTTGGCACTAGGACTGGAGTACTAATAAGTACTTGGAGTAGGAAGGGAACTGCTAAGACCATTTTTTCTCTGCTGCATGTTCTGTCTAGGGGGAACATTCCAGGGAAGGATCTCCGCAGAAGGGAAGGCAAAAAACAAGTGGCGCTGGTGACTAGAAGCACTAGGACTGGCAACATTTTGAGAGACCCTTTGCGGTCTGCTTCATCGCGAGAGAATTGCAGAGGTCTACAGTGTGGCTGGTTGAAAGTGGAAATAGTGGAATATGCAGGGCGCTATGTCTCTGACAGTGTAATAGTAATTTATTGCAAGTAAACTGCCACTACCAGGATTCAAAAAAGGGATAATAAATGACACTGTCGTTTTTTTTATAAAAAATTAGAAAACAAATGACCACTTCCTAGTTGCACTGAAATGCTAATGAATTACTGTGGGATCATTTTCAGTTAGACAAGTTTGCCCCCCTGAAAGCTAGTTTTGCCAGTACAGTTCAGAACCAAGACCATATTGCTGATATGTAGATCTGTCCAATGTGTATTAAGTGGCAATGAAAGGTTCTTAACTGAAAAGGTTTCCTTTACTAGCTCCTCAGCCATCACAGGCCAGGGTGAGCAGACAGCCTCTGGGAACATCATTTCCTGCTCGTTGTTTTAAAGAACGTATTCCATATTGGAAAATAATTGAAAGGATGATCTATAAGAGGGGTGGTGGGAGGGACATAAATAATAAAAATAAAATTGCAAGATAAGGGGAAATTAGTCTTTGGAAAATATTACGATATTTAAAGAGGGACATTCTTTTTCTTTCAGCCACTAAGAACTAACCCCTCTTTGTGGTCAGTTTGGGAGAGAGGCACCCATGAGGAGGTTTTCATGGGTTTGAAACTGTGCCATTTAACTTGCCTCATCCCCCCACAACCTCTAAATCCTTGCCATTTGCTGCCATTCTCCTGTCTAGGGTCATACTATGCATATATGTACTTTAAAATGAAAATAATCCCAAGCATTAAGAATTAGTCTCCCTTTTCTTCTGTACCCCGTCATTGTCTCTTTCCTTCCCACTGCCACCCCTAGCCCACCCAACCTACCGCCCGCCCCACTGATGCAAACAAAGGGACCAGTCCCAGCTCTTCCTGGAGCAGCTGATACCAAGGAAGCAGGGGAGTTGGTGGAGTCCCTGCAGCAGGCACAGCTGTCACTCAAGAAGCGTTGCCCTGCCCCGGCCAATCCACTGCACAATTGCACTGGGAAAGGCACTTGCTTAGAAAGGTGTAGAGGCAGAAGGCTGCTTGACTGAGGGAGATCTGGGCCAGCCTGGGAAGAGGGTGCACGCCTGCCAGTTAATTTCCTTTCGAGAGTTTCCATTTCTCACAGGAGAGCTGCTGTGGTAAATGTGTGCATGCACGCGCACACAGACATACACACACGTCCCTTGAGCTATCTCACTCGGTCCCCTCTGTCATCTGTTTTGGAATATTCCTTCCCGTTCCCTCCAGTTCATATATAAGAATCGTAGCTTTTGTGCAAACCTATCTGCTAATGCCAATGCCTCACTATTTCACCACTGAAGAAATTTGAAATAAGCAGCCTTGTTCCTACCCACTCTTGCTCAGCAAAACCAATTACCAATTGAGCACAAAAGTCTCAGTGAAAAACAAACACATAAACAAAAAAACCTCAAACTGTGGAGTAGTCACATTTTGGGGGAGGCAACAAAGGCTTTGATTTGCAAAGACCCAAAGCTGGAGAGACTTTTAAAATTAGCAAAGGCACACTGCTCCTTGGGCACAGAGGATGCCAGGAGCCCCTGGGACACCAGGCCACTTCCCTCATTTCTGTGGCAAAGGAAAAAGCCGCTTTAATTGCCGAAGTTTATTTTTTCATAGCAGACTTTAGAGGAAGACCCTTGGCAATCTGCACTTTGAAGATTTATACATGGCAGTTACCAACTCCACTTTTATATATTTGAAATAAAAATAGCTCTGCAGTCATGTGCTTCTTCTTTACTCTTGTTTTAAAACTCATCTCTCTCCTACCTTTGAAGTGCAGAGGACTCTTAGTCACCAGCCTTTTTGGATGGCAAAATGTTAATTATAAGAATTTATTTTCTGTGCTAACAAATAATTTTCCTTGGAGATTTTTAAAAAATCATTTAGACGAAACTTTTTTAAAAGATATAAATTAAATCAGATTTCAGAGAAACTTCCCTGAGGAACAACACCTTCATATATAAGATTCTGTGTCTCTGAAATAGTCAAAGAGCTTATACTTCCTACAGAGAGAAGAAAATACTGCCAAGACATTAAGTCAACAAGTATTTTCTTTTAAGGAGATTTTTATCCTAATGATTGAAAAGGCTTTTAATAATAATAGTAATAAGGGGAAAAATGTAAATAATGAAACACACCAAAATATCCCACACATTTCCAGGAAGGTCTTCTTTTTTGCCCAAACTTTGCACAATTGCATATGAAAGATTATGAGGCGTTTCTCAAGAGCTCTCTGATCAGCAGATTTGATATGCGGATTTAGATCAATTTTTTCTTATGGCAAATCTATATGTTATTCTCCCTCTTCATTCGGCTCTATTTGCTGAGTGGCTGTTACTCAGGGGCAAAGGTCGCTCTCTGGCGGTTGAAGCAGCCGAGTAATCTTTTACTCCTCAAGAGAGGAGTGTGAGATATTAAATCACACTTGACATACCTGAGGAACAGCAACTTCATCCATATTTTATCTGCTGTAAATTTAATACCACAGCACTTTTTAGGGTGATGTATTTATTAACTGGCTGGGGATGAGTAGTAGAGAAATTCAGTTTGTTCAGGAAAATAAAATGAAGACAGTCTGACAAGTTTATGAAGTAAGCACAATAGCTATTTATTACTTTTTAAACACACAGTTTGCTGAAATGTCTTTAGCAGTGTTTGTTCAATAAATGCATAATGCTTTCTAAATCATCTCATCTTACTTTTCCCTTTGAATTTTAATAAAGTCCTTTCCCCTTTGAGCCGTCTGCTGCCCCCCACTTACTGCGGCTCTGTTTCCGTTGAGCTGCTTTCTGGGGCTCTTTGGGGAAAGAAGCACATCTTTGTTCTGCTTGAACCACCCCGCAGGATTGTGGGAGATGGAGTCATTCAGACCCACAGGAGCCGGTCTACTGCCCTGAAAGTCAGTTGACAAACTATTTCAGAGAGACGTTTACCAAGAGCCCCACTTCTCTCTCTCTCTCTCTCTCACTCTTTTTTTTGACCTTGAATTTTCATTCTTCTTTTCCTTCCTTTCTTTTTTCTTTCTTTCTTTCTCTCTCTCTTCCTTCTTTCCTCCCTCCCTCCCTCCCTTTCTTCTTAACATTCTCTCTGTTTCACACTTGTGCTCCCAAATACTCCCAAATTTACCCTCAGATAATGACAGGCTTTGCTCCTGTGACCCACAGGCTGGCCTCAACTTGTCTTTCTCTGTCAGGTGTTGTGAGGTGCCAGCTATTTCCTGAAAAGGAGAACGAGGTCTGCTCTGTTTATCTGTATAGTCATTAAGTCTGGTAAAACTTTCTTTTCCTTTCCTTTCTTGAAAGATACAATCTTGAGCATCTGGGCTGAGTTGAAACTTTCGTATGTTCTAGCAGATTGGGGACAGCCTTCTTGTGTTTATAATGCTCACCTTCCTGTTGTCATAGCGGATCATTCTCATTGGTGTTCCTTGGCATTCAGTCAGTTTGATTGCTGGCTTGCAGCTGCTATCTCTAAAGAAAACCGGAAGGCTCTCTGCTTTACCTGTGCAGTTCAGTCCATGTCCCCTAATTCCACAAAATGGGAGAGAGCAGTGGTTCTCAAAGTATGTTTCTAAGTGGAAGCAGTGTCCTCTGGGAACTTGTGTACCTGCAAATTCTCTGGCCCCATTCACTGAGTCAGAACTGTGGGAGAGGGTGTGAGAGGGTCCATGTTTAACAAGCCCTCTAGGTGTTCCTAATGACTGTTCAAGTTTGAGAATCACTGGACTATACATAGTCTTGATGGACTGCAAACCAATGATTTATTTGCAATGTGAATTCCTTGCCCCCACTCCTCTGTACCACCCCACACCCTAAAGCAGGCTTCTGGGAGGCTCTGCCACATTGTGATTCTTCAGAGTGGGCTCAGGTTTGAATGCCTGTGGAATTCTGCCATCACAAGCCCATCTGAAGCCAGATGCTGTTTTGGATTACCCAGTTTATGGAGAATCATCTCTTGGAATGGCTTTCTGTGAGATGACTTCAGAAAGGGGACAAGCAAGGGGACTAACATTTTCTGTGGGAAAGAAAACTGATGTCAATACATCTCTTTAAAAGGCAATTCTTACAACTCTTTAATGCTGTGGTGATATACTTATTTGCATCCCTTTGGTCTTTATGAATCTTTTACTCCTATAAATAGGATCTGAATATTTTCAGGAAACATTTCAGCCCATTGTGCACTTTTTCTCTTTCTAGATATAACTTAAATAAACAGAATGTATAAATAGAGAATGATCCAAACCTATTTTTTCATCATCCTTTTAAAATATAGTACCTTCTTAAGCACATCATTTCAAAATATTTTAATTCCTTCCTTGATGTTTTTCCTCTCTGCCACATTGGAAGATGCAAATCTCCAGGTCATACTGTTGGCACAAGATGGAAATTATCAAACCAAATTGTTGGAATGTGAGGTTTGCATCCTCTGAGAAAGTAGATGGCATACTAGTTGATGTGTCAAGAAAATAAGGTTACTACAGTACTGGAAATTCACAAAAGAATTCGAATTCACCTCCAAAATTTTGGGGTGCACTTAAATTTCACAATTTAAAACTTAAATGGGAACATAATCTGATACGTGACCTGACTTGTTTCTTTCAACTATAAAATGTTTTCCTCTTAAAAAGGTCGAATCCAATGAAAGGAAACATATTGATATGACTGGAGAGAAATAGAAAGAATTTCCAGAGTTTCTGAAATCTGTTAGTCCATTTTACTCCAGGCTAACAACAAAGCATTCAGTTAAACAAACAAACAAACAAACAAAAACACTCTGAAAGCTTTTAACTGTATACATATTATAACATCTTTACAATACTGAACATCAGCAGATGTAGGCAGAAGAAAATGTACCTATTCCTATTAGGTTAGCCTAATATATAAAGCAGTTTTGTCTTTCAAACAACTAACTGTGACCAAATTGAGGCTTATGAAGACAATTTTGTTGTCATGATCTGCATTAAAAAATTAAATGATTAGACAAACTAGACTGGCCTAAAATAGAATATAATAGAACACACAGAATACATTACAGTAAATAGTGAGGCTAAGTATTATTTTCAGGAAACTTGTTTTACCATAAGAGTGTATATGAGTCTTGATGAAAACACTTATAGTAAAGTGTTGAATATTTATAGTTAGTGGCTTTATTGTTTGTGTGATTTTTATGCAACCTCTTACCCTAAGTGACAATAAAACAGTAACAAAGACCTTCCCCTCCCAAAAAATAAATTCAAGCTAGAGGTTGTTGGAAAGAGAGGGGTGCAGCTAGGCAGAGTTTAAGCTTGAAGCTTAGAATAGTCTTTGGATACCTTGATTCATTCATTTATTCATTTATACAGTAGTGAACCTTGAGTAAATCAATAAGTGTCTCAGTGCCTCATTTACCTTATCTGTAAAATGCCATTGACAATAAAATCTATTAAATTATTGTAAGGATTAAACAAGTCAATTCAACTGAAGTACTTAGAGTAGTTTAAGTACTAAGTAAAACGTTAGTTATTAACATGAACATTATCTATATTTAATGTATGCCTACCATGTTTAAGACACAGTGGTAGGTTCACGGGGAGCCCAAAATGGTTGTCCATTTACTTCTATGACCCCTCATAGATCTTTGGGCATAAGTCAAAATGAAGGGGATGTCATCTGGTGTTTGCTAAGAGTATCTATTGATCATCTATGTATCTATGTATCTATCTAATTTATTTATACTCTCTGAGAAGGAGAAAGCAGAAGACGAGTCAAGACTCTGGACTGGAGGCTCTAGTGTGGGGGAAGGACTAAGAGCATACTGCCAGTGGCCTGCACTGGAGCTTTTCACTTGCAGAATGACCCCCATCTGTGCTATGAAGGTCCCGTACTATGATTTTTAAGGCCCCTTCTGCTATGGAATGCATAGTGTCCCCAAAATTCACATGTTGAAACCTTAACTCCAATGTGACTGTGTGGAGAGAGGGCCTTTACAAGGTAGTTAAGGTTAAACGTGGTCATGGGAGGGCCCTAATCCTAGAGGACTGGGGTCCTTATAAAGGGAAAGACACTTCAAACATTCCTCTCTCTCTCTTCAAAGAGAAAAAAGGCCATGTGAGGACAGTGAGAGGCTCCCATCCGAAAGTCAAGGCGAGGCCTCATGGGATCCTGGATTGGTTGCAACTTTGATCTTGGACTTCTTGACTCTGAAACTATGGGAAAATAGATTTCTATTGTCCAAGTCCCCCAGCCTATGGTTTTTGTATGGCAGCCTGAGCTAAGACAACTGCTGGCTCTGAAGTTTTGAAGGTGGCTACAAAGTGTGGAGACTGGACCTGTGCCACCCTCTGTCTTATCCTGACTGTCCTAGTGCTACAGTGTGGGGACCTTCCCTCTGGGGTGGGAATTGGTCCAGGAGAGACTGTTGTCCAAGTAGGGCCGCACACCACTCTGAATCACTCTCTCATTGTGCTCCGCACCAAACACCCTCCTCTCACTAACTGTGAAGACCAAAGCTTTAGGGAAATAAAAATGCACTTTTTCATAAAAGACCTGGCTGAGGAGAATTTCAGTGTACCACACGTACTTACGTTCTCAGGAGAAGACAATGCCTGTTCTGTAGTGTATCCCCTAAAATCATGTCTGCCTGGAATTTGTGAATGTAACTTATTTGGAAATAGGGTCTTGGCAGATGCAATCAAGTTAAGAGGAGATCATACTAGATTACCATGAACCCTAAATCTAATTTATAAGGAGAGAGAGATGTGGTCACGGATGTGTAGGAGAGAACATCATGTAAACACGTAGGGATGTTTTACAAGCTGAAGAGCTCCAAGCACTGCTGAAGAACACCAGATAAAGATGAACACCAAGCCCAGTGGGGGCCAGGAAGGATCCTTCAGAGGGAGCATGGCCTTGCCGACACCTTCATTTTGGACTTCTAGATTCCAGGCTCAGGACAGAATAAGTTTCTGTTGTTTTAAGCTACCCTGTTGGTGATAGTTTGGTACGGCAGTTCTAGGAAACAAACAGTGCTTAAGTATAGGCACTGTATTATAAAAACATATGTGCAAATAGGTTATATTTTGAAACACTAGGTAAAACTTGATATAAATCAATGCTCTCCAATTGTAGAAATTCCCAAACGACACCACACAACCAATGGCTGTAGTTTAGAAAGGCACTATTGAAATGACCAAAAGGCATTGCTATCCCTTTCATATGTATCTACTGGTTGCTGTGTTATGTGTTAGTAATATATAATTTTACATTACAGGACACATTAGGCCTAGATAAATCTGGAAGATTTCCTAAATTCCTTTTCCTGAGGCACGGAATAGCCAGATTCTGTCAAGAGTGTTAAACTGGGGGTGGTGGTGGGGGTCAAGCCTGCATTTGTCAGAGGGTCACCCATGGCAACAGCTGGAGGAGAGAGAGATGTGGAGAAAAAAAGCGCAAAGGAGAGCCCCCCAGTCTTTGCTTCATATCTCAGATGTTCCGGTGCAATTTTTTTTTTTTTTTTTTTTTTTCACATGGAGTACAAATTCTTACATAGTGAATAAGTTACATGGTGAACAGTACAAGGGCAGTCATCACAGAAACTTTCAGTTTTGCTCATGCATTATGAACTATAAACAGTCAGTTCAAATATGAATATTCATTTGATTTTTATACTTGATTTATATGTGGATACCACATTTCTCTCTTTATTATTATTATTATTATTATTATTTTTTTGAGAGGGTATCTCTCATATTTATTGATCAAATGGTTGTTAACAACAATAAAATTCAGTATAGGGGGGTCAACGCTCAATGTACAATCATTAATCCATCTCAAGCCTAATTCTCGTCAGTCTCCAATCTTCTGAAGCATAACGAACAAGTTCTTACATGGTGAATGAATTCTTACATAGTGAATAAATTCTTACATGGTGAACAGTACAAGGGCATTCATCACAGAAACTTTCGGTTTTGATCATGCAATATGACCTATAAACAATCAGGTCAAATACGAATATTCGTTTGATTTTTGTACTTGATTTATATGTTGATCCCACATTTCTCCTATTGTTATAATTATTTTTATTTTTATTTTTATTTTTATTTTTATTTTTTTGAGAGGGCATCTCTCATATTTATTGATCAAATGGTTGTTAACAACAATAAAATTCAGTATAGGGGGGTCAATGCCCAATGTACAATCATTAATCCATCTCAAGCCTAATTCTCGTCAGTCTCCAATCTTCTGAAGCATAACGAACAAGTTCTTACATGGTGAACGAATTCTTACAGAGTGAATAAATTCTTACATGGTGAACAGTACAAGGGCATTCATCACAGAAACTTTCGGTTTTGATCATGCAATATGACCTATAAACCATCAGGTCAAATATGAATATTCATTTGATTTTTGTACTTGATTTATATGTTGATCCCACATTTCTCCTATTATTATTATTATTTTTATTTTTAATAAAATGCTGAAGTGGTAGGTAGATGCAAGATAAAGGTAGAAAACATAGTTTAGTGCTGTAAGAAGGCAAATGTAGATGATCAGATGATCAGGTGTGTGCCTATGGACTAAGTATTAATCCAGGCTAGACAAGGGCAGCAAGACATCCACGGATGCAGAAGATTTCTCTCAAAGCAGGGGGGGTGAGGTTCTGAGCCTCACCTCTGTTGATCCCCAAATTCTCACCTGATGGCCCCCCTGCGACTGTGCCTGTCTTAGGTTGTTCCTCCCTTGAGGAATCTTACCCGTCTCTGGCTAACCAGTCATCTTCCGGGGCCATACAGGGAAATGTAAAGTTGGTAAGTGAGAGAGAAGCCATATTGTTTGCAAAGGTTAGCTTTTTACTTCTTTGCAGATTTATGCCCTGTGGCTTCTATGCCCAGCACTTGTCTCGAGGTATCTTTACCACCTGGAGGAATTATGATACTCGGTAAATTCGATATGAGGCACGAATTCTATTTAAGCGTTGTAATTAGGAAGGAAGAAGAAAAGCTATCGATGTAGCATATGAAGGAAACATGGGAGGATTGATTATTTCTTTGACATATCTTCTTGTATAGTACCTTAAGTATGTATAGGTTTTAAACTACTAACTAATTTGCACACACATATTAACATAATAGGAATACGGTGACATAAACAAAGCAAATCTATAATTACCAGCCATCTCCAGTGAAGCCAAGAAAACCATTTAGGCACCCTAGGCATTTGTGAAAATTTATCTATGATATGATGGATATTGTCCAACTGTACTTGAACCATCAGACAAATTAAAGCAGCCCATTTCTGGGATCTGTTCACATCCCATATGTTCTTTTAACCATAGATAGTCTATAGTCATGAGATTTTGGAGTGCTACAACTTGCACCCCTCCCAACTCCTGGTTGAGTTCCAACAGTACAGATCCGGTCAAATTCGTTGTCTCACTCTATGCACATGCCAGCCTAGACATCTCCCTCCTCATTCCTATGGCAAGTCCAGGAGACGGTGGGCTGGATGCAGCCACAACTGCAGCATCGTCCGGATCCCTGTGGAGGCTTTTTGATGATCATCCCCTGGCACAAGTCCTCCAGTGAGTGCTGATGCCAGAAGCTCCTCCTCATATCGTATCTTAGTTCATTTTCTGGGTATCCAAGCTAGGCCTTGATCTTCTGCGTAGAAACAAACTGACCCTTTGCCCACACTTTGACATGCCCTCTATACCACTGTGCAGAACTCATTGGAGGTCAGCACACAGTAACTGCTTTTTTTTTTTTTTTTTTTTTTAATTAAGAGAAAGGAATATTATCAGAAAAGAGTACCTCCATAGCTGATCATCTGACACCCTTTAAGTGATCAACATTAAGGATATTTAAAGCATGCGTTGATCTTTGATTTACCAATAGTTTTATCCTGTTAAGGAGTAATCCCCCTTTTCTTTCTTTCTTTCTTTTTTTTTTTTTTTTAATTTTTAATCTACACTTACATGAAGAATACTATGTTTACTATGCTCTCCCCTATATCAGGTCCCCCCTAACAACCACATTACGGTTACTGTCCATCAGCTTAGCAAAATGTTGTAGAGTCACTACTTGTCCTCTCTGTGTTGTGCGGCCCACCCTCCCCTTTCTCTCTCCCCCCATGCATGCTAATCTTAATACCCCCCTTCTTCTTCCCCCCACTTATCCCTCACTGCCCACCCATCCTCCCCAGTTCCTTTCCCTTTGGTACCTGTTAGTCCATTTTTGGGTTCTGTAATTCTGCTGCTGTTTTGTTCCTTCAGTTTTTCCTTTGTTCTTATACTCCTCAGATGAGTGAAATCATTTGGTATTTCTCTTTCTCCGCTTGGCTTATTTCACTGAGCATAATACTCTCCAGCTCCATCCATGTTGCTGCAAATGGTTGGATTTTTCCACTTCTTATGGCTGAGTAGTATTCCATTGTGTATATGTACCACATCTTCTTTATCCATTCATCTACCGATGAACATTTAGGTTGCTTCCAATTCTTGGCTATTGTAAATAGTGCTGCGATAAACATAGGAGTGCATCTGTCTTTCTCAAACTTGATTGCTGCGTTCTTGGGGTAAATTCCTAGGAGTGGAATTCGTGGGTCAAATGGTAGGTCTGTTTTGAGCATTTTGATGCACCTACATACTGCTTTCAACAATGGTTGAACTAATTTACATTCCCACCAGCAGTGTAGGAGGGTTCCCCTTTCTCCACAGCCTCGCCAACATTTGTTGTTGTTTGTCTTTTGGATGGCAGCTATCCTTACTGGTGTGAGGTGATACCTCATTGTAGTTTTAATTTGCATTTCTCTGATAATTAGCGATGTGGAGCATCTTTTCATGTGTCTCTTGGCCATCTGTATTTCATTTTTGGAGAACTGTCTGTTCAGTTCCTCTGCCCATTTTTTAATTGGGTTATTTGTTTTTTGTTTGTTGAGGCGTGTGAGCTCTTTATATATTCTGGACGTCAAGCCTTTATCGGATCTGTCATTTTCAAATATATTCTCCCATACTGTAGGGTTCCTTTTTGTTCTATTGATGGTGTCTTTCGCTGTACAGAAGCTTTTCAGCTTAATGTAGTCCCACTTGCTCATTTTTGCTGTTGTTTTCCTTGCCCGGGGAGATATGTTCAAGAAGAGATCACTCATGTTTATGTCTAAGAGGTTTTTGCCTATGTTTTTTTCCAAGAGTTTAATGGTTTCATGACTTACATTCAGGTCTTTGATCCATTTTGAGTTTACCTTTGTATATGGGGTTAGACAATGGTCCAGTTTCATTCTCCTACATGTAGTTGTACAGTTTTGCCAGCACCATCTGTTGAAGAGACTGTCATTTTGCCATTGTATGTCCATAGCTCCTTTATCAAATATTAATTGACCATATATGTTTGGGTTAATTTCTGGGGTCTCTAATCTGTTCCACTGGTCTGTGGCTCTGTTCTTGTGCCAGTACCAAATTGTCTTGATTACTATGGCTTTGTAGTAGAGCTTGAAGTTGGGGAGTGAGATCCCCCCTACTTTATTCTTCTTTTTCAGGATTGCTTTGGCTATTCGGGGTCTTTGGTGTTTCCTTATGAATTTTTGAATTATTTGTTCCAATTCATTGAAGAATGTTGCTGGTAATTTGAGAGGGATTGCATCAAATCTGTATATTGCTTTGGGCAGGATGGCCATTTTGACGATATTAATTCTTCCTAGCCATGAGCATGGGATGAGTTTCCATTTATTAGTGTCCCCTTTAATTTCTCTTAAGAGTGACTTGTAGTTTTCAGATATAAGTCTTTCACTTCTTTGGTTAGGTTTATTCCTAGGTATTTTATTCTTTTTGATGCAATGGTGAATGGAATTGTTTTCCTGATTTCTCTTTCTATTGATTCGTTGTTAGTGTATAGGAAAGCTACAGATTCCTGTGTGTTAATTTTGTATCCTGCAACTTTGCTGTATTCTGATATCAGTTCTAGTAGTTTTGGAGTGGAGTCTTTAGGGTTTTTTATGTACAGTATCATATCATCTGCAAATAGTGACAGTTTAACTTCTTCTTTACCAGTCTGGATTCCTTGTATTTCTTTGTTTTGTCTGATTGCCGTGGCTAGGACCTCCAGTACTATGTTAAATAACAGTGGGGAGAGTGGGCATCCCTGTCTGGTTCCCGATCTCAGTGGAAATGCTTTCAGCTTCTCGCTGTTCAGTATAATGCTGGCTGTGGGTTTATCATATATGGCCTTTATTATGTTGAGGTACTTGCCCTCTATTCCCATTTTGCTGAGAGTTTTTATCATGAATGGATGTTGAATTTTGTCAAATGCTTTTTCAGCATCTATGGAGATGATCATGTGGTTTTTGTCTTTCTTTTTGTTGATGTGGTGGATGATGTTGATGGATTTTCGAATGTTGTACCATCCTTGCATCCCTGGGATGAACCCCACTTGGTCATGGTGTATGATCCTTTTGATATACTGTTGAATTCTGTTTGCTAATATTTTATTGAGTATTTTTGCATCTACATTCATCAGGGATATTGGTCTGTAATTTTCTTTTTTGGTGGGGTCTTTGCCTGGTTTTGGTATTAGGGTGATGTTGGCCTCATAGAATGAGTTTGGGAGTATTCCCTCTTCTTCTATTTTGTGGAACACTTTAAGGAGAATGGGTATTATGTCTTCTCTGTGTGTCTGATAAAATTCCGAGGTAAATCCGTCCGGCCCCGGGGTTTTGTTCTTGGGTAGTTTTTTGATTACTGTTTCAATTTCTTTGCTTGTAATTGGTTTGTTTAACTTTTGTGTTTCTTCCTTGGTCAGTCTTGGGAGGTTGTATTTTTCTAGGAAGTTGTCCATTTCTTCTAGGTTTTCCAGCTTGTTGGCATATAGGTTTTCATAGTAGTCTTTAATAATTCTTTGTATTTCTGTGGAGTCTGTCGTGATTTTTCCATTCTCATTTCTGATTATGTTGATTTGTGTTGACTCTCTTTTTCTCTTAATAAGTTGGGCTAGAGGCTTATCTATTTTGTTTATTTTCTCAAAGAACCAGCTCTTGGTTTCGTTGATTTTTGCTATTGTTTTATTCTTCTCAATTTTGTTTATTTCTTCTCTGATCTTTATTATGTCCCTCCTTCTGCTGACTTTAGGCCTCCTTTGTTCTTCTTTTTCCAGTTTTAATAATTGTGATGTTAGACTATTCATTTGGGATTGTTCTTCCTTCTTCAAGTGTGCCTGGATTGCTATATACTTTCCTCTTAAGACTGCTTTCGCTGCATCCCACTGAAGTTGGGGCTTAGTGTTGTTGTTGTCATTTGTTTCTATATATTCCTTGATCTCTATTTTGATTTGTTCATTGATCCATTGATTATTTAGTAGCATGTTGTTATGCCTCCATGTGTTTGTGAGCCTTTTTGTTTTCTTTGTAGAATTTATTTCTACTTTCATACCTTTGTGGTCTGAAAAATTGGTTGGTAGAATTTCAATATTTTGGAATTTACTGAGGCTCTTTTTGTGAGCTAGTATGTGGTCTATTCTGGAGAACGTTCCATGTGCACTTGAGAAGAAGGTATATCCTGTTGCTTTTGGATGTAGAGTTCTATAGATGTCTATTAGGTCCATCTGTTCTAGTGTGTTGTTCAGTGCCTGTGTGTCTTTACTTATTTTCTGCCCGGTGGATCTATTCTTTGGGGTGAGTGGTGTGTTGAAGTCTCCTACAATGAATGCATTGCAGTCTATTTCTCTCTTTAGTTCTGTTAGTATTTGCTTCACATATGCTGGTGCTCCTGTATTGGGTGCATATATATTTAGAATGGTTATATCCTCTTGTTGGACTGAGCCCTTTATCATTATGTAGTGGCCTTCTTTATCTCTTGTTACTTTCTTTGTTTTGAAGTCTATTTTGTCTGATATTAGTACTGCAACCCCTGCTTTCTTCTCACTGTTGTTTGCCTGAAATATGTTTTTCCATCCCTTGACTTTTAGTCTATGCTTATCTTTGGGTTTAAGGTGAGTTTCTTGTAAGCAGCATATAGATGGGTCTTGCTTTTTTATCCATTCTATTACTCTGTGTCTTTTGATTGGTGCATTAAGTCCATTTACATTTAGGGTGACTATTGAGAGATATGTACTTATTGCCATTTCAGGCTTTAGATTCGTGGGTACCAAAGGTTCAAGGTTAGCTTCTTTAGTATCTTACTGCCTAACTTAGCTCACTTTTTGAGCTGTTATATACACTGTCTGGAGATTCTTTTCTTCTCTCCCTTCTTATTCCTCCTCCTCCATTCTTCATATGTTGTGTGTTTTGTTCTGTGCTCTTTTTAGGGGTGCTCCCATCTAGAGCAGTCCCTGTAGGATGCCCTGTAGAGGTGGTTTGTGGGAAGAAAATTCCCTCAGCTTTTGCTTGTCTGGGAATTGTTTAATCCCACCATCATATTTCAATGATAGTCGTGCTGGATACAGTATCCTTGGTTCAAGGCCCTTCTGTTTCATTGCATTAAGTATATCATGCCATTCTCTTCTGGCCTGTAGGGTTTCTGTTGAGAAGTCTGATGTTAGCCTGATTTGTTTTTCTTTATAGGTGACCTTTTTCTCTCTAGCTGCCTTTAAAACTCTTTCCTTGTCCTTGATCCTTGCCATTTTAATTACTATGTGTCTTGGTGTTGTCCTCCTTGGATCCTTTCTGTTGGGTGTTCTGTGTAATTCCATGGTCTGTTCGATTATTTCCTCCCCCAGTTTGGGGAAGTTTTCAGCAATTATTTCTTCAAAGACACTTTCTATCCCTTTTCCTCTTTCTTCCTCTTCTGGTATCCCTATAATACGAATGTTATTCCTTTTGTATTGGTCACATATTTCTCTTAGTGTTGTTTCATTCCTGGAGATCCTTTTATCTCTCTCTATGTCAGCTTCTATACGTTCCTGTTCTCTGGCTTCTATTCCTTCAATGGCCTCTTGCATCTTATCCATTCTGCTTATAAATCCTTCCAGGGATTGTTTCACTTCTGTGATCTCTTTTCTGACATCTGTGATCTCCTTCCGGACTTCATCCCACTGCTCTTGCATTTTTCTCTGCATCTCATCCCATTGCTCTTGCATTTTTCTCTGCATCTCTGTCAGCATGTTCATGATTTTTATTTTGAATTCTTTTTCAGGAGGACTAGTTAGGTCTGTCTCCTTCTCAGGTGTTGTCTCTGTGATCTTTGTCTGCCTGTAGTTTTGCCTTTTCATGGTGATAGATATAGTTTGCAGAGCTGGTACAAGTGACCGCTGGAAGAGCTTCCCTTCTTGTTGGTTTGTAGCCTTTTCCTGGGAGAATAGCGACCTCTAGTTGTTTGTGCTGGGCAGCTGTGTGCAGACAGGGCTTCTGCTTCCTGCCCAGTTGCTTTGGGGTTTATCTCCGCTGTTGCTGTGGGCTTGGCCTGGCTGGGGCTGTTCCTCCAAAATGGTGGAGCCCCGTTGGAGGGGGGGCGGCCAGGAGGCTATTTATCTCCGTAAGGGGTCTCTGTGCTCCCTGCTGCCCAGGGGGTTAGATTGCCCAGAGATCCCCAGATTCCCTGCCTCTGGTCTAAGTGACCTGTCCTGCCCCTTTAAGACTTCCAAAAAGCACTCCCCTTCGCAAGGCGCTGGGTTCTTGCAGGTGTGGATGTGGTCTGGATGTTGTCCTGTGTCCTGTGGTCTCTATTTTAGGAAGATTTTTCTTTGTTATATTTTCATAGCTCTATGTGTTTTTGGGAGGAGATTTCCACTGCTCTACTCATGCCGCCATCCTGGCTCCGCCCCCCCGGTGCAATTTTGAGGTGTTTTTTTCATACTTTTCTGTGCTAAGAAATCCAGAGTTCAGGGTTTGTTTACATATCACAGAGGACCCGGTGCCCATAGTGCTCTGGATTCAGGGGTGCCAAAGACAATCTTCCCCATCCAGAAGGAATGTCAGGCCCAGTGGATGGGGTGGACATGAAAATGAGCAACAAAAAAGCAATAGGGTACAAAATGGGAAAAACAAGCCAGCTCAGAAAAGTCAGTGATCATCTGTGCAGGCCTCTGATGTGGGCATTGCACATGAGCCATGGTGGAAGGGCTTATGAAGAGGAGGAAGCAGGGAGCACGAGGCCATGCAGCCTGGCACGGTCTGTGTCAGGACCTGGGGTTTTACCACATGCAATAAGGCAGCCTGGCCGGTAGAGGAGGGCTGGGGGCAGGATGGAGCAGGGGAATGGGACCATTTCACAGAGGAGCTCATTCCTTGCTCTAGGACCTTCAGAATGGCAGGAGAGGTTCCAATGCATTGTCTTTTATAAAGATAACTCTTGCCAAGATGTTGGAGAGCTGACTGGAGGCAAGTGATGATGCAGGCAGGGCAGCCTCTCAGGAGACCATTTCCTTCATCTAAAGTTCCTGAGATTCAAGACTGGCATTTTTTGGAATAATTAAGAAAATATATATATACATATTTAATTCAAGTGTCATTGATATACAATCTTATAAAGGTTTCACTTGAGCAACATTGCGGTTTCAACATTCACCCATAGTATCAGGTCCCCCCTCACACCCCACTGCAGTCACTGCCCATTAGCTCAGTAAGATGTTACAGAGTCACTACTTGTCTTTGTGCTGGACTGCCTTCCCCGTGACCTACCAGTATTGTGAGTGCTAATTATAGCGCCCCTTACTCCCCTTCTCTCTCCCTCCCCACCCATCCTCCCCAGTCCCTTTCCCTTTGGTAACTGCTAGTCCCTTCTTGGGTTCTGTGAGTCTGCTGCTGTTTTGTTCCTTCAGCTTTGCTTTGTTTTTATACTTGTGTAAGAACTCTTTGATGTTAAGGCAAAAGATGAATTTCTACAGGAGTTTTATTTTCTCTTAAAATCACACTTCACAGAAGCAACTGTTGGGTTTTGAGAATGAGTTCAGAACAGCTGAGGTACTAATAGAGCTGCTCACATCTCTGGTGTGCTCAGTGTGTTCAGCCCCAGGCCCCATGGTTACTGGTTTACATGCACACACTAGTCCCTAACCAGGCCCCGTGAGATGCCTGTGAGGGTAGTTTCCATGCCACCCGAGAAGGTATCTAGAGTTAAGAGCGGGAAGTTGAGTGTTTCATACTGAGTGTGGAAGAGGAATCAGAAGGCTCCGTGTCTATGCCAGCCTTCTTTCATGTGTCCTTTGGAAGATCTGCATTTCATGCTCTGCTTTACAGTCTCAGGCACCACCTTAAACTTACTGAATCGAATTCTATAGGGGAAGACCTGGGAATCTGCATTTCTACCAGCCCTCCAAGGTGAATTTTCAGGCTTACAGACGTTTGAGAAGCATGGAGCTATGCTGTGGGTGGGGCGGCATGGGGTGGGGGGTGCTGGGGACAAAGCTGCCTTCATGTGTCCCCTAGAGGTGAGATCTCATCCACCATCGTGAAGCACCTGGTGAGAGATTCATGGCAAAGTGATTTTGATTTTTCTCCAGGAGGATTTGAGTAGGGGAATGGGAAGTGAGAGGGACACAGGATCAGAAGAAGTAGGAAAGTGGAAAAACCTCTGAGATGAGAAAGGCAGATGAAGCACAGGAACAGCACAAAAGGCAAGTGAAGTGGCGGGGAACGTGTTTCTGGGCCTCTCCTAAGGCAAGCAAGAGGGGAGGAAGTGCTCCCACTTGGTGGGCTTCCTTGCTCCTGGGGGAGCCCATCACCCCCCACTGTCTACCTCTTGTCTTAATGGAAGACGTGAGGGTGCAGGAAAATCTACCTGCTAAAGGAGATGAGGGGAGCTCTCTCTTGTGAATGATTTGTGCTGTTTTACTTGGCAGAGAATGGCAGTGATAAAAAAAATCACCTCCTCTCCCTGTCCACCCACATGGTGGTAGCAAAACACGTACTCCACCGGCCACATTCTAATTTCCGTACCGTTCAATGCTGTTAGAGAATCAGATTCTCTTGTCTGCCACGAAAACCTCTTCTGGTGAATCTGATTTTGGTGTGCACCCCTACTGAACAATCCTGGGGCTGAATCATCTCCAGGGTCCTTTCTAACTCTGACAATAGATTTTTTACCAAGTGTTCTTAGCACGAATGTCACAGGTGTGTGGGGAGGAACTGAATCCTACCTTAGGATCTAAAAGAGAAGGCTCCAAGTGTTTCTTAATATGTAGGCCAATGTTCTCCTCTGGTGCCGTCTGCGACACTGTTTGTTTTAAGTGTGGCCTAATATTCTGTGTGGAGTGCAGCCATCCCAGAATAGAATAGAATGGGACAGACGTATTGCTATCAGCTCCGGGGACGAGAAGGCGGCTTGAATGCTGAATTCCCCAGAGAGCCTGGTCTCCTTGAAACGGAGTTACCCCTCCAGTTAAAAATAGGCTTCAAAAACAAAGTGCTGGGGAAAAGCAAGAGTCATTCTGCTTTTGATCAGAAGGGGTGGAGTGATACACTCCGGCCAGGGAGTGTCAGTCAGTCCTGCGAGCGCTGGAAGGGCCACACAGGCCAGCGCCACACAGACAAGCCGCGGAGGGAGGCGTGGGTGGCAGAGGGAGGGCTTTTGCCAGGACGGAAGGGGTGGGGGTGCTACGGCCTGAATGTTTGTGTCCTTTCAAAATTCATAGGTTGAAACCAAATCCCAGGGTGATGGTGTTAGGAAGTGGGCCCTGGGGTGTGATTAGGTCCTGAGGGCAGAGCCCTCCTGACTGGGAACAATGCCCAGTAAGGCAGCCGCCAGGGAGCCCGCTCTTCCTTTCCACCATGCGAGCTCACAGGGTCCGACGCCAGACACTGAATCTGCCCGCAGCCTGATCTTGGACTTTTAGTCTCCAGAAATGAACTTGTTCTTATAAGCTCCCCCATTATAGCAGCGGACCATCCAAGATGGGGACCCTGGGCAACCACATCTCCCTCTTCACACAACTATCTCTCCCTCAGACTCTGCAGAAGGTGTTTCCTTATGTGTGGTTTTGGTAAGGTTGAACTCGGCCCAAATGGTCTCAGACTTTTTCTGCTGGCACGAGCTTGGGAAGGCATGTGTGTATCCATGTGTGTGCCCCATGCACACGCCGTGTGTGGTACGTAGAGGTGGGGCCTTTGGGAGGTAATCACAGCTAACTGACGTCATGAAGGTGGGGCCCTCATGATGGGATTACTGGCCCTTACAAGTGGCTCTCTCTTCCTCCTACGCTCCCCGTGAGGACATATGGAGAAGCCAACCATCTGCAACTCGGGGAAAGAGTGGCCGCCAGGGGGCCAATCAGCCCGAACTTGGTCGTGAACTTGCTGCGTCCAGAACTGTGGGGAATACACCTCTGTTGTTTAAACCCCAGCCCATGGTCCTCTCTCTTGGCAGCTGGAGCTAAGACAGTGAGTGTGGGAGGAGCAGGCACTCATGTACCCACACTCACATAGACACATGCAGCTTCAACACAGGGCTTCAACAGGTGACTTCTGGGGAGACACAGATGTTCAGTTCCTATACCCTTATTGACTTCACCAGCAGCATGAGAGGCAATTAGTCCCCAGTGCACAGATGGCTCCCTGGAGGGCCTGGGAGTTACAGAGAGGAGCTGGAGACGAAGCCTGGCTTGGTGTCCTTCTGCAAACCCAGTCCAGTTCTCCAGCATGAGGCCTGGAGACTCCTCGTTGGCAAAACATACTTGTGCCAGACGTATCTGCTCTCTGTGTTGGCATCTATCAGAAACAGTTCAAAACTAGGCCTTCAGGCTCCAAGCTGAGGCTCATCCCACTCATTTCCATCTCAGCATCCCAAGCATTTCAAGTTTTTAGCTCACGGGCTCCCTAGTTGCCTTGTCCGCTGGGTTGGGTCCTTTCTTCCTGACCCTCATCTCCTGACAGGGTGAAGTGATCAGAATGCAGCCTTTTCTTTGACCCCCCTGCTTCTGTCATGGCTGCCTTCTAGGCACACAGATGCTCAGCATTCTCAAACTTCGCTGCATGTTAGGGTCACCTGGGGATTTGTAAAAAAAATCAGCATGCTCAAGACACACCTTATTCAGTGTATTCAGAATCTCTCAGGGATGGGACTATGAGAGGCAAAAGTTCTCCTCAACCCTCGGAAGATTGAAGTGATAAAGACAGATTAATAGTATAAACATATACAAATTCAATATAAACATCTTCAAGAGGGAATGAAGACACACAGGAACAATTAACCTAAGTGTATCTATGCTAGTTGTAGAAAAATAACCAGTATGCCAAGGTGCCATACTTTGAGGGCCTCATCAGGACCCAGGCATCAGTATTTCTTAAAGCTCCCCAGGAGAGTGCCAAATGCAGCCAGCTTGAAAAAACCAGTGTGGAATATGACTTACAAGTGGTGCTTTCCAAATACATTTGTTGAGCATCTACTTTGTGCTAGGCACTTGCAGACACAGATGATAACTTCACCACCTTATACTCAAGGTGTGGGGTAGGACTTATAAAATGCAAATTATAATGTTCCTCACCTACTCACTTTGCTAGAGCACTTTGAATTAAAGTGTTTTTAATCTTCTTAAGTGTATGGCTAGATCTTACTCATCCACAATAATGGGAATAGGAATGCCATAGAAACATTAGCTCCACACATAATTTATTTTTCTTATTGTACCATTACTTTTGACCTCTTCCCTCCTCAAACCTTCAACAAAAGCAATTGATGTGCAGCAAAATTGACTCATTTGAGCCTCATCTCTATTTTTCTTGCTCAACCTTTTTGTGGAGCTGCTAATGAGAACTAAGTTGCTCAAAAGGTGGGCAGCAGCAGGGGGTATACATAGATTTAAAGAGACTGCACCATCTGCCCCAACATGATCAAGATATTTTCTAAGTTCTATTTATTTTCAAGAAGATAATTGCAATGGTATACAAAGTGCCACTGGTGTGAGTGTTTATATCATATTATGATTATCTTGCCTGAGGGTTTCAGCCCTGGGCAAGTTCACTTTGAATTCGATGAGACCAAAAAATGACCACAGAACATTGCGGGTAAAGGGGTTTATACCCAGCTTTATTCTCATGGTGGCAGGTCACACACTAGAATCCTGTCTGCCTCAGGGCAAGTCTGCATGTAGCAAGCAGGTCTCCACCTTTGGGTCTGTCCTGCCTGCCAGAGTGCTGGACAGAGCTCCTTACACAGTAATAGCTCAGGGCCCGCACATGTGCAAGCCTGCTCTTGTGAGCGCTGTGCATATGCTGTGGGCAAGTAGACCAGGGTCAGGTGAGCATACTGGCCGTAGATCTTCCATTTTCTTTACAATCATATACTCCTATCAGATTGTATTTATTGTTGATGCAGTCCAATCACTGAGCTCAAAGTAGAGCATTCAAGACTGATGGCTACCAACTATATTGTCAAGTTCAGGGTCCCCCCAAAACCCTGTATACCCATTTGACCTTTGGTGGGCATTCTGTATCAGGGTTACAGCAATATTCCAACCCAGGGCTTTTATAGATCTGTACCTGGCTTTTCACCATTTTCGATGCTCCTCTTTATTTCTGGGTTTGTAACTTGCTCACTCACACTAGTTCTGCCACATTTATTTCCCTATTTCTAAATCGGGTAGGTTTCCCTAATACTCAGGAAGAAATGTGGATTACTGAGATCAAGCCAGTAAAGGTGCTTCGCACAGCAGCCGGCCCCTGGCCTGGCGTCTAGGCCCCCAGCCCGTGTTCGCCTTCCTCTCTTTTCCTGTGAAGTTTTTTCCCTCTTGAGTTTTAGAATTGAGAAAACTCAATGGTTTGAGTTTCTCTGAATGCTTCAAACAGCAACAGTTACATGATGTGCTGTATTTCTTTATCTCTCCTTAAGATGTTTATAGAATAAAACAAAAGGCCCACCTGAAATTAATTAGCTTTGTGAGGCTCCTAATGCTTAAGGAATTCAACCTGTTCAGGGGCATCAACTTCTTGGTTCAAGACTCTTTCAGCTGAGAGACTTAAGTCATCATTGCTTATTCAGTGTTGGGGGCACTTCTGGGAAAGAGTAATAAAATGGCACCCAAACAAGAACATCAAAGTCCTCAGTAAAGGATTCCACAAATGAAAACAATATTCTAAGAGGATTTCTTGCTGGAAGGTGTATATCTAGATGTTAGGCTTCTGGAGCTGAGCAGAGCTTGTGTTAATGAGCTCCCAGAATAGAAGGGGACCCAAGTGCGGGACTGAGGTCCCACCATTGTGCCCACTGGCTGATGGCTGGGAGCACACAGCCAAGGGCAGGAGAGGGGTGCAGGGGACATTCATCCTGGGTTTGTTTTGGGTTGCCATCTGGGGAGCCCATGGCCTGAGCACCAGAGCACAAACAAGAAGGGATCTTTCTGTCAATCTCCTGACCGTGCACCCACTCTACGGAGGAGGGTCTTTCTCCACTTCTGGGGTCCACCTGGGAAGGCTGCACATGTAAATAGAATGGCTACTTTTGTTAAACAGAGCTTAACTATTTTTGAAACAGCCATTTATTTGTGAAGACTATTTTATGTTAATTTAATTATAAGAAAATTGAAAAGTGTAATACATAGCTAAGCCCTTAAGGCCAGTTAATCTATTTGGATTGTAACAAATATAAATTTTATTAGCTCAGCCTATTCGGATGGTAACGAGTATAACCTTTCCATAGACATTACAGACTCTGAGTTATGGTCTATTTTTATGTAAAACCAGCCTTGAGTAGAATAAAAAGAAAGTTCTTTCATCTGTCATTGTGTTATGGAATCATTCTATTAATGAGAGTAGAACGGAGCTATTGCTATTATGTTAGTGTGGAGCTCACGTCTTCTCTAGGTGTGATTGTAAAAAAACTACCCAGGTGGTTATTAGAAAAATGATCAGCTTTACAAAGAGGTAAGATATTCTGAAAGCTGCCTTGGATAAAATAGTTGATTTTTAAGAGGGAAAGTTAATCATTTTTTCCAAGTCAGTTACACTATCCAGAACCTCAACTATCTTGGAACATAGCAACAAAAAAGGACCCCCCAGAAGCCAAAAGGTGTCAGAAGGTCTGAGTGTGACAGAACCACAGGTGCTCTTTCCTTTTGTAAGAGTCTCCTATTTTACCTGGTTTCCCAGCCCTGAACAGACAACAAACGGACAACCAATGGGCTAAGATTTACCTGGTGAAGGCTCTCAGCAGGACGGGGAGCACAGACTCTGGAGCCAGACTGGCTGTGCCTCAATCACAGCTCTGCCACTTCCTTCCTGGGTGCCTTGATTTCCCCTTCCATGAAACAGGGACAGCAGCACAGTGCTCCCTCAGAGAGTGGTGTAAGGCATTAACAAACGTAAAATGCACTAAACAGCCCCTGGCACATAGAGAGCCTGATGCAAGTATTAGTAGTACATTACTACCTCACAAATGAAGGTAGCCTGGTTATTTTCTTTTCTCCAAAATGCCATTTTATCTTATAGGTTTTGCTGCCCACGTGACATAACAACATTGCACACTCTGGAACTTGTCTTTGTATCAGATTTTTTGTACTGTGCTTAAAATAGTTTTGAAATGTACACACTTTTAAAAGTTAGTGCAAAGTTTGGGAAAATTCCATAAATTTGCTGTGGTGCTTAATGGAGCACCCACTGTGTGTCAGGCCTGGAATGAAGTATTTTCAGTAGTAGGAGAGCATATGGTATTTTGTGTAAACCTAGAAACCTTTGAGAGCAAAAGTAGGCCTGTGGATAAAGAGCCCTTGGCTCTCCTTAGGGTTACATGGTTGAATTCTCACCAGAATTCCAAAAGGTAGGTAGGACTTGGTGGGTGAGAAACAAGGGCTTAGAGCAGTCGAATGTAATGCCCAATGTTAAACAGCTAGAATGTGGCAGAGCCCAGATTCAAATACAAGTTTACTCTACTTTAATGTTTGCCTTAGGCACAAGACTGCATTGCCTGTCTTAGCTCAGGCTGCTAATCAGACACCAGAGACTGGGTGCTTAAATAACAGAAATTTCTCTCTCCCCCAGGTGTGGAGACTGGAAGTCCAAACCCAAGGCCCAGAGCACCTGGTTCCTCATGAGGGTCCTCGTCTTGGCTTACAGCCAGCCTCTTCTTGCTGCCTCCTTGTATAGGAGGGGGAGGCTCTCTCTCTCTCATATCCCCTCTTATGAGGGCACTAATCCCATTCAAATGACTGGATCACTCCTCCTCCAAATTCCCTCACTGAAACTAGGGCTTCTGCCTATGAATTTGGGGAGGGCAGAGTCCAAGCATTCAGTCCCTAGCATTGCCCTTCACCTCTTGATGTGGGTCTCCTTGACTTGCTCACAGCTCTAATCGAGGCTGAAATGGCCACTCACTTATTTAGCCTGTTCCTGAAGTGTGATAATCCAGGAAGTGTTAAGGTGGTTCCATGATACAAAACATGATTTTCCTTGGTTCATAAACATGTCAAGTCAGAATTTCAGTGAATGTAACTTCAAGAGGACTTTATATGATCTAGGAAGCCTTGTTTATTTGAGGGAAACTTGAGTTACTTGAATCAGCCAGTCACCTTGCCCACACCTCCTTGTTCACAGCTCCTTGGGGCACATCCTGGAGCAAGTGCTGGGGCCTGTTCCTGGGTGTGTACTCCTGCGGGGTAGGGATCAGGGGCTACCTCTTCTGAGCCAGAGCCATTTATTTATACACTCACATGCTCATTTATTCAGTTAGTATTTTTTTAGCTCCTATTCAATGCCAGATACTGTACGAGGCTCTGAACAAAATCATTTAAGGGGTCTTGTCTCTTTCCCTTAGTTGTTCAGTCGGAGGCCAAATCTTCTCTGAGACTTCTTGGCAGAGAGCAGGCAAGCCCTGTGACCAGGATGACCAGCCATCCCTGTTTGCCCAGGGCTGAGGGCTTCCCCGACTCTCCAGGGCTTTCCAGACCTGCTACAACAGGGAGAGTCCAGAGCAAATGGATCCTAGTGCTAACAGCCTCTTGGGCTCAAAGTTCCCACTTCTCATTCCCTAAATGGGAACTAGATTGGAGCTAGTTTCCAGTTTAGCGCATATCCAGCAGATTCCTGCATGAGCACTTGGGCATCCTGGAAGTGCCTGAACAGAAGAGACACTAGGCTGTGGGATCTCCCAGTTCTCTCCTGACAGGAGGTGGTGGGAAGGGGACTAGCTTCATACTGAACCCCATGAGCTGCACACCCACAGCAGTGCCGGATCCCCAGGCTGGCAGCCAGAGCTGTGGCATGGCCAAGGCACTCCAGGGAAAGAGCATTTGCGGCACTCACTCTGCCCCTGTGCCTGTAACTGGTTGCAGAGGCTGCGGTGGGGGCTGGCATGGGCACTGGAGCTAGACTGCCAGGTTGGAAATCCTGCTCCACCCTTTTTTTAGTTATGGTCATGGGCAAGTTATTTAGCTTTCCTAAAATCTGAAAGATGAAGTGAGTAATAGCACAGTAGTCACTCGTACTGATAGGGTAGACACGTGTCTCACACCCAGAAAAGAACTAAAGCTAGTGGATTAGAACCTTCCTGGCTGGGCAGGGTGGAACAACTGCTGACATAGATGCAGAGACGCAGGGCTGTCTTTCACGAAGCATCACCGGTGCAGGTGTGGTGCCCAGGCAATGGCCCACATTCTTCCCTCCTCCCAGCAGGAGGCAGAGATGAAGTTGCTCCTGTGTTGCTCAGGGCTTGGCCAGGTGGCTTGTCTGGGTCTTTCCAGCATCAGCAAGTGAGGAACAAGCAGAAACTTGGTAAACGCATGCCAAGAGGCTGCCCTGAAGCCTTCACACAGTGAAGCCTGGGATGGGCCATTCTGCAGAGGCCCCTCTGTCCCAGCGGACACAGCCCTCAGCCACCACGATGACTCAGTTACCTGCCCAACTCCCATAAAATGACCCAGAAAGCCCACAATTGTGAGAAATAATCTGTTGTTTTTAACTGCTTAGTTTTGATGTGGTTTGTCACACTCCTCTAACAGTCATTTTAATCCTTATAAAACCACAGGACAAAAAAACAAAAACAAAAAAACCCTCACAGGACAGTAGATATTATTAGCTCCATTTTACAGATCAGGAAGTAGATTCAAACATAAGCACCTTGTCACATGCAATCAGTGGCTCTTTCATGCCAGGGCTGCCTGACTTTAAACTAGGGCTTTACGCTGTCTTCCGTGTTCTTCAGAATATTACAATATTTTTTCTTAAGTAAGTCTCCTGTAGGTCAAACCTGTCTTTATCTTAGTAAATTTAATCTTCTTTTTATTTCTTCTGAGGGTTTCAAAGCAATTTAAAGATTGTTTCCTCAGTAATCTTTCTGGTTAGGTAAGGAGAAGCAGACAGTGCTCTAAAAATCAATAGGAAGTTTGAAAAAATTGCTCCTGAATTTCATGGGGTGTCTTCATGGGAATCCATGGAGAAGTCCTGGCATAGTGTGTGGAACCTGTCCATGAAGATGGGCATCCTTAGTGTACTGGCTTTGCACAAGCCAGGGGCTGGCAGACCTTTCTGCCAAAGGTCAGACAGTAAATATTTTAGGTTTGAAGAGTCATGTGGTCTCTGTTATAACTACTCCATTATGTTCTTGTGTGGAAAGCCACCAGAACACATAAGGGAATGGGTATGGCTGGAATTCCAATGAAACTTTATTTACAAAAACAAGCAGTGGGCCAGATTTGACTTCTAGCTCTAGTTTTGGAACCCTGCTCTAAAGAAACTGCAGTGGCAGATATGCCCTTGATCTTGAAGACTTTACCAATTACTCTCTTCAACGTTGGGAGACTTTCTATTATTTTTCCTCTTGCCCTCTCCCTTACCACCAGTCTCTTTTGTGCTTCTTCCTGGCTTCTCTGCTCCTGCCTTGGAAAACATGGGCCCTGCTTTGTCTCGGGGGACCCCAAGGCTAAAGGGTCTGTTGACCCAATATCAGCTAAGCTGCTGTGTGACTTTGATCAGCTCTGTTATCATGCATGCTAAATTTTCTTTTTCTGTTGGGGGCTTTCTCTATCATGTTTTTTTCCTCAACAAAGTACCATTTGGGGAAAACTTTATAGCCTGATACCACTTCAGTTCTGGCTTTGAGTGCTTATGGAGAAAGATAAGCTAAGGATTTCCTGTTACTTTGTAAGCTTAAGAACTTTAAAATCATATTTCATAAAATACGAGGTAAACATACTTTTGTGGGATAGGTGAAATAAACAACTGTTCTTTTAGTCTGTGGGATAATGGATTAAAAATGCTGTCTCAAACAAATTAAATGTAAATAGAAGTGATATACACACCAGGCTGATTTAGATGATTTAAAATTGGCTTGTCTAATGATGGCAGACTTTGATGGTGTTTGAATCTTTTTTTTTTCATAAAGAGTCAGGTTGAAAACAGTAATATTTCTAAATGAATGTATTATTTTCTATAAGAGGTTTGTAATATCAAGAATTTTGATAATGATACCTATTTCATAAGATTGCTGTAAGAATTATATGATAGTGAATGTTAAATACCTGGCACCTAGGAGGTGTTCAATACATATTAACACCCATCTTTCCCCCCTTTAATAATAGAAGGAGACACTTGGGAGAGAAATAAGTTTAGTCCAGTATTTAATCCAAACAACTTGTGTTTCAAAGAACACAGTTTGGGAATCGCTATGGTTAATTTTATGTGTCCATATGGCTGCACTGTGCTATCCAGATATTTAATCAAACATCACTCTGGATTTTTCTGTGAAGGTGTCTTTTGGGTGATATTAACATTGAAGTTGGAGGACTTTAAGTAAAGCATATTACCTTCCTTTATTGTAGGTGGGCCTCATCATATCAGTGAAAGGCCTTCAAAGAACAAAGTCTGACTTCCCCTGAACAAGAAGGAATTCTGCCCACTGGTTATTTTTTGGACTGGGACTACAACTGTTTCCTGGGTCTCTAGCCTGCCAGCCTCCCAGGCAGATTTTGGATTTACCAAGTCTCCACAATCTCATGGGCCAATTCCTTAAAAGAAACTCTCTTTTTTTCTCTATGTCTTGTTGGTTCTGTTTCCTTGGAGAATCTTGACTAATCCATCTACCCTCTAGGTAACATTTTAGGAAGCAGATTAGGTTAAAGGAAATTAGGAGGAAATAATGAAAAAGGTGGAGAGAAAAATCAAACTTTGGATAAGGAAATGATTTCTGTGTCAGGCAGTCTTCATGATAGTCAGAATTTCTTTTAAAATGATTAACTTGTATTTGGATATTGGATCCATGTCCTGTCTGTTGAGATTGCCCATTGCCTTGTCTGATAATCAGGCTGATGTGATGGGAAGGCTGTGTCATTCTCTCTGAATTTGACTGTCTCAGGAACTGTGTGTGTGTGTGTGTGAGTGAAAAAGGAGAGTGAGAAGGAGGGAGATATTATTTAAAAAAACACAGAAAGGAAGTAGAGAGGGGGAGGAGGGGAATGAGGAAAGTTTTGAGTTTCATATTTCCAACTTGGAAACCATTGTGGGAAGTATCAGTGTCCTTCAAAGGAAAAGGAATACAAACTTGAAAGGGGGCAGGATATGGAAAAGAGAGGGCATGATGGGCTGGTGAGTGGGGACAGGAAGCTCACCATATGCCCTGGGGGAGTGAGGGTAAACAGCAGGAGATGGGGGCTCTTCCGGAAGTCAGAGGGCTCCAGCGAGCAGAGCAGCTGGGGAGAGGGGTGCAGGGCAGGCAGCTGGGGAGAGGGGCACAGGGCGGGCAGCTGGGGAGAGGGGCACAGATGCCATTCCGAGGCACTGAGGGCGGCAGGCAGCTTTCCACACATGCCCCAAACCATTATGAGCCACATGTGGAGAGAAAGATAAGCTATGAAAGCACTTTATAGTAGAATCCACAAAGGTCATGAGTGCTGAGGGCAGTCTGTGGGAGAAAGAAAGTAAAGCCACTAGGATTTGGATTCCTAGGGAAAGGCACACAAATTTTGAAAATCAACTGGAAATACTGGGTGACCAGGAGACCAATATTAACAGTGTCCGATAGATGGCCTACCAAGCAATCACAACAAAGACTGACTCTTTAAAGATACTTTTCATGAAGGATGTTGTCTTGCCAGTGGGTTTCAGTCCCAGGCAAGTTCGCTATGGATTCAGTGTGACCAAAGAAAATGATAGCAAAACGTTCTTGGGGTGAAAGGGTTATACCCAACTTTATTTCCAGGTGGCAGGTCAGTCACTAAAATCCCGTTCACTCAGAGCGAGTCTGCATGCAGCAAGCCAGTCTCTGCCTCTGGCCCTCTGTCTGCACAGTTGTCCTCTGGGCCCATCTGTCCACACAGTTGTCCTCTGGGCCTCCGTACTCAGCGCTGCCACCACTCCAGCCTCTGCTTTACTCTGCTCTCCTGCAGCCTTGCAGCCCTGCCATCGTGTCGTGCCCAGAGCACTGGGCAGAGCTCTTTTTATAGAGTCAACAGCCATGTTTTGCCCACAGGTGTGCAGTGAGCCAGTCAACCACAGTCAGGTGAGAATCCTGGCCACAGGAACTCTCATTTTATCCACAGATGTGTTACAGAATTTTAACTAGGAGCAAAAGATAAAATAATACTTAAACTTGAAGTGTAAGACAATGATTGGAGGGACTGAGGAGTTAGAGGCATTTTAAGTTAACTTAGCTCATGTTGTAAAGGAATCTACCCAGGATCTGTACTACCTGTTAGTATGTCCACATTAAAATAATTAAAATAGAGGCAATGAAAGCATTTTTTAAATGTGGATGTGCTATAATTCAAGAAGAGAATAATAGGTTTGTGTATATTTCAAAGAATGCTGACATGTTTCAATGAAATTATACATCATCTTGGAAAAAAAATTAGCGCATGATAAAAATAAGTGGCTGGCATAAAACCACAATGAGATATCACCTCACACCAGTTAGGATGGCCAACATCCAAAAGACAAACAATGACAAATGTTGGCGAGGATGTGGAGAAAGGGGAACCCTCCTACACTGCTGGTGGGAATGTAAACTAGTTCAACCATTGTGGAAAGCAGTATGGAAGTTCCTCAAAAAGCTCAAAATAGAAGTACCGTTTGACCCAGGAACTCCACTCCTTGGAATTTGCCCTAAGAATTCAGGAGCCCAGTTTGAAAACGACATATGCACCCCTATGTTTATTGCAGCACTATTTACAATAGCCAAGAAATGGAAGCAACCTAAGTGTCCATGAGTAGACGAATGGATAAACAAGATGTGGTACATATACACAATGGACTATTATTCAGCCATAAGAAGAAAACAAGTCCTACCATTTGCAACAACATGGATGGAGCTGGAGGGTATTATGCTCAGTGAAATAAACCAGGTGGAGAAAGACAAGTACCAAATGATTTCAGTCATCTGTGGAGTATAAGGACAAAGAAAAAAACTGAAGGAACAAAACAGCAGCAGAAACCCAAGAATGGACTAACAGTTACCAAAGGGAAAGGGACTGGAGAGGATGGGTGGGAAGGGAGGGATAAGGGGAAAAGGGGCATTATGATTAGCAGACATAATTTGGAGGGGGTATGGGGAGGGCTGTACAACACAGAGAGACAAGTAGTGATTCTATAGCATCTTACTACGCTGATGAACAGTGACTGTAATGGGGTATGTGGTGGGGACTTGATGATGGGGGGAGTCTAGTAACCATAATGTTGCTCATAACTGTAGATTAATGATACCAAAAAAAAAAAAGACCAACAACAAAAAAAGTGGCTGGCAATCTTTCCAAACCCTCTAAAATAATCAAGTGCAAATGCATTTGATAATTGCAATGATTCAATGCAATTGATTAAATATCCTTATGATTTCAAAATCTCAGAAGGACTGTATACAAGAGTATCGTAGAGGTGCAGGCATGAATATCAAGAAGCTAAAACCTGTCACAAGGGTGAGTTAACAGTGGAAGGAAAAAAAAGGTTTTGCTGTGCTTACTGATATTTAAAATTTTTGAATCTCAAAGTTGCCCTGACATTTTATTTTTGAAACAGTAGAGGTGAATTAAGCCTAACGCTCTGGGCATAATGTGGTACCCTGTTCTTTGTGTGAGTTTCTAAAATGAAAAAAGGAAAGGAAGGAAGGAAGGGAAGAAAAATAAAGAAAAAGGGAAAGAGAAAGAAGGAAGGAAAGAGAAAGGAAAGCAAGAAAATCTCTGTTGGGTGCATTTTTTCATGCTAAAGCCTCTGAATGAGGACGTCACCTACTTCTGTAGGTGAGCAGCAGCAGGCACACATGTCCCTGGAGACTTTCTTTCCTTCTCAGGGATGCCCTGAATATGTGCGTGCTTCAGGGCTGGTAGGGAGAGCAGCTTCCTGCCTTGCGGAGACATTGCTAGGCTGTTACCACTGGCATATATTGTGCTGTGATTTTAATTAAAGCATTTGAATGCTGGCAGGTCAGTATTGTTGGAAGGGATGTCTGATTAATTGCTTACTCCTTTGTCACAGCTATAAATGGGATGTTAGGAGGGTACATGTTATAATCCAAACAATTCTCCCTCGAGTGGATGAGTAAGTGGACTAGCCTTCCAGTTGGAGTGTGAGATAGGAAAAAAGCCAAAATTGCACTGGTCATCCGTGATCCCACTGAAAGATGTGTGAGGTTAAAAATGCTTCCTAGCGATGGATTGGTGAGCCAGGGTCACTCTTTATGTGTGACGCCACCAGCCCCAAGGTACAGGGAGGATCAGCAGGTAAGGAACACTGCTCTCCGCCGCCAAATTAATAAATGTGCAAATTAAAAAGGATGTCAGAGCACTAAAGAAACATCTGCTAACCAAGTAAAAAAATAATGATAATGATGATAAATAGGGAGAGACAAAAGGGATTTCTGCTCCAGGCACATTTCCATCCAGCTGTACATGCTGTAAGGAGCAATCAGAGCTGCCCATGAGGTTCTCGCACTGTTGAGACCTTTAGAATGTTCTCTTTGAGTGTCCAGGTAAGAGACTTTTAGACTATTGACACTTGAGAAATGTATCAGCAGACACTGATAACTGTCCTGGTTCCCCCTAACTCAGGGTTTCTCATATTTGGCATTGCTGACATTTGGGGCCCAGATGGCTTTTTGCTGTAAGAGCTGTTCTATGCACTGTGGGGTGTCTACCAGCATCCTTGGGCTCTATCTGCTAAGATGTCTGTGTCCCCTTGCTTTGCCCCAGTCTTTGAAAGTAAACGTGTCTGCAGACACTGCCAAGTCCCCTGCAAAGTTAGCCCCGGCTGAGGACACTGCCCTTGCTGAACACAGCGTTCCCAGACACTGGTGGACAAACTATTTGCAGTAGCACAATGGCAGAGATGGCTCATTAAGGACTTACTTGTAGTAGTTCTACATGGTAACAGTTAGGGTTGAACTGCAGCTACTGAGACATATGTTATGTATAATAGTTGGAATTGATAAACCCTCAGGAAATTAAAAATATTCATATGTTCCATGTAATAGTTGCAATTGATAAGCCTTCTCAGGAAATTCAAAATGTTCACCTTGTAGAAGCTGGGGCTCCTGTGTACACTTATATGCACAGTTTTCTATTTGCAGTGCTTTCTCTTTGCTCTTTCTGGTGGAAATTCAGAGCAAGAATGGTATCTTCCTTGGCAATGGTTTGAACAGTTTGGGTTTTATGAGGCAATCCATCAGTGACTCTTCTCACAACTTAATATGTGCAAAGAATCTTGTTGCTAAACACTTGTAACATCCTGAGATCTTCCCTATGAACTTCTTGCTTAGAAACTTCACAGCAATTACTAATTGTAATTATGTACCAATTCTCTACAACTAGTGTTCTGAGCCTTTTGTTGTTCATGAAACAGGTGAAGTCGGTACTAATTTTTGGAATCTGCATGAGTCACCTGGGACAATTCAGCACTGATTATTCATTATGACAGTTTGCTTTACCTATGTACTCATTTTTAGAAAATGAATTTCTCTATAGCACATTATTTAAATAGCATAGCTTACAATTGATATCTAAAGATATGACTGTCACTTTGTGAAACTAGAAGAGGGCCAAGTGCAGTGACAGGTAAATACTGTTTGGTATATTTACATTCTTTTGCCAATGGAGGGTCTTGGCCATTATTTCTGTAAATAATGGCTAAGTTGATAGTCAAATCTATCCAACACAAAAACTGTATAAAGTATATTAAGCACCCCAAAGGAATGTCTATTTTAGGTTTCTGCTCAGTTTATTAAAACATTCATCATAAAGTGGACTATTAATATGTGGAAAAACATGATGAATATAACCTGGTCTCCACACTTATGCATGCACACACACACACACACACATGCACACACAGTCATGATCTCCAGAGAAACTGCATTTTAAAAGTTTCAGATGAGACCTTAAATGTAATCAGAACGTTTCTCAAATCAAAGACTTCCTTTTGCAAATACAGTGGGGGCTTCCTTAATACTAAACAGTTGCAAAAACATATTATATTTCCTCCATGATAAAATATGATATTTAGCATACCCACTGTGATATGCTCAATTTGAAAACTGATATGACCGGTTTTGTATCGTTCTCTCCTCCTGCTTGGCTTTGGGAGTGTCTCCCAACACTGTACCACTTAACCGTGCTACCTCAAAGTTTATTTTATAATCTGATAGGAAAAACAGCAGATGAAAAGACATGTCAAAGTCCATAATATTTACAGGCTAACCCCTCACTTCAAAACAATTCAGCAGTCTACAGAAATTTGTGCATGATTTGAATAAGCAGCCAAACTTTAGGGTCCTTGTCCAAAGGCAATCTTGCAGTCTTTTAAAATTCATCGAGCTGTGACAGAAACCAGATAGTTCTGCCATCTTGGATCACATAGTAGTAAGGATGCCAGCATCTTTATTAGTAAGCTTCTCTGAGTACCTGTGGTATAGCACAGGGATACTAAAATTATGCTCAGTTCTTTTTTACATACTGTGCATATACTTTGAATATTCATTTGTGCATACACATGTCCATTCAGTTACAAGATGACAAAAATTTGGGAGAAATTACAATGTGAAGTAACTGCAGAGGGAATCAAAGAGTCACAGAACTTAAAAGCACCTTGGAAGATCACCTAGAAAATTTCCCCTCCCATTTCAGAGGGGAACGGGTCTCCTTTTTTTTGGAGGGATTCTCTGGAGAGGAAGCCCCACTGGCCTCTTGCCTGCCTCTGTGACGTTGGATGATTTCTGCTGTTCTGATCTAGGAACTTTCCTCTGACACCCATCCCTTTGTGAAGAGGCAGAGAAATACCAGGTCTTGGCTACTGTGGAATGCTATTTATTGTAAACTATCTGTACAATACAGTCAAACAGCATTTGCACTGATTGTCTATGGGCTGTCACTGACCGACCAGAGAGCTAGGCTGGGCAAAGAGCTGAGAAACAACTGTACAGATGTGGGTCAGTGACCATATAACCTCCTATTGTGCTGCCTGGCCAAGAAAACCATTTTTGACTATTGTAATTAAATGATGATGTGAGGTTGAAAGAAAGGTATACTGTTCAATAAATGGATTCTTGGTCAGATAAATGCCTTAGGAGGGTTGAGGTACATACCAACTGTGAAGTCTAATTCAATCGACTGAATGTTCTCGTGAGAAACAAATAACACACAATGTTTGTATGAACGGGAAGCACATCGTTCACAGCTAAGCAACAGCAGAGGCAGTGTGAGTGCAAAAAGGCTAGTAGATGGAGGTCCACTCAGGGAATGGGCTGGAAGTCTGGGAAGTAGGTGGGCCTGGAGGAAGGTCATGGGTATCTATGGCTTATGACAGATAATACTCTAGTGGAGCTGTGTGTTCACGCTTTTGACATGGTGGCCAGGTTGCTGTGCTGGTAGGTGCCTTAGGACTGGGTCTGGGTGTGGGAACACCTCCAACTTCCAATGGAGACTTTGAGTGAGTTCCTTTATCACTCAGCAACTATGTCAATGCACTAGGCGACATGAGCCCCTTCTTGCCCCTGGTCCTTCCCTTCCTTGTCCCTAGTGTGTGTGTCTTAGGATGAATACACAATCATTAAAAACACGCAGGCTCTCTCTATAAAGTCCAGCTGTGGAGTGGGATCTACATCAAAATCCTATCAGTGTAAATCAGGATGGCAGTGGTGAATAGTACCTAATTTTTAAAAATTCATAGGCAGGGATGTATTCTAACCCCATCTCCTTGCACTGTGCTTGAGTAATGTTGATTTATTAGTACAGTAGAATCCCACCACTTAGCACTAAGGACAAAGGAATCCACTGTGGATTATAGAACTTTGCAAGTTAATGAGTACATGAATAAACAGCAAAAATCAGGAGTCCTGCAAGGCAGAATGTCCTTTTCCACTCATTTTGACAGGAAAGTATTTGATGTTATTTACAAAAATTTTTCATCACACATCACTAATGTTAGAGTTTGTTAAAAGAGGCATTTGTGAGGACTAATGGGATAATGCTTATAAAGCAGTTGGGTAAACAGAGTGATACAGGGGCAAAACCTTAGGGTGCTGGTACCTCGTGGAGTTGTAGGGATGGAGAAAGGAAAGTTTCAAGTTTTAGATGAGAAGCATGGGGGCAGCAGGATGTTTTGGGAATACAATTAGAAGAGTGATCTCGTGCTTGAAGATTAATAATACTTAAATATTAAATGACTATAAAAAATAGATCTCGGCCTGTGCTTGTTGTTGAGGTATTCAGGTGACTAAATGTCTTATGTGAGCTACTGTGACAGTTCTGGCTTTTCAGGTGGCATCTTCTAGCAAAAATGAATGTATGCAGTATACAACAAACAGAAGGTTCCCAAATGAAATGGTGTAAGAACTCCACTTAAATTCAGATAGAAGACTGGGGACAGTGTCCAAAATTGGTCAATGTGTGAATTTAGTCTTGAGAATGATCGATCCTGCAATCCTAAGGAATCATGCTAATTAGTGACAACGATTTAGGTGCTAATATGCTATCTGTGAATAAATACCAATGTTGAAGATGAGTTATTCTGCTAATTAAAGAGGTAAAGGTATGCCATTAGGAGTAAAATTTCAGGCTAAATCAGACTTGAAATAGGTTTGAAAGTATGTGGTACTAGGTTACAATTTTGCATACCTCTAAGTAAATACCGATAAGATGATAAGAACACTCCTCAGACTGAAGTCATGTACCCAAAGCCATTCAAATGGAGCTTGACCATGCCAGCTCTCTGCTGCTTCCTCAGGCTTGCTCATTCACACCTTAGAAGTTGTAGTGGCATATCTGCCAAATGACGACAAAAGCATAATTCCTTAAAGCATGTAAACTAACTTGTTCAAGCACATTTCAGGGACTCTAGAGCCTTGAGATAGAATAGATATGCACTACCTCAGCTTCCTGTTAGTCCATGAGCCAACATTTTCCAAATTTACCAGCTAGCCAACTTGATTTTCTGGAGAAGTAAATGGCAAGAGAAAAGTCCCCCAAAATAATCAGCTGGGCATTACTGAAAGGATAGGAAATCAAGGTTGAGAGGCAGGAACCGGGGATGGGAGGATCGAGTATTTATTCTTTTTCCTGTCTGTTGCTCTCTGAGCCCAGAGCATACATGATGCTTCCCACAAAAGGAAGTGGGCAGGTTAGCGTATGCAGAAAGACTCATGAAAGTTTATTTTTAAATTGCCCATTTGCGCTGGATAATAGAGTTTAGGTATTTGTTGGTTTGATCGAATTCCCATTAGAAATGCCAAATCCCTTTTCAGTTTTGTGTCTCACACTTTGAAGTGGTTGTTCTTATACAGAATTACCAAAAAAATAAGGCTGTGAAGGGGCTCAGATTTTCCTCATTCCAAGACTTCCTGCTGCTTGGCATGTGTACACACCTCTGATCCAGGGAAGGAAAGGTTTAGCTTCACTTGGTGGTCTACTTTGACTCTTAAATGAAAATTTCTTTTGATGATGTGTATAACCCTATTCTAACTCAGTTTTAATGAGGGCATGAGTTTTCCAACATTTTTGCTCCTTTGATCTACAAAAACATCACTAAACATGTCAAGATACAATTAATATGACCCAGAAGGTCCTTCCTAGATTCAACCTAGAAACTATACTTGGGCTTTAAACAAACACACACAGATACAAACCAACCATCCCACGAATAAACTAAAGAATATTTGTAAAAATACCATGGAAAAATTTTATGTTTAAAACATATTTTTGTGAATCAGTGTTTGGTTAGCAAAGGATATCGCTTAAGCATTATTGGATCCTAACTATTAATTGCTCATGAGAAGAAAATGAAAATATTAGATGTCTTCAATTATTTTTCCAGCTGCTTTGCCCATAAAGTTTTAAACTATTCTTCTTATTTTTATTTTTTTACTATGTATAGTGATTTACAGGGAACTGTAACCCCACGTCCCCAATCCATTTATATTTAACTCAACAAAGGCATCATCCATGAGTTGCACTGGATGCTCTGTATCTGTTTAACACGGTTTTCCCCCCAGAAATTAGAAAATTAGCAATAATAAATGGAACTGAAACCCAAAGGGTGCTAGTCAGATCCAGTGCTATATGAATGTTAGACATCATTGGAAAGAGGCAGAATTAATTTTTCATCCTTAATGTACGTGTTTCTCAGGCCAAGTGAGTTTTCTCAGCAGGCTGTTGACTCTCAGTGAATCACTTACAAGCAAGCAATTGCTGAAGAGAAACATTGCCTCACGATCCATTGACATCTTCAAATAAAGCATTAAATTTTACTCATGGGTACTAAGGCCATATGCCCAGTGGAATAAGAGCCACGTTTCTAGCCCACAGGTGTTTTTGAAGGAGATTACCTCAGGGCCAGTGCTTCTGTGTTCTGGGCGTGTTCTAGTATTGCCACCTGTGACTCCGACTGGAGCCACAGGTTTTCACACCCCAAAAGGAGTCAAGGTTGTCAAAACATATCATTTCGTCTTAAGTGGAAAACATAAAACAGAAAACTTACGTATGTAGGATACACACACACACACACACACGCACACACACACACAGGCAGCATCCACATGGGGTGCATTTGCACCCGCCATGTGGTGACGCTGCTAGGAGCATGCAGGGAACATGGAACTCTGGGAATTCTGCTCTCTGGGAGTGACACTCACTACTTGCCCAGAATCTCTGTCCTTAGTTTCCCACTCAGTTGCCAAGTTTGAGGAACTATATGTTTCTGAGCAATGTTTGAGCTTTCCAAACAGTCATGTTCCTTCTTTCAGGCTTACCTCTCTGTGTCAACAACAAATAAGAATAATTATTATGGAGAATTCTTAGTGTTCTGAAAGCTACCACTGTGATGGTAAGTACTCTTCACTGGGCAGCTGAACCCCTCAGTAAAGATGGGTTCTGCTTGGTTCCGGCTTGAGGGTTTTGGAATAGAGTAATGTATTAAGGAATCACTGAATATGAGATTTGTGTTTCTGCAGGCAGAGTTTGGGGATGAAGACATAGCCAGTGGGTGTTTTTTTTTAGTACATGCTATTTCAATTTCATTGATAAGCAAAGGCTGCTATCTGGAGGCAAAGAAATCAGGCTATTGGCAGGAACTGAGATTGTGGGTGGGTTCATCACCCTCCTCATCCTTTCTCTTCACTTGTGGACAGAGCCGTAGACACATCTCCTCAGGTAGGAACCTTGTTTTAATTATTTTACAGATTGCTCTTGGGAGCTTCAGCAGGTTGGCTTCCTATGCCAAAAACAGAGAATGATGGCTTCTCTGGGAGCTATGCAATTTATTTTTTAATTTATTTTTCACATGGTATTCAGGTCACTTTACTGTTCTCACACTTCTTTCAAATATTGATCTTAATGTCCCAATTTGATGTCAGGAGCAAAAACATTTAGATTTTTACATATTTACACAATTAAAGGCACCTGAGGTGTGGCTATTTCCATACATTAACACACATTAGTGACAAGTATGAACTGGGGGGACAGTAATACATGAAACCAACTTGTAGGAAGAGGAAAGACGGGTTCTGGTTCACAATCTCTCCTTGACTTCAGCTTAAGGACTTTTTCATATGCAAAAACTCGGTGCAAAACCTGTTTGGTGCAAACCAGCAACAGCTGAGATGCAGGAACTGGTTCATGCAAAGTTAGCGTGGGGGCTGATGGGCCTGAAGGGTGGAGAGCTTCCTGGAGGTGGAGATGCAGCTGGATTTACAGCCCAGGGACAGGATCAATAGTTTAGAACAGCAGACTGGAAACTGGAGATAAAATGGTTAGTATGTTTTCTAACAAGCTGGCAGGATAGGGTGCTCTTCTCAAACAGGGGAGCTATGCAATTTAGTTATTTTAGCTTAAGGTTTTTTTCATCACGTGTGTCAGAACAAAAATGTAGAAGGAAGGCCATTCAAATCCTTCAGCTTCTTTCTCAGTTGCTTTGAGGAAAAGTCTTGGAGAGAAGTGCACCCTTTATTTTACAGACATTTTATTTTAAGCTCTCTTTCCCTCTGAGTTGGATCAGACCTTCCACAATAGTAGTAATAAGTGAACATAGAGTCAAGTATGAATCTACAATATTTAAATGCACATTCATGAAAGCAAAGTTTACTTAGATGTCCATTCACTCACTCGCATACAAAGCAGCCCAAACAGAACAGGTTTCAATGCATTTTATACACCAAAGAGATTGATCCAATCTAAGACTGTGCCCACGGCCACACGACAGAGTGCAGGACATGAGTGAGGCTTTTAAGCCCCAGATAACTGAGAAACAAATTCTCTGTTTTCCTCAGAAAGTTCCTCTCCTGGGCAGTATTTCTTCCTGTGGAATATTTTCATCTAGTGGAAACCTATTGTTTTGGTTGAGTGAAAACCTACCTAGAAGAGGAATTTCCTTCGGATTTCTCTGCCAAAGGTCTGTTTTCCTGATGGCATCTGACCAGGTCACAGGCCCTCGGACTGGGCCTTCCACGGACACTTTCCCTATTTGTTGCTGGGAAACTGAGTAAAGCAACACATTTTCTGGGATTTTCTAGGTGTTTTCATGTGTGATGACAACAGTACACAGCAGACACTGCCTGCTTCCCTGTGCTGGCCCAGCGTGGGGAGGGTGGCAGGGGCTGCCCAGCTGGGCACCCCTGCATTTGTGACACTGGGTCCCAGCCACATCTGCCCACAATGTCTAAAGGCCGCAGGTTGCAGCACCACTGAAGGGCAGGTGCATGAATCAGGGAGGCCCTGCAGCTTTGGGGACCCCTTGCTTTCTCTGGCCCCCACTCTGTAGTGGTCGCAAGTGACAGGAAACTGACAGGTGGAGTCAAGACCCCCGCAGGTTCCATAAATCCCAGTTCAGAGGATGGAAATAAATACCTCAAAAAAAAAAAAAGGAACTAAATACAACCTTGATCTATTCCTCCCTAGTAAACAAAGCCTACATTCGGGCATCCAAAGGTTGTCAAAATTCATACTTTATTGCTTCTTCATTCAGTTTTTGCAATTCCTGCAAGTTACTGAGAATTCCATCCCTCCTTCTTGGGATAACTGACAGGATTCATGGAGAGAGACCATTAGCCTCTGGGAAGGGGGCCCCAAGCACAACCTCTGGTCTGAGAGCAGGTGCAACTGTAGCCCTTAGCTACAGGGAATAAAGGGCTGCAGAGCAGAAAACAAACTTGCCCAGGGCCACCAGCTTTACATGACACGGCTGGGGTTGATTCAGCAGTGGCACCGCTGGGGTATATTCCCCTTGCCATTGAGAAGTGACACATTCAGAGTCCTCTGACAAGTGCCCGCCCTGTCTAATGTTGGCCCAGGAGCCTTGGATATGACACACATCAGCCCCGCGCCTGCTGTTTGCAGAGCACTGCCAGGGGAGGCAGGGCACACACCTGAGGGGGATGATTCTTCCTTCGGGGTGCTCCAGTCAGGGCTGGTTGGTGCCCGAGGAGTGGAATGCCTGGAAGCAGGCAGATGGAGGGCCGGGAGGCGCCCCTGCTGGGGAGTCTGCTGCAGTGGTGCTGACCAGGAGGGGAGTTTCAAAGCTGGGCCTGGCTGGTGACACCCCAGGCAGAGGGACAAGCCTGGGGAAATGCAGAGGAGCTGGAAAGGTAGTATGTTTAAACGAAATAGCTTGCTTTGGCAGCAGAATGGTTTGAAGCAGAGAAGCAGGTGAGAAGCTGGAGAGGTGGAGGGACGTCTGGGCCAGAAGGCCCGTCAGTGCCCTGCTAAGGCTGGAGATCTCAACCAAGATGGGAGGAGAAGCAGAGGAGGTGCTGAGGTAGAGGCTCCAGGGTCTGGCGATGGTTCCCATGTGGGGAGTAGTGAGTGTGGCCGCAGGGGACTGTGATGCTGGTGCCAGAGACTGAATGTGCAGGAGTGAGAACCTGGCTCACCAGCCTTGCTGTGAATCCTGGTGCTTGTGGGCAGTGGGGGAGCCAGGTGGACCAGGCGGTCTTAGGGGGATGCGGAGGGCTTCCTGAAGATGGGCTGGAGCTGACAAGGGACCCATGTGGGATCGTTGATTCCGAGACATTGGTTGAAAGTGTGAGAGTTAGTCTGTACTGAAGGAGTCCAGGATAAGCCCCTGGGGCATGTGAGCTGAAGGCGTTTGAGAATAGGTTCTGCCCTTTCCTCCTGCCCTCTCCCCTCCTCTTCTCTTCCTCCCTCCTTCTGTTTCTGAACTCCTTTATCTGCATAAGAGTAAAGTCTCCCCAAAAGACTGAAGTGTCATCAGTCCTCTCCCTGGAAGTTTGGAAAATAGGGAATCTTGATTCTTAACGGCAAACAGGAGAAGTGTGCACCCCACCTAAACAGACACTGTCACAAAACAACCATTTCTCCCACCTCTTCTCCTAAGGGTCTATTTAACTTACCTGGAAGTCTTTTGTTTTCCCTTAATGCCTTTTCTCCCCCCATTTCCTGATTAAAAAGTCATATATTTTCCCAGAAATATCCTTTCCCCCTCCTTTTCCCCTCTTAAGATGGTATTTAAATCCCAAATTCTAAGCACCTTGAGTCATATTTCTCTGTGAACTCCTGCATCTGTGTGTGAATTAGCAAAGAAATATCTATCCTTTGCTAATCTGTGTGTCAGTTTCATTAGCAGGCCCCCAACTACTAAACCTAAGAGGAGAGAGGGAGAGATTTCCTCCCTGGCAGTATCACCACCCAAGGAGAGAGAGGACGGCTGAGGCCAGGATACTCGTGGAGAGCTGTCCAGACGAGAGGAAAGCCAAAACTGGATCAGATTGAGATGGAGTGGTCAGAGGAGCAGGGCCCTCAAAGGTGTGGGAAATGAGGTTTCAAGATTCAAGGGTAAGGAACAGTGACAAACCTTGCAGAGAATTTAGAGGGACTAACATTATACTGTGTGTTTGTTTCCTGCTTACTACCCTGCACCAAGCTTGTAAAACATTATGTCCCTTAGTCCTGACAGCAAGCTGGTGCCAGAGAGAAGGCCACTTCCTCTTTTCACAGGTTCAGAGAAGCTGAATGACTTTGCTAATGCCATTCAGCTATGAGGGAAGGAGCCTAGCTCAGGCACTGGGATGTTTGCCTTTGACACTCCTGACTTTCGGCTTTTGATGTGGCCTGGGGTCTGTGTCTCCAAACTAGGACACAATTCCGAAAACCATGCTTGCAGCTTCTGAGTCATCTTCTTTTCTTGTCCTAAACTAGAGATCAACAAAGTCCAGGCTGTGTGACAAATCTGGCTCACTGCCTGTTCTTGTAAATAAAGTTTTATTGGCACACGGCCATGTCTGTTGTTTATGTATTGTCTGTGGCTGTGTTCGCCTTACAACAGAAGGGCCAAGTGGTTGTGAAGGAGACACACAGAGCCTAACAAGGTATTACTGGCTCTTTACAGGAAACGTTTGCTGGTGTTGCCTTAAACCAGTAGGTTGCATAAACATGATAGTACAGATTGGGAATTTGGATTCACTCTAATGTAAAATGCTCTTCTTGTAATGAAAATATACCTACAGAGAAAATCAGATATAACACCAACATGATTTGCATCTACCAGGATATAACACCAGGTACTCAAAATTATACTTTCTTGGGCCATTATTTTTTTCCAGAGATTTGGAAGAGGTAGAAGACAAGTGGCAATTCAGTGACATTCATGAAGCAGTACACAGCCCAGAGAAGAAGTAAATCAGGTGAACCCTCTGCATCCCTCCAGAACATAGGAAGGGTGGGTGAGTGGTGGGTGGGGAGTTAGGGAAGATGAGGCCTGAAAAGACAACAAACCATCCCCAAGGGCTGTGAATTCAGCACATAATAGGCCACCAGCCAACTTGTGGCCCGTCCATTATCCAGGATCCCAGCACCCTGAGGAAGGACATATGTCTCCCTATTCTTCTGCTGTGTCTGGAAGTACAACCGGCTCCTCAGAGGCGAGGGGGCATCCCATGGGCTGGCAGCCTCTCTGCTGTTGGTAGCACAGCAGGCTGTCTGAGGTGGCAGTCCTGCTGGGGCACATCTGTCCCTCTCAATATTCACGCTGCTAATGTCTCACTCTAGTGACAAATGCAAATTGGGTTGCCTCGTCCAAACATGTCAGCCTCATTAGCAGGTGCAGAGCGATTGGCACAAGATGCCAGCATCGGCCTCTCTGTTTCTTCTCTTCTTACTGTCACCCACCTTGGGGTCTCTTATCCTCAGGACTGCTGATGGGGAGCTCTGGCTGTGGGGAGCAGGCAGGGAAATGCTGTCTTAAAAGAGAAAGGTCTGTTGTTACTAGCAGTTGTTTACCAGGGTTATTCTCTGTAAATTAGACCTCCTTTGCACAAAAATTGAGCAAAACCAGACTATACCTAATTCTGGAAGAAAACTTTGGCATCTGTGCCCCCAGGGAAGAATGGTATGCAAAATTATAACTCGAGAGTGAGATCAGGACAAGATGGATGTTTAAATCTGTTTAAATACATACTTGTTAATTCAAAAAACATTTTTGGGTGTGTGTGTGAAAAATTTGATGAATGTAATTGATCATTACAACTTTGCTTTTCCTCCCACCCAATCGAATCTCAATTCCTAAGTAATTTTCTCTCTTAGCTCAGAAATTTAAACGCAAAGAAGGTCTTTGGGTTTCTCAAACATTTGATAACAACAGCCTGGAATTTCAGGTAAGGATAGTACTCTTATCATGAACAAGTGCCCCATATTCTTAGAAGTTGGAGAGTTTTGGGTTTTCCTGTTTCAATTGAGATATTTTTAAAGTCTCTTTTGATGCAGATGCTATCCTTGCAATGGTGTGTTTGTTTTATAACTAGAGGGGAAATATGAAAGTCTGGGTAACAAGATGATTAAACAGAATAGTATTTGATAATGATTTCTGCTTTGCATTTATTTGACTCTTAATATATATTTCATAATACCATGTAAGTCATTTTTACTGCTAACATTTCAATGATAATTTTAAAGGGATAACATTAACTCTCTGTTCTCTTTTCTGGAAATTTTGTTTGGGACACAAGAATTGCCCCTTTTGAGTTTGAGGTCAATATTTTAAATTTTATGTAGGAAGATAATAATATTATCTTTTAGTAAGGAAAAATTTGAATGTCCCCTCTAACCCCCAAACTTTGTTTTCTAGGAACAACTAAAATTTCAGAACTCCTACAAGAAATTATTCTTGCTCTGCCTAAGTTTATACAAAACAACCAATGAAAAAAGGAATGGAGTATATGATTTTCCTAATGTTTGCTTCATCCTTTACTTTCACAACATCAAATGCTCAGATAAAAATTAAGCCATTTGGCCAATTGTTTGGATGGCCCAACATACTGGCATTTGACATCAGGGACAAATCATCGTTTGCTCATGTCTGTCTGGGTGTTGTGCGGTTCGGTTGATGTATATAAGCGTTCCTTTTCAAAGATTTTTGAGAACATTCCTCACCTTTTAATTGTAGCACAAATCCAGCACAGTTATTGTTTAAATATTTTCTTTCTCAAAGGCCATCTCTCCCCTGAAATCAGATCACTGTGTTGCCTTCTTTTTAAAAGAATCAAATTGCCCGTGTGGGGATTCACAGAGCCCACATGCTGTGTGTCTGTCTTGGGAGGACAAAGCAAAGTGGACAGAGAAGAGAGCTGCCTGAGAACCAGAGGGCTGGAGGGCAGGGGCCGCGGGCGGCTCAGAGACCAGGAGGATTGTCAGCAGCACAAGGAGCTCCCTCTGTCCCCTCGGCCACTCGGCTTGGGGCTCTGCTTCCCATCAGCACCACACCCACCACAACCGCATAACAGTGACCAGAGCTTCATCCTTTCCTCTCTCTCCTTAGAGCACGTATCTTCTTGGGGTGACAGCTGATGTGCCCTTAGCCCCTTCCTGCCTGATGGGGACACCTGCAGGCTGCCTCAGCCCTTTCCTCCTCTGCTGGCGCCAAGTATTGCAGCTCCTGTGCCCCTTTGTTTATTTTTCTCCCACCACTTCTGCCCAAACCCCAAGTTTAAGGAAAAGGCATTCAGTTCTCTCAAGTGCTAAGTGCCCTCATCTGCATCTCTCAGCTCCTCCAGCCACATCTAAGGCTAGTCAAAACACAGGCATGAAGTGCCACCCCACTGAGACCAGTCCAGGTGTGGCAGACAGGTTCCAGGCATGCTCAGGGACAGGCCTCTGCTTCCTGCAGCCGCCCCTTCCAGCTGGAGAGCAGCCCACTGCATAGGCCTCCTGGCAGGTGAGGCAAAGCCCAGCTCTGGGGTTGGCACTGAGGGTACATGGGGACCTGGGGGAGATGGCACCTGCACCCTGCTGGCCACCTCCCCCCTCAGTGAGCAAACTTTCACTAATTTCTAGAATGGAAGGAGAAGGGGAAGCATAGGGGCAGGTGTTCTGAGCAGTGACTCCTTTTCTGGGTACATAGTCACCCTGTGGAAAGATTCTAAAATGTCTGCATGGAAAGCTGATGTTCACCTGGGAATGCCTCCACGCCAAACCCTCGGACTGAATGCAGCATCACTACCACCCCCAGGATTTCTTCAATAGCTGCAGGGTGCTTGGGCTGATACTCAGCACCAAGGAAGTACAGTTTTGGGCCAGTTTCATAACTTGAGATGTAATACCTACCTTTTAAAAAACCTTTCCTCTTAACTAACCCAATTTCTTGAATGTCTGTTAGAAAGAGTTGTGCCAATTTATAGGCCCCTTCAAAAGAGTTGGATATTTAGTAGATGAGCACAAGGAATTAAGTCTTGGAAAGGCCTTGGGCACTGAATGATTTCAGGTGCTCCATTCAGAATAAAGAGAGAATTTCAAGATCTGCAAGGAGTGAATGATTTTTCTGTACAAATATTGGAAAAGATCTGTCATTCGGAGTTAGTCTGCTGAAGTGTGGGGTCTGGGAGGATTTCGGGTGTATGAGGCTGCAAACTTAAATGACTTCAGGGAGGAAACCGCGGTGGGAACGGCAGGTACCTGCGGGCCCTGCCAATGGCGGTCAGGTTTCATTGGTGTGAACACGGCTCGGTGTGAACGCAGAGCAAAAGGCTGACCACCTGACAGTCTGACCCACTCTGGCGTGCGAGGAACAGAGCCAGCACTGCCCCGAGACCTGCCCAGGGGCACCCAAGGCAGCCCTCGGAGCGCCGACTGAAACGCGGGGCCTCTGACTCCAACCCTGAGCGCTCTCCACCCCACCTCAGCTTTCACCTCATGGAGAAAAGACCCAGGGAAGTTCACGTACTCTCCTCATTCTCCTCTTCTCAAACTCTAAATTACCCGAGACAACTCTCCCGTGTGTGAAATGCTTATAACGTTTTTTACCCATAAGGCTGAGGCAAGGATTAAATAATAGATATTTTTAAATCCCACAGGAGCTGGAGTGCAGTAGATGGCGAACATCCCCCCTCTCACAGATCCTCGCCTCTGCCTCTGCTTCCTGCCTCCTCTCCTCTCCTTTACCTTCCCATTAGCTCTTCTTCGCCTCCCTCCCCTGCCTCAGTCTCATTTCCCCTTTCCCTCCACTGTCTCACTTGATTTTGTAGCTCTAGAGAGGGCAGAGTGCTTGGTAGGTAACAAACATTCAAGACATTTTCAGCCGGAGGGTGTGTGCAGACGTGCTGACAGACAGCCACGGGCCAGACAGCTGCCACCCTGCTGGGCGGTGGAGGTGCCCATCCTACTGTCATCGCTCTACTTCCCTTCAGGGCTACAGGTCCTGAGCCGGAGCTTCCAGTGGTCTTTTCAGCAATGCTAATAGATCATCCTGAACCCATGCGCAACAAGGCTGGCAGGGCCTGTGGAACAGTCTGCCGATTCTATGCAAAGCTAATTAAAACATTTGTGAACTGAAGATGCAGCGGCCCCATTAGCATCACGCACCACGCCATTGACTTTTTTCTCATCTATGAATTCAGGTCTTGGTGTTTGCTCCTGGAAGGAAAATGAGCAGAAGGCAGTCTGTCGCCTGCCATCGGAGGAGGTGGTGGGTCCCTTCACGCTCTGCCTCGAAGGTGCAGGGATGCCAGGCTGCCCTGACTTTGGGGGAACCCCGCAGTTTGGGGGATGCGGATGGCTCAGCAGCACAGCGGTCCTAAAGCCCCGAAGGAGGGTGTGGCCAGGCACATGAGCCGCCCCACGGGCAGGCACGCTGCAGACTCCCGGTGCTGGGCAGCCTGCTGCATGTGCTGTTGGCTTGTCAGGCTCCCACCTCTCTCTTTTGCTCCTTTACAAGAAGATGGTCTTGGGAGTGGTGGGGGGCCACGCTGGGTGGAGCTTGTGCACTGGAGGAGAAATCTGTCGCCTAGCTTGGCTGTCCCTTCTCTCCTCTTGAAATATTCTCATTTCAATGCAGTTTTATACCCTCTTGCCAAAAGGCATGATGAAAACTTTAGGAACTACTCTCGGCAAGAACAACAATGTAAAAACTGTGTTTATGTAGTGCTTATCACCTGCCAGTGATCCATTCACTCCGCACGCTTTGAGGCAGCCGCTGTCATTTCATCATTCTCCCTTACGCTCGTGGAAACGGGTCAGGTACTGCCCACATTCACGCACTGCTAATAGTGGGGTCTGGGTTAGCACCTGTGCCATTCAGTTTCAGAGTCTTAACCTGACGCTACACTGTCTTCACCAGTTACACCGGAGAACTGAGGCGTGAGCTTGCCTGTCCAAGGCTCATACTCTGAGCTAGAGCGGTCCTCATCCCAAAGACGTCACACACACAGCACGCCTCTCGGCTGCCCCCCTGGCGGCTCCCCATCCTTGCCTTGCCTCAGAGTCCTCAACGTGGCACTGTGCTTTCCTCTACAAAACAGCTGCTGTTCTTGCCCAGTTGACATGTATTTCTACAGTTCTCAGAAAAAAGCCATTGCCAAGGTCTGACCTACTTATTTGGGGAAACTTTGAAATATTATTCCTGAACTTGCTGATCAGAATAATTACACTGGAATGTATATGTTGGCAATAATGTTTTTCATGTGTGTACATTTGTATATATTTTTTCCTGGAATCTCCAAAGAACTACGTCCTTCAGAAATTGTTGGCCCCCAGGTAGTGTTGAGCAGTGTCCCTCCCTAAGCATAGATATTTTTCAGCATGTATTGTGGCTTGACACATGCCACTGTGTCAGGTTCCCAGTGATAACATGGATCCTCAGTCCCTGAGAAGGTCACCACTGAGAACAATTAATATAGTGGGTCTCCAAATAAAAGCACCGAAGTTGAGTCAAACCTTGTTCTGGGTTCAGCCTGTAGCAATTGGCAGGAAAAAATTCATTACTTGGAACTTTAGATTTGGAAGATTCTTTTTTCATTGTCATTAATTTTTTATGGAGATATAATTGACATACAGCATTGTACAAATTTAAGATGTAAAAACATGTTGGTTTGATATGTTTATATGTTGCAATATAATTAGGACAGTAGTGTTAGTTAACACCTCTATCATGTCACATAATTACCATTTCTTTTTTTGTGTGTTGAGAACAGTCAAGAGTTAGTGTTTTGGTAATTCTGAGGTTTGCATACAGTCTGTTGACTATTATCACTATGTTGTACATTAGATCTCTAGAACTTATTTATCTAGTAGTTATAAGTTTGTACCCTTAAACAACATCACCCCAGTTCCCATACCCCCCAACCCCTGGTAACCACCATTCCACTTTCTGTTTTTACAAGTTCAGTTTTTTTAGATTTCACGTAAAAGTGAGATCATAGAGTATTTTTGTTTCTCTGTCTGACTTATGTCACTTAGCATAACACCCTCAGGGTCCATCCATGTTGTCGCAAATGGCAGGATTTCCTTCTTTCTAATGGCTGAATAATAGTTCATTGTGTATATACACCACATATTTATCCATGCATCCATTGACAGACAATTAAATTATGGGTCAAAACCTCAAGAAACATTTTAAACTGGCCTCATAACATAGCACCAAATCAGTCCTTAAGATTTCAGTGCTCTGTCTCTCCTTTTTTTCCTTTGCCATTGATCATCCCCTTTGGGCAGACTCATGCTTGGCTTTTTTCCTCTTCTTTACTGTTAGCACCTTCTCTTTTCCATATAGTTCTGAAGGAAACCATGAGCAGATGAGAAATGACTTATTTCATTGCTTTTTCGTAGCTACAAGGTATGTGAATAATTTTATATTTATCTGCACTTACAAAAATGATGAAGATAGGGCAAGTGTCTTGGTAGTGGGAGAGAGAAAGCTAAGTAGGCTCTTTAGGAATTCTATTCACAAAGTAGACATTTTTCAAATTTTAATAAGGGAATGCATTTTCTATTTTTAAGTTCAAAGCTAAATAAGGAGTGGATGTAGTAGTATTTGCCAGATTTTATATTTATTAAAAGCCGGGATAGACAGGGATAATAGCATAACTCAGTATTTATGATGCAGCCACTTCAACATAAATATTAAAATGAGACTGTTATCATCAGAACTATTTGTTGTTTATATTTGCTTTCAAATTTTAATGAACACAAATGCTACTTACGTGGTAAAGTTCAATACCTGAAAAAACAACTCATTTGTCCATTAACAAATCCAGCGATAGAACTGTCATGACAGAAAGTCTCTTTCAGACTAAGTAATAATTTGAGAAGACATCAAAGACTTCTGCTTCCAGGAAGATGGAGTAGACACACTTTTCCCTGTTTTTCCTGCTAATGGCATCTAAAAACTGTGAACATTATATATGAAGCAGACATGCAGACACTGCTAGGTGGGAAGAAGACCGGCTGGCTAGGGAGCATAAAGCCTGAGAGTCGACATTCAGTGAGTTTCCTGGGTTTTCTTTTTGCCTGTGGATCCCAGGCTGGAAGCTGCAGAAGCCAAGTTGGAAATGCCAATGGGTGCAATGCAGAACAGCCCTGAGAGAAGAGAAAGGATGAGGAAAGGGGTAGCCTAGCCTAAGCAGACAGAGATATTTACACAATAAATGGATGACTCTTGACAAACACCATGGGAAATTGGTGACCCCATCCCTCCTGTCAGCAAAGGCTGAGCAGGTATCTAAATTTCTACCCTGATGGGGCTGTAGTGGGATGCCCAACACCAGCCCAGTTTTGGTTGAATCAGCTAAGGCCAAGGGAAACTGGCATTCTCATGCCACTGGGCAGTAATGAATGGCCCTGCACACACACATACACCCTTCCCCATGGTGATGACTGCAACCCCACTGCATGCACTGTCCATGGAGATGGTTTGTGGAGCCTTGACCCACCTGGCTGTGGGGAGGTACCCTTCATCTGCTCTCTGGGGGTGGAACCAGAGGAGGCCTGGTGGAGTATCAGGACTTTTGCCACCACTTAGCAGGAACAAACTGTTCCCCAGACCCCTTTGGTGCCCATGGAGGACACACAGAGAGTACCAAACAGGGCGGCATCTGTAGAAACCTAGTGGGGAACCTGAACTCCCACCTTTCTCAGCAATAAAGGCGCCCCTCCTCCTCCTCCAGATGTCAGTGGGGGTCCGGTAGAGAACCTGGGCTCCATAACCACCCAGCAGACCCGGCGCCCCTCCTCCTCCAGATGTCAGTGGGGGTCTGGTAGAGAACCTGGGCTCCATAACCACCCAGCAGACCCGAGATGGTGACCTTTGCCCCTCCCAGAGCAGAGCCAGAGGAGGCCTTCTACATCACAAGATTTAAATAGAAAGAAGAGTTTCGTAATATCCAGTATTTTCAGATTTCAATTTAAGATCTCTTGTCATAATAAGTACTGGAAAGATTACAAATGGAAAGAGAAAAGAAAATCAACATGTTCTAATGAAGAGATGGCACAGATTTTAGAATTCTTTTACCAGGTTTTAAAGCAGCCACCTAAAAATGCTTTGGTGAGGAATTACAAACATGCTCGGAATAAACAAAAACTAAAAAGTCTCAGCAAAAAAATGGAAAATATGAAGAACAAAATGAATATTTTAGACTTGAAGAATAATTTATGTGTACACTAATTTGTGCATTTTATTGCCAGTACCTCAATATAAAAAGTAAATTAAAAAAATGAAAAATATAATAACAAATTAAAAAACTCAGTAGATCAAGAGTTAAACTCAACAGCTGGTAAAGTGAACAGAGGGAAGAGTCAATTGACTTTGAAGATATATAAATAGATATTATTCAAGCTGAAAAGCAAAAGGAAAATAGACTGTGGAGAAAAAAGTAAACCCAAAGTCACAGAGACATGTGCAGTTATAACAAAATACCTAACATTTGTGTCACTGAGGTTCCAGAAGATGAGAAAGAGTCAATATTATCAGACTTTGATAAGTTAAATATATAGTGAAATCTAAAGCAGCCACTAAAAGAAAAAAAAATCAGACAATGAAATATACCAAAAAAACTATAGAAAAATCAAAATGAATTCTAAAAAGTCCAAGTAATCCATCAGAAGGCAGGAAAAGAAAGCAAAACTAAAGCACAGAGAACAAACACAAAATGAAACATAAAATGGCAGACCTTTTACTATATCAATAAATACATTAAATGTAACTGATCTAAATACATAAATTAAAAGAAGTTGGCACACTAAATAAAATCATAACCCAACTGTATGCTTTTTATAGGAAGCAGCACATCACAGATAATAATATATAGAAGTTGAATTAAAAGAATGGACTCCAATCAGTAAAATCCAACTGACATTTACAGAACTACTTCACACATCAACAGTAGAATATATATATATATATATATATATATATATATATATTTGTAAGTGCCCATGGTACATGTATACTGGGCCATAGAGCAAACTTGAAAAATCTTAAATAATTGAAATCATAAGGTGTGTGTTCTCTGTCCACAGGAAACCAAAGTAGAAATCAACAACAGAAAGACAACAGAAAATTCTCCAAACATCTGTAAACTAAACAACACATGTCAAATAATTTATGGATCAAAGAGGAAATCTCAAAATATACCAAAAACACCCATTGAACTGAATGAAATTAAAATATAACACATCAAGATTTGTTGGAAACAGTTAAAATAGTGCTAAGAGGGAAATTAATAGCACTAAATAATCATATTAGAAAAGAGGAAAAAGTCTCAAGTCAATAGACAATCTCCCACCTCAATAATCTAGAAAAAGAACAGAACAAACCCAAAGCTAGCAGAAGACTGGAAATACTAAAGATAAGAACAGAAAGAAATAGAAAAATTAATGATAACAGAGAAACAATAAAAAATTAATGAAGCAATCTCATTCTTTAGGAAGATCAATATAAGAGATTATACATTGAACATATGGCCTTGCTGACTTATTATCTCTGAAAGTATTTTTGTACATCCTATGAAATTTTATATGTAGACCATCATATCATCTACAAATAGGAAAAATATTATATCTTTCTTTCTGATCTGTATGCATTTTATTTCTTTTTCTTGCCTTACTGTGTTGGCTCAACTCCCAGTACAACCTTGAATAACAATCATAAATCAGACATCCTTGCCTTATTAGCAATTTTAGAGGAAGGCTCTCAGTCTTTCAGGTTTTTGAAACATGTTTATCAAGATGAGGATCTCATTTATTCCTATTTTTCTGAGAATTTATATTATACATAGTGTTGGATTTTTTAAATACTTTTTTTGCAGAAGTTGATATGATCATGTAGTTTTTCTTCTTTAGCCTATTAATATGGTGGATTACACTGATTGACTTTTGAACACTACACAATCCTTGTATTCTTGGACAAACCCCACCTGTCATGGTGTATGATCCTAAGATTCAATATTAAAAAGTAATTCAGTTATAAAATGCAGTAAAGTCATGAGAAGTCATATTCACTTTCAAAGAGGGTAAACAGTAAATGAGCACATGAAAAGATGTTCACTATCTTTAGCCATTAGAGAAATGCAAATACTATAGCGAGATATCACTACACAATTATTTAACAGCAAACTAAAAAGAGTGAAAATATCAAATGTTTGTGAGGAGGCAAAGGAACTGTATCTCTCACACATTTTTGGTATAACATAAAATGTAATATGATTCAGCTGCCCTGGAAAATTTTCAGTTTATTTAAAAACTGAAATACATTTTACCATATGACCCAGTACTCTAAGTCATTTATTCCAGAGAAATGAGAATTTGTGTGCATACAAAAGAGATACATGATTGTTTATAATAGATTTATTTGTAATATCCCAAACTAGAAATAATCAAAATGTCCCTCAATGAGTGAGTGGTTACACAAACCTGTAAATCCCTACCTGTAAATACTACTCAGCACTAAGAAAGGAATGAATTAGTGATCCATGTGACAGTTTGGGTGGATCTCCAGGGCATTGTGCTGACTGAAAAAACATGGTCAAAATGCCATGCACTGTATGACTCCGTTATATAATATCCTTGCATTGACAACATTACAGAGATGAAAAACAGATTAATGATTGTTAGGATTTAGGGCTAGTCAGGGAGAGGGGTGAATGTGATTGCAAAGAGGAAATGGGATAGTGCTGATGAAATAGTTCTTTACATAGATTGTGGATATACAGATATAAGATGGGCAATGTGATAAAACGAAATAGAACTATACATACCTGTTGTACAATAGCAAAGCCAGTTTCCTGCTTTTGCTATTGTGGCATGATTGTGTAAGATTGTAACCATCAGGGGACACTGGGTGAAGAATACACCAGACCTCTCTGCATTATGTCTGCAATTTCCTGGGAACCTATAATTATTTGCAAAATAAAAATGAAATAAAAACCCAAAAAGGCAAGGAACAAAACAAAACAATAAGACATCTTAAATCCCCTCAAAATAAAAGTAGAAATTCTATACATGAGCTTACTCTATTTTTTCATGTGGCGTTAGCGCTACGGATTATAACTGAGAACAAGAAGAGCTGAATGAATGAGTGATCAATGGGAGATTTATTTACTGTTTTTTTAAAATGTTGGATTCTGAACATTTGTCTTTCATTTAATGTCTGTTGGATTTTGATTTCACAGTAACAAATGGCTTCCAAAACATTCTGTGGAGACCTTCTCTACAAGAGGAAGAGGATCTTAGCAGCCTCTGCTAAGCATTCTGAGGGAACTTCCAGAACTGAGATGCACAGATATCATATCAAACACACCTGGAACTACATATACAGAAGAAGGAACCTGAAGCCCAGCCCTACCTGATCTCCAGTTTATCTATACATGAGGATTCATGAAAGAGATGGAGATGTTGCTGGCTTCTCAAACATACCCATGTTCAAAAGTCTTTTCAAAATGCATCTCTAAGGTAAGCCTTCCTCATTTATTCCTATTTTTCACAGATACATTAAAACCTAGAATTTGCCGATGATATTTTTTGCCTCTTAACAGTAAGAGGTACAAAAGAACAGTAACTACAGCCCAAATTTCCTACCTTTTGAGAGGTAGTGAATGTTTCCCTGAGCAACACCATATCCTCTTAAAATAGTGCCACCCTGGCTTCCATGGCCAACCTACCCTCACGGTGCAAGCCACACATCCTGTCCCTCAAGTAATAGGAGGCTGACTCCTCTGGCTATCACCTCTCCATTTGCAAATAAAGGAGGCAAGTCTGTGTTCACGTCCTAATGCAGACTTCAAGTTTTTCCACATGGGACTCGGACTGTAGTCCCAATTTGACATGTTGAAAACGCAATAGGTTCATCTAAGTGATCAAATAAAATTAGCGTTCACGGCTGCTGTCATAGAACAGACAGCATGGAAGGGAGAAGCAAAGGAAAACGAAGCAACTGGTATTGCTACCCAGTGCTGTAACCATCATTATTGGCGAGGTGTAACTATTGAAGCGATACTTGCAACCTCCCTGACACTTAACCCCACCCAGGCTAAACAGTGCAAACCTAAAAAGGAAATTATTGTTATTATCAAGGACGTGTCATACTTAGGAATATATCTGTGCCACTGGAAGAGATATGGGATCTTTAAATTACGGGGTAACGTAGATAAAGAACGGGAGCTCTGCCAAGGTAAAAGTTGTAAAACTGGATTGATTTTTGCTACAGCTTGCTAAGGGCTCCCTGGAGACGGGATGCAATGCTCAAATACAATAATTGATAGCCTGAAAAAATATTTCTGATAGGTGTGCAGAGGTAACGCAGAGCCCTGCCTGAGATGAAGTGAGGCTTTGTGCTTCCGCAAACCCAGGAACCGCAGTGACCCAGATCCACCGCACCGCTGTTCGGTCTCTGGGTCTCTGATTAGAGGCGCCTGGCTTCCTCCCTCCCTCTGTCCCCCCCTCCACCACTTGCTGCTTTCACCTCCTTCTGCCATTCCTGCAGCTTCCTCCAGCTGTAGAGAAAATGGTCTTGGCCTTCAAATAGGGGCATTTGTTAAATGCTGTTGTGGAAAAGTAATTATCCAACAATCAGACCTGTGTGAGTGTGGGGGAAATCACATTCGTTAATACCACCTTGGTAATCCCAGGGGGCGGAGGGGTTCACGTTAATCTGACCCCTTTTCAGTCTTGTCTTGGTGAGCTGACCACCCCAAGCTGTGAGTGTGTGTGTCTAAATTGCTCGGGATTCAATTGCACACATTAAAATTTAAAAAGGATTTAACTGAAATTTTTCAATAGCTTCTGAGAAGGGGGATAATTTATTAGCTCGGAGTAAATTAAAATCTCAAGCAGGGGTAAAGACTTCGAAGATTGCTTTAATACATTTTATATGCTTTCAAAAGAAATGTTCTTTTAAATGGTCCAAAAATCAGCTAATTTTGTCCTATTTAGCAAATTACCTCCTAAGGCCACAATGTTGAAAAACTTAACAATTATTTTTTTAAAGGGAAAAATAGAGGAGGGGTAAAAAAAATCATACACCTTCCATGGGAATCAACCAAACCCTAAATTGCCATGTCTTTTATATGCCACAGTAAGGATTTTTTTTTTCTTTCTTAATTCGAAAGTCAGTGAAACATTTGCGTTACCTTCTGCCAGGCCACACAGGGGACCTTTTTCTGCATGGTGATTGTAGGCAGAGGAAGGTGTAAGGTTAATGGCAGGGCAAGGCTAAGCCTCCCTGCACTATGCTGATAATTTATACCTTTATTTCAGGCCACATTCACCTGTGGAGCTGCGAGGCCATGAAGGTGACATGAACTTGTTGCTGTTCAGCCCAGAGGCTGTCGCTGCCCTGACAGAAGATCTCTTCCTCTGAATTATCTGTGTTATTAAAGACTCCTTTCCAGCTCCAACTGACATTCTGAGGCTAAGGGAAGGAGACTCGATTTTTCCTCTTTTTCTTCCATTCCCAGTTTTTTTCTAATGATAAACAATATTTTGTGGCTTACATTTTGGAGAATTTTCTTGTTTTTAAATTTTTTTCCAGTTATTGAGAAATAGCTGACATACATTACTGTAAAAGTTTAAGGCATGGTGGTTTGATTTACATATATTGTGAAATGTATATATGTTAAATCACATGAAATGATTTTTCACAAATATGTGAAATAGGTTCAGCTAACACATCCCTTTTCATATGGACACAATAAAAAGAAAAGAAAGAAAATGAATAAAGGAAAAATAATTTTTCTCCTTGTGATGAGAACTCTTAGGATTTACTCTCTTAACAACGTTCCTTTATATCACACGGCACTGTTAGCTATAGTCACCATGTTGTCCGTTGCATCCCCGGTAGGTATTTATCTCATAACTGGAAGTGTGTACCACTCTTTCACCACTTTTCTTCAATTCCCCCTTGCTCTCACCCCTTCCTCTGGAAGCCACAAGTTTGGTCTCTTTCTCTGTTTTTGTTTCTATTGTTGTTAAAGATTCCGCATGTAAGTGAGATCATACAGTATTTGTCTTTGTCTGACTATCTCAGTTAGTATAATGCCTCAAGGTCCACCCATGTTGTTGCAAATGATAAGGTTTTCTCATTTTTTCTTTTTATGGCTGATTAGTATCCCACTGTATATGTAAACCACAGCTTCTGCAACAGTTCATCTGTCAGTGGTCACTTAAGATTGTTTCCATGTCTTGACTGCTGTAAATAAAGGTGCTATGAACATGGATGGGGGTGCAGATAGCTTTTCAAGTTAGTGTTTTCATTACCTTTGGATAGAATTGCTGGATCATATGTTAGTTTTATTTTTAATTTTCTGAGGATCCTCCATACTGTTTTACATAGTGGCTGCACTGATCTACATTCCTACCAAAGGTACACAATGGTTCTCTTTTCTTCCCATCCATGCCAGCATTTGTTATCTCTTCTCTTTTTGATGAAGACCATTCTAACATGAGTGAAGTGATATCTCATTGTGGTTTTAATTGGCATTTCCCTGATGATTAGTGATGCTGGGCATCTTTTCATATGCCTATTGGCCTTTCATATAGTTTCTTTGAAGAAATATCTATTCAGGTCCTCTGCCTATCCATTAATTGAGCTATTTGGGATTTTTTTGATATTGAGTTATGTGAGTTTTTATGTTTTAGGTATTTACCCTTTATCAGATATATGGATTGCAAATATTTTTTCCCATTATGTAGGTTGTCTTTTCACTTGGTTGGTGGTTTTCTTTCCTGTGCAGAAGCTTTTTTAGTTTGATGTAGTCCTGGTTTATTTTTTATTTTGTTGCTTGTGCTTTAGGTGTCATATCCAAGAAATTATTACCAAGACCAAAGTCAAGGAACTTTACCCCTCTTTTCCTCTAAGACTTTCATGATTTCAGGTTTTACATTTAAATATTTAATCCATTTTGAGTTAATTTTTGTAGTGCTGTAAGATATGGGTCCAGTATCGCTCTTTTACATGTGAATATACAGTTATCCCAGTATCATTTATTGAAGAGACTATTTCTTCTCCATTTTAGAATTCTTGGCTCTCTTGTCAAATATTAGCTGAACATATATATTTGGGTTTATTTCTGGTTTCTTGAGTCTGTTACATCAGTCCATGTGTCTGTGTTTAAGCCAGTACCATACTGCTTTGATGACCATAGATTTATAGGATCGCTTGAAATTAGGACGTGTGTTGCCTCTTTGTTCTTTCTCAGGATTCCTTTGGTTACTTGGGGCTTTTGGTTGTTTCATATACATTTTTAGAGTGTTTTTCCTACCGCAAAAACTACCGCTGGCATTTTGATAGGGGTTTTCAGTGAATCTGTAGCTTTTGGTAGTATTGATACTTTAATAACATTAATTCTTTCAATCTGAACATTTATTTGTTTCTTCTTTGAGTTCTTTCATCAGCGTCCTGTAGTTTTCAGTGTAGAGATCTTTCACCTCCTTAGGTAAATGTATTCCAAAATATTTTATTGTTTTTGATATTGTAATTGAGATTGACTTCTTTTTTTCCAGAAATTCCATTATTAGCATATAGGTATACTACTGATTTTTGTATGCTAATTTTATATCCTACATCTTCACTGAATTCATTGATTAGATCTAACCATCTTTTGGTCAAGTCTTTAGAATTTTATATATATATATACAATCATGTTGTCTGCAAATAAATATAATTTGACTTCTTCCCTTCCAAGTCTGATACCATTTATTTCTTTTTCTTGTCTCATTGTTTTAACTAAGACTTTCAGTACTGTGTTGAATAGGAGTGATGAGGAAGGACAACCGTGTCTTATCCCTGTTGTCAGAGGACAAGCTTTCATCCTTTTACCATTGAGTATGATGTTGGCTGTAGGCTTGTCACATATGGCCTTTATTATGTTGAAATATTTCCTTCTATGCCTAATTTGTTGAGTTTTTATCATGAATGGATGTTGAATTTTGTCAAGTGCTTTTTCTCTATTTAGATGATGATTCTTTTCTTTCATTTCTTTCATTCTATTAATGTGATGTATCACATTGATTGATGTGCATATGTTAAGTCACCCTTGCATCCCAGGGATAAATCCTACTTGATCATGGTGAGGGATCTTAATGTGCTGTTGAATTCAGTTTGGTAGTGTTTTATTGAGAACTTTTGCATCTCTGTTCATCAGGGATATTGGCCTGTAGTTTTGTTTTCTAGTAATGTCATTTTCTGGTTTTGATACCAAGATAATTTTGGCCTCATAAGATGAGTTTGAGAGGTTCCTTCCTCTTCAAGTCTTTTAAAAGAGTTTGTGTGTTTTAGTGTTATATATATTTTTAAGTGGTAAAATTCAACATTGCAGCCACTTGGTCCTAAACCTTTATTCACTGGGTGAATTTTGAATACTGATTTAATCTCCTTACTAGAAATTGATCTATTTAGATTTTCCATTTCTTTCTTATTCAGTCTTCGTAAGTCATATGTTTCTAACAAATTTTCCATTTCTAGGTTGTCTAGTTTATTGGCATACTGTTGTTCATAGAGCCTCATATGATGCTTTGAATTTCTGTAATGTCTTTTCCATCCCTTCACTTTCAGTCTACACGTCTTTAAATGAATCTCTTGCAGGCAACAAATTGTTGTATCTTGTTTTCTGTAAAATCCATTCAACCTGTCTATATCTTTTGATTGGAGAATTCAATCCACTTAAAGTACTTATTGATAGGTAAGGACTTACTATTGCCATTTTGTTTTCTGGTTGTTTTTAATTGTTTTCTGGTTCTGTAGATGTATTGTTCCTTGTTTCTTACTTGCTGTCTTTTTTTGTGTTTTGATTTCTTTTGTTATCAGCATGTTTAGATTTCTTTATTGTATTCTTTTTTGTAATTAGTACATGATTTTTTCACTTGAGTTTACCATGAGGATTACATAAAATATCTTAAATGTATACTCCCTATTTTAAACTGATAAACAATTTCAACAGTATTCACATACTTCTTTTCCTGACATTTTAGGTTATTGCTGTTACAATTTACATGTTTTTAAATATTGTGTAACTAATAATAGATTACTATAACTATGGATTTTTGGCTACATTCATTTTTTAAAAAAGTTTTAAGCTACAGTTTTAAGTTGTGTATCACTCTTACGTATTGCAGATCTAACTTACCATTATCAGTGAAACTTACACTACATTTTTGCATTTTTATAATGTTAATTAATATTCTTTTACTTCTACTCAGAGAGCTCCTTTATAGAATTTCTTGTAAGGCAGGTCTGGAGGGAAATGAACTCCCCCAGTTTTGTTTGTTTGGGAAAGTTTTTAACCCTTCTTCATTTCTGAAGGGCAGCTTCCCTGGGTATAGAATTTTTTGGTTAACAGTTATTTCCTTTCAATATTTTTAATATGTCATCCCATTCTCTCCTGGCCTGTAAAGTCTCTGTTGAGAAATCCGTTGAAAGCCTCAAGGGGGTTCCTTTGTGTGTAATTCTCTTGCTGCTGTTAAAATTCTTTCTTAGTTTTCGGCTTTTCACAATATTTAATTATAGTGTGTCTCACAGTAGCTCTATTGAGGTTCAACCTATATGTGGTCCTTTGGACCTTATGGATCTGAAGGCCCACTTCTCTTTCCAGGTTTAGGAAGTTTCAGATGTTATTGCTTTAAATGTACTTTCTGTCCCTTACTCTTTCTTTTCTTCTGGAATCACCATAATGCAAATATTGTTCCTTTTCACTGCATCCCAAACTTCCCATAAGTTTCTTCATTCTTTTTTTTCTTTTTACTCCATCACTGGCTAATTTTCATGTGCCTGTCCTCCAGGTTGCTGATTCTTTCTCCACATGTTTGTCAGCTTTTGAAACTCTCTGTTGAATTCTTCAGTTATTATATTTTTCAACTCAAAGATTTCTGTTTGCTTTTTTTTGATGGTTGCTATTTCTTGGTCAAACTTGACCTTGTCAAACACATTCACTGTTTTTAAACATATTAATAACTATCTCTTTGGTATCTAGAAGTTTTTAAAAGTTTATTAAAAGTGTCTTTTTATCTCTTGTTCTTTGGTTATGACATATATCTTTTAAAATTTTTATTCATTTTCAGCGTACTTATTTTCTAGTCTTTTACTTATTATTTAGCTTTTGGGGTCCAAATTCTGTACCAATAGTAAAACTTTGTCTGGTGTGCTTGAATGCAGTCTTCGGGTTTTTTCCCAGTTCGGGGTTGACTCTATGCCCCCTATGTTCTTCAGTTGTCCCTACAAAGCAGTTTTCTTCTTTCCCCCTTCAGGTTTCTTGGTATTTCATATTACAGATGAAATTTTCATGCTAATTTCTCAATTTGGTGGTCCCATAGCACATAGATAGTAATATGAATTCAGACCTCAAATACACTCATGATACAAGCCTGCGTTTTTAATTTCTTACAGGAGATCTTTTCTTTCCTATAGCTGAAGGCAGATGGAAAATTGCATTGCAGCTTCTCCATGTTGGTGAATTGAGTTTTTAATTCTGTTTTTCATGGCCTATGTCGCCCATCATGACTCTAGGCTTTAAAAAATGACTTATTCCAGCTCTCCACCTTGTGTAAGTGTCAGGTTTCCTTTTCTGTACCAGTGTGTGGTGTTCAAGGTTTAGTTTGTAGCCCTTGGGTCTGTGTCAGAAAATATACCCCAGTGAACAGTGATGGGGTCTGTTCTAGATTTTCATGAGCTCCCAGTCTCTCATACTTGGAAAATTCTTTTTGTTCTTTTGAATTCACACATGTGTTAGAACTTGTTATATCTTTTCAATGTATTTATATGTTCATATCAAGAGGGAACTTCTCCACATCAGCTGTATCTGCCATGTTGCTGAGGTCTCACATGTATTTAGAGTACTCAGAGCTGCTATGTGATGGTCATTGAAAAACATTGTTTTTATTGCAATAAAGTTGGCATACAATATTACGTTGGTTTCAGATGTGCAACATAGTGACTCAATAATTGTATACATTACTAGATGCTTGGTACAATAGGTATAGTTACTCCATTATCATACCAAGATATTACAATGCTGTTGGTTAAATCCTCTATGCTATACTTCCATTACTATGTGTAATGTATTTTATAATTTTCAGTTTGTACCTATTTATCTCCTTCACTTGTTTCACCTATTCCCCCACCCCCTTCCCTATGTTAACCGATAGTTTGTTGTCTATATTTGTGGGTCTGTTTCTTTTCTTTTCTTTTTTTTTTTAGTGTCTATATGTAAGTGAAATCTTATGGTATTTGCCTTTCCCTGCCAGGCTTATTTCACTTAGCATGATACCTTCTAGGTCCATCCATGTTATTGCAAATGGAAAGATGCCCTTATTTTTTGCAGCTGAGTAATATTCCATTGTGTATAAGTACCGTATCTTCTTACATTTTTTTTAATGTTAAAAAGTTCCTTATTTTCCAAAAAGTTTGGAAGAATGCATGTATTTGATTAGGATTTTAAGCGAGTGATATAGGTGTTTTTTTAAATTAATGATTCAATAGTTATGTCCACATTCGCCAAGCATTTACAATGTGCCAGGCATTGTCCTAAGCACTTTACTGCAGTATCTAATGTAATCCTCACTAAACCCTGTGATGTGGATACTATCATTAATTTCATGTGGATAAATGCTTTCTGCTGTTGAGAAAACCCAATCAGAAGGAAGGTAGGCAACTTGTCCAAGGTAACTTGATTGGAAAGTTTGGCAGTAGGATTTAAGCCTAAACAGTCTGCCTAGAGTCCATACTATAGGTATAAAGGAGTAATAATAATTAATAGTATTGATAATAATAATAATAATTACAGTTAATATTTATTAAATGGAAGTACATTCCAGGAAATTGCTGAAAAGCATTTTATAAATTACCTGACTTACACCATCACAACAATCTCATGAGACAGTTATTATCCCTAGTTCGTAGACAAAAACAATCTTAAAAACCTGAGGCATAGGCTAAAACTCACATAGCTAGTACATGTTGGAATTGGGTTTTGAATCAGGTAGACATACTCTAGAACTCACCCTCATAACTCATCTTAGTGTTGAGGAAGGATGACACACTATTTAGCTGTGTGGTCTAGCTGTGCAGTAAGGAATTAACCAGGGTTTGTGCTGGAATGGTGGTAATGAGAATGGGGGAGAGGCAGATATGACAGCCATGAAGGAGCTAAAACAACACCATTTTGTTTCATGTAGGTCCAGGAGAAGAAAAGTCTGTGGGTCAGGGAGGACCTAAGGGTCATTTCCTGACTTCTGGCCCATGTTGGATCACAGTGCCTTCACCCAAAGTGAGTAAGAACAGTTTGGTACAAACATCTGCTTTGATCTATAAAAGAAATAAGAGGCTTAAGTTTTGTCAATTCAACTGTATTTTCAGTATCATTTAATCAAGGATTTGCTAATTGAATAACTTAAGAACATTTGTAGTTGCTTTTTGTAAAATTAGTTTTCTGCAAAGTGCATGTTCATGTTTCTATATATAAGTATTTACATTTTGTTTACTTATAGTGAAGGGCACTTCACCCACCACTTTGTGTAACATATTCTCATTCAACTACATATTTTCCAAGGATATATAAAATTCAGTGACAATTCAACAAGTTATTCACAAAATCCACAGACCATGCATATCTAAGTAATGTTTGCTGTCCTTTTAAAATAACGGTGAGTTTCCTCATCAACCACCAGGAATTCATAGAGGGGTTGACTTCCCAGAGTCAAGACAGATTTGCAGCAATTTATCTAGACCCTTTTACATGGCTTCTCCTCCTGACCATAGACATACATTTTCAAGGCAGGTGGCCAGTGTTGGAAGTTGTCTGGGGACGTGAATGAAACAAAAGTCAGTGGCCCACATGGGCCCTGAACCCCTAACCTTTGCCTCATTATCATGAAGCTCTGACCATCTGAGCTTACCCGCCACAGACTAATGATGTGTAAATCGAGGTACAGCCAAATCAATCACATTTTCTGAGCAAAACTCACTACCCTGGAACTAACCAGAAGAACCATCCATATAGATCTCATCATGGAGGGAGCACAGCACTATCCTAATGGATGGCTGAAGTGCTCTTTTCTACAAGCCATTTGTTTATCATCCCTAGGTCCTAAAAGGACTTGAAGGTTCTAGGAACTCAGATTATATAACGGTTGCTTGAAACTGAAGGTGTACATGGCTTGTAGAAGCAGCTTCATTACCTGTGTAATATAAGAGTCAGTGTACCTCTCACCAGCCAGCAGTGGGGAAATTCGATGAGAGTTTACACTTGGCACTAAACCTCCAGACCCCACATGAGAGATCTTGGGGATTTAGTAGGATTGTTTACTGGCTAAGTTTTGTTTATTGAAAGTTATTGAAAATTTTAAACAAAAAAGTCTACTTTGAAAGGAAAGAAAAGGGGAATTAATCCACAGACTTCCAGTTCTCTCTCATTCATATTCTGGAAGATTGCCAGAGGTACTGAAGGATTAGAAAATGTAAATAACCTGGCATCAGAATAAGGAGAAGTTATGCTGGAGGAAAATAAGATTAAGAATGGAAATTGGAATAGTTCTGCTGATAGCAAGTTTGTACCTGGAAGACACTAAGCCCCTTATATATGTATCCTCTCATTTAATTCTGACAACAGCCCTGTGAGATAGCCTGATGTCATTATGGCACTTTTATAAATGGCAGAGAAATTTGAGTAAATGCCCCAAGGTCATGCAGTCATAGGTTCTGGTGTCAGGATTTGAACCTAAGCAGGCTTACTCCATCCTCCATCCACAGTCTGTGTTCTAAGCCAGGGGTCAGCAAACTGGCCCACAGGCCAATTCCAGACTATTTTTGTGAATAAAGTTTTATGGGAACACAGTCACTCACGTATGTTTACATATGATCTATGGCTGTGTTTGTGCTCTAGTGGTGAAGGTGAATGGTTGTGATAGAAGCTGTCTGACCCACATAGGACTAAGGCCCAGAGCAAAATGAAAATGCAGGGTCTCATGTTCATAAATCACTAAGAATTTAAAGTGGTAACAGCAGTGCATTAACCAAACACAGTGCCCTTCTAAGTGTGGGGCCTTGTACAGCTGCCCGGCAAGCCAGCTTTGGGCCCACAAAGTCTCTACTATTACCATAGGGCACGGTACAAAAAGCCTGCTGAGCTCCAATGCTTTTGCATTTGCAGCTGTGGTAAAGCTTCACGGGTTCACTGTAAGAGCCACGGTGAGGTTTCCCACACATCTGGATTATCTAGATGTAGTCAACTTGAAAACTGTCCTTTAGCTTGAGAGTCTAGCTGGCTTTTAGACGTGTGGTGTTAAAATACTTTTTGATGAAATTATAGGAAGAGTAGATGGTAGATATCTTGTTTGTCTTATGTGCTGCATTGGCAAAATAGAAAATATACCTACAGATGTTACCTATGTCAAGGCAAAATAGACATAAAATCTATGTGAAGACCCTAAGTAAGAAATAACTACTGGTATAGTAGTCACTAGTGGTATATGATGATAAATGGATAGACTGCAATAAAACAAGGTGTTGAGTAAAGCACAGAGTGAGGTCTAATACACAATATCACACACATATGAGTTAAAAATACTGTATTTCAAAGATTTGTGCAAACCAAGGATATATACCAAATTTGGGGTAGGGTAGGGGAAAAAAAGATTGAGAATGGAGTCAAAGGGGAAAAATCGTAAAGTAAGAGAAAGGCCTTGTACCCATGGAGGCTCATAATACATCTTTATGGATCTTTCAGCACCTGAGGTCCAAAATGCAAACCGTCCCCCTACTGATGCCTGAAATTCCAACTGGACAAACACAGCACCCTGTGATGGGCAGCCACCACCAGGTACCATTTCTCACATGACCACAAAACCGGCATGCCAACACCACTTCATGGTCAGTGACATAGCTTCTCATTAACCAGCCCTGTGGGCCCTTGCAGTCCTCTAGTGTTGTTGACATTATTAGTCTCCTTTTACAGACAAGGAATCTGAAACTCAGAAAGACTAAAGTAAGGAACCAACCAACAAAACCGTGGCAGAATCTGGAGTCAGAACCAGGTCTTCCGGTTTGAGTTACTACACTTTCTTTAGTCTCCCCACGAGGGTAGTGTTCCCCGGGGGGAATGAAGCTCATTATACATTTTAAGTGATATCAAAATTAAAAAGATTTGCTTTCATGAAAAAATCTATTGGTGGCAGCATTGAATGCACTTACAAATGAAGAAGGCATTCGTTCTTCAAGGTCTCTGACTCTATCTCAGTCCATGTTGTTTCTCTCATCCTCATCTCAGAATTACATGGCCAAAATGGGCCCACAGAGACCATTCTAATTTTGTTCCAGTGTAGGATAAGAGTGAAAGAACTAAGAAAGGAAATGATTGATGCTTTAAATGAGCTAATCCTCATTCTTAAGAGTCCTGAGTGTCCATGTCATGTCTATAGCCTTGCAGACAGGCTGTTTGCTCATGACTGCCTTGAATTCCTCCTGGTGCATTTGTAACCTCATTGCTGTATAATAAAACTGGCTGCTCATATCCAGTGCATACATGAAGACTGTTAGTAAGTTATTCTCTCTTAGCTCTCCTTCTTTAGGCTAATGAAACCAAGACCCTTTTGCATCTTCTCACAGACTATTCCCAAGACATTAATCAATTTTGGTTTCCATTCCTTTTGTACTTCACACTTTCCTGTCCTGCACGTATTCTTAGACGTTGCCCAGCATCTCTAGATGCCAACTGTGATAGTTTAGATGAATGATTCTCAGAGTGTCATCACTGGACAAGCAGCATCAGCATCCTAGGGAATTTGTTGGGAATTCAGATTAACAGACCCTGCACCAAACTGACCAAATCAGAACCTTTGGGGATGGGGCCCTGCAATCTGCTTAACAAACCCTGCAGGGCACTCTGATGCAAGTTCAAGTTTGAGAATTAGTTTTCAGCACTCTTTCCCCTCCCACTGTGGGCAGAAGCACTTATGAGCATCGTTTATTTTGGGTGTGATCACATGACTTACATTGGCCAACTGATTGTTAGTCAATGTTGTATAAGCCTTAAACGGGCTTGTGAGGCTTGGTTTGCTCTTCCACCCCAGAGACTGCCCATAAGCACATGTCTCAGGCCCAAGGTGGTGTGGAGCTAAAGGAAACAGTTCAGTTTGTTTCAAAAAGTAGAGCAGACTCTTTAGATGTCCATTTCCCTTAAAGTCTAGACTCCTTGATGCACAGTATATAATGCATCAGAAAGCAAGTACTTGCCCAGTGAATGAGAAGTCTGTCACATGCACTGCCAGAAATGAACGAAGAACAAATTACATGGAGAGAAATTATTACATGAAATATATTATACACATTAAGCTTTGTTTAGATAATCTTTTGGTTTCTATAGGAGTAAAGTAAAACCCCAATCACAATAGATTAAATAAGTAGAGCACACCAAATTAATAATTTTCTCATGTTACATGCATAATGTCTAGAGGAGATGGATGGTGTCACCGGTTCAGTGGGTTAATGACATCAAGGTCAGCAATGTGTGGAGAAAGGGTAGGCACTGACTGGGCTGGTGTTAATCTAGGTATTTCAAATGGATGGTATTTAATAAAGGACATGGCTGCATAAGCATTGAAAGAGCAAAAAATCAAATGGGAGAATGAGACCCCTGCCCTCTGATATTAACAACAGCATGAAGGGCCAGAAAAATAAAAAAAGGACAACTGTGAGTTATATTCTACAGAGATCCCCAGTGATTCCCAGCAGAGCTGAGCTCACATGTTGATGGATCCTCCCGTTCACAGGTGAGTTCTTCCTAGATTTCTCCTGATAAATCACTTGCAGCCACATTCTTAACTAAAGGTGTTAAAGAGCACACATTATGGTGCAGAAAATATTCTTATTAAAGAGATGGGTTCTACTGCCATGATAAGGACTTTTAACAAAATGGTACCTGAAACAGAGTTGAGGGGTCTTAGTGTGTTCTTCCACAAGCAGAAGCTGAGATAAGAATATGGTTTACAAATCTGGACCAGGGAAATCTAGAGGACTTTTCTAAAAAAATTAATATTGTGTTAGATTACACATAGCATAACATCTTTTATCTTAACTATTTTTAAGTGTACAATTCAACAGTGTTAAGCACATTCACATTGTTGTGCAGGCATCACCACCAACCATCTCTAGAATTCTTATCATCTTGCAAAACCAAAAGTCTGTACCCACTAAACAATAACTCTCTGTGACCCCTTATCTGAGCCCTGGGCAATCACCTTTCTACTTTTTGTCTCTATGAATTTGACTACTTTAGGCCCCCATTATCTGAGTCTGTGATTTTTTTGACTACTCTAGAAGTTCCCTTGCTTTCATGAAGTTTACAAACTTAAATTCCTCATATAAGTGGAATCATACAGTGTATGTCTTGTTGTGACAGGCTTATTTCATTAACATAAAAGGTTCAGCCATATTGTAGTATGTGTCAGAATTTCCTTCCTTTATAAGGCTGAATAATGTTTCATTTTTGTTTCATTTTGTATATATACCACACTTCGTTTATTCATTCATCAGTGGACACTTGGGTTGCTTCCATTTTTTGGCTATTGTGAACAATGCTTCTACAAACATGGGTATACAAGGAACTGAACAATTCTTACACATAGCAGTCTTCTTTAAGCATCAGATAAAGAAGAGAAGTCTACTGCAGTTATGCTAAATTTGAATTAATTAATTGTATCTAGTTAGTTTATGGAGACATAAACAGAAATATCAAATTGGATGCCATGGGAGAGGTCAAGCATGAAAATAGAAATTTAAAAATTCTGAACAGAAAGGACATTTATAAAATCTTTAAGTGGTTTTCACTGGGGCTGGGTATGACTGCTGAGGGAAGGGGTGTGTGTTGGATTTCTAGGTTCATCCTTAAGACAAATGACTGAAATCTAAGTTCAACAGCCCTTCCAACAGGGAATAATATAGAGAAGTCATGGACAAAGCACATGGACTGAAGAATGAAATGAGAGGCAATGTTTTATAAAGATAATCTATGAAAGAGCTAAACTGGTAAAATATAAAGGGCCATTCACAAATAGGACAGATTGCAGTTTCTAGTGGAGAGTAAAAAATATTGGACGAAAAATACAGTTGTTTGAAAACTGGGGTCAAAGGAAATCTGTAGAGAAATAATTGAGGAGGTATTTACTTGCTTCTTTTGCAAACAATGCCTGGAACTCTCTGACAGGTCAGCCTTCCCAAAGATGGCTGTAACATTACCTCCAGCATCCAGTGCACTTCTACAACTTTGCCACATGCTCAAAAGGAAACAGGAGTCTAATTCCCCTCTCCTAGAACCTGGATAAGCTGAAAACTCTCTTGTAACTGAGAAAATTCAGTGGAAATGATCTTGTGGGACTTCCAGGTCAGAAAAGTTGTCATAGCTTCCTCCTTGTTGTTGGAATATTCAGTTTTGAAGCCTTCAGTTGTCATGTGTCCACCTGTCTCAAAACAGCCATGTTGTAAGGAAGTCCAACTAGCCAAATGAAGAAAGGCTGCCCTGAGAGGCCTTGAGACTATGCAGGAGAAAAAAGATGCCTAGAAAGTCCTTAGCTGTTGTAACTGCCTGTAAGTGCATGGGAAACCTTGGGGCAGAACCATTGAGACTACAGGTCAGGGATGAGTATGCTCTACCTCGTAATCCACAGACCCTGTGGGAATTAATAAAATAACTTTTGCTTTAAAGGACTACATTTTGGAGTGATTTGTTACACAGCCTTGGATAACCAGCGCACCACTTCTGACCATGCACTATTTTATGTACACGAAGTACAGTGGTCTGAAAATAGAGCTGCCCCTGCTTTCATGAAGTTTACAGACCAGGTAGAAACAGAATAAATGAGGATATATATATATATGTAGATCACTAGGAGAAGCACCTGTCTAAGAGAAAGGATGGAATGATTAGGGAAGAATGGTATAGAAAAATTCCAGTGACCAGGTGTGGATGGAACTTTCTTGGCATTTTGGGGTGAATGAGAGGAAAATACTCCTTCCCCCTTTGCCTGCTGCAGGACAGGACAGGGGCTAAAGAGGACCAAGCACCAGGAAGGAGAAAGTAAGGTGGAAAGAGAGACACTTTAATGCGTCTCTAGGACAAATGTAACTGGGAGATGCTCAGGTGTTTAAAGTCAGTTCCTAGAGATGAGCTAAATGCTGTTACCATAATCCCCCTTTTGGGGGCACTCAGGGGTCATGCTTCCTTTCAGGTATCATTGTGAAGCCATGGGCAGAACCATGCCCATCTGTGGAGGCTTTGTGGCCAGAACAAAGGGCAAAATAAGTGTAAACTCCCAGCTACCCTCCACACATAATTTATAGCATTTTAATCTTCCTACTCGTCTCTGCTTATGAATTTCTTATAGAATTATTTAATGATGTGAGTTCAATGGGCAATTTTATAACCTACTTAATTTACCATTCCTTTCCCCAGTGATGCGGTGAGGCACTGCATACCGTACTGCAGAGGTAGCAGCCCAAGCGTCATCAAGAGAAAAATCATCCGATGCCAGACAATTCATACTGAAGCAGGCTGCAGTGCTATGTCCCTGGACCCCAATAACCATGACAGGAAGCGAGAGAGTTTTACAGATCAAAGAGTGAATCACGTTAAAGAAACAGCATCAAACATATCGTATGCCCAGTCTTGGAAGGACCCCAGTGTCTCTAGATGTCCTACAATGTGAAGGGAATGAGTTTTACAGGGCAAAGGCAATAAAAGCACAGAGCAGAGGATGTAATCTTAAATTGAGTCAGTAGTCTGGAAAAGGGGACATGAAGTATATGCCCAGTAGCATTGGAGAAGCTTGTTACTGTAATAAGCTCTGGAATCCCATGTACAGATCTCTCACATTAGTGAATATATATTAATAAATTAGGATGACTATGAATATTCAGGATACTTCTGAACGGACGGAGCACAATGACTGACAAAATGAGACAAAGGTAGAGCAGTGGGAATGAGAGATGCACAAGCAGGTCATCAGAGCCCTCATTTAGCAGATACATCTGATTCACTCCTATTAACTCTTCTCCCAAGACAGTTCCCTCTCAAAGTTGGCAAAGCTGATGGGCAGCAAGGTGGGTCTCACCCACAGGTCTCACCCAAGGTGAGACTCACCCCAGTCACCCTAGGCAAGTTTGAGCAGCTCATTGTGTCTAGGGGCGAATCCATTTCAGTGCACCTGTTCTTGCATGGGGCAAACTGGGAGGTCGCTGTTTCACATACAGGTTCGTAATAACTGAAGAACATCACCTCGCCTGGGAGAGGCATCAGATGCCTCTGCCCAGCCTCCTGAAGTCTCAGCTCACTTCTTGGTAGAGAAATGTCTTCACTGCTCAGTTGATGCTAACCACTGATGGAAGGAAAAGGTAGACACAAACCAGGGCTTCCCATCCACATCCTGATAAACATGGAGATGGTGAGAATGTGTCTGTTCATGTGGATAGAAACTTGCAGACATCAGAATTGTCAACTGAGCCCATTCAGAAGCAGAAAATTCAAAGTGGAGAGAGATACTCAAATTAGTAACCAAACATGCCTCTGTTTCCTAATGCTCATTCAGACAGAGGTTCAATGGCTGGAAATTATTGAAATGAGGCAGATGTCAAGGGGATGCCGCTCACACAGCTCCTTCCTAGCAGCAGTAACTGTGTGCCTACAGCTCCAGGATCCTTGTTAAATCTCCACAGAGTGAAGAGTCCCAGGGAACCTGCGGGTGCAACTTTCCTCACTGTCACCAAGTTGAAGAAACGTGTATGCACGGAGCTGAACGCTCTGGGATTTGCTTGCAGCTGAATCTAAGCTGCATTTTTCCAGTTGTTCTCTTAGGAAAGCTGGGTGCCCCGATGCTACCATGCACGTCATTTCAGGATGTGGTTTACCTTCTCCCTCTGTTGTTGTCTCCATTGAAACTGGCTGGTCTCAATTTACAAGGCACAACTAGGAAAAGTGTTGAAATAAAGGTTTTCCCTTGGTTTCTCGACTGAGTACCATCAGAGTTGTTTTCCATTTTTCACACCAACACATGTAAAGCATCTAAGAAGTGAGGACATATTCTAGTTTATGCTGGGATTTTTGTTATTGCTGTTTCTAAAAAGTGGCCCACACCAAGGCATTCATGGTTCTGCAGGGGACAGGGAGGTGATGGTGGGAGGGGGGAAGCTTAAATACAAGCCTTTTAAACAAATCTGACCCCACAACGATTCCTCACAGTGTTGTGCCGATTCAAGGGCGGCAGCTGATGTTGGTAAAGAAACTCAGTGACACCTTTTACTTCAGGAGGGGTGAGGGGCGCTATCCAGAGGTGGCAAGCTCAGGTCCATGGTGAAGTTCAGCTTTTCTTCAATGGAAAATAATGTCTTTATATTCAGGCAGGATATATGACCGGGTACCAGCAAACGCTTATAAGGGGGCTCTTTGTGTTCTAAAATGTTACTGATAAAATCTTTCCCCCTGAGATGCTGGCCCCTAAGCAAGGGCTTGCCCGGCCACCTGAGGGAGGCACCTACTGCTCACCCACCTGCTTCCCCACGACACTGTGTCACCCTAGGGGGCAGCTCCGTGGACACACCTGCCTGCTGCAGAATGCCAGTGCCTTACAAACACCACCGACGCTTGTTTTTGTTTTGAGGCAGTGCGCGTATCAATATGTTAAATATTGTTCCTAGGTTAAATACTAAAAATATGAAAGAAAAAACATCATCCAATTCAGCATCTGACCTCACCTCACTTTAGGGCAAGTTTGCCAAAGACAGAACTGCTTTCTTAAAACTAACTTATAATAACTTTCACTCCGTAGGGAACATTACTTAGAATATATGGGGTTTTTTCCCTTCCCTTCCACCAACACCACCAGAAAAAAAACAGGAAGAAAAATAGTCTGTCATACATTACATTATATATTCTTCAAGAGTTCAGGTTTTTAAATGTAAAGCTTTTAAGTGCCACATAAAAGAATAGTTGAAAGATACACATATGTTTTTGGCTTCACAAAAGAAGCACTTCATAATTTATACTATCCATTCTTGAGGAAAGAACAACTTCACTACTCATGAATTATTGGTTTATTCTTCAGCGTTAAATAGTTGCTGCCGATCTGTCTGGTTCACATTTTTTCCATCATTTTTTAGCACTCTTAGAAATAAGGACTACATGTGAAACTCAGTGCACAAAGAATTTTATTATAAATTGTGGTAAATTGGCAAGACTTAAAGATCATGTGTTAAACAACATCTACAAACCGACATGGGAAGCTGGGCTGGTTAGTTCGTGGTGATGACTATGAATATGCCATAGATCATTGTGTAGGATCGCATCCCTTAAAAATAATTATATCCATCTAACTTTCTTTAGAAAAATATGCTTACAACTTTTTAATGCTATAATCTGTTCAGATTTAGATATATGAGGTTTAAAATCACCACTAAGCTAAATTATCTGTATGTTCAAAGTCATCTTCAATTGCAAACAATCACTTAACAATAGTTGCAATGGCAGCATGCTGTTTCTGGAAGTTTGCCTGGACGTGATATAAAAATGCCCAAGTTGTAAACTTCATAGGTAATTTATGCACCATTTACCGTGATTGCAAATTCATGAACTTTGTTAATTCTTCACTGGTGTGTTTGTGTAAGTGTCACATATATAAAAACAAAAATAGGTGTAAAGATGCTCAGAAAAGCTTGGTTTTGGAAGAGATTGGAATTTGGGTTTTAGTCATCAAAGATGTGATAAACAACACTGGGCATTAATGTAGAAAACAGATTGAGCTTTTTAATGGGACATCAAATAAGACTTTATTAGCATCTATTAGGTTCAACCCAAAGCTCAGGAAATAGCATTAATGAGCATCATATATCAGTGTGTCTGTTATTAGATAACAGTATCCCTTAAAACTAGCAAGCCATATAGTAGTTTTTACTTTTTTACCTTTATCTTCAGAATTAGCTGACATTCTATCCTGTTACACTGGCCTTACTATTAGTAATAGTGAACCAATTTATAAACCCATTAGTGACACTTTTTCCAGAAGATAAAAACAGTCAAAATTATCTGGCAGCAATTAATCTTAATGGCTGTATGCAGTAAACAGCAATGGGCTAATTCCAGCTCTGTCAGCCCCATCAAACAATCCCGCATTAGGCAGCTTTTCAGTGATCCATTAAGCATATTCAGAACAACAACAAATTCAATGCTGAAGGCATATGCACTAAACATTACAACAGTGATCTTCTGAAGCCATCATTATCTCTTAAATAGTACTTCCCCCATGTATTATCATTATGCTGTACATTAGAAATACTTTGATTAAACTCCCTTAATTCATAACAGACAGCTGCAGACCATTTATGCAGTTAATCTCAACACAACAGCTATTGAGGAAATATAACAAATGGAGGCTGTAAACTGGAAGTCATTACTATGAAAGATGCTGGTTTTCTAGCCCTCTTCAAGCAGAGTGCAGGGTGAGGATGGGTGCTGGGCTGACAATAACAGGGATGGAACCCATAATGACCTTCCACTTTCCCTGAAACATCTGTCCCCAGGGTCATCATGCTGGAGGCTGAGCGTGGGACCAGTTTAGACAGGGCTGTGTTTCCTGTGCGTTGACCTGTCCAAGGGTTCAACCTGGGATGACTAGAGTCGTGGTTAAGTCTTTTTCCCAGCTCTGGTCTTAAGAAGTGAAGGTTTTGATTATATCAATCACCTCATTGATCTCATTTGATCAGTACTGTAAAGCACTGAAAAACTCTTCTAGTTGTCATCATTAGCAGCAGCTTCTGATGTTAAAGTTTAATTCATAGCACTTGAGTTTATATACTTAAAAACAAATGATCACTACGGAATTTCCTCTGTAAACTTTCTTCCCCGTGTGTGGCATTTTCATTTAACAATTCAGAAAAACCTGCATGCAAAAAAATCTGCCCCCAAAACTTAAGTAACCACACCCCAAGTTTATGCTCTGCTGAGTAAAATATGCACTGGCTGAATTTGATGAACAAGAAACCTGTGTACATTTTCCCCATAGTACACCTTCACAAAATCTTTCCTTTTCGCAGGTAAAGAAACCATAACATGTGCATGAATGGGCTCTGTGTACCTGGCATTTTTTTTTCCTTATATAGGGTTTATTTCAAAGTTCTCCACCATGGACACCGTGTCTACCTTTTGATGAAATGGCCAACTAATTAAAACATAAATTTGGGGTCCCCTTGCCAACTCTGACAGTACTTTCAGCTTTCAGGGTTAGCATCAATGAATTAGATATTGATTCCAAATGTAAAGCACCTTCGTGGTGGAGAGATAGTAGTTCCGCTCTCAGAGCTAATGACTGATCCCATGGCAGTTTACACTGAATGTCTACAGGGATTTCCACAATCAACACTAAACTGCCCCATCCTCCCAAGATGTCCATGAGCAAAAGAGCATGTTTGCTGCCCACTTTGCAGAGAGTAGATTAGTTGGGTGGAGGTGATGCCTCACTCTGGCCCCTTGGCTTATTTCTGGTGCTGTAGAAACCCTTCTTTGCTCTCTCCCACATTCCTACCAACCCCCTCCTGGAAGAACACCACACTTTTTAAAAAATGGCAGCTTTGGGAAACTTATTTTTTTTTCTCCTTGATTATTCAAAAGGCACAGATGAGGTGATAAACACTGCTTGCCCTGTCCCTCATTTCTCAGACTTGCATCTGTGACAAAGCTAAGGTGCATCGCTCCTGGGCACCTGCATATCCTGAGGCCAGTGCCAGGCCCAAAGTGCAGTTTGAAACAACCAGGGTTTTCACCCACTTTGGAAGGTCTTCTCAGCCTAAGCATTAGATTCCTGTCATGTGATTTACAAAGCTTCCCTACCAACTGTGAGGCACAAATAAGTTTGAGAAATAATATCCCTCCTTAGAAATTCACAGCACATGTCAGTCTACTAAAGCCTCTGAGAAGTTCTAGAGAATAGAAGTCTGTTTAATTGTGATGCCTAAACCTACTTGGCAGAGCTTTTTTATGAATAGAGTAACTGTTAACATCTAAAGGAGTACTAATCTTTTACATGCTTTTCCAAATTCCTGCTCCTCATATACCTCAAGATTCGTCTGTGATAGGAAAGAAACAATTGTGATTTGATTAATTACGCTTTCCTCTAATTTTAGTTTGTAAAATTTGGTTTAGCTTCAAGATACTCCACTGTTGACAAGTGGCCATCAGCAAATTAGGTTATGTTTGGGGCTCATGAGCTTGTTTGACTTTGAAGATCTTGCCATTCATTCCAGGAATTTAACTCCGTCAAGCAATGTTCATACAGACATTTTTCTGATTGAGGTGTAAGGTTTTCTTCAACTAATGATTAGATTTTTTTCAACTGATGTTAAACAGGAATCAATAAAAAATATGCTAATTTACTGTGCTGTACAACATTTTCTTTAGCTACAACACAATTAGATTGCACATCTAGAGTCTAGATATATTTATGTATGTCTATATCTGCTTCTATTTAAAAAACTTCAAATTATCAGCAGGTAACTTCTACATGCTAATTTGAAGTATGTTGCTTAGAATCTCAGTATACATTTTCCCAAAGAAACATATTACAAATAGTGATTATATTCTAGATCTAACCTATAAAACCTTATTTAGTCTACTACAGCTGTAGTGGCTGAAAAGCTACATACTGTAATAAGCCAAATATCAGTACAGTTGTCATGATGGTAAGGTAAACAAAGTAGAAAATGATAAGGTGAAAAAATTAAGAAATCCTTTTCAAGGTTTGATCTAGTACTTGTGGCAATGTACATTTAATTTTAAAAGTGAGGTTGTAGACAGAGATCATTGTGTGCTGTGTGTGCAGGTGTGAGTGCGTGTGTGTGTGTATGTGTGTGTGTGTAGCTTCTGATTGCAATATTTCAAACTACTCTTCCAAACTTGCATCCTGTCCTCCAATGGGCACAGCTCACCATTACACAGACATATAACAGAAGCTCTCTTTCCAGCAAAGTGGTAAGACTTCAGTATGGAATATAAGTGAAACAGAGAAGGAGAGAGAATAGAAAGAAGATAATTTCCTATGAAATTTAGGTAAGAATGAGCAGCAATTGGAAAGGAGAAAGTAGCTTTAAGGGCATGCATGTAAGGGAGACACACATGCATGTACACACACACACAGGGTGAAGAAACAAGTTCCTTTGATGGATTTAGGTGAGATGGAAGCAGTGAAATACAGAAGATCTGGAGGCAACAGCATTTGTGCAGTGATTTTTCTGAAGTGCGGAAAGTTCCAGGAGAGAGTCGAGAAGGAGGAAACTAGCCTTGCTGCTATATGCCTGGTGTCCCGTTTATCTTGGCCTGCATCTCAGAACACCTGCGGAGCCAAGTCCCGATGTTTTTCTCCTTCGTGCTGTAGAGTTCAGCTCATGTGGCTAAGTTCCGACATCCTGCCCTGGGTTTGCAGTCCGGGTCTCCATGGAGACCGGGGCTGGTGCCCCCCAACTCCTCTTAGTCCTTCTGTCCATGCTCTAGGTCCCACCACTGCCTTCAGCCCTGACGCTGGCACCCCCGCCTCACTGCTCCCAGCATGCATCCCCCTAGGCTGGGTCCTCCTGGAGCTTCTGATCATCTGGGCTCAGTAAGTCCCTCACTGCTAGTTGGGCTGCGGGCCTCCCCAGGTCCCGGTCTTACACTGCCCTCCGAGTCGTCTGAACAGATGTCAGAAGGGACTTGTCAGAACCCTCCTGAGCCGCACACCTGACAAGGCCACAATTTTAGCACATCAGCCCTCTACCTTTCCTTCTTCTTTCCCCCTTCCTGTGCCCCAGCTCTTCTCATTTACCGGCTGTTCCTCAGATGCATGATGTTTATTCTCAACTTCACGTCTTTGCGCATCCCAGGCGCCTCCTGGAAACTTCTTTTCCTATTAATTGTCTCTTACTCATCAATACTGAGTTCATTTATCATGTCTTTTGAAAATCTTGGTCTCTGGCTAAGTGAATTGCACCTACTCACTGAATTATAATTCACTGGACTCTAATTACTTTCTTTTCTCACTTTGACCTGCTTGAGGACAAGGACAATGTCTTTCATTTAGTATTGTAAAACTGGGGAAACTTTCTTGCAGCACAGTAGGCACTTAAAAAATATTCATTGACTGAATGGGCTCAAGAATATCCAGAAGCACCATGTACAGTTATCCCGTGGTATTTCTGGCACACCTGGAATGGCAGAATTCTTAAACAGTTAACTTGTTATTAGTTAGTAGATATTAACCATATTATATGGACAAAAAATATGAGTAGCATCCATATAAAAAGATTAGCAAGTATTTGATCTGCATCTGGCAGGATTACATGTGGTTTTATTCAGCTTTCATGTGCATGTTTTGCCTATTTTTTTAAAAAAGCATAGGTTATTTTCATTATAATAAACAAAGCAATATAGCTGTAATAAATGAAGTGTCTCCTTAACATGGCTCATGACTTTTCAAAGAAACAGGACACACAGGTCCCACGGCTGCCACCTGGGGGGCTCCTGCTCTGTTCTGCTCTTCTGGCTTCCTGTTTCTCTCCTCTTTTCATTTTCCTCTGAGATGTCAGTTATGAGATATTTGGTTTGGGCTTGGTGAGACTTGGTTCATTGTTGAATGTGGGTGGAATGCTTCCAGTATCAGTATGATTGTCCCCTTCAATGCATCGTTGCTCGGCTGGATTCCTGCCTCCTATTGACTGGTTGATCTTCCATGTCAGCATGTGCCAGAGTGGTGGTGGTGGTGGGGATGCTGAGTGATGCTCCAGGACTGACTTCTCCTGGTGTTCCTAGGGAAGTGTGTGTCATCGAAAGGGAGAATTGGGGTCAGTCACTTATTTCCTTCCAGACATACTGTACCAATCTGTCATAAGGAACTAGAGTGTCTGGTTGGCCAAACCAAAACAAAGGAACCCAGCCAAACTCCCCACACAAGCTGCCTCCAACAGCATAGTGTGCACCGGACATTCCTCTGGATCATTAATACAGCACCTCTGCCTACAGGGGGACTGAGCACACAGCCCACCCCGTTTGTTCATGGGCTAGTCTTCTGAGGTCTACTGAATGGACCTTTCATTCCTATGAAGGTTAGCAAATTCTCTTAAATAGCAATGCAATATTTAATGTTTTTTTCCTAATTGTACATCTACAAACATACTGAAGAAAATCGGTGCACTGGTCTAATACTGTTAAAGATGATCAAGAGAAAACATAATGTCACTTGAAACAGTCTAGCTTTCTCCATTCAGGACAGTGTCAGGTGACCAGTGTTTGTTTCAATGATGAGGTTTACTGATATGCTAAATTAATTAAGTTCAACAAACATTTAGTGGGTGCGTAATACATTCACAGTGCCATGCTAGGAATTTTGGGGGAAAAAAGGAATAAAACCTGGTTCCTGGCCTCAAGGAATTTATAATATGGTGCTTATAAATGAACAGAGATATAAATTCTCTTGCCTTTGATTATAACTTGGTAGGATAAACATTTTTATTTCCATTTGTTGGATGATTTATTTTAGCTGAGATTTATTCTTATTCCATCCTCGAAAATTTCAGTAACTTACAGACTACATTATCCATAACTTTTTGGCAAGCTTCTATTTATTCATTGATTCATTCATTTATGCCCTCACTCAAAAAATATTTACTTAATGCTCCTGTGTGCCAGAAACTGTTCTAGGAGCTTAGAGATAAAGTAGTGAACAAAAGTTCCACACACACATACACATACACACACACACCACACACATACACACATACACATCTTTACTAGGTGTAATAAAGGCCATGAAGGGAAAGCAGAAAGAGTGAGAGGGTCTCAGGGCGAGGAGCTCTTCTGGGATGGGGTGTGTCAGGAAGCCTCTCTGAGAAGCTGGCGTTTGAATGGAGTCCTGTGGAAGTCTGGGGATTAGCATTAAGGGCAGAGGTCCCAGCAAGTCCAAAGGCCTAACTAGAAAGAGCTGCGAGTGTCTGCAGAACAGTAACAAGAACAAAGTGGTTGTGAGGAGTGTGGTTGGTAGGAAGAGGGCTGAGCCATGATCAGGCTCCAAATGAGGAGCTTGGGAGCCAGGGTGAGGCCTGTGGACTTCATTCCCAGGGGAGGGGTTTGAGCATAGAAGAGACCCAATCTGACCTTCGTTTCACAAAGATCACTCTGACTACTCTGCAGAGAAAAGCTTGTTGGATAAGTTAAAGAAAATGAATAAATATCTACTTCATTATTTTGGTCCTTGGTCCAAATGAATTAGCTCAAACATACTACTATTTTCTGTTTCAAGCACACTGCCAATAATTTGTCCATACAATCACTATTAGCCCATTTCTACCTAGAAGATTTGGCTTCAATATAAAGAACGACCATGTAACAATGAGAGCTTGCAAACAATGAGCTCCTGGCCCTAGAAGTGTCCAAATGGAAACTAGATGATCCCCTGTCTGAAGTATTGTAGGAGAGATTCTTATGTTAAGGGGACATTAACTTGGGTGCCACTCAGATCCTGTCCTGCTCTGAGGGTTGCTAATTCTCTGGATTCATCTGCTTCCCATTTAATAAGAGAAATAGCACCAGATTCTAGGTTTAAGGTAAGATAAAGAAATATAGCAGACACTATGCTTTGCTTCTCAGATCCCTCATTCACCTGCTGGGCATGGTGGTGGCATATGGCTCTCAACTGTCAGCATCTCCTGAACTGATCCTCAGCTGGAGACAGCTGCTTTGCCCCGCCTCTTCCTGGGACTGTCCACAGCAGTGAGAGGTGATGTAGGGTCTTAGAGGCCGGCTCCCTTGCCCCACTGTGAAGGACCATTCTAGCTCCCGAGAGCCCCAAGATTGGATGGGACTTTGTTGACACTGTGTGGTGGTCCAGTTTCCCCCTGTCTGGCTCTGCTTTATTCCTTTCATTCCCATTGTGTTGGTCCCTAGAGATCATTGCACTAAGCCTTCTTCACCATAAGCTCCATCTCTGTCTCCTTCCTGGGAATTCAAGTAGCACATAATGTACAAAAGTGAAGTGGCTTTGATACCACCTAGGGCCCCTGTTTGCATTTTGAGGTGGCACAGCTTTCTATATGCCTTCAGGGAGCTGTAGGTCAGTGAGGGTCTCTAGCTCTGTGTTCAGAATGAGCAGCTCTGAAATCACCATACATTCCCCATGGGCGGGGATGGGAAGGTGTGCAGAGCTGGGTACACAGTGGTAACTCAGTAAATATCAGTAAATATATATTTAAACTGGTAAGTATACATTACAGACCCTTTATGGACACTGTGGTCCAATTCAGAAGGTTCTGTACATGGTGCTAAGGGGCAGAGCACAAGAGCTAGAGGCCAGGCCAGCTCCTGAGGGCAAGGGGTGATCTCCACTGAGTCTTGGTCTTAGCAGCTATGTGGGAAAGAGGTAAAAAACTGTGGTTCCTTTCTGGTGGCAAAGGAGGAAGAATGTTGTCACCTGCCCTGGGAACTGCAAGAGGGAACTGGGCCATCCCCCAGTGTTGATTGAGGAAACAGAGTCACACTGTAGGAAAAATTCGGAAATCACTTAAAGATGGAAAAGTTTACTTTTCAAATGTTTGGAAAGAGTGCTATAATTCACAACTTCACCTAAAGTAATTGTCTATTTTCCTCTGATATTTTATTATGACTTTCATATATCTCCCTGAGGTGCTTAAAAATAGAAATTTTTTTGCCAGTATTTTTCATATGAAGTGGTTTATTGGCATCAAAAAGATACTAATTCAAGCTACAACCCAGAAACGCATTAAGTGTGATACATATAAGCCATTGGAACTATGTATTTTATTGTGTTTCAGTCTAAGGGTAGGAGGTAAATTTTGTGAACATGAATTTGAATTCTGTACATGTATCATGGACAATAAAAGCTCCCAAATATGTTGTATTGAAAGGAATAAATGGTTCAGTCCATTCACAACAGGGTTTTCGCCGACATTTGTAAGCTCCATGCTGCCCACACTATGGGGTGGGTCCCTTTGCCGCACCTTCAGCTTTCACAGGAGGCAGGGAGGTTCAGTGGTGGAGGCTCATGAAGCCTATCCGTGGTCTGGATCCTGGCCCTCCATTCTGCTGCTGCGTGGCCTTGAGCAAGCCACCTAGTCTTGGTAGCTTGGTTTCCTCCATCCACAAGATGGGGATGAAAATAGTACTACGTAACTTTTAAGTTATCTGTGAAGTTAACATATATCAAACACTTGGGACAGTGTTGGGCGCATAACAAGCTCTAAATCACTGGCTACTGTTATTCAGATGTAGTTTCCTTTTTAAAAAATGTGTCTAAAACATTTTGAGGCAGTTTGTGTGTTGTGTACCACATGTGGTTACTCCCACCCGGAATGTCAACTGAAATGATCCTAGCAGACAAACCTAGGAAAGCTATTTGAGAATCAAACATGTGACGAGGGAAGGCAGATACCCACTACCATTACTGGGAGTGTCCATGGCTTTCCCCTCATTCCCAACTATATAATCACCTATCATAGCTTTGGAGAAAGAATTTACTTTAATCATTTTTATCCTCTTATCTGTAAAATGGGCACAAAATACTTGCCTGTATAAGGATTAGTTTAAAATACTTAGCTGAATAATTAGACTACTTAGTGTCCAGTGCAAGCAGCTCATACAGCATCTCATACTTGGTTGAAAAATGATCTGTGAGATGAAGTGGTTACTGTTACCATCCAGACTCGTGCACTGCTTCCTCCTTGAGCTGCCTGCATCACTTGGTCTTACAGCTTCTGGACTTCAGTTGACTGGTTGCTGCCACTTGCTGGATCATACCTGTGCTGTAAACAAGTCGTGGTTTGGAGTCTGCCAGACTTGGGTTAGACCCAGATTCTGAGGAAGCAGGAGAGTTATGCAGCCTTCTGTGGGGTCCCCTACCTTATCTCACAGACACTGTGGACAGGAAGGAAGCATTCAGACAAGGCAGTAGGCAAGGGCTACTGGCACAGGACCCAGTTGTGGTGGCTTCCTCCTCTTCCTTCTCATGCTGGAGGGGCGGCATTCTCATATCTGCAAAGCTAGATGCTTGGCACATCATGGGCTTCATTCATGATGATGAACTTGGACTTTGTGATCATTATTTCCAAAGTCCCATCTAGGACAGCATGGCAACTTTGAATCTGAACTGTGGATGCTCTGGATATAGATGTGGGGAGAGCTGCAGCTCTCCTGAGGTGTGCAGGTCTTCACTGCGTCACCTGTTCCTATCCAAATGCCTTCATTCCTTGAATAAAAAAACAGAGAAAGGTAAGAGGTAAAAGCTTTGTTCATGTTGATTCCCCTAATATATTTAATTTATAGTGGAGTTTCAGAAGCATTCTGATTTCAGGTATCTTATTTCTGCATTCTCTAAAATTGGTACAGTGGTAATGAAATAGTGAATATTCAGTGTAAAGAATCTTCTCTACATTTGGAATGTTTATTGCATTTTGTTTGAATCTTATCTCTCGAAATCAAATCTGTTAATTTTGATATCAGGAAATAAGCGATCTTGTAAAGATTCAATGTGCATTTGGGCTATAGGGGGTTATGGGTTATAGGGGAAATAGCCATTCTCATAGCATCCAAGAACAGTCAAGAAAATTCATAGCCAAGGGCTAATCATCCTCTTCATGTTTTGTTTTTGTTTTTTCCTCTCTCTCAAGTTTACATCACCTGTGAAAGAATCCTCTAAGGCTAGGTAGTGTCTCAGG